>NC_040102.1:14618721-15243721 GCF_003369695.1 Bos indicus x Bos taurus | reverse complement strand
CATGCCTGGGAAATCCCATGGACAGAGGAGCTCAGTGGGCTACCGTCCATGGGGTCACAAAGAATCCGACACGACTGAGCGTGAACACAGATGGATATGGTGACTTCAAATTGTCTCTTCAGCCCCTGCCTTTCCTGAGTTCCACAGTCAGATTTGCAGTAGCCTATATGACATCGCCCTTGGACATCTAACACACATCTCAGATCTCTCTGGGGACAGTGGCTCAGATCCTGTGCTCCCATTGACGAGTCCAGCTGTAAGCACGTGATAAACTCTGCTGATGCTTCTGCTCCTCACAAGAGGAGAAAGGATGAGGGACCCATCTCTCTCTATTGTTCACTTGCTTCTTTCCTCAGTTACTTCTGCTCCTTGATCCCTTGACTCTGAGTTTGGAATTCTGCCAGGAGCTCTCCTGACCCCAAAGCTACCTTCTATTTGTGTTCTGGATTAGGGTTTCCTCAGTTAATATGATCCCATCTGCTTTTTATCATTCATGAATTTCTCAAAGTTTTAAACTCTCTGGTCGTGGTTATTTTATGTGTCTTTTTAATTCATTCTTTTAAGGTGTTTTTTCTGGGTGATTCGCACTAGAGTAGAAATGTACACTCAGTTTTCCATTTCAATCTAATCAGTATCTGTTCTCTCTTTCTTGTGGATTCAGTGTTGTACTGAAGATAAGTCAATTACATGTAATTATATTTTACATTATTGTCCTGTGCTCCAGGACTAAAATAACTTCAGGGGCTATGGAGGTGTGTGTGGCACCAAACACTAAGTGATACTCAGATGTTTGCTGATGACATGGAAAGCAATCAGGTGGATATCATTTGCTTCAGCTATGAATTCTCACTTCCTTCTCTGTCTCTCTATTGTAACCAGTGGTCTTATGTTTCATACATTTGCCTCTCCTTGAGACAAAAAAATATGCATGTGCTTTATAGAAGCTTTGGCTTCTCAACACTGCCACCCCAGGGGGAAGATTTTTGTTTTTGCAATTACAGTATATAAAAGTTTCCCAGATTATTCCTTTATAAATATGTGATATTCTACTATAATTATAATTTTTTAAGCCTTGAAACAAAGTAAAATTGAGTTTAAGCTGAGAGCTTGTGTTTGAAGACAGTACTATATGATTTAATTCTCAAGTTGTTCTGTTATCTTCAGAGTATGGGAAGAAAGAAAAATTATGTTAATATCCTCTGATCTTAAAATGTAATATCCTCTACCTCGGTAGTTAGGCAAGAAGGTTGTGACTGTTAATTTCATGTCAGCTTGACTGGGCCATGATGCCCAGATATTTGGCAGACATTAGTCTGGATGTTTCTGAGAAGATGTTTTTTGATGAGATTTACATCTAAATTGGTGGACTTTGTGTAAAGCAGACAGCTCTCCATAAAGTGGGTGGGTCTTATCCAACCAGTTGAAGGTCTTAATAGAACAAATACTAATCTCCCTCAAGTAGGAAGGAATTCTGCTAGCAGATGGATGGCCTTTCGACTTGAACTGCAGTATCAGCTCTTCCTGCATCTCCAAGTTGCTGACCTATCCTGCAGATTTTGGACTTGCCAGTCTCCATAATCAGTTAACTGATTCCTTAAAGTAAATCTCTTTATACATATATACATGTATATGTATATATATTTTTATATATTTATACATGTAAATCATTTTATATGTGTGTACACACACACACACATTTTGAACCCCCTAAATTGACTTGAAGCCCTTGTATATCCTTTCACGAGGGGCAGATGGTACAGAAATCAGAGTGAACACTACGTATATTCATGTATCTAAATTCCTTCTCCAGAGACCTTTTGGGATCCACTTGCTTATTACTGCCTTTATATACCCTTCTGGACTATGAACTCTATTTGTCTACTAATAACCATGATGGCAACCTTGCTTCTAATCCGCTGAGCATTTTCTGGATGTTGGATTCAGCTCAGTTACCAGAATCACTATACATACCTTCATTCCTTCATTCTTACCTAGAATTTGCACTAATTCTATCTCCCAGTCTTCTTGGACTTCCTAGTCACTGGATTATGCCTTTGGGTTCAGATAAATAACATTTGCTCATCTCATCATCAACCAGACTCTGGGTCCCAGCCAGGCTAGGTGTTCCACCCTGCTTCCCAGATAGTAACCATACTGAGCACCACAGACCTTAGACTTTCATTTCCTGATTGTCATGACAACCTTACAAATTTATATTTGTGTGTCCTTTGTTATAATTTCTAATTTAGTTCATGTATTTTAATATTAGAGTCTATGATATAAAGTTCACCTTGATAAGAAGGTCAAATTTTACCAATAGGAAAAGAAAACCATTTTTCAAAAATTCAATGCTAGGTATATCATCACAAACTAATGTTAAACTTGGAAAATTGAGACCTGAGAATTCCTATTAAAAAACTAATCGAGCAGTTCTAAGCCCTTTAACAATATAGAACTAGATGTACAGATTCTACTTGAATCAGTCCAGTCAAGGGGGTACAAATCACAGCAGTTATTTTAACAGACAAGTTAATATAAAGCATTATTAACTAGGTAACTATAGTAGCTTCCTATTGCAACTGTAACAAATTACCACAAATTGAGTGGCTTAGGACAACAGATTTATTACCTTATAGTTTTGGAGGTCAGAAGTCCAAAATCAGTTTCACTGGACTAAAATCACGGTGTCAGCAGAATTGTTTCTTCTGGAGGCTCCAGGGGACAATGTGTTTCTTTGTCTTTTCCAGCTTTGAGAGATCACCTGCATTTCTTGTCTCACTGGCCTCACATCACTCCAACCTCTGCTTCCTTTCTCACGACTCCTTCTCTGACTCTGACCTCCTTGCCTCTTTCTCGGATCAACCCTTGTGCTTACATTACAGATGATAGTCCAGGATAATCTTCCCATCTCAAGGTCCTTAAGTTAACTACAAAGTTCCTTTTGTTGTGTAAGGTAACATATTCACAGGTGTTGGGGACTAGGATGCGAATATCTTTGGAGGATCATTATTCTACCCATCAAAGTAACCAACAAGGCAAAAATAGAAGAATAAGGTTTCGCACTTCCTAGACTGAATCAGCAAGTGCAGGAAGCAGCAATTCCCCTAGGGCTCCAGTGAAGGGATGATTTTGGAATGTTTAAAACTTAGATGCTTAGAAAAGGGGCCCACAGAGCAGACGTCTGGGCTCTGAGGCCAGATACCTGGTGCCTAGTATTGGTGTGCCTGAAGGGGACCATGAGGCAGGTTCTTGAAATGTTAGGACAGCTGCAAACTGTTGCATCCAAACAAAACACAGCTGCAGTGGAGAAGCCAGGCTTCTGATGCAGATCAGAACTGGAAGCAAACAGGAAGCCCACCGGAAGCCCCCAGAAGGAGTAGATCCTTTTCCTTCTTCCCTCCCACCTGGCTTCCTCTAGGGCTCCTTACTGGCATCAAGAGGGAGCCAGCTGGGAAAAGAAAAATGTGTATGGAGTCCCAGCCCCACTGTTACAAGACCAAATACAGAAAGTAAGCTGGAACTCGAGAGACAATAGCTTTACAACTGGCAGAGGACTCCACTTGATGAAAAGCAAAGAGCATAAATCGAACAACTGTTTATGTTACTTATCCTGGAATCATGACTTTCCCCCTCAGTTCGTTTTTTTTTTTTTTTTTTGATATGTTACAGCTTCAGACGACCTTGAGACATATGTAAGGAAACTAGTGTTTTTAGATATACTTGAGATAATGCACTGCAGATGGTGACTGCAGCCATGAAATTAAAAGACGCTTACTCCTTGGAAGAAAAGTTACAACCAACCTAGATAGCATATTGAAAAGCAGAGACATTACTTTGCCAACAAAAGTCCGTCTAGTCAAGGCTATGGTTTTTCCAGTAGTCATATATGGATGTGAGAGTTGGGCTGTGAAGAAAGCTGAGCACCAAAGAATTGATGCTTTTGAACTGTGGTGTTGGAGAAGACTCCTGAGAGTCCCTTGGACTGCAAGGAGATCCATCCAACCAGTCCATTCTGAAGGAGATCAGTCCTGGGTGTTCTTTGGAGGGAATGATGCTAAAGCTGAAGCTCCAGTACTTTGGCCACCTCATGCGAAGAGTTGACTCATTGGAAAAGACTCTGATGCTGGGAGGGATTGGGGGCAGGAGGAAAAGGGGATGACAGAGGATGAGATGGCTGGATGGCATCACTGACTCGATGGACGTGAGTCTGAGTGAACTCTGGGAGTTGGTGAAGGACGGAGGCCTGGCGTGCTGTGATTCATGGGGTCGCAGAGTCGGACACGACTGAGCAACTGAACTGAACTGAACTGAGATAACGCAAAGATTTCCAAACTTTTTAGAAAGAGTACACTCTTGTATTGTTTGGTTTTACAGCACCCCATCAGATATCCATTAATCTCTTCTGGTATATATTTAGTTTTTAATTAAACAAATTACAACTGATAATTCATTTGTTTGGGGATTTCATACCTTTCTTCAAGCCAACTCAAGATAGCTCAAAACAAGGAGAGGGTTTCTGGATCAAACCACTGGATGATTTCATCAAACTATATCATCATAATTCATGAAAAGAAACCCATAAAGGAGACACTGAGTCAGAAAGTGAGATTAAGAGAAATATATCCTATTTTGAGAGCGAAGTCTATGCATTTTCACTTACCTTTTGGCTTCGTATTTTAATGGCTTGTAAGAACATTGAAGAGCCTCTTGATGAAAGTGAAAGAGGAGAGTGAAAAAGTTGGCTTAAAACTCAACATTCAGAAAACTAGGATCATGGCATCCGGTCCCATCACTTCATGGCAAATAGATGGGAAACAATGGAAACAGTGACAGACTTTATTTTCTTGGGCTCCAAAATCAGTGCAGATGGTGATTGCAGCCATGAAATTAAAAGATGCTTGCTCCTTGGAAGAAAAGCTATGACCAACCTAGACAGCATATTAAAAAGCAGAGACATTACTTTGCCAACAAAGCTCTGTCTAGTCAAAGCTATAGTTTTTCCAGTAGTTATGTATGGATGTGAGAGGACTATAAAGAAAGCTGAGCGCTGAACAATTGATGCTTTTGAACTGTGGTGTTGGAGATGACTCTTGAGAATCCCTTGGACTGCAAGGAGATCCAACCAGTCCATCCTAAAGGAAATCAACCCTGAATATTCATTGGAAGGACTGATGCTGAAACTGAAACTCCAAAACTTTGGACACCTGATGTGAAGAACTGACTCATTGGAAAAGACCCTAAGGCTGGGAAAGATTGAAGGCAGGAGGAGAAGGGTACGACAGAGGATGAGATGGTTGGATGGCATCACTGACTCGATGGACATGAGTTTGAGTAAGGTCTGGGAGTTGATGACAGACAGGGAAGCTTGGTGTGCTGCAGTCCACGGGATCACAAAGAGTCAGACATGATTGAGTGAACTGATGAACACAGCCTTTCTAGACCTGGTTTTCAGTTTTCATATACCAGATTTGTGTTCTACAGCACTATGTACTTAAAAATTTTGCATACATTTAGTAACTTAGCCTTAAAATGTATGAGGCAAAAATTAACCTAATTGCTGGGAGAAATAGATAAGTCTACAGCTATAGTGTGAAATTTTAACATACCTTTCTCATTAAGGAGAAGAAAAATATAGATTTGAACCTGAAATTAACAAATTTGACCTAACTGATATGCAAAGGATATTTCCTCTAACACTGCAAATTTAATTTTTTGAAGTATACTTGAAATCTTTATAAAAAATTACCAGATGTTGGGTTTTAATAAAAAATCTCAACCCATATCAAAGGACTGAAATTACATAAAGTTTCCTGTCTGGCAGAAGTGGAATTGTATTAGAAATAAATGCTAAAAAAGAGCATTTGAAGATCCCTCCATGTATAAAAATTAAGAATTATCCTTTAAATAACATTTTCCATCTTGTTTTCTGAGGCCAGTGTTATATTGATACCAAAACCTGTCGAGAACATTATAAGATAAGAAAATTACAGGGAATACAACATAATGTTGTATAAAATTGTAAAAAAAAAAAATTAAATCAACTATTAGCAAAACAAATTCAGTAATGTCTAGTGAATGCAATATGACTATATTGGACTATTTCAAGAATGCAAGAATGGTTTAACATTGAGGATGCCCCTGCAGAATGGAGACAGGCCCTCTGGTTGGAAGTATGTATAACACACTGATTTACTGTGACCCAGGAAAAGCTGCCAAGGATGCATGTCTTCATCAGAGGATACGGGTTTGGTATAGTTGAATATATATGAGAGACAAGTTTTGTAATGGAGGGGACTTTTCTCCTTCTGGTCATGCTCACACTGATGCAGGAAAAGCATCAGGAAAGCTAGAAACCAAATATAAGATCAGCAACTATGGGCTTGTGTATGTGCGTATGCTCAGTCGCGTCAGACTCTTTGCCATCTCATGTACTATAGCCCACCATGCTCCTTTGTCCATGGGATTCTCCCAGGAAGAATTCTGGAGTGGGGCTTCCCTAGTGCCTCAGTGCTAAAGAATCCACCTGCCAATGCAGGAGACATGGATTCAATCCCTGATCTGGGAAGATCCCACATGTTGAGGAGCAACTGTGCTCTAGAACCCAGGAGCCACAGGTATTGAGCCCACGTGCTGCAGCTACTGAAATCCAAGCACGCTAGAGCCCATACTCTGCAACAAGAGAAACCACCACAGTAAGAAACCCACACACCCCATGACTAGAGAAAAAACCCACATAGCAGTGAGGACCCAGACAGCCCAGATAAATAAATAAATAAAATTATGTTTAAAATATTTGTTAAGAATACTGGAGTGGGTTTCCTTCACCAGGGGATCTTCCCGGCCCAGGGGTTGAACCTCATCTCCTGCATCTCTTGCATTGGCGGGCGCCATTCTTTACCACTGAGCCACCTGGAAAGCCTACCTATGGGCTTACTTACACTCTAAAATGAAAAATTTCTCGGGACAGAGACTTCTTTATAGAATAAGTTGGCTGAAGGGTTGAAACTGACTCTTGATACTATATTGATATTGAACACAGGAAAGAAGAGTGGGAATTTGAAGGTCTCCTATAAGTGGGATTGTTCTAGTTTTGGCAGTAATGTTGATACAGATTTTTCTGAACCGTTTGTAACTTGGCTGTGTTAGTCTTTGAGGGCCGGCTTACTGACCATTAGATAAATTTCAACACAGTTTTGTCCAAACTGTTGCAGAATAATTTTGCCCTGGATTACAGGCTTCCAGCTCCACACTTACATGAACCATGGTGTTGAATTTGGAGATTCTATTCCCCAGAAGGTTAGAGGAAGATTGAAATTTCACCAAACGTCAATTGGACGACTGGTAGTTAACAATACCCTTTTGACTGATAAATACAAAGTGATAAATACACTTTATCATCACTGATATATACAAAGTGACTTATAGAAGTTTTTTTATCTGCTAAAGTAAGTTTGGCCAGGCTGATTGGACTGGGTCATACTCAGACACTTTGCCCAGGGGTCAAATTGACCTGATCTACTTGAATTGATGGGAGGAACTTCAATGTAGGAAGTCACAAGTTTGGGGTGGGATTTGAATGAAGAAGCTTAATGCGGTTTTGAGCAATGTACCAGCTTTGTCCCTGGGAGTTAAGAGAAATGAACCCCACTGTGTCTTGGCCTTAAAATTCTTCTATGAGCTTTGAAAAGTGTAAACTCTGTATTCTTCCAAAGAATTGTAATCTTGCCCATACCAAAGTGTAGAGACTGTAAGTCCATCCTAAGGGAGGTGCTTGAAGGCGTACCTGGCAGCTGTCACATTGGTGCCACTGTGTTCTGAAGTGTTATTTTAGGTGTGTTCCTCAGCATCAGTGTAGTGTCAGTGGCCCTCCAGCTTGTACATCACATGCTGCGGGTCTCACACTTCTTCGTGACCTTTTAACACATCGGTCTCTGTGCTGTAGTCGAATCTTTGGTTTTGCATCAGAGGAAAATAAGTAAATCCACCACATTTGCAACCAAAAAATAGAAAGAATGGTTTAACGCCTGGAAAAATGTATAAAATAGATCACTAATGAGAACCTACTGTATAGCACAGGGAACTCTGCTCAGTGCTCTGTGGTGACCTGAATGGGAAGGAAATCCAAAAAAGAGGGGACATATGTATACATATCGCTGATTCACTTTGTTGTACAGTAGAAACTCACCCAACATTGTAAAGCAACCATATTCCAATAAAATTTTTCTTCTAAGAAAACAAATGTTAGTGACTTTGGATCACTGAGATGGATTATCAGGCAATTATTTCTGATTATTATCAGAATGATTTAGTTATTCTGATTAACTGTAGAGAGAAAATTAACTGTGGAGAGAAAACGTTTTCTTCCTAAGCAGAGTTTTCTTTTCTACAACTTTGTGTGTGGACCATTTTAAAGACTTCATTGAGTTCGTTGCAACGTTGCTTCTGTTTTATGTTTCCGTTCAGTGGGCTGTGGCACGTCGAGGATCTTAGCTTCCCGACCAAAGATTAAACCCACACCCCCTGCATTGGAAGCTGAAGTCTTAAGCACTGGACTGTCCTCTCTCCGCTTCCAAATAATTGACCCTAAGTTTGTTCTTTCTCGTCTGATATGGCTGGGATGAGGGGAAAGAGCTTGACTTGAATAAATAGAATTTACTTGACTTTCTTGCTGATAATATCAAGAACCTCCCCACTCTTGCCTCCACCACCTTCTGCAATTCTGTAACCTTCTGTAACTTTGGCCTACGGATCTAGGCCAAAGGTTTTAGGCAGCACTTTCCACACTCTGTCAGAAATCTCTCTTGTTGTTAAACTATATTTTGGAGACGTATGACCATCTGGTTTTTACGCTATGAATTCTCTAAATGCCGATATCATGTTTAATTCTGGCTATTCAGTGAATGTTTAATTTATAAGTCTGTGATACATGAATAAAACCAGCTTTGATGGCTTCATTTTCATCTTATTCTCAAGACAAATTTTGGTCTCTGTATTTTCCCCAAAATCCTGATATTTTTCTTCTCCATTTCAATTCTTTTCATATTTCTTTCCCCAAATCTCTAATTATCAGTTGTTACCAATGAAAATTCCTTTTCTACTCTCTATTTCTACTTGTTCATGTTTTAGCCGCCTTGTCTAGGAAAGACTAGTGGTTTGGTGGTTAAAAGGCAGAGGCTGTCTGAGTTCAAATTTTTTTTTTGCTGGTTTTAAAAAATTAATTTAATTTATTTCTTTTTAATTGGAGGATTACTGATTCACAATATTGTGTTGGTTTCTACCATACATCACCATGAATCAGCCATAGGTATACATATGTCCCCTCCCTCTTGAACCTCCTTCCCAGCTTCCACCCCATCCCACCCCTGTAGGTTGTCACAGAGCCCTGGATTTGAGCTCCCTGCATCATACAGCAAATTCCTACTGGCTATCTGTTTCATATGGTGATGTATATTCTTTTTAAAAAAATTTATTTATTTTAATTGCAGGCTAATTACTTTACAATGACTTCCCTGGTGGCTCAGATGGTAAAGTGTCTGCCTACAATTTGGGAGACCCAGGTTCAATCCCTGGGTCTTCAATCCCTGGTTGGGAAGAACTCCTGGAGAAGGAAATGGCAACCCACTCCAGTATTCTTGCCTGGAGAATCCCATGGATGGAGGAGCCTGGTAGCTACAGTCCATGGGGTCACAAAGAGTCGGACACGACTGGGAGACTTCCCTTTCACTTTCTTTACTTTACAATATTGTAGCGGTTTTTGCTGTATCTCTCAATTCATCATACCCTCTCCTTCCCCAGCTGTGTCCACAGAATTCTGATCCCACCACTGGTTTGCAACTTCTGTGGGCCTCAGTGACTTCATCTATAAACTGCGGCTGCTTAGAGAAACTCTGCTATAGAGTTGTTGGGGGAGGGGTTGGGAATACAAAGCAGCTATGTGGAATCTGGCAGCGAAGAAGGATTCAAGGACTGTTCACTGGTAGTGGTGTTGCCTGAATGGGTACAGGGAGTAACGCTATTTAGGCAGACAGTCCTTCCTTCGTGGCCTTTGTCCAACTCTGGACTTGATCCTATGAAGAGAGAATGGATCACTGGCCAGTGAGGGAAAATCTGGAAGAATGGGTTAGGGGCCCCAGGGAAGAGGTGACTGAGAAGGGCGACAGCTGCCAATTGCCCAGCACCTTCCAGTTCCAGGAGCACTTCCTGTTCCCAGACCCTTGATGCCCCAGTATCTCCACCATCTGCACAAGCTCATAAGATTCGGTGCCTCTGCTTATCAGCTGTATTAGTTCCTCCCTTAAAAGGAAGAAGCCACAACCTAGAGATACAAATCATTTGCCAGGGGCACACAACCAGTGAGTGATAAAGCTGAGCTGAGGTTCCAGGTCTTCAGAGGACCAACCTAGGACCTTTGGGAGACCCAGGCTGCTGGGCCTGTTATTCGTATTCTCCTGATCCACCACATTCCCACATAATCTACCCTGCTTCCAGGAGCCATGCTTTCTAATCTGCTCCCAGTTACATCTTCTCATTCCCACCAGCCCCAGACTCAGTCCTGGATGCCACAGATGCAAGACATGAGTATCTCCACCCCTCCTCACATACCTAGGGGGCTTGAGGGTAAGCCACTAGTCCAGACTGGGTCCCGCAGCCTGGCCACAATTTCTTGGCTCGACTGACACCCAGAAGGACCTTATGTAAGACCTGGCAGCTTCCAGAAGCATCCAGAGTGCTAACCTAGTCCGAAGCCCTCTCTCCCTGCGTCCATCTCTAGCTAAACACTCCCTGTTTGCATCTGATCGGTTGCCCTGTCTGGTCTCTAGGCTGTGGGGAGGCCAGCCTTACTCAGAATCCCAGTTCAGTTGTCAGGGACCTTGGCAGCCAGCCTGCCCCATCTCTGGGTTTGGACTGACCCATAGTGTCATTTCCTGCCACAAACAGATGTCAGGGACAGTGCTTCATTCCCTTGGCTCCTGAGCACACGAAGGCTGCCTCGTCCCCCAGTCCCAAGGCTCACCGACCTGAATATAGATGCTTTCTTTACCCCTGATGACCCCCAGTTCCTCTGTTCTTACTTCCTACCACCCATTTTGTCAAAGTGCTCATGATATTTTGCATCCAAGTAGCCTCAATTTCAACACACCCATAGGATTGCTAATACTGCTTCATGGAGTAGAATTAGACTGTGACATTGAACAAATCATTTTACTGCTTCAAGACTTTACTTTCTTTTAGTTTTTTAATGGGGATTAAATTAGATGGCACCTTTCTAACATAAAATTCCCTGTATTTGGACCTGAAACATCTTTTCTGTTACCTGAGGACTCTCAGAGAGAAAACATGGTTATTGGTCTGATGACTTTAAGTCCTTCTGCCTTCCAGGAGGAGATTCTGCAATTTTCTCTGCCATAGACAAAGAGCTCTAGCTTTATTTCTAACTCATATCCTGCATGCTATGGCTTAAGAATAACCTTTTCTCTTTACATAACCGACGTCATATTGGTCATTTTTTTTTAACTTTCAAATCTACCTTTGACATTTCTGTAAAATATTCTCAACTTTCTACATTAAGCTACTTGCATAACAGCAGTAGTATCAGTTCATAGGGTTGGAAGGCTTAAATGAGGTGATGTATTTAAACCTTCTACTAAAGTACTTGACAAAGCAGTAAGTGTTTAGTAGTATATGGTACTACTCCCATTGCTACTCAAACAGCGTTTAAGGCAGATAACGAAGGGAAAAAACAGCTACTGATCTGTTCCCTGGAGAGATGTAATGAGACAGCTTGGACTTCTTGGGATAAGCTGAGACAGGTATGAATTTATACACATGGCAGAGATGAACCTGCAGGACTTGGTGACTGATGTAAGGGACAAAGGAAAACAAAAACCCCAAAGCACAAATTTAGGAGAATTTGAGTGTGATAACATGGCCAGAAATTAGGAAGTGACAGAGGGAGTTAGTATTGGTAGATAGAGGAGAAGGTAAATTTTGGATGTTTTGAGTTTAAAATGATGATAATACATCAAGGAGTGTGTAATACAAGCTTTGGTTAAAAGGTTGACCCTGGAAATGTAGATTTGGAGATTATTGTAATAAGTGCATTTTTTGAAAAGTAAAAATGAACAAGAGTTCAGTATGAAGACAGCAGACCAGAGGTCTAGGATTGACACCTGGGGGTCCCCACAACTGACATGATATGAGAAAGGAGTCACTGAAAGATGTAAGGGGGGCTTCCCTGATGGCTCAGCAGTTAAGAATCTGCCTGCAATGCAGGAGACTAGCATTCAGTCCCTGGGTCAGAGGATCCCCGGAGGAGGAAATGGCAACTCACTCCAGTATTCTTGCTGGTAAATCCGGTGGACAGAGGAGCCTGGCTGGCTACAGTCCTCGGGGTCACAAAACAGTTGGACACTACTTAACAACGAAACATTAACTAAACCAACACTACAAAATGAACAAGAGACTAAAAAGACTCCTGCAGAGACATCATGACTTGAGGATAATGGCACCAAAATAAACAGGAGCTGAAAGTGAGAAAAGGGCGGAGCCGTCACTGATCCCTAAAACAAACAAAAAGAGAAAGACGAAAGGAAGGAGCAGAGACTTGGAAGTCATGAGTCAGGGGAGGGATTTTCCGAAAGGAAAGAGGGTCCACTGTGCCCAGGGCTCCTGTGGGGAGAAAAGATTGAGGGGATTAGGAAAAGAATTCTGCAGTTGGTGCAGGGACAGCGTGGAACCCAGACTGGGAGGAGCCAGGTGGGAATAGCACCTGCCCATTGATTTTAGGCATAAATATACAGAGAGAACCAGGTTGTGGCTAGGGGTAGTAGAAGGGCAAACAGAGGAGGTTATTTTTTGTTCTTGGAGAGGCCAATACCACCAGTAATCCTCAGGTGAGCTTCCATTCATCTCCAGCTCTTGCCATGGCTCATCTCTTCACAGACATGGCGCCTTGTCCCATCGCCACGGCCACCGTCCTACTCTGACTTCTATTAACTCTCATCTTCTTCTTTAGATCTGGCTATGGCTGCCATACTCATCAACCTCACTAGAGCCCAGCCTCGCCATTTCTGATGATGCCTTGGATCCTATGACCGTTAACAAACACATCTAAAGATTGTTTCTCATTCAAAGGCATCATCAGGAGTGAATGTTATTTTAGCTTATTTGTTTTCTTCTGCTTTGACGCAGGTATCTAAAAAATGATAACAATTGTTATTCAGATCACTCCTCTCAAGCACACTCAGAGTTCCCTTACCTTTTACACCATAATTGCATCAAGAGCTGTACCCAACTGTTATTTGGAGCATGCATTGGGAATAACCTCCCTGCCTAGCCCATTTTGTCCGTGAATCTTAGAATCCTATTTCCTCCACAAAGCCTCTGTGGTTGGATTTCTCCAATTCCTGTCATGGTTAAGCATAAGGCTTCCACAATGATTTCCCATTTTTCCTCTTCCCAAACATGCTACCTACATCCCATTCAAGTAACAAAAGTATGTGCCAATGAATAATGAAAGTACAGTAACTGAATCATATAAGTAATGTTTTATTTCCCTTTTGTTGTTGGTTTTACCCAATAAGCTAGCCTGAGTTAGCATCATTTTGCACTACCCTACATCATACAGGTCAGCAGCCATGTCTAATCCAGCATGTGTAACTAAGGGCCATCCTCTACACTCCAGGATCCTTGTAACATGAGAAATGGTACTTTACTGGTGCTTTTTGTTGATGAGTTGATAATCACTGTGACCCTGTTCCTATTCTCTATGAGTTCATCTTTCATGGTAACAACCAGATAGCTTCATTTTTCTTCAAGTTCTTTCGAACCCATGGTGTGTATATGTGCTCAGTTGCTCAGTTGTGTCCAACTCTTTGTGACCTCATGGACTTTAGCCTGCCAGTTCATGGAATTTCCCTCTATCTGTGGACTTTTCCCGGCAAGAATACTGGACTGGATTGCCTTTTACTACTCTAGGGGATCCTCCTGACCCAGGGATTGAACCTGCATCTTCTACATTAGCAGGCAGATTCTTTACCACTGAGCTGCTTGGGAAGCCCCCAGAGTGGGAAGCATCATTAGCCACTTGGGAAAGCATCATTAACTTTCTTGGTTGTCAGTAGCTCTGAGTTCCAGTCTTCTTCTCAGAGAGTTTCTCTCTAAACACTTGCATCACAGTGTTTTTCTGCTTTCCTTGCATTCTGTGCTACCTTTGAGCAAGTACAACAATTATTTTCTGATTGGAAGAATTCTCCACAGACTAGCTTCTAGTTATGTATGTTTCGAACTTTTTTTCTCCTCCACCACACATGTGTTTTCATTCTAATTCTAGATACCATAGGACACAGTCATATCACAGTATGACCTCTGGCCCTGGACTTAGGAGTATTACTGGAAATCATATCTGCTTTGGGAAGCCCAGTAATAACTATACGTTGAAGTTATTGAAAGCCACATCTATAAATCCCACTCCACGAAAACTAAGTGTATTCATAATTCACTTTCCCCTTAACAGAATCTCCAAAATGCTCATAATCATCCCAGCGACACCTGACAACTAGAAATGATGGAGAGGAGGTTAAAGTGGAAAAGCACAGTAGATTTAACCAATTGCAGTTAAGCTATCTTCTCTCTGGAAACTTAAAAAACCCAGTGAACACAGTTCTGGGACCCTTAAGGGCCTCGGGAGATGGTGTCAGTGCTAGTGAGGGGCTCTGAAATTAAAACTTTGTGAAATCATGGCAAATCCACCTTTCTGCTCTTTCAGTTTTGCTTCCTCATCGGCAAAACAAGAACAGTAATAGCTTTGCCTATTTGAAAGGCTGTCATGATATATATAATAAAATCATCTGTGTTTTTTAAAAGTGCTTTTTATTACTATTTAATGCATCATTAGAGATTGTTCTCACATGTATTTTCTAAAATTGGCTATAACATCTCCCTTCCAATATTCCCTTCTCATAAAAATCGCTGACGCTCCTCTCATGGAGAGGTGAATACTCTGTTTCCTCTCTTTTATTTTGCATTTGTGCTCACAGCAGAAGTGATACTATGACTCCTCAAACTATGTCATAAAAGGTCATGTGTCTTGCACCTGGTTCTGTGGGGACATTTACTCTTGCCACACAATAGCTGTGAGGAAGCCCAAGCTATATGGCCACATGAAGGCCACATGAAGAAGAGTCAGCCACCTCCAGCCCTCCAGTCGCACGAGCGAGTCCTCATGAAAGTGGACCCCCCCAGCCCCGGTTAAGCTGATATTGAGTAGAACAAAGAAAAGCTATAGATTCATGAGCAAAATAAATGGTGGTGGTTGTTTTAAGCCTTTAAGTTTCAGAGTGGTTTGACGTGAGGGAACTATCCATCTTTCCAATGAAGTCCAATGAAACCCATCTCCACTCACTCCAGACTGAACTCCTCTGCATTCTATGACTGCATCTCGCAGTTCCCTGCCCCATGCCTTTCTCACACCATTACTTCCGTGGGAATGTCTTCTTCCCACTGCAGTCTTACTTCTCCTTGACGGGTTCACTCAGCTGGTCTGTGAAGCTCCCCTCGTTGCCCTAGTTGGTTGTGATATCTTTCTCCTCTCAAACCTTGGAGAACTTTGTTTCTACCACTTATATGTATCACCACAATTAAGATTCAGCACATTTCACTCCTGGCAAGGCCAGGTACTGACCGCTCAGAAGAGGGCCTCTTGTGTTATTTCTCCTGTGATCTGGTGACCCTCCATCTTGCAGCAAAGTTGATTGCACATAGTCTTAGCTCCTCTAGTAGCCTGTACACACCTTCAAGGCAGAGTGCCTCATGTATTTTTGTCCAGTGAGTGTTTCCATCTCCCATGCAAAACACAGGGTCTTGCCTATAATATACTATATATATATATATATATATATATATATATATAACTTTATGAATGTTTTGTTGAGACTTAAAAAAATAGATCCCTGACTCTTAAAAGAGAAAGTCCAGAGAGTATATCTTTGGGGAAAAGAACTTTAAAATTTTACATAACTGAAAAATAAGATAAATGCTCTCAAGTCAGGATCATGAAGCCATAGGATTTTTGATCTGAGAGCTTAGTGATAATCTAATGGGATCTCACAGTCTGGTGTGCAAAAGAATGGCTTGGGGAAAACTAGTGTGTGTTGGTGGGGAAAGAATGCAGATTCTGCATTCCACTCCTAGATGTTCTGAATAAGTACGTCTGGGCGGGGTGATGAAATCTCCTCCTTGGTGAGCTCTGCAGGTCACTCTGATGCTGGTGGTCCTTGGGCCACACTGGCAGAAACCCTGGTTTAGTCAGACCCCCTCCGTTGGTGTCTGGTTTATTTCTGTGCCCTTTGAGCTGGCTGTGCCTGTTGGTTGCTACGGACTAGAAGAGGTGGCGTGGCCAGGAGAGAGATGTTGGGAAAGCCATAACTTCAGGGCTGTGTTTGAAGGAGAAACCACTGCCTTTGATCTTTGGGTGGTGGCAAAACCCTTCATGGAGATTAGCAGAGAAGCAAGTAGCCTGACTGGGGAGTCTTCTGTCTAGAAGTATCCTCGGGTGGGGTCACCTATTTCCTCATAGTTTAATAAATTGTTAATGATGTGAATCACTTGGTGCAGTTCAGTCTCCACCTTTGGCTACCTGATTGCTACCAGTCCAATGTCTAATTTGATTTACAGAGCTAACATTAGAAGCCTGGATTCCAATATCAGATGATCTACTTCACTGCTTTTTTTATTCCATAGAATAAAATCTATACAGTTCTGAATCCCTCAACTATTTGGAGATAAACCCACAGAATATTTTCAGCCTTTTCTTCCAGTTTCTCTCTCCCCATCTTCTAGAATCCTTCACAGTGAACAAGTCTGCCCTGGAATCCGAGTCTCTAGAGAGACCTCTGAGCCACCGCGTATGCCTGTGCTCTCACCCTGGGGGCTCTAAGAGGTAGCGCCCCAGCCTTTCAAATATCTATGTTGCCCTAGGATAAAAATGCCAGATGACCTTTCACTCAGACAGCTTTTTTGTCCCCAGCGTCTTCCTCATCTTAGATGGCAGAGAGGAAAGAAAGCAAGGAAGCAGTAGGCAGCTACCAGTGACTCACGGTGAATTAGCCTCCACCGTGAATTACTCAGGAGCTGCAGAAGAGCCACCTTCTGTACAATGTTAGGCCTTTCTGAGAACACTCATCATCTTCCCCAGTCTTTGTGCATTTTCAAATTTTCATAAATATCTGCCTAGAACGTAGTCTAGGGACTGGCATCCATTAAGTGATGGGGACTCTGTGGAGCCTGCATACTGGGCTAGCGAGCTATGCTCCACAAACGTAACCACAAAGGTGGGCAAGTCTCTCTCATTGCCACAGACTTTCCTTAGAGCAAAATTCCAGACTTCCTGTCATTAGTCTTTAATGACTGCGCGTTGTTGATTTTATTATGACACGGACATTCAGCATTTGTATCAACATACAAAGCACTCTCATCCACACACACTCATTTCCTTAACCACAACCCTGCAAGACAGGTATTGGTTTAAAATCAAGAAGCCCAGGCTCAGAGAGGCCCGGTGACCCCTCTAAGATCACATAGCTAATAAGTGATGGTCGGGAACTTGACCTGGGACCTCAGCGCCGGGTCCAGGGATAGCCCCCCGTATCATGTGGCGCTTGCTCCATGTATGAACCAAGCAGGGCCCACACAGCTTGTTCATGAGAGAAACTGGACCTGGCCCTGGAAGCGGTCACGGGGTGCACCTCCCAGACTCCAGTGACCAGAGGCATCGCTGGTCCGGGTTACCAGCTGCTGCTCTGATATCTCTCTCTGCCTTGGTTGAGGCCAACCGCCCTACAGGCAGCTCCCTGCCAATGACTGAGGGTGGCAGGGGCCCTAGGAACAGGCCCTTCCTGGGAGACGTGGAACTCCTCTGGCTGGCTGGTGGCTCTGTCTCAGGCTCCCTTTGACCTTGCCCAGCGTTCCTTCATTTGAAGAATTTATCCCATCTTCCTCCTTCTCTTTTACTCAAGACTGATGGCAGGCCCACTTCCTCTGGCTCCTTGATCAGTCCCTGGAGGCCGCTTCTCGAAGGACTGGGCTTATCACAGCCTTTCTCAGTCTTTTGTTGCTGATGCCCCTTCGAGCCACATCTTCAGGTTTAGGAAGCTGGCAGGAGGGTGGTGGTGGGGGGGAAGGTGCGGAACTAGTGTTCAGATTCTAGTGAAACAGCAGATGAACCAAAAAGACAAAAAAAAAAAAGAAACGCCTGAGTAATTTTCAACGCGTTTGCCCACACTGGGCTGGATCTGTCCTGAGACATGGAATGTTCAGGGGAAAACTTAAGCAGGGAAATGGCCACTGCCTCAGGCATGTCTGCATGGGCAGCCTTCAGTCAGGAGAAGTGCTTTTCCTAAGCAGCAGTCCTCCCCATGAAGCCTGTCTCTCTGTTTGAGCTTCAGCACCTCTCTTGGGTTTCAGAAGCTGCAGAACTGCATGTGATAGGGAAGAGGCAACCAGCTATGAGGCATGCTTATTAAAGAAATACCTGTGTTGATACCTCCTGAGAGGAAGATGTCAGAGAAGGCATTCGTCTTTGCCTGTATCTGTCATTTGAAGAAAGAACCGATTTAGAAAACATAATCCTACATGCTTTCATTGCCTGAGTCACAGAACAAGCTTACCGTTCCGGTGTTCGCCTGCTGAACACACACTGAGCCCTGCATGGCCACGTGCTGGGGTTCAGAGGAGAAATACCACCTAAAGGAGTCACCACCGCGTGTCAGGGACACATGACAAGGGAGATGGTCCATGGAGACTGGGGTTGAGATAGCTTGATTTACTGAAAACTGACTTTTTTTTTTTACCTTGCCAGTAAACATATTTACCATAATGTCAATGTTGCCATTTTATTTTATTTACATTTTTAAAAATTTATTTTTAATTGGAGGATAATTGCTTTATAATGTTGTGTTGGCTTCTGCTATACGAAAATGTGAATCAGCGATACATATGCATATGTCCCCTCCCTCTTGAACCTTCCCTGCCAGCCCATCCACCCTCTAGGTTGTCACAGAGTACCACGTTGACCTCCCTGTGTTATACAACAGCTTCCATTAGCTGTCTATTTTACATATGATAATGTGTATATTTCAATACTACTCTCTCAATTCATCCCACCTCCTCCCTCCCCCACTGTGTCCACAGGTCTGTTCTCTATGTGTGTGTCTCCATTCCTGACCTGCAAACAGGTTCACAAGTACCATTTTTTCTAGATTCCATATATATGCGTTAATACATGATATTTGTTTTTCTTTTTCTGATTTACTTCACATGCTGCCATTTTAAGAGCACACAGCAATTATCCTCCCATGGGTTACTAATTAATCTAGGTGTGGCTGGGCACAGCTGGATACCAGTATGTGGAATGACAGTACCAGTGTTATCAGGCTGCCACTGCCGGCCCTTTGTTATTTAGCTGCTCAGTCATGTCCAACTCTGGTGACCCTGTGGACTGTGACCCACCAGGCTCCTCTGTCCCTGGGATTTTCCAGGCAATAATACTGGAGTGGGCTGCCATTTCCTTCTCTAGGGGATCTTCCCGACCCAAGGATCAAATCTGTGCCTCCAGCAAGTCTCCTGCATTACAGGTGAATTCCTTACTTTAGGCAGCATGAACTGATGGCTTTGCTCAGGGGCCATGATCCTCAGAGGGTCCACTTTTTTTTTTTTTTTTTTTTGCTATTTTACAGCATTCTGGAGCTCCAGATGGCCCCAATATCCTGAAATGATCAGTAGGCAGAAGGATGGGGTTTGCATATCAATGGGCAAAGGTGTACAACACCCTCTAGATTTGAGCTGTCCACCAGCCACACGTGACTACTGAGTGCTTGAAACGTGATTAGTCGGAACTGAGATGAGCTGAATGGGAAAAATACACAATGGATTTTGAACACCTAATGAAAACAGTAAAATATCTCATTAATAGTTCTGATATTGATTACGTGTTGAAATGACAATGCATGCTCAGCCACTTGGTCATGTCCAACTTTTTGCAACCCCATGGACTGTAGCCCGCCAGGCTACAGTCTGTCCATGGGACTTTCCAAGCAAGAATACTGGACTGGGTTGCCATTTCCTTGAGGACATATTGGATTAAATAACATATATTATTAAAGTTAATTTCTTCTATTTCTTTTTACATTTTTAATGTGGCTACTAGAAAATTTAAGCTTATGTAAGAAACTCAGATTATGTTGCACAGTGCTGTTCTAGGTGTCATGTTCAGTGAAGGCAGTGATTGTATCTATTTTTGCTCATCTAATTCCCCTTGTAACCATAGAATTCAACACAATAGCATTGAAAAGGACTCAGATATTCAAGGAACAAATGAAAATATAAATTAACAAATAGACACTAGTTACTCATTTCTCTTGGAAACGAACAGAGATCATTCTGTCATGTTTGAGATTGCATCTAAGTGCTGCATTTTGGACTCTTTTGTTGACCATGATGGCTACTCCATTTCTTCTGAGGGATTCCTGCCCACAGTAGTAGATACAATGGTCACCTGAGTTAAATTCACCCATTCCAGTCCACTTTAGTTCACTGATTCCTAGAATGTTGACATTCACTCTTGCCATTTCTTGTTTGACCACTTCCAATTTGCCTTGATTCATGGACCTGACATTCCAGGTTCCTATGCAATATTGCTCTTTACAGCATTGGACCTTGCTTCTATCACCAGTCACTCCACAGCTGGGTATTGTTTTTGCTCTGGCTCCATCCCTTCATTCTGTTTGGAGTTATTTCTCCACTGATCTCCAGTAGCATATTGGGCACCTACTGACCTGGGGAGTTCCTCTTTCAGCATCCTATCATTTTGCCTTTTCATACTGTTCATGGGGTTCTCAAGGCAAGAATACTGAAGTGGTTTGCCATTCCCTTCTCCAGTGGACCACATTCTGTCAGCGCTCTCCACCATGACCCACCCGTCTTGGGTGGCCCCACGGGCCTGGCTTAGTTTCACTGAGTTAGACAAGGCTGTGGTCCTAGTGTGATTAGATTGACTAGTTTTCTGTGAGTATGGTTTCAGTGTGTCTGCCCTCTGATGCCCTCTTGCAACACCTACCGTCTTACTTGGGTTTCTCTTACCTTGGGCGTGGGGTATCTCTTCACGGCTGCTCCAGCAAAGCGCAGCCGCTGCTCCTTACCTTTGGACGAGGGGTATCTCCTCACCGCTGCCCTTCCTGACCTTCAACGTGGGATAGCTCCTCTAGGCCCTCCTGCGCCTGCGCAGCCACTGGTTGGTTCTTCCAGCCGCCGCCCCTGGCCTCGGATGTAGGGGCGTCGGGTAGCTCCTCCCGGCCTCCGCCCCTGACCTCGGACAGGGGGTAGCTCCTCTCAGCTGCCGCCCCTGACCAATCACTGCAGATGGTGACTGCAGCCATGAAATTAAGATGCTTACTCCTTGGAAGGAAAGTTATGACCAACCTAGAGAGCATATTCAAAAGCAGAGACATTACTTTGCCAACAAAGGTCCGCCTAGTCAAGGCTATGGTTTTTCCTGTGGTCATGTATGGATGTGAGAGTTGGACTGTGAAGAAGGCTGAGCACCAAAGAATTGATGCTTTTGAACTGTGGTGTTGGAGAAGACTCTTGAGAGTCCCTTGGACTGCAAGGAGATCCAACCAGTCCATTCTGAAGGAGATCAGCCCTGGGATTTCTTTGGAAGGAATGATGCTAAAGCTGAAGCTCCAGTACTTTGGCCACCTCATGCGAAGAGTTGACTCATTGGAAAAGACTCTGATGCTGGGAGGGATTGGGGGCAGGAGGAGAAGGGGACGACAGAGGATGAGATGGCTGGATGGCATCACTGACTCAATGGATGTGAGTCTGAGTGAACTCCGGAAGTTGGTGATGGACACAGTGTTCTTGCCTGGAGAATCCCAGGGGCAGGAGAGCCTGGTGGGCTGATGTCTATGGGGTCACACAGAGTCGGACACAACTGAAGTGACAGCAGCAGCAGCAGCAGCAGCAGGGAGGCCTGGCGTGCTGCGATTTATGGGGTCGCAAAGAGTCAGACACGACTGAGCAACTGAACTGAACTCATTTCTCTGAAGCCAAGAAGGATTTCCTCCCCCTCCTTACCTTAACCTAACACCTGAGAAAGAAATTGGATATTTGGAAACTTTATTTTTCAGCTTTGAATC
Organism: Bos indicus x Bos taurus; assembly: GCF_003369695.1. Taxonomy (NCBI): domain Eukaryota; kingdom Metazoa; phylum Chordata; class Mammalia; order Artiodactyla; family Bovidae; genus Bos; species Bos indicus x Bos taurus. Next base: position 15,221,528 of record NC_040102.1, on the reverse strand, counting down.
TCCTGTCCTGAACTCCCCTAGTGTACATCTGACTGCCATAAAAGGGTTATAGACCTCTCAAACTTAACATCTCCAAAGTGGAATTCTTCTTCTTCTTTTTAACTTTTGGCTGCACTGCTCAGCATAGGAGGATCTTTGTTCCCAGATCAGGGATTGAACCCTTGCCCCTGCATTGGAAGTGTGGAGCCCTAACCACTGGACCCCCAGAGAAGTCCCCAAAGGATAATTTTTTTTAATTTATTTTTTCTGCCAAAGTCATTTCTGCCAAAGTCCTTCTAGTCTCAATAAATGGAACCATGATCCCCCAGTTGTTTATGGCAAAAACCTCATCAGTTTAAGTATTCTTATTTCCCCCATTAATAATAGCCCAACCCTACCCAATCAAGAAACAAGTCTTTATTGATTCTACTGCAAAACATATTCCAGAAACATCCACTTTCTCCATCACTGCTACCACTTTGGTAGAAGCCACCTTGGTGTCTCACTGATACTACTGTTCCTACTTGGTCCACGTGTTGCTGCCACTGCTCCCAGAAATTCTGTGAACCACTGCCATCCTTCTGACAAAGACAAGGAAATGATTGCCCAATAAACTTGACTGTAAGAACATTTTAAAGGGCTTCCTAGGTGGCTCACTAGTAAATGAGCTCACTGCCAATGCAAGAGACACAGGAGACAAGAATTCGATCCCTGGATCAGGAATATCCCCTGAAGAAGAAAATGGCAACCCATTCCAGTATTCTTGCGGGGGCAGGGGTGGGGGGTGGGGGTGCTGAAATACCATGGACAGAGGAGCCTGAAGGGCTACAGTCCGTGGGGTCGTGAAGAGTTGGGCAAGACTGAGTACACACAAGAACAATTTAATACGTATTTAACAAACGTGCTTCAATTTAGCAGACAAACTGGTGGATGGAAACAGGTGGGGCAGTCATCTAAATGTGTACCTGCCTTCAGTTAGGCTAGTCCAGACAGAAAGTGACTCTGTTTATAAAGCTCTCCACAGATGTGGGATCCAGAGACAGGCAGGCCAAGGCTTTGCCCCTCTGCTTCCGCTTTCCCCCAGCCTTCTCCCAGTGGTGGTACAATAGCCCTACAGCATCACTCTCCACCTCAGTAGTGTTGGGCTCACCTCACCATCCATGCTGCCCCGCTCAGAAGCAAGCAAAGCAGAACCCTCCCTTCCCACTAAGAACATACAAAACATACAAATAGCCTTCCACTGCTGGATCACAGATAAGATGAAGGAGAAATCAAACACTCGTGGAACTTAAGTGAAAGTGTTAGTTGCTCAGTCAGAGTTGTGTCTGACTCTTTGCGACCCCATGGACTGTAGCCCACCAGGCTCTTCTGTCCATGGGATTCTCCAGGCAAGAATACTGGAGTGGGTAGCCATTCCCTTCTCCAGGGGATCTTTCTGACCCAAGGATCAAATTCAGATCTCCTACATTGAAGGCTGATTCTTTATACCTTCTGAGCCACCAGGGAAGCCCTATGGAACTAAATCATGGGTTAGTCATTGAGTTTGCACTGCTGCAGAATTGCAGAGAAAATTAGCTTAAGGGAAGAGGGACATACCGAGCAGGAATCTTTAACAGGAATTTGGCTGTTCCTTTCCACAACAGGAGAACAGGAACCTTCTGTGCTCATTCCTGCAATCAGACTAAGGCTCTCCATCTCCATGGCCTCCCTTCCCCAGACCCCAAATTTCACCTTCTGTGATGTGAGTGCTGTGTGCTAAGTCACTTCAGTCCTGTCTGACTCTGTGCATCTGGCTCTCTGCTCTAACTCTCTTTGACTTCCTCTAGAGGCCTTCCCTCCCAGCCTTTGTAGAGAGCACCTCACTCCTTTCATTCTCAATCCCCAATTTTTAGTTTTCTATTGTTTTAATTTTAATAGTCCATATTGCCACCTTACATTGCTATAGCTGTTTCTTTATTGTTGGCCTCCTCCCTGTTAGAATATAAGCTCTCATACGGTGAACAAGACTTTTCTTATTCACTGTTATTTCCCTGAAATCTACCTTGAGCAATGCCTGACACACAGAAAACATTCAATAAATATCTATTGAATAAATCAATAAGTAGTTTAAATACCTTTTCCTAATACTGAAGGCCTTTTATATGCATACTCCAATGTACCTTTAGAGTAACTAAGTCCTAGAACTTTAAAGGTAGAGTGGACCACATTAGAATTATCTTACCCACTCCGGTATTCTTGCCTGGAAAATCCCATGGACAGAGGAGCCTGGCAGGCCACAGTCCATGGGGTAGCAAAGAGTCTGACTTTCTGAGCAACTAAGCACAGCACAGCAGAATTATCTCACACGTCCAGAGTATCTTTAAAATAAATTATTTATTTTTGACTATGCTGGGCATTTGTTGCTGTGCAGGCTTTTCTCTAGCTGCGGCAAGCGGGGGCTACTGTTTGTTGCAGCGCGCAGGCTTCTCTCTGCTGTGCCTTCTTTTGTTGGGGAGCACAGCCTCTAGGGCACAAGGTCTCAGTAGCTGCAGCGCGCGGGCTTAGCTGCTCCACGGCACGTGACATCTTCCCAGATCAGGGATCAAACTTGTGTCTCCTGAATTGCCAGGTGGATTCTGTACTACTGAGCCACCAAGGAAGCCCCATCCACCTTGACACCAATGAAGCCCAGACAGGTAAAGCCCAATCGGGAGGACAAATCACACAGTTAATTGGTGAAAAAGCCAGAATTGAAAAGTTGGCCTCCCCAGGCCTATTCCAGGCTTACCTAACCCAAGCCAATTCCTGCCATCTGCCTTCCTTTTATACTTTCTGAGTATAAGAGGAATGGACATTTGAAGCTCTTATTATACATTTAACACATGCATTTAACAGGTATTTGTAGATAACTTACCTGTTACCACCCACCAGGCATACCATAGGGGCTTCATGTCATATAACGTTGAATAAGACACAGTCCGTATGTGTGCATATTACACAGGCATGCGATCACAACTGTGACAAGACCTGTACCAGAAACATTATGAAGAGCTGTGGGCGCACCTCCAGAGGAAAGGAAGATTACTCCTAAGGGAATGAGAAGCGGTTTACCAGAGGTGACTTATCAGTTCAACTATATAAACATGTATCAGGTGCCAGGCATGGGGCTGGAAGGTGTCTAGACACTGTGTATGTGCTGTCAAGGAGCTCCAAGCCAGGCCACAGGACCAAACGCATAGACAAACCCTGCCACAGCAAAGGCCTTGAGTCTGAACCACAGGTAGCCTAGGAACAACAAATACTCTTGAACAACAAATGTGTTTGTGTGTGTGTGTGTGCACGTGTGCACACGCTCACATATGTCCTGGAGAAAGTGATGCCTCAGCTAGGTTTTTGGAGGATAAATAAGAATGTAAAGGTTGCAAGTGGAAAGAATAGATGCAAAGATTTTCCAAAGAAGCAAAAATACTAATAATTATAGACGAGTGTTCACTGGAGCCAAGCAGCATACTAACTGCATTGTAGACATTATGTCATAGACTTAATGGTCCTTTTTTAAAACAACATAATTGTCCTTACTTGGATGCTTCCCTGATGGCTCAATGGTAAAGAACCCACCTGCCAGTGTGGAAGATGCAGGTTCTATCCCTGGATTAGGAAGATTCCCTGGAAAACGAAATGGCAACCCACTCCAGTGTTCTTGCCTGGGAAATCCCATGAACAGAGGATCCTGGTGGGCTACAGTCCATGGGGTCTCAGAGAGTCAGACACAACTTAGTATAGGGCCTCAGTTCAATTCAGTCACTTAGTCATGTCCGACTCTTTGAGACCCCATGAGTCGCAGCACGCCAGGCCTCCCTGTCCATCACCAACTCTTGGAGTTCACTCAGATTCACGTCCATCAAGTCAGTGATGCCATCCAGCCATCTCATCCTCTGTTGTCCCCTTCTCCTCCTGCCCCCGATCCCTCCCAGAATCAGAGTCTTTTCCAATGAGTCAACTCTTCGCGTGAGGTGGCCAAAGTACTGGAGTTTCAGCTTCAGCATCATTCCTTGGAAGGAATTTCTTTGGAAAGAAATCCCAGGGCTGATCTCCTTCAGAATGGACTGGTTGGATCTCCTTGCAGTCCAAGGGACTCTCAAGAGTCTTCTCCAACACCACAGTTCAAAAGCATCAATTCTTTGGTGCTCAGCCTTCTTCACAGTCCAACTCTCACATCCATACATGACCACTGGAAAAACCATAGCCTTGACTAGACGAACCTTTGTTGGCAAAGTAATGTCTGTGCTTTTCAATATGCTATCTAGGTTGGTCATAACTTTTCTTCCAAGGAGTAAGCGTCTTTTAATTTCATGGCTGCAGTCACCATCTGCAGTGATTTTGGAGCCCCAAAAAATAAAGTCTGACACTGTTTCCACTGTTTCCCCATCTATTTTCCATAAAGTGATGGGACCAGATGCCATGATCTTCGTTTTCTGAATGTTGAGCTTTAAGCCAACTTTTTCACTCTCCCCTAGGGAGAGTGAAATGGACTGGTTGGATCTCCTTGCCCCATTAGGGCCTACCATACTCCAAACACACCTATTCCATCTGTCCATCCATTCATATCTATTTATGTCTCATCATCTATATATCTATCCATCTCTCCAAGTGCTTGTTCAAAAATCAGATACAGAATTTTCTTTTTTTCAGGAATTATAGTTTTCCTCTAATAAGCAGAAAACACACTTTCAAACGTACTGTTTGAAGTATTCCTCTATTAGGTTGGCTAGCACTGTGTTTGGAAGACAGGGCTGTGATTCATATTTAAATACTTTGAAAGGAGCTCTCTTGGGCATACATTTCATTTTGTCACCCTGCGCTGACAGTGACACTTACAGTGACATGCCAGGAATTTGTGGTTTGTCAGAGCAGTAGTGGTTGTGAATTGGGAGCTTTAGTTCTTCAAACCCTCTGGACTCTAAGTAAAGTTTATGTATGGCTGGAAGGCTCAAATAGTGAACCTGCCAGGAATGCACCAGAGCAGAAACTCCTTAGGGAAAGCAGTGTATACCACTGTTGTCCATTGAACTGGACAGTCCTCCATGTTTTCAGGTTGATCAAAGAACTGTTTCCTTGCAAAACCCCACAGAAACATTATGTCTACTGTAAAAGCATTATTTCTTCTGTGACAACAAAAGGACCGCAGGATTCATAATCTCCAAAGGAAATGGGCGCTGAGGGGGAAGGTTTTATGAGTATCTACCGTTTAGAATCTGATTTTGGTGTTGACCATCTGGTGATGTCCATGTATAGAGTCTTCTCTTGTGTTGTTGGAAGAGGGTGTTTGTTATGACCAGTGCATTTTCTTGGCAAAACTCTATTAGTCTTTGCCCTGCTTCATTCTGTATTCCAAGGCCAAATTTGCCTGTTACTCCAGGTGTTTCTTGACTTCCTACTTTTGCATTCCAATCCCCTATAATGAAAAGGACATCTTTTTTGGGTGTTAGTTCTAAAAGGTCTTGTAGGTCTTCATAGAACCGTTCAACTTCAGCTTCTTCAGCGTGACTGGTTGGGGCACAGACTTGGATTACTGTGATATTGAATGGTTTGCCTTGGAAACGAACAGAGATCATTCTGTTGTTTTTGAGATTGCATCCAAGTGCTGCATTTTGGACTCTTTTGTTGACCATGATGGCTACTCCATTTCTTCTGAGGGATTCCTGCCCACAGTAGTAGATATAATGATCATCTGAGTTAAATTCACCCATTCCAGTCCATTTCAGTTCGCTGATTCCTAGAATGTCGACATTCACTCTTGCCATCTCTTGTTTGACCACTTCCAATTTGCCTTGATTCATGGACCTGACATTCCAGGTTCCTATGCAATATTGCTCTTTACAGCATCGGACCTTGCTTCTATCACCAGTCACATCCACAGCTGGGTATTCTTTTTGCTTTGGCTCCACCCCTTCATTCTTTCTGGAGTTATTTCTCCACTGATCTCCAGTAGCATATTGGGCACCTACTGACCTGGGGAGTTTCTCTTTTAGTATTCTATCATTTTGCCTTTTCATACTGTTCATGGGGTTCTCAAGGCAAGAATACTGAGGTGGTTTGCCATTCCCTTCTCCAGTGGACCACATTCTGTCAGCCAAAGATGGAGAAGCTCTATACAGTCAGCAAAAACAAGACCAGGAGCTGACTGTGGCTCAGACCATGAGCTCCTTATTGCCAAATTCAGACTTCAGTTGAAGAAAGTAGGGAAAACCACTAGACCATTCAGGTATGACCTAAATCAAATCCCTTATGATTATACAGTGGAAGTGAGAAATAGATTTAAGGGCCTAGATCTGATAGATAGAGTGCCTGATGAACTATGGAATGAGGTTCGTGACATTGTACAGGAGACAGGGATCAAGACCATCCCCATGGAAAAGAAATGCAAAAAAACAAAATGGCTGTCTGGGGAGGCCTTACAAATAGCTGTGAAAAGAAGAGACACGGAAAGCAAAGGAGAAAAGGAAAGATATAAACATCTGAATGCAAAGTTTCAAAGAATAGCAAGAAGAGACAAGAAAGCCTTCTTCAGTGATCAATGCAAAGAAATAGAGGAAAACAACAGAATGGGAAAGACTAGAGATCTCTTCAAGAAAATCGGAGATACCAAAGGAACATTTCATGCAAAGATGGGCTCGATAAAGGACAGAAATGGTATGGACCTAACAGAAGCAGAAGATATTAAGAAGAGATGGCAAGAATACACAGAAGAATTGTACAAAAAAGATCTTCACAACCCAGATAATCATGATGGTATGATCACTGACCTAGAGCCAGACATCTTGGAATGTGAAGTCAAGCGGGCTTTAGAAAGCATCACTAAGAACAAAGCTAGTGGAGGTGATGGAATTCCAGTTGAGCTATTTCAAATCCTGAAAGATGATTCTGTGAAAGTGCTGCACTCAATATGCCAGCAAATTTGGAAAACTCAGCAGTGGCCACAGGACTGGAAAAGGTCGGTTTTCATTCCAGTCCCAAAGAAGAGCAATGCCAAAGAATGCTCAAACTACCACACAATTGCACTCATCTCACACGCTAGTAAAGTAATGCTCAAAATTCTCCAAACCAGGCTTCAGCAATATGTGAACCGTGAACTTCCAGATGTTCAAGCTGGTTTTAGAAAAGGCAGAGGAACCAGAGATCAAATTGCCAACATCCGCTGGATCATGGAAAAAGCAAGAGAGTTCAAAAAAAACATCTATTTCTGCTTTATTGACTATGCCAAAGCCTTTGACTGTGTGGATCACAATAAACTGTGGAAAATTCTTCAAGAGATGGGAATACCAGACCACCTGATCTGCCTCTTGAGAAATTTGTATGCAGGTCAGGAAGCAACAGTTAGAACTGGACATGGAACAATAGACTGGTTCCAAATAGGAAAAGGAGTACGTCAAGGCTGTATATTGTCACCCTGTTTATTTAACTTATATGCAGACTACATCATGAGAAACGCTGGACTGGAAGAAACACAAGCTGGAATCAAGATTGCCGGGAGAAATATCAATAACCTCAGATATGCAGATGACACCACCCTTATGGCAGAAAGTGAAGAGGAACTCAAAAGCCTCTTGATGAAAGTGAAAGTGGAGAGTGAAAAAGTTGGCTTAAAGCTCAACATTCAGAAAATGAAGATCATGGCATCTGGTCCCATCACTTGATGGGAAATAGATGGGGAAACAGTGGAAACAGTGTCAGACTTTATTTTTCTGGGCTCCAAAATCACTGTAGATGGTGACTGCAACCATGAAATTAAAAGACGCTTACTCCTTGGAAGGAAAGTTATGACCAACCTAGATAGCATATTCAAAAGCAGAGACATTACTTTGCCAACAAAGGTTCGTCTAGTCAAGGCTATGGTTTTTCCTGTGGTCATGTATGGATGTGAGAGTTGGACTGTGAAGAAAGCTGAGCGCCGGAAAATTGATGCTTTTGAACTGTGGTGTTGGAAAGACTCTTGAGAGTCCCTTGGACTGCAAGGAGATCCAACCAGTCCATTCTGAAGGAGATCAGCCCTGGGATTTCTTTGGAAGGAATGATGCTAAAGCTGAGACTTCAGTACTTTGGCCACCTCATGTGAAGTGTTGACTCATTGGAAAAGACTCTGATGCTGGGAGGGATTGGGGGCAAGAGAAGAAGGGGACGACAAAGGATGAGATGGCTGGATGGCATCACCAACTTGATGGACATGAGTCTGAGTGAACTCCGGGAGTTGGTGATGGACAGGGAGGCCTGGCGTGCTGCAATTCATGGTGTCGCAAAGAGTCGGACACGACTGAGCGACTGATCTGATCTGACTGTTTAGAATGGAGACTCCTTGACTTGCTTTAGTCATTAAAGTGAAGAGGGGAATTCCTTTCTCTTTCAATTAATATTTTCCAACTTTATCTGTTTGCTGTTATAACTCTTTCTCGCCAGACCCAGAAAAAAAATGTTTTCCTCTGCTAGAAGCTCTGTTTTCAAAAACATTTGCCTCCCTTCTCTCTTCCAACATTGAGATCTAACTCTACCAGTAAAGCCTGTTCCCTATTTCATTTTCAATCTCTTCCATTTTGCTGGCTTCTGACTTGGAGCTTATAGGTTTGTACGCGCTGTAATCTCTTCCATCTTTATAAATGAAAGCTACAAACAAAATAAATATGCCTAAACTATGTTCGCTTTACTGAACATTTCTTTTCTCCTTTATGTTCTTAAATTGAGATACGATTGACATAAAACATTAGTTTCAGATGTACAACATAATTATCTGATATGTGTGTATTGCAAAATGGCCATCATGGTTCCCCTCCCTGTATCCATGTCCTTGGGTAGTTTTTTCTCATGTGGATTTTTGACATGGTTATGCTTTGGCCAATGGAACAGCAGCAAACATGATGTAAACAGGGGTTTGAAAAACAATTGTCCCCTTTGTTGAGCTTAGAGAGCTTAGAGCCTTGAGACCACCGATTGAACATGCTTGAACTAGCTTACTGAAGTGGCCATGTGGAAGAGAAGTAAGGCAGCCCAGCAAATAGCCCGATGATCATCAAACCTGTGAGCAAGGTCATCTTCAGACCAGCCAGCCCCAGTTTATCCACCAGCTGACCAGCTGCAGGAGAGAGACCAAGAGAAACCAACAGAGGAACTGCCCAGCTAAACCCAGCCCAAGTGCCAAGCCACAGAATCATAAGCTAACAAACGATTGTAGTTTAAGCCACTTTAGGGCGATGTGCTATAAAAGCTAATCAATATAGGATGCATCTTCCAATTGATTATGTCTTGCACTTATAATGGGCGGCATTTTTTTTTTCAGGGATACATAAAGTAATGGCGCATCTTACAATTGACTGTGATTTAAGTTGAACAAAATACAGTGTGTGAGTGCATGCTTAGTTGCTCAGTTGTGTCTGACTTTTTGAGACCCTTTGGACTGTAGCCCGCCAGGCTCCTCTGTCCATGGGATTCTCCAGGCAAGAATATTGGAGTAGGTTGCCATTTCCTCCTCCAGGGACCGTCCTGAGCCAGAGATCAAACCCATGTCTCCTGCTCTGCAGGTGAATTCTTCACTGCTGAGCAATCAGGGAAGCCTGTAATCCAGTTTGATTGATATCCTTATTAGGAGAAATCTGAACACAGGCATTTATGGAGGGAAAATCATACAAGCAGACACAGGGAGAAGATGGTTATTCCCAAGGCAAAGAGAGAGGGCTGGAACAGATTCTCTCCACACAGGCTACAGAGAGAACCAACCCAGCTAACACCTTGATCTTGAACATCTAGCCTCCAGAACTGTTGTTGATGTTCAGTTGCTTGCTTGTGTCCGACTCTTTGCAACCCCACAGACTGCAGCACGCCAGGCTTCCCTGTCCATCACCAACTCCCGGAGTTTACTCAAACTCATGTCCATTGAGTCAGTGATGCCATCCAACCATCTCATCCTCTGTCATCCCCTTCTCCTCCTGCCTTCAATCTTTCCCAGCCTCAGTGTCTTTTCCAATGAGTCGGTTCTTCGCATCAGGTGACCAAAGTATTGGAGTTTCAACTTCAGCCTCAGTCCTTCCAGTGACTATTCAGGACTGATTTCCTGTAGGATGGACTGGTTGGATCTCCTTGCAGTCCAAGAGACTTCTCAAGAATCTTCTCCAACACCACAGTTCAAAAGCATCAATTCTTTGGCATTCAGCTTTCTTTATAGTCCAACTCTCACACCCATACATGACTACTGGAAAAACCATAGCTTTGACTAAGTGGACCTTTGTCAGCAAAGTAATGTCTCTGCTTTTTAATATGCTGTCTAGGTTTGTCATAGCTTTTCTTCTGAGGAGCAAGAGTCTTCTAATTTCATGCTGCAGTCACCATCTGTGGTGATTTTGGAGCCCAAGAAAATACAGTCTGTCATTGTTTCCATTGTTTCCCCATCTATTTGCCATGAAGTGATGGGACTGGATGACAGGATCTTCAGTTTTTGAATGTTGAGTTCTAAGCCAGCTTTTTCACTCTCCTCTTTCATCTTCATCAAAAGGCTCTTTAGTTTCTCTTCACTTTCTGCCATAAGGGTGGTGTCATCTGCATATCTGAAGTTATTGATATTTCTCCCAGCAACCTTGATTCTAGCTTGTGATTCTTCTAGCCTGACATTTTGTATGATGTACTATGCATAGAAGTTAAATAAGCAGGGTGACAATATACAGCCTTGACGTACTCCTTTCCCAGTTTGGAACCAATCTGTTGTTCCATGTCCGGTTCTAACGGTTGCTTCTTGACCTGCATACAGGTTTCTCAGGAGGCAGGTGAGATGGTCTGCCTCTCCATTTCTTTAAGAATTGTCCACAGTTTGTTGTGATCTACACAGTCAAAGACTTTAGAGTAGTCAATGATGCAGAAGTAGATGTTTTTCTGGAATTCTCTTGCTTTTTTGATGATCCAATGGATGTTGGCAATTTGATCTCTGGTTCCTCTGCCTTTCCTAAATCCAGCTTGTACATCTGTAAGTTCTCAGTTCACTTACTGTTGAAGCCTAGCTTGAACGATTTTGAGCATTACCTTGCTTGATGTGAGATGAGTGCAATTGTGCAGTAGTTTGAGCGTTCTTTGGCATTGCCTTTCTTTGGGACTGGAATGAAAACTGACCTTTTCCAGTCCTGTGGCCACTGCAGAGTTTTCCATATTTGCTGGCATATTGAGTGCAGCACTTTCACAGCATCATCTTTTAGGAATTTCATCACCTCCACTAGCTTTGTTCATAGGGATAGTTCCTAAGGCCCACTTGACTTCGCATTTCAGGATATCTGGCTCTAGGTAAGTGATCTCACCATCGTGGTTATCCAGGTCATTAAGATCTTTTTTGTATGGTTCTCCAGAACTGTAAGATAATACATTTCTGTTCTTTAAGTCACCCAGTTTGTGGGACTCTGTTGTGGCTGCCTTGGCAAACTAGTACACCACAGACCTTGGGAAGCATCTGAAGAGGCACCGGGCCTGGAGGACTGGCTGGAGCAGTCAGGGGGGAAAAGAGGGACTGAAATGATGAAACCACAGGTGAGGAGAAGGAGACCTGGACAGAGATCTAAATCCAGGATTAGCCAAGTGGAAATGAATAAAAACGAAAGTGGAGTCCATTTTTAGTTTTAAATGGAGAGTCTAGAGCTGGCAGATCTAACTGGAGAAGAGAGCCTAGGAGAAGTGAGCTGTTGCAGAGGCCGCTGGAGTGTGGGCTGCCTCACCATTGCTGTACCACGTGCAGGAGATGAGTGCTGCTGCCACAGCAGATGCTCTGAGCCCGTGAGAGGGGCCCAGGAGAAGTCCTTAGGGTATCATCATGGCCTCGATCTGAGTGCTTGAGGCCTCAGCCAGCACAAGTTCACCTGAGCAGAAGTACCTGTACACTACCCCTGACTATTATGGATGTACTCTGGAACCAGACTGCCTAAGTTCCCACATAATTTTGCCTTCCCTAGCATTCAACCCCACTCCAGTACTCTTGCCTGGAAAATCCCATGGACGGAGGAGCCTGGTGGGCTGCAGTCCATGGGGTCGCGAACAGTCAGATATGACTGAGCGACTGCACTTTGACTTTCCACTTTCATGCACTGGAGAAGGAAATGGCAACCCACTCCAGTATTCTTGCCTGGAGAATCCCAGGGATGGGGGAGCCTGGTGGGCTGCCGTCTATGGGGTCGCACAGAGTCGGACACGACTGAAGCGACTTAGCAGCAGCAGCAGCATTCACCCTCTCTGGGCCTCATCTGTGAAAAAGGAATAGAGACTGCACCCACTTCATAAGGTTATGATGAAGATTCAATAAAATAATGCGTGTGAAATGTTTCAGTAGAGGTTATCTGTCACTATTAGAGGCATTTATTCTAATTCTTCTCAGGCCTCCAATTCAAAGCAGTACTAGATGAGAGTCCTCCATCCACCACAGGGCCCAAGTGCCACTGTAACTAGAACCCTGGTATTAGAGGTTAAGGCTACTGGCAGGCCTCAGGAGCTAAGAGGAAAAATACCATTCGGACCAGGAGCCTGAAAAAAACTGCACTGGGCTCTGGAAGGCCCCAATGGACATCGCATGCACACAGACAGAAGCCCTGAAAACCGCATGGCCAGGGCTGAGCCGAGAACGGGCCCTCAGAACTTGGCAGGTGGACGCTGTTCTTGAGTGGTGTCGAGCCTGCGCTCTGCTCCAACTATCCTGGGGCTCATCTGTCCTGTTGGTCTTATGTCCAGCGCTCTGCATTAGTCCAGAGCAGGGCCTTTCCCGGCCAGGCACTGTGGTGAAACCGCATGGGAGGGGTGGGGGATGGGGAGGTGAAACCAGGTTAAGAGGATCAGGCAAGTTCTCTGCCAAAGCCAATAGGAAAGGAAAGCCCTGGACCCCAGGGAGCCTCCCGGCAGATTCCCCCGCCCCCAAGGAGTCAGAGGGCCTGTGGATGAAGGTGGAAGACACGAAAGGGCGTCTCCCGGCCCGCCCTCCGGCACTCAGACTTCTGGGCTGAGCCACCACAATTTACTCTTTGCCCTTCCTTGGACTCCTTGTGAAATCCAGGGCAGTCCGGACGCCTGGAGATGCGTTCGTCCCCCGCAGTGCCCCAAGCTTCCCCCAGCCGCTGGGCACGCGCTCGACGGGACAGCAGGGCAGGCGCGCAGCTGCAGGGACGCCGTGAGGGCGGGGCTGAGACGGGGGCGGGGGTCCGAGCGGGGCCGGGGCGGGGCCGGGGGCGGGGCCCGAGGCGGGGCGGGCGGGGCCCGCGCACTGGCCTCAGCCCGGCTCCTAGGCTGCAGCGAGCGGCTGGAGCGCAGCCAGCTCTCGGAAGCAGCGGCGGCGCCCTTAAATAGCATCGGGGACCGGCAGGGGCCGGCAGTGGGCTGTAGTGACAGCCGGCGGCGGACGGCTGGGCCTGCGGAGGAGGTGAGTGCTCCTTCTAGCCGGGGGAGCCACATCCGTACCCGCTGCGGCGCCGCCCGGGTCTCGGTTGGGGCTCGGGTCTAAGGCTGCCCTGCCGGCCGGAGCCCGGGAGGTGGCGGCCGCAGCGGAGACGCGAGAACCCGCCCTCGGATCGCAGCGACTTTCCGCTTTTCCGGCCTCTGCCCGGCGGCTCCCCGAGTTCCCTCCGCCGCGGAGGCCTCCAAGCCGCCCGATCCGCCGCCGCTTCCTGTGCAAGAGAGCCGGCGATGCCCGCCCGCCTCTCCCCCGGGCGGCGCGGGCGCTGGGCTGGTGTACGGCGGGGTGCGGGTGACGCGCGCCGCGGATCCGGGTCCTTGTTTGTGTAGCGGCGGGGACCGCCCAGCGGGAAGCCAGACCCGGAGCTGCAGATTCGGGACGATGATCGCCGCGGGGCCATGTCGATGCTCTCTGGGTCGCGGCCTCCCTCTTTCCCCTCCGAGGCGGGTTGGGGGCATGCTCCGATCGCGCGTGGAAGCATCAGCGCCTCCGCGTGAAGGGTGGTCCCTGCATGCCGCGCCCGCTGGAGGGTCAAAGGCAGCATCCGAAGCCGGTGACCACATGTGGAAATTCTCGCGGTGCCTGCAGAGGAGTGCCACAGCTGCTGTACATGGCCGTGATGGAGTCGTTTTAAAGAGCCTGGCATGTTTTGAAATTAGGAAGTAAAAATCATGATATCTATCTCCTTGCAGCCTAGACGGAGCGTGGTGGTAGGTGACTTGAATGAACACGTGGACGAGAACACAGAGACAGATGCTCCTCTTAAGATGTGTAGGCTAGAATTTGCAAACCCCTTCCCCACCCTACCCACTTTCAAGGTTATGAAGCTTAATTAATACCGTTATAATAGTGCCCTTGCCTTTGAAAGTTCAAACATTTAAGCTTCTTGTTGGTGCAGGTGTATGTAAAGTGCCCCAACTGTTAATATCCGTTTATTTTTTACCTTTGCTTAGCATGAGAGAAACTGGTTAATTTCATAGTTTCTGACAAATTTCACCTGTGATTATTATCTCCTAAACAATTATTTGCTTAACACTTACAAACTAAAAGCTAGTCGGTACCTCCGGCTTGATTCAGCTTTTTCAGACTGAAGTAGCAGGTTGAATTGGCTTAAAACTTAAGATTTGAGTTTATTGTCTGGTTGGATGGGCTTGAGAAGGTGGGACCTTTAAAGTAACCTTCCCTTCCCATCAGGGTGGAGCCTAGTCCTGGGAAATGTTCATTCTTGTTCTGATTCAACCGGGAGAATCTCTTCTCAGGCTGAAACTTGACTCCTCATGTGGGAAAGGGTGCATTAGACTAAAGTCTTTCAGAAACTAAAATTCTGTGACTGAAAAAAGCAAACCCTGAAGAGTAACCCACTTCATATCTCCCTCCCTCACTTCAGATAGACACATCATAGACCATGTGTTATAGACCTGTTTTCTGCATTTGCTGTAAATGGAAAAGACTTTTAAAATCACCCTTTTCTCACAGTTATTGGAGAAGGCAATGGCATCCCACTCCAGTACTCTTGCCTGGAAAATCCCACGGACAGAGGAGCCTGGTGGGCTGCAGTCCATGGGGTCGCTAAGAGTCAGACATGACTGAGCGACTTCTCTTTACTTTTCACTTTCCTGCATTGGAGAAGGAAATGGCAACCCACTCCAGTGTTCTTGCCTGGAGAATCCCAGGGACGGAAGAGCCTGGTGGGCTGCCGTCTATGGGGTCGCACAGAGTCGGACACGACTGAAGTGACTTAGCAGCAGCAGCAACTGTCCAACTTGGTGTTCAGACAAACACATTAGAGTCACTTCGATTTAACACTCATTCCTGGAGATCAGGTCTCAGTGAACAGAGCTAATCTGAAGCTGCCGGTGGTTGAGTTTGAGTTTCAGTGTTCTCGTCCTAACAGGAGCTTTGGGGAACTTTTAAACAAATACATAGCTGGACTTGATGAACTGGAACATGGAGGCAGGCTCACCAGTGCTTGTGTGCCCGGCTCCATGTCATTTCCTCTCCCGTTCATCACCTAAAATGTTGAATGAGAACTCTTAAGAATTCCTAGTTTGTGAAGCTTGAGGTGATACATAATTTGTACCACAGTGACAGAAGAAACTGGTCACGTAATCTGTGTCATCTTCATCTGTCTGCTTTTTCACATGCTAACATTTAGAAGTTCTTCACTGTGGCCTCCCCTGATAGCTCAGTTGGTAAAGAATCTGCCTGCAATGCATAGGAGACCCAGTTTGATTCCTGGGTTGGGAAGCTCCCCTGGAGAAGGGAAAAGCTACCCACGCCAGTATTCTGAGTGGCGTCACAGACTGAGTGACTTTGACTTTTCACTTTCACTGTGTTGGAGAGGACACAGTTATTAGTGGTCACTTTTATTCCCAGAAATTTGGCCAACTTGGAGGGATGGCACATTCTTTGGCCAAAAACTTAGCTGGAGGTGAAGACTCCTCCCCTGTGCTTTCTTCTGCCAAAGAATACATTCAGTTGGAGGCCAATTCTGTCCCCAGTATCTAAGATTTCAGGACTGGTGGCTCCATGTAGTTGTCGAGTTGTAAATGAAAATTTGAAAGCTGTCTAATATCTAACTCAAAAACCATTTGCCTCAGAAAAGCTATATGAGTAAAATTGTATATTTATATACAACAGTAAATAATAAATTTATATACATACAGTCGGAGAAGGCAATGGCACCCCACTCCAGTACTCTTGCCTGGAGAATCCCATGGATGGAGGAGCCTGGAAGGCTGCAGTCCATGGGGTCGCTGAGGGTCGGACATGACTGAGCAATTTCACTTTCACTTTTCATTTTCATGCATAGGAGAAGGCAATGGCAACCCACTCCAGTGTTCTTGCCTGGAGAATCCCAGGGACGGGGGAGCCTGGTGGGCTGCCGTCTATGGGGTTGCACAGAGTCAGACACAACTGAAGTGACTTAGCAGCATACATATAGTATATAATTATGTGGTGTATAATTTATATAACATATCCATTTAATATTATAATAGAAATCTATACTTGTTATGGAATATTGAGAACCATAAAAAATAAATCTAGGAGTTCCCTGGTGGCTTAGTGGTTTAGGATTCTGGGCTTTCACTGCTGTGGTTGAGTCCCTGGTTGAGGAACTAGATCCCGCAGGCTGCTTTTGATTTTGCTTTGAAGATAATATTTTTGCTCCTTTGTTATATTGTGGACACTTTCTCCATGTTGTTACATACTCTTGAAAAAAATGAGTTTTGAAGATGGCTGTCTTATATAGTTGATGTGATATGTCATAAATTATTTACCTTTCCCTTATTATTGGACATTTAGAACAGTTTACTAAATATCTTATATATTTCAGTATGTATTTTTTTTTAAAGTTAGGGAATATTCTGCTTTAAAGGGGTTTCCCTGGTGGCTCAGATGGTGAAGAATCTGCCTGCTAATGCAAGAGACCCGGGTTTGATCCCTGGGTTGGGAAGATCCCCTGGAGAAGGGAAAGGCTACCCACTCCAGTATTCTGGCCTGGGAAATCCCATGGACAGAGGAGCCACAGTCCATGGGGTTGCAAAGAGTTGGTCATGACTGAGCAACTAAGACTTTCACTTTCACTGCTTTAAAACTGTTGAAATTGACCATGATTTGGAAATTATTTTTTATTACTGGACGGTTTTAATGAACCATGGGTTCATGTGTTTTAGTCAAAAACTGTTGAAATAAGGATTCATGCTTTGGAAAGATAAGTGGAAAGAAGTTAGGGCACCACAGGGGGAATGTGGGCTGCCTTTTAGACCATTTCCTCATTTGGGAGGGACTTCTGATAAATGTATTATCTGTCCATTGGCACACTTACTTGGCCGCTATAGAAATTGGCACTTTCCCCATGGGTTTGTTGTGGGGAAAATGTCCATATACATAAGGCCAAAATGCCCTGAGTACTATTTGTTCTTTTGTTAACCAGGGTAAATAGAAAGTTGCTTCAGGAGCTCCTTTCCCGCCAGGCTCAGCTGTCAACTACGAAGCAGGGGAGTGTTAGCTGAGCGAGCAGGATGAGGGGTCGTACAGCCAACAGCGCCAGGCACTGCTCTCAGCGCTTCAGAGCTGTTAACCCAGTTCATCGTCCCAGCTACCCTGTAAAGTAGCCCTACATATATCCGTATCCGATGAAAGGTAATAAGGAACAGACACAGATTAAGTCTCCCAGACCAGGCTTTGAACCTCAGCAGTCCGGTTTCAGGGCCAGAGCGCCTACTGGCTCAACTCTTCTTCTCGAACTTGAAGGGATCTTAGTCTAAGGGGGCGCCCTGGAAAGTTCCAGGTTATCCAGCTGGTGGCAAGACTGAGGACAGAGCTGGTTCTTCCCTGGCCTTGCTCCTTGGCTGTCCCCTGTTCTGTTCACACGTTGTCTTCACCATCAGCGGGCTGAAACGGAGACAGATTTTGATTCCATTCTGTTCGGCCAGTGATAAGATCACCTGCTACACAGCTGTGACTTTTTTAGAGAATTAGAGAGCAAAAGGCTTCGCCTGCCCTAGAAGTTGCTCCTGTTCTAGATTGTGCTGGAAACCTTTAAATGTCTTGCAGGGTTGGAGGCACAGAGATATTGTCTATCAGTTGTGGCCTCCTTTCCCCCAAGACAATTTTAGGCAGAACCCCAGTATATGAAATAAATAAAAGCAGGGCTGCCATGGTTGAAGGAGGGCAGGGTGGGAGTCCCAGGTCACATAAACTGGAGGCACTCCGGCACCCCCTGGCTCCCCCGGTCCCTGAGGGAGCCTGACTCACTCATTACCTGACATGGTGGTACCTAGAGCCCAGGGGCGGAGAGACTTACCAAGGCTACGTAAGCTGTGTTCCCCTTGGGCCGTGATGCACAGTGGAGTTTGTTTTTGGGCCCTGTGCCTATTGGGGGAATGGCTGGACCTTGGTGTCATCCTTGACTTGCACCCTGAGACCCAGCCAGTCGGCATTTTCTGTTATTCTGTACCATGCTGCCCAGCACACGTGCATTTCCTCCTTTTCTTGTCCAGGTTGCCACCCTCATCCACAGTCTGTCACGTCTAGTTTAGAAAACAAGGGTGCTTAGTTAAAAAAAAAAATGATGGTGACACTTCCTAACACAGAGTTCTGATCAAATCCCTTCCAGGGTCCCTCTGGAAGGCCCCAAGTCTTCGGGTAGCTTGGCTCTTGGGGGCTTCTGGAGTCCAGTTCAAACCTGCTGTCTCCCGTGAGTCTGCCAAACAGCCACATGCTAGGACTTTTGGAAAGAGACTCTGGTGGCACAGGGTTGAACCAAGGCCTCTGCACCCATGACTACTCTGTACGTGAGCTCTGTCTGCCACCTGACCCACCTTCCTGTGTCCCGGGTGAGCCTCCCTGGCACGTCCCCCCCACCCACCGGCTGCAGTGATATCCTGGTCCCCGCCTCCTTGCTCATGGCCCTGCTTTTCAGAGGCCATTTTCCTGGAATGACCCTCACCGTCCTCAGACTCCACATCACTCACTGGAACCCTCAGCCGACAAGAGCTGGTGGTTAAAATGTTGAGACACTCGCATTCTGGTTAGAAAAGAGCTGCTACCCCGAGTACCACCCACCCCCACCCCCCACCACATTCAGAAACCGAAGGGTTATGCCAGGCCGGGGGAGGCTCTCCTGAACCCTGTTCTGGTGGTTGGCCTACTTCTGTTCCAGTTGTTGGGTGCCTAGGTGTATTGGTTCTTCAGTTTCTGAGTGGCGAGCCGCTGCCCCACCCCTCCCACCCTTCCTTTGCCTCTTCATATGTGCTCAGCTCAGTCCCCCCAGATAGGCCCCCAGCCACATACTCAGCTCTGCATTTAGCAGACCTGGTCTCTGTCATTTCTGTGTCTTCAGCAGCATTTAACACAGGACCTGACTGCTTCTAAGTACTTAATATCATCTGATGACTAACTGAGGCCAGGAGACATTCAGATGGACAGTTATCCCATAGATGCTGTCACTGAAAAGAATGTATGTTCCATCGTTCAAGGTTTGTATATTATAATCCCTGCAAGGCTCAGATCTTGTAGCTGACATCAAGCTGTTGAAAATCCCCAGACCAAAGCCTGTGCTTTCCCGGGGTTGAACTTGGCAAGCCAGAGGGCATTTGAGGTCTCTCCGGGGGTAGTTTGTTATATTTGAGCAACAGGTGGCTATGGGCTTCACAGGAAGAAGATCAATGTCAAGTTCTAGACAATGTTACGTAACTGTACTGTAGCCTTCATTTACCTGGTATTCCTACCAAAAATCCTACCTTGTTTCTGTGTGGGTGGTGAAATTGTCAGATAGAT
Source organism: Bos indicus x Bos taurus (assembly GCF_003369695.1). Lineage (NCBI taxonomy): Eukaryota > Metazoa > Chordata > Mammalia > Artiodactyla > Bovidae > Bos > Bos indicus x Bos taurus. Next base: position 15,201,829 of record NC_040102.1, on the reverse strand, counting down.
GTTTGTTCCTCCTCTAAGACAGTTAGCCACGCTGTGCCTCGAGCAAGCCTTGGAGGTGCCCCAGACTGAGCAGGGACCTTGCTGTCAGGCAGTCCAGCCAACCACCTCACGGGGGAGGGACCCGCGGTCACAGGGTACACCAGGCAGCTTGAGCAGCCTGGATGCCAGAGGTGGTGCTAGGCTGAGTTTTCCCTCCTGACATGAGTCAGCGACAAATGCCTCCGACTCCATGGCATCTTGGGATGGCATGTAGGGACTCCAGCTGTGGGGTCTGGGACAGACCACCTCTGATGAGCCAGCCTCTCGGCCTGCCGGGGGCCTTGCCTGGGACACTTGGCCTCCGCACTGAGCTGGGTGCCCATGACCCTCACTGTCCTGCCCTCCCCAACATTCTTCTTTCCATCACGGGGCCTTGCAGGGTATTTTTGTCTCCTTCCTGGATGGCAAGTCCATGGGCAGCCTGGGCGGGCACCGTTAGCCCACGTCCTGGATGTGGCAGGCTTCTTTCTGCAGGTGCTGCAGTGAGCAGTTGCATTTATTGCCGCCCATAATCGGGAACTGACCGAGACTCTCGGCAGGCAGGTGACACAGAGGAGGAACACTAGTCTCCAAGATTGGGGGCACTGCCCACCCTCTGTTGTGGGATAGACCATCTATTAGGGTGCAGGTGGATGTGTTACAGCTTATGTAGATGTTTATTTTTTAGCTTTCTTTTCAAATTCATAATTTTGTTTCATAACATCCAGAAAATATTTATATATAGTTTATAAATAAGTGCATATACATTTTAGGGGTACATTTATGTATTATTTTTGATGCATTATCGAAAATTTCAAGAGCCAGAATAGTAACTCCTTCTCTGCCAGCAGTGTGGCGAGATCCTTCCAAGTGCCATTTTTAAAATGGGTTTCCAGGCCCTCCTCCAGGGGATCTTCCTGACCCAGGGATGGAGACATCTCTTACGTCTCCTGCATTGGCAGGCAGGTTCTTTCCCACTGTTGCTGCTGCTAAGTCACTTCAGTCGTGTCCGGCTCTGTGCGACCCCGTAGACGGCAGCCCACCAGGCTCCTCTGTCCCTGGGATTCTCCAGGCAAGAATACTGGAGTGGGTTGCCATTTCCTTTTCCAATACATGCATGCATGCTAAGTCGCTTCAGTTATGTCCAACTCTGTGCGACCCTATGGACAGCAGCCCACCAGGCTCCTCTGGCCACAGGATTCTCTAGGCAAGAACACTGGAGTGGGTTGCCATTTCCTTCTCCTCTAGCTCCCTAAATGTGTGTATATATGTCCTTTTTTTTTTACGTGTCAATTAAATATCATGCTGGATTGGCCACTTCAAATCAATGTTTGTGTTGGCTTTCTTTGTTTAAACCTTTGGTCAGTGGCAGGTGACCATGTACGTGCCAGTCTTAGTCTTCTTAGAACAAGTCCCTGAAGCTGTAGAATCATAGAGCTAAAATGGGCCTCAGAAGTGTCACCTGAATGATAGGATGTTTGGGATTTGCTTTGGTTTTTTAGAAACATATATAGAATGAAACAACACTGACAAGGTGTCGATCGTTATTAAAACGGAAGCTGGGATTATTATGCGTACATGGTGGCTTCTTGTACTACCCTATATACTTTTGAATAGATTTGGAAGTTTTCATAATAAAAATGTAAAGAAAGCATAAGGGGGAAATAGAGACCCCAAACTAGCATTTGCTTGTTCCAAGGAGGCCAGATTGGACGATCTCTCTTCCCCTCCCCCCACCCCACCCTTCCTTCTTTTAAACACTGGGGCATTATTCTGTAACTCTCTGCAACTGGTTGGATTTGTTTTGTCTTCAGCTTCCCCAGGGCTAATCACCTTTTCTTATAGTTACCTAAACTCTGGATGTAACCCTAGCTGCCAAGGGCTCGCTCACCTCTCCACCCACAATGAGCCAGATCCTGCTTAACCTTTTCTCTTGTCTCTCCCACTCCAGCACCACGGAGGGCATCCCCAGGGCTGAAATCTCTAAACACTCAAAAGTGGATTTCTTCCAAGCTTGAGAGCAGCTGGCCTCGCTCTGTCTCTGGGTCAAAGTCTGACTTTTATTCAGTTTTCCAGTCACCCCTGCTCTGTTAACTGTTTTTTGGGTTTATCCATCCCTCTGAAGCCCTGCTCTATTTTGAGAGGTGTGAGTAACTCTACCCAACCATGTGTCCCCTTAGCCTTCTTCTCCAGGTCACTGCTATTTGATCCCCATGACCTCTGAGGGCAGCAAGGACTGGGCTGCTTCCTCTTCCATCGGCTCTTGCAGCTAGCCGATGCCCAGCCTGCGGCCTGCCCGGGGTGCTCTCCTGGGAGAGAGGAGTGTCCGGGCCTCTGGTGTATGTCCCCAACGTCTTTAACCCACCTGCCACCCCGGTGACTCCCAGCACAGGCAGGGCCTTGGTGTTCGCTCACCCCTGCCTGCCTTTGCCTGTTCCTGTCTGGCTCCTGGCTCACTGGACTGACCTCCCTTTGCACTCCAGCCCATACACAGTGCTTTCTTACCCGTCTGGCTGCCAGGGCCCTGGATAGTTTGGTTCACTCCTGCAGATGCGTTCACTCTTAAAGGTTAGGACAGGTGGTGAGAGCTTAGACATGTCTTTTCTGGGAGGGGCTTTCACCCCATCTGTCATTCTGCGGGAAGGGCAGTCTACCACCTGGGACCCTTTCTGGAGCAGGTGAGAAAGGCATAAATACAGGAGGAAAAGAACTGACCTGACCTAGTTATAGCTTCTTTATCTTGAGAAATTAAAAAAAAAAAAACAACCAAAAAACACAGAAAAGTACAAAGAATAATAAAACCATAAAGCAGACACCTGTAGAATTGATGGTTTTTAACAACAGGTTGTTTCCTTTAGATGTTTTCTTTTTATACATCCCGCTGTCACCCAGAGTTTCTGGGTGGGTGGGATCCTGTTATTTGGTACTGAATGCCAGGACTGTGTGGCCAGCTTGGGCCTCTTCTAGCATCGTCTCAGAGATGCGGTGTGGTATGTTGGTGACAGAAGGGATGAATCTTCCCTTGTTCCCCCTTTCTCCCTGCCGCCCCACCCCCCGCCGCCCCAGCCCACCCTGGCTGCAGGGGGTGTCGGCTCAGGGGTTTGCAGCTCACGGGGCACGGCCAGTCCCTGGACAGAGAGCTCTGTGCACGTGGGTCTCGCGTTCTTTCCTGATTCTCTTCTGCCTCCTCCCGTAGCCGCTACGGGAAGCTACATACTAGCTTTGGACAGAGCATCTGAGGGGACCCAGGACTTTGGTCCCTTCTCTGTGTGCAGCTCCTTGAACAAATGGACCTCCTCCTTGCAGTCCTGAGGCCTTCAGAGGAGGGCCCCTGCCAGCTGGGTCCAGCGCTGGCTGTTGTGAAAGGACTTTGGTCCTGTTTCCTCTTCGATTGTTCTCCCCATCTCTTGGAAGCCTCCTGTCTCGGGATTTACTTTGTGGTTTCTTTGCTAGCCAGGGAAGTGGAGAGGCTTTTCTTCTGGGTCGTTTCAGTGGCCGGAGGAATTTTCCTTCTTCTGCAGCTGTGATCATAACAGGCTCTTCTTGTATTGCCTGACCAACCCAGACCACAGCGTCATGGTCTATGACATGCGGACCCGCAGACGTAATGAGGGCCCTCCCTGTGCGCAGATCAGCTGAAACCACACGCCTGTCAGACCTGCTCGTGAGCAGGGAGCTTGGCCCGCAGGAGCCTCTTCTGCCATGGTTCTTGCAGAAACCTTGGGTCAGCCTAACAGACAGCCTCCCGGTCTCTGGCCGCTGAAGCAGAGCCGACGGGCCACAGGGCTGCACTGTCCAGGGCTGTCCCTTGTCTGACTTGTATCAGGAAACGCCCCTGTGCCCCTACCTGACACGTATCCAGATACTGCCTCATGGTCGTGAATCGCTGTTTAAAGGGAAAACATGTTGCTTCTCATAGGAATTTTGTTTTGAATGGAAACGTTTCCTCTTAGATCCATTCTGTCCTGGCTCCTACCCGGAGGCTCTGAGGTGACCTGGATATCTTCACTGGGCAGGGCCTGACTGTAATTAGCACTTTCCCAAGTGTGTACCTGACAGGTCTTTGTCTGGGTGTTGGAGAGAGGAAGGAGGAGAGCCGTGTGCCTGGTGGTGTTTTCTCTCTGGGGAATGCTGAGCAGGCAGGTCCTGCTGTAAACATTCCTTGTGTCCCAGATGGCCACTCTGGGCGTTTCTGAGGGCTCCTCATGCCAGTCCCTGGGTGGCGTCTCTGGTTTGGAAGATTTGCTTTTCTGTCAGGGGAAACACACTTTCAGAAATTGGTGGCCAGCCCTAGGGTCAGGCTCTGGACTCAAGACTTTCCTCTGGCATTGGCTGTTCTACTTAAGAGAGGCCTTTGTGCTCTTGCCTTCCCCATGGGCAGCCTTGATTTGTTTTACACTAACCTACAAAGCAAGAGAATTCCACAAAAACATCTGCTTCATTGACGATGCCAAAGTGTTTGACAGTGTGGATCACAACAAACTGTGGAAAATTCTTAAAGAGATGGAAATACCAGACCACCTTACCTACCTCCCGAGAAACCTGTATGCAGGTCAAGAAGCAACAGTTAGAACCAGACATGGAACAACAGACTGGTTCCTAATAGGGAAAGGAGTACCTCAAGACTATATATTGTCACTCTGTTTATTTAACTTCTATACAGAGTACATCATGTGAAATGCTGTGCTAGATGAAACACAAGCTGGAATCAAGATTGCCAGGAGAAATATCAATAACCTCAGATACACAGGTGATGCCACCCTTATGGCAGAAAGTGAAGAGGAACTAAAGGGCCTCTTGATGAAGGTGAAAGAGAAGAGTGAAAAATCTGGCTTAAAACTCAGCATTCAAAAAATGAAGATCCTGGCATCAGGTCCCATCACTTCATGGCAAATAGATGGGGAAACAGTGACAGATTTTATTTCTTGGGCTCCAGAATCACTGCAGATGGTGACTGCAAGCATGAAACTAAAAGATGCTTGCTCCTTGGAAGAAAAGCTATGACAAACCTAGACAGCATATTAAAAAGCAGACACATTACTTTGCCGACAAAGGTCCATCTAGTCAGAACTATGGTTTTTCCAGTAGCCATGTATGGATGTCAGAGTTGGACCATAAAGAAGGCTGAGTGCCAAAGAACTGATGATTTTGAACTGTGTTGTTGGAGAAGACTCTTGAGAGTCCCTTGGACTGCAAGGAGATCAAACCAGTTAATCCTAAAGGAAATCAACCCTGAATATTCATTGGAAGGACCGGTGCTGAAGCTGAAGCTCAAATACTTTGGCCACCTGATTTGAAGAGCCAACTCACTGGAAAAGACCCTGATGCTGGGAAAGATTGAAGGCCGGAGGAGAAGGGCACGACAGAGGATGAGATGGTTGGATGGCATCACTGGCTCAATGGACATGAGTTTGAGCAAGCTCTAGGAGATGGTGGAGGACAGGGAAACCTGGTGTGCTGCAGTCCATGGGGTTGCAAAAAGTCGGACACGACTGAGCAACTGAACAATAACAGCACAATCACACTATTGTGTGAATGGATGTCTAAATTTCTGCGAAGGAGAAGTGGAGATGATTGCTTTAGATAACCATGGGGTGACATCATGCATAAGTTCGAGTTGGGAAGGAGAATGTATTAAGGCCGCGTGTCAGGGGTGGCTTGCCCTCTTGTGTGTCTCTTTGCCTCCACATCCTCTGGAAGGTGCTGCTTCCTCCCAGGGCCCTCACTCACACAAGCAGCGTGGCTGCTGAGGGAGGAGGCTGAAGTTTGAAAATACCTTGAATACCCCCTTTTGTCTTTGGAGAATCGCAGCTCTGTGTATATGATACATCTTCTGGGGCTTGCAGCAGAGAACCAGGCAGAATCACAGAGTTGTTCGTGACTCAGGAAGTGTGTAGGAAGCACCTATCCTAGACAGGGCACCATGCAAGGGCCTCTTGAGACAGGTGGGCCGGGGTGACACCCCACCAGGAGGGGGAGCATCTCCCCAAGGGGAGCCTACACCCACCAGAAGCACAACCCAGGTGCTGAGGACCACGCGAGGGCTGGAACTAAAGCATGCCTGGAATTCAGAGGAAGGACTCGCTGCTTCTGACTGAGTGGGTTCTGTAAGAATTTTCTCAGGGAAGCAGCCTCTGGCCTATTTGGGTAGGAACTGGGCATCTTATGGCAGGACCAGGGAGCAGAGCTGTAGGTGAGGGGGACCATGGAGCCGGTGTGGAGGGGTTTTGAACCTTGGGTTTTGAGGTGCCAGAAAGGGAGGAGCTCAGAGGAGGAACGGAAGTGATGAGCAGCAGGACCTGTGCCTCTATGCAATCAGCAGGGGAGCCCAGAGGAGCACGCAGAAAGGACAGACCGTCCGTGAGGGGCCTGCAGACCCCTGCAGCCTTCCCTCCACTTCATGGTTCTACCATCATCCTCCGGGCTCAAAAACTCAGCCTTCCAATTCCTTCCCCCTTTTTTTTTTCATTTATATCCACTTAGTTACTAAATCCTGGTCAGTATTTTTGTAAGTGATTAAGATTTTAAAAAATTTCTGATAAAATATAATATATACCATTTTAAACCACCATTAAGTATACGGTTCGGAGGCATTAAGTACATTCCCAGTGTTGTGTAACCATTACCATGTTCTAGCTCCAGAATTTCTCATCATCCGAAACAGACACTGTACCTGTGGAGCAGTTAACTCCCACCCACCCCACCCCGGGGTAGCCTCTATTTGTGTCTCTGTGAATTTGCCTATTTTCGGGCCCTTGTATAAGCAGGATCATACACCATTTGTCCTTCTGTGTCTGACTTCTTTTACTTGGCATAGCACTTTCAGGGGTCGCTCACGTCTTGGTGTGTATCAGAATTTCCTCCTTTTGTAAAGGCTGAAGAGTATTCGACTGTGCTCAAGCCCCGTTTGTCCCTTCACACTGGGAGTCACACCCCAACTTTTGAAAGCCCCTGGCTGTTTATTGTCCTCTGTGTTGTGTCCCACCTTCGTCTGGCTTTGAATCTCACCGCGTACACTTGCCTCTCTAGGTGCAGCGGCCTTTCCCTTGGCCCGGGCTCTGGTCCTGTTCTTGTGTGGAGCTGGGCGGGGACTTGAACTTCCCTGCTCTGTCTTCTGATCTTTCCGTTGATGGTAATGACTCCGTGCAATGAAGACTCTTAGGAGCCTTAAGCACGCTGTCACGGGTAACTGCTCAGCACCGGCCTGACACAAGGCGCGTGCTTAGCTAACAGCGGCCTCACAGACGTCGTCATCTCATGCTGATTTCCCCGAAGGTGTACCTTCCCTTCTGCTGTGTGACTCACCCCTGTCATTCGTTCCAGATTAACTTCCCCAAATCCTAGAGGTGAGGTGGGGAGTCACTTCTCATCATCCTGTTTCTGTCTGAAGTTAGACCACACTCATTTCTTGCCTCTGCACGCAGCTCCCCCAGAAAAAGTCTGGTTTTTTTTTTTTTTTTTTTTTGGCTCTTACTTAAGCCACCTCATTATTCTCTATTTATTATCTATACCATTGTTATGCAGTTTGCTTCAAGCTTCATGAATGGGGTTGCAAGATTTTGGCAGATCCCTGCCCCAAAGAAGGCGAGGTTTCCCCAAACTCTCTTTCAGTCCTCTTTTAGAGTCTTACTAAGGCTTTCCCATTTTGGAATGCTCTCTTGGATGCTATTTTGAACAATGTCAGTTGTGGAGGGGGACACCCAATCTTGAAGCCAGCCCTGCCAATCCAGGTCTTCAGTTAGTCCGTTCAGTTGCTCAGTGGTGTGACCCCATGGACTGCAGCAGTCCAAGTTTTGGGTTCTTATAAAAGGCTAAGGCAAAGAAATTGAACACTGGCTAGGTAATTACTTCTGGGAGCTGGGCTTTACAAAGGCAAGCGTTGGATATTTTTGTAAAAAGCAGTGACGTGTTTGGTCTAGTTATATGAATATGGACCTGTAGGACAAATTTTTTTTTTTAACTGTCCTAATATACAAATTATATTCCTGTAACTTAGGAGAATTTTTGCAGTGGTAGCTGCAGATAGAACTTCAAGAAATGCTTCCATTCAACCAGCTTAAATGGAAGAGAAAACTGTGAAGATATGCTATAGAAAACTTTAATCCTCAAAAAATGGCTTTGGGGTTTCCAGAGACCCTATTGGGAAAAGCACGTTCAAAGACCTTGAATTCATGAAATGTGAATAGGAAAACAACAGATATTTATAAAGTAATGTATATTGTTGGATGACTTAAAAATATGTGTAATAGAGAGACTGTTATAAGTAGACATTTGACCAATCCCCCAAAATATATCCGTTCCAGTGGGGCACGTTATATTTGGAATTTCTTTATTTGGGGGCATATGTGGTAGTGGTGACCTGTGGCCAATGTGAATGGGTGAGGCCTGGCTCTAGTCTTATGGGTTAAAAAAAATCAGTCTAGCCCTAAACTTGCCTGGGAAAGCTGTGTGTCCCACTCTTGGACAACTTTAAGAAGGTGAACAGAGAATGGTTGAGTATAGAATTATTCAACTTGCCTCAGCTATTTCATTAAGTCAGCTTTCAAAACATAGAGCATCTCTGTTCCCTTTCTCCTTTTAAAATCTTTTTGGAAATTGACCTGGGGAGCCACGGAATCACTTTAGTGAAAATTCAGCGGGTTTAAGGTGTTCTTTGCTTCCTTGGGAGGGAAAGCCCCAAGGCAGCGGATGGGGATAAATTCCCATGGAACTACTTGTTCTGTGTGTCCGGGGTCCTGCAGTGACCCAGGTGGTCCTTCTGTGGCTCATACTCAGGATGAGGAGATGGTCCTAGGGCAGTGACCATGGTCAGAAATTCCCGCGTGGAATGAGGTTGGGCCTGTGGACTTTGGCACCACTGTGGAGCTTCTGTAGCTCCTCTCTCTATGGAGAGCCCGACTGCTCATTTAGCTCCAGAGGGGATGGTTTAAGCAAACCTAGCTTTAGGTACTTTGCCAGCCAGGGTTAAGGAGCAAGAATCCAGTGGGTTTGGAGAGGCCCGTTGAAAGAACAGCACACGGCCTGGCCGCTGCTCTCTTGTTGCTCCCGAGGCCCAGCTCTGCCCAGCTAGTGCCAGACAAAGAGGGTGCTTTCAGGGCTCTGTAAAGAGCCTATTGTGCAGGGGAGGAGGTGGAGCAAGGAACGGCAGTGTCTTGCCAGCTCGGCCTGCTGCTTTAAGGCGAGATGTCAGGACTTCCTCGTTTGCCGCTGCCGGGGCAAGGGTGCTATTTATGTGGGCTTGTTGGAGGGCTGCATTCTTGGTGAAGTAGTCCGTCAAACTGCTGTTACTCAACTGGATGAAAGCTTGAGGACCTTTAGAAGGAGAGAAACATCCACCTCACTCATTTTGGGGGTTTATAAATGACACAAAGGAAATAAAATGCTAATGTAAGTATCTGTTTGCAGAATCACCGGAGCTGTGTGTGTGTGTGTGTGTGTGTGTCCTTAGAAAACGATGCTCTTGTGAGTCACACAGAAAGTGACCCTGAGCCACTCTTTTCCTGGTGCAAATAGAATGGTAAGAGGTGAACCTTTGTGTACAGTGGGTCTTGAACCCGCATGCTCCGAGGCTGGGGGTGAAGGGGGAAGATGCTAGCAGCTCTGAGGGACATGGAGGGTGCGATGGATTTCAGACGCTGAGCTCTCCTATTGATAATACCATGGCATGTATGTTCTGGAGGGATCTGTAGAGGCTGCCTGCTGTCATGATTCCTAACCTGGGGCGTGGACTGCAGGGACCTTGTGAGCCCCAGGTGCACAGAAGAGTGTGCATGTCCTGAGTAGAGAGAGTCAGCTGCCCAGCAGAGGGTAAGAATGAATCCTGTTGAGGAAAAAGTGTGAATGTAGTTGGGCTGGTGTCCACGTCTTGGGAGATACCTTTGGGAAGCCTTGGAAATGTCCAGCCTCAGTTTCCTCATCAGATTTTATATTGTGATGTTTAGATAAGACACACGACGTGAAAACCTTTCCAAAATACAAAATTGATACTGTGTGGTTTATCTCTTTTTCCCAAAGTTCAGGCAGCTGGATACTAGGACTTGTGTTTTCCGACAGTCATGCAGTCGGTTTTGATTCCCCTGCCTCTACATCTGTTTCCATCTATTTGAAGGCGTCCTTCACTCTGGTTCTTTGTGTTGAGCTCCTGCCAGGTTTTTGCCACCCTTGGGATGCTCCCTGCCATCCGTAGTGTTAGACTCCAGCTCTATAGGAGAGTCGAGAGACTCAACTGAGCAAGCTCACGTTCTGTAGCTGTGGGAGTAGCTTTACAGAAGGAGAGGCAGGCTGTCACTAGTCCCGTGTCATCAAGAAATACTGGCTGCTTAAGCCTTTAAGCTGATTAAATCATGTTCTTAGCAAGCAGTACCATGAGTATATAGCCTGGCTATAAAAACTTCCTGAGATGATGATGTAGAAATTTGCTTTTCAAAAAAATTAGGGAAACTATTCCAGCTAAAGCACCGTTGGAACAGTAATAAAATCTGGGTTTTGTTTATTTTACTACCACTTGTTGACTAGTACGTGTGTCTTGTGATACTTATAGAAGACCTGATGCAACTTTTTAAAGCCTGGTGTTTGTGTTCACCTTGAGCATTTAAAGGCTATTTATTGTAGGCAATTTTCTTTGCATGTAGGTCTGCCTCCATTTCTAAATAGCCTAAAAGCTTTTTCCTTAAAAGTAGTTAATCAGAAGGGAAATGATTTATAATGCCCCCCATTCACATTTAAGAGTTGTTCCTTACGTGGTCCTGTATGAGATATTGGGTTTGTTCTTCATTGCGTGGACTATAGTTTTCCCATGTACGACGTTAGCCAGTTTGTTCAGCAGAGTTGATTTGCACCTTTTTACCTAGCTGCCATCTAAGAAGTGGGAATTAAACTGATACTGAAGCTCCAATACTTTGGTCACCTGATGTGAAGAGCCAGCTCATTGGAAAAAGACCCGGATGCTGGGAAAGACTGAGGGCAAGAGGAGAAGGGGGTGACAGAGGATGAGATGGTTGGATGACATCACCAAGTCAATGGACATGAGTTTGAGCAAGCTCCGGGAGATGGTGAAGGACAGAAAAGCCTGGTGTGATGCAGGTCATGGGGTCGCAAAGAGTCGGACATGATTAAGTGACTGAACAGCAACGATAACCTTGTTGTCATCACCCTGTAAAGATAAAGAGTTTAGCTGGATTTAACTCCTTAGCCTTACAGATTAGTACCTAGTAAAAAAGTTTTTGCAGGGATGCTACTGAATCAGCAGTTTTCTGTTTTGTTTGTTTTTTTTTTTTTTTTAAGTTTTCTTTCCTAGATTTATTTCTAGAAATAGACTTATTTCTTTTTTAGTACAATGCCGGCTACTTGTAGCTTGGCTATTACCGATGCTTAAGATAAAAAAGTTAATCACTTGTTTATGACAGTGTTTGTTTTATGGGGGGATGATTTAATATTCTCACACAGGGCTGTGAGTCTGTTGAACAACTCCTGTAAATTCACATGAAATAATGAAAATTATTTCAGGGACTTTGGGGAGACAGGAGGGAAGGGCAGGGATGTGTGTAATAAACTTGAAGTGCCATGGATGATGAAGACAGCCAGAATGATTAGAGGGAAAAGGAGGTATGCACATTTTATGCATAATGTTTCTGTGCATCCGTGGAATTGCAATACTGTTTATGAAATCTAACCACTTGGGGCTACTAGGACCTGGACTCTGTCTGCCTATCTTTAAAGTCTCGGTGTCAACACCCTCTCCTCAGAGGGGTCTTCCCTGATCACTGGATCTTAACAGTGCTAACACCCCACCTGCAAACAGATAACTGCTTTTTTTAAAGTTTGTATTTCCCTCACTTGAACTTGGGCAGACTCCGGGAGATGGTGAGGGACAGGGAAGCCTGGCGTGCTGCAGTCCACGGGGTCACAAAGAGTCGGACACGACTTGGTGACTGAACAACAGCAGTCTCCCCCAATAGCTGGTTAACCCATTGAGAGCCCTGACCAGGTCATGGGCACCGTCTTCCAGCCCTTAGCCTACACTAGATGCTCACATTTGGTGAATGGCTGGGGTAGGTCAGTCCGAGCTATGAATTCATCTAGAAGAAATCTGCTGTCAGTGTACGGCTGACAATCAGTTCCTTTCTTGATCTGTCTCATGTCTGTTTGACATGACCACCCAGCATTTGATCATTCATTTCAGTGTTTTGTTTTGTTTTTTAAATATGCCCATTGTCTCTCTTGACTGGGGAGGCGAGCAGAAAGAAACCAGTGTCTGCCTTTGGAACTGGCACCAGCAGTGACACTAACTGATGCCTGTCCCTGCCCATGGGTGGAGCAGTGGGGTGACTGCTCCCAGCTTCTCATTGGCCCACCCTCCACCGTCTGTTCTCCTGAGAAGTCACGTATGGATTTTGTCTGCTAGTTACCTTTAGCCCAGTGGGCAGCAGTACAGGACTGGGCATGTGACGAATGCCCGGAGAGACCTTGGCAGGCTGTGCAGGCAACGGCTGAGCGCGTACACCCCTAGCCCCGCCCCCACCCCTGTGTCCTGGTCCCTTTCTGAGGTTGGTGTGTCACCCAGCAGTCAGCTGTCGGTGGCACAGACGGTGAGTGCGTTCTCTCCGCAGTGGTGACCTGAAGAAATGCACTTAACCTGCTTCTTCTCTGTTGTCGTGTTAAAGCTAGAAATTGTGTGTCTGTGTATATGTGTGTGTCTTTTCTGTATGCCTGCCCCAGGCTGTGGGAGCACAAGGCTGGCTGTGACATTACCTTCTAGAAGTACTGATGGCCAGGGAAAGTTCTTGGTATTCTGTGACTGTGAAGATATTTATACAATAATATAGATTTAAATTTGAAGAGGATTTCTGTATCTGAGGGGGAGAAAAACTACTTTCAGTCTTGGGACCTAGCTATTTAAAAGAACATATAGTAAGGAGCTCAAACATACTGTCTGAATTTATGATAAAGGTTACCACTTACCGCATTACGGGGGAGTTTTCTGAGAAGTCTTTCAGATAGTTTACTAGGATTTCCTGCCATATGTGTGCCAGACATACTTGAGAGTAGTTACTGATCAATCATTTTTTACTTAGAATTATTATTTGTTCTCTGTACTGCACATTAATTTTTTATATCATTATATGTATATAAATTGTCTATAATATTCAGTTAGAGGCTTTTCTATATATGTGTGTGTGTGTGTGTGTGTGGCTGTTCATCTGATTTTCTTCTGTGTATTTTGGCTTCTTAATTTTGCATGTAAACTCCTTGTAGATAAGTGTCAGTTTTTATTACCTGTATCTCTTATTGTTCCTCATGCAGGAGAAATATAGAATATTAGTAGAGGAAATAATAATAATGCTCAGCTTAATTGAACTCATTGTGATGCCTTGCACCATTCTAAATTCTTTATGTGAACCATAAAAGCCCTATGAGATAGGTGCTGTTTTTACTGATGAAGAGACTGAGGACAGAGAGGGGAGTGATTTGTCCCCAGTTATTCAGCAAATGAACCAGGGAGGCAGGATTTGGCTCTAGAATCTGGAATCTTAAGTACTATTTTACACTTTCTTTCAAATACTATTCTGTAATCTCTCTAGATAGTTGCTGAATGAATCTCTCTAGATATTTATGCACACCCTTTTATTATTTAGCTATAATAGCTTGAGGAATATAAAAGACACTGTTTTATCAGGATAACTGATTCCAGTTTCCCCTACATCTACGTGGCTGCTTTTATGCTACAAAGAGTGTGGGGAAGGTGAGAGACACCCCACACACACCCTGAAACCCAGCGTGACCTGTTTCACCAGCTGGGGAGCTTGTGCTGCATTTTGTGAGAAGACGTGAAAACTGATGGCCCTCGGGTGGTTTGGGCGTGTGTCTGCCTCTTTGTCCTTCTCCCCATCTGCCTTGATAATGAGAGTTGAGTGTATTTGATCAGGTGGCAGAGAACAGGGAGAGAATGTAAGACAAGAAAATGGTAACTCATGCCCCTTATGTTAACATTTTACAGCAAGAATTCTGAGTGGCTAAGTCTTTTGAATGTGGATAATGAGAACTTTACACAAGCCAACAGAGTAAAATGAATTCCTAAAGTGCTTTTAGAAAAGTGAGTTTGCCAGCCAGGAGAAGACGGCCTGAGCCATCAGCCCGTGGCTCTAATGCCCCCGTTGATGAGCCAACCATCAAGTTGATGGTCATCGGCCTTGGGGAGTTTGTCACAGCATCCCTCCTCCCTGGAATGAACATGACCTTTTTCTCTCCCACAGACTGTGGCTTAGGACGCTGCCAGCCCAGGATGATGCAAGCCCACGAGCTGTTCCAGTACTTTCGGCTGCCAGAGCTGCTTGACTTCCGGCAGTACGTGCGCACCCTTCCAACCAACACGCTCATGGGCTTCGGCGCATTCGCGGCGCTCACCACCTTCTGGTACGCCACGCGGCCACGGGCCCTGAAGCCTCCATGCGACCTGGCCATGCAGTCAGTGGAGGTGCCGGTAAGTGGAACCTGGCCGCCCCCAGGTTTCCCGCCTCTCTCCCCAGTTTCTAGGCCCCATCATGGTGACATCCAGCAGGATCACAATCCCAAGCAAATATTTGTTTTCCAGGGCACTTTGCAAACTGAAATGTGCTCCCCAGACAGGACTTCAGCAGCGATGAGAGGAAGAGGTCAAAATATAGGGCAGAGGGATGCACGTGGTGGTTAGGTGTCTGCCCACGTTACACACAGAGCAGAGGCTCATCCCCAAATTGCATGGGGCTTCTGCCCACCGCTGGGCAGTGCGCTTTGCCCAGAGGGCCTTGAGAGGGGAGAAGGCAAGCACAGGGTCCCCTCCCTCAGCCAAGAAGAGGGCTGTCAGTTGTTAGAGAAAGAAGGATTTCACCTGTGATTGTCTGATACCTGGAGAACATCATGCAGAGGTTGAAAGGGACTCGGGCATTTCTACTAATGATAGAATGAGGCCAGTCTAGGAGCCTTCAGGAATAATGGAGCCACAGAATTTAGGATGGGCGAGAAAAAACAAGGACATCCAACAAGATGTTGGACATCCAACAAGACGTCAAACAAGGACTTCAACAAGAAGTCGAGTTCAGTACCGTGGTTGCCGTTTAACTTGGGCGAACGAAAGGTCATGCTCTCATTGTTGTAAAAATCTAGGCAGTGAGTGATGTTCCATAATTAGGGCTTCCTGGATGGGATGAGAGGGCAGTCTAAAGGTTCTTCCAGAAGGATTCTTTTCTCAGTGCGCCCACTCTACCTTCCTCTCCTTGCACATCCCTTAAAAGGTCAGCAGCAAAGATGAAGCAGCCTGGCGTTCACAGATGCTTTGACTCTTCACCTGCTCTGCTTTGACGTTTCCTGCTTTCCCCTCCCCAAGTCAGATTTCATTTTCAGGACTTATGACTTGCAAAAGAACATTGTGAAAGACAGAATCACCTCATTTACCTTTAGCTATGTGGTGAAAGGTCACCCGCGCCCCCGCCCCCCGCCCCCCAACCCAGGCTGTTGGCCATGAGGGGGAAAGTGTGTCCTTCCAAATAAACCCGTGCCTGATTAATACCTTTTTGTTATTTAAAGGGTTTCGCTTCTTTAATTTCAGACTGTCTCTTGGATTCATTCATGTGAAACTCTTAAAATATATAGAAAATATCAGTCTAATTCATGCCAAAATGTAAAAATAGAATGAACTATTGCTGAGGCAAGTTGACTTTGTACTTCATTTCTAGTTAGCAGATGAACTTGGTATTTCACAACAGCTAATCGTATACCAATCGTGAGAAGAATTTAATTTTTCCTAGTGTGTGTGGAGTTTCTGGCATCTCTTCTCTTCTGGCAGAGGACCCGGTATCTCATAGTAGCATTGCCATCACTAGGAAAACAGTCCTTGGCAAGTGCAAATTTAAGATATTTATAATTTAGCAGTAACTGTAAAAAGTAAAAAAGCCAAATTCTTATTGTATGAGAAATTGGAGAGGCAATGTGTTTTTTAAGTTCCAGCTTAGCGTAAAGTCAATGAGCCTTTTTAAAATAATCATGCATCTTCTTTAGAGAACAATTTGAAACTTCAGATAAATAGAAAGAAAATTAAAATCTCAAATTCTACAACTTGCTATAGGGGCTTCCTGACTTTGCTCTTTATAGGAATAGTAGATTTAGCTCTGATTTTCAGAACGTGTAGGTCTTAGGAAGAGGTACAAAATTTGCTTTGCATTTCTAAAAAAGAACTTAAAATATTGAACTTAAGATTAGCTTGGGAGTTATGACACTTAATAATTATAGATGCTTATATATTGCTAGCATTGTCATATGGGCTTCCATGGCAGCAGTAGGAGCTTAATTCATTAAGTATTAGTCCAGAGCCTGTCTATCTTAGGCTGTCATAGGGGCTGATCACCAGATTAAAGTCTTCTTGCTTTGTTCATACTTTAAAGTCAAGTAAGCACCATTTGCACAACCCCGTTCTCACACCCCCTCCCATGTCACATGAACAGTTTTTTCACCCTCCTCTTTCCGTAAACTTCTCGTGGCTATTAAAATGAGAAGAATCTGCCCTTTTGGGTTTGGCTGCATCTTATCATTATCCACACTAGCTGTTTCCCAATTACACCATTTTTTTTTTTTTAAAGCAGCAGCACAGAAGTTCTAAATAAGTTAAAGTTTCTAAAATTTCCTTTTACAAATCAGGATAATAAAGAAGATGTTAGCACCCGTGCTACAGACTTGTGCCAGAAAGAGAATGCAGACACGAGCTATAGAAGGGGACAGAGAAGCTGGAGTTGGCCACAGAATCCCAAAAGTCTCTCTTAAATTTTGGAGCCTGATTTGATCAGGACCCTGTTTAGAGAGCTGTTTCCTGTCTGGGGTGCAGCCCCCAGCTGCAACAGTGCAAGTCCAGGAAGAACTCTTCCACAGATTTCTCTGCTTTTCCCCATAACTTTGAGCAGAGCATGGAAGCAAGTTTTTCTGTATTCGTCTGTTTTATTATTATTTTTTAATCACACTCGAGTGATAAGGGAGTTTTCTGGTTTCAACCTGTTCTCTGGGCTTCCCAGGTGGCTCAGTGGTAAAGAATCTGCCTGCCAATTCAGGAGACTTGGGTTCGAGCCCTGGGTGGGAAAGATATGCTGGAGGAAATGGCAACCCACTCCAGTGTTCTTGCCTGGGAAATCCCATAGACAGAGGAGCCTGGGTGGCTACAGTCCCTGAGGTTGCAAAAGCCAAACACAACTTAGTGACTAAAACAACCACCACAAAAGTCTTCTCTGAAATTGAGGTCCCCATGTTCCCCTCGTGAAAACAGTCTTTTCTCGAGTGACCAGAAACCCAGGGGGACTGGTCAGGGCCCAGGCCGTGGTGGTTGCTGTTCCAGGGCATAGGAGAGTGTGTCGGAGCCGGAAAGGACCAGAGAAGCAGGGGGATGTAGCTGAGGCTAACCCGGTCTGCTCTGCTAAGGGCCAGGTAGCCTTGGGCAGGCTCATCCAGCCTGACCTTCATATTCCTCATCTGGAGAAGAGAAACGACCGGGGCCTTCCCTCCCACCACGTTGAGAGGCTGCGTAGATACAGGCAGAGATCAACTGAGCCCAAGAGAAGTGTTCAGTAAATGTTGGGTTTCTTTTTCCCTAAAGCTCTTCTCTTTAAACTCTCGCATTTTAGAGATGGGAGAACAATGGGAGCCCACCCAGGTGAAATTATACCACATAGTAAGAGGAAGATCTGAAACTCTGTTATGCTGCCTCCTAACAGTGGTTGAAAGTTACGTATTTTAACTAAGATTCTTTGTTTGGGGATGGGAGGAGGGTGTGAGGAGAGGATAAAGCAGAGTAAATAAGGAAGCTTTCCGTTCATGTAGATAAATTTGATGAGCCAGTGGCTAGACCTTCTGAACCCGGGAGCAGACTCTTCTGAAAATGGATTTGCAGGCAAAGGCAGTGGCAGAAATGGAAGGTGGAAAAGGGGCAGGTCAGATAAGAAATGGAGTCTGGGGTTCCCCACCCAAGTTGGATGTAGGATCAGAAACTGTCGAGGACGGGGTGGAGGTGAGGACTAGGGGAGGGACAGAGGACTGGCAGAACCTGGGCAGCAGCAGTCCAAGTGGGTCCTGGTGACTTCTGCCTTCCCTGAGCCAGGTCACAGCAGAACTAGTTGCTGAAGGGGTTGTGGGCCAGAGTTTAAGGGGGTTAGGCAACAAACCAATTGCAAAGTATTGATGAGAACCATTGCCATTGCAGAAGGAGGTGGCAGAACCAGTCTGTGAGTTCCTGCAATGTCCTATAGGCATTGAGATGACTATCTTCTTAAATGAAGTCAGGAAGTTTTTTGAGGCCTGCCAGGGGATTGTAATAGAGTGAAATAAGGGAATAAATCATAGCAAGTAAAAACTTTTTTACACCTTCCAGTCCTTAGCCTTTTAAAGGCTTCATTTGAAGAATATCAGAACTTGTTTTAAAAATATACCTCAAGGGAGACTTCCCTGGCGGTCCAGTGGTTAGGACTCCACGTTTTCACTGCAGGGGCCTCAGGTTCAACCCCTGGATGGGGAACTAAGATCCAGCAAGCCATACAGTGCGGCCAAAAATAAAACTGTACCTCTGGTAATAACTTAAGAGTCACTGTTTAAACTTGTTACCAGGCCTTGGCTTAGTGTGGGTTCACCTCTTTTAGTAGGCAGAACAAGTTCATTGGGTATAACTTATCTCCCTGTTGGATGACTTCACTCCAAATGACCTCATGACATGCAGGTCACTTGTTGGCTGGGTGACTCTTTCACGTGAAAGGTTGAGATTTAAGCATTCATGTGTTGGGGTTTGTATGGTGAGGAACTTACATTAGTATTTGAATCCTGTGCTGCTAAAAAGTCGAGTATGGAGGCTGTGACCCTCTGGATTCAGTTCTCCCTGCTCACAGAGAGTAGGCATGAAACTGGCATTCACTGGCATTCGTTCAGCAAGTTCATGGTGCTCACAGGACACAGGAGGAAGAGGCTGCTGCCCTTGCGGAGTGGACGGCCCAGCAGGGAGGACCGCCGTGGAGAGGTCCTTCCTAAGAGTCACATGAGTGACTTATTTTCATGCCATGAAACTAGAACCATGGTTCCTCGTCAGAGAAGAACTTGAAGGAAGCAACCTAAATGGAGCACACCAGACCCCTGGAAGCCATGCTCAGTAAATTGCAAGGCTTTGAAATTCAAAAGTTCCCATCCACTGAGGCCTTCTGGATGCCATGGGTTATCCAGACAAACCTCAGGCCGGGGCCACTGTGACAAGGGATGGCGCTCCTAGTCTGTGTGTACAGGTACCTGTGAGACTGTCGCTGAGTAGGATTTCCCCCGTAGCCAATAGAATCACACTGTCACACAGACATGGGTGTGAAGACCCATTTGCAAACTGACAAAGCAGTTTCTGCACAAGAAGAGAGCATTGTTTAAAAGTTTGTATGAAGTTCTCACTCTGGACTTATGGAATCGAAGGGGTGATGACAGTGCCCCCCAAAAAAAAGAGTTGAACTCCTAGAACCCGTGAGTAGGATGGTGGTTGTCAGGGCTTGAGGGTAGTGCTGGAGGAAACAGGGAGAGGTGGGTGAAAGGGTTCAAGCTGTCAGCTGTCAGAGGAATAAGGTCTGAGGATCTAACGTATGACGAGGTGAAGCTGATAACACTGTATCGCATAATTGAAATTTGCTGAGAGAGTAGAACTTAGGTGTCCCTACCAAAAAAGATTTTAAAATATGAAATATATCAATTACTGAACTCCCTGGTGGCTCAGTTGGTAAAGAATTTGCCTGCAGTGATGCAGGTTTGATCCCTGGGTCAGGAAGATCACCTGGAGAAGGATCTTCTCCAGTAATGGCAAGCCACTCCAGTATTCTTGCCTGGAGAGTTCCCTGGACGGAGGAACCTGGTAGGCTGTAATCCATGGGGTTGCAAAGAGTTGGATACAAGTTAGTGAATAAACTGCCACCATGTCATTTGTACCTTACCAAAGCTGGAAAAAAAAAAAAAAAAAACCACATCAAGAATGACAATGCCTTCTGGACCAGAGTGGAGGGGGCTTGAGCAGTTAGTTGAGTTGGGCAGGATGGGAGGTGGCAGGGTCGGGACCAGCCTTCGGGGAAGCTGCAGGGGAGCAGGGGGAAGGCTGCCCAGGAAGGGCAGGTGCGGCCAGATGGTGGGATCACTCACACCACTGCCACCAGCCCCGTGGGTTCGTGGAGGACTGGCAGGGCCATCTGCAAGGGGCATAATTAGCCTGACGAGTGTGAGCCAGGCCCTCAAGTGGGAGGAAGGGAGGGAGAACAGGGGCAGTCTCGTCCCTGCAGTCATTTGTACAGTAAATACGAACATGAACATGAGCATCACTCTCACCCCCGGAAGCCCGAGAACAGCCGGCTAGCAGGGTGTGTGAGACCTCGGAAGAATCTTTGGGTTTGAGGCTCTGGCTTCGTATCTGTCAGCAGTCCTTGTGTAAACCTGTGTGGGCACTGATGCTCGCTCACTTGCCTCCTGTGACTGCAGGCTCTAGTCCTTTTACCCCTCAGCTGGTTCTTCCCTGCTGTATGGCTGTGCGTGTGGTCAGGTAAAGAGTGGACAGAGATAAATCCTTCAACCTCATCCCTGGCAACTTTGCTGCTGTGGTTTTCAGAAGATTTTCATGCACGTTTTCAGGAAACATCACAACATCTGAGTGTATTTTCCGCCAGCTGTCCTAGCAGTTGGGGCACAGAGGGTGGGATGAAGAGATGGCTGGGAGGGAGTGGATTTGATGAGAAATGTTTTTCTGGGAGTGTTTTTATACCTGAAGTTAATCTCAGCATTGTTTCTAAAACTTAGTGGGCTTCTTAATAACAGCTATGAAAAACCTTGCTAACTAGTACTTCTTAATGAAACTATTTAGTGGAAACCTAACTAGTTTCTAGTGTGGTTAGACGTGTCTGCTCCCTGGAGAGTGGCCGGTGATTTGAAGCAGGCGTAGAAGCACCGAGTTGGTCAGGGGGCCGCAGTGTCTGGGTGGGATGAGCCGTGAGGTGAGGGGCGGGAGTCCCAGAGAACTGAAGGCAGAGGGTCTCATCTTTGTGCCAACGATAGACCTCCAGAGTATTAAGGAGCTGCCTTTAGGAATTCAAAGAAAGAATGGTGATTATGTGCCGGGAGCCGGTGAGGCATTCCACTCGCGACAAAGGTCATGAGGAAGGAGGCTCGGCATACGCAAAGGTGGGATCGAGCCTCAGGAGTCCGCCTGGATATTCTCGAGCATCTACCCCCCAAAAAAAAAACCAGAGTCTGCCTACTTTATTGCTTTGTGCTCTCACCTCTGACTTTACTGGGGGCTGTCCCTTACCACCATCTCGCTCTCTCTGTCAAAGAGTTAACTTACAGCTCCAATTAATAAAGTTCCTGGGCAATTAGGAGTGTTTAAATCCAAACCCCTCAGATGGCTCTCTAACTCTCCTGACAAGTTTACCCGGACTCCTGCAGCTATGCATACGATTGTTTACAGTCTCCCAGCCTCGAGAGGCACGGGAAGCTTAGGATATTCAAATAGCTTAGAGCCTCTCAGAGAATTAGAAACTGTCAGAATAAGACTAGTAAAGGATTTCATTGATGAGTCAATGTTTGTTGCCAAGTTTTCACATCCCCTAAATGTATCCTTGAATATGTATTAATTAATAGTTGGTATATAGAAAAAATAAGTAGTGGCCTTGGTGTTAGTAACTTTAGACCCTTAAGGTAATAAATTCTTTCCTTTGTTGTAAACCCATTACACATCCGCCCTATAGGAATGCAATTTTATCTTTGGAAGATGGCGCCAAACCTTAAAATAATTACTCTTAGAGAAAATAAGTCTTTGTTGATAAGTCCTTGTCAAGAGTCATAAAATGTTAATAGGCCTTCTGGCCAGAAGATGATGTAAATCACCTAAACCATTTGTATACGATAAATTTGCAGGAAAGAAACCCTGGTTTTTGATAAGAATCAAAGACTGCTGACTTTACATCCCCTATTATCCTCTATGTGTAACTTAGGGTATATAAGCCCCTGTTGAAAATAAAGCTACGGGCCTTGCTCACCAACGCTTGGTCTCCCCATGTCATTCTTCCCTTTAACTTCCAGCTGAGTCTCCATCTGGAGCGCGGAACCCACCACGCTTACTAATTATGCCTGGGCTTCTAAGACCCACTCGAGAAGGTGTCTAGGGTGAGGCACCTTCCGCTATTCGAGAGGGCGCCTGCGGCCTACGTAAGTGGTGCAAACTTCTTGTCTTGAAGTTTTATTGGTCTCCCGCGTAAACCAAGCTACTCAGCCTCTTTTCTCCACTGAATTTTCCTACTGAGCTATCCTCATTCTATTATTCTTTATATCTCTAATTAGCATATAAATAGTCGCCTAGGCCGTCTCTCCTTCGAATACCCTGGATCAGCTGGGGCTGGTCCCCAGCAATTATGTCAGATTTTTTTTTTTTTAATTTCCGGCTTCCCTTCAGCCAGGAAGAAAGGCTCAAGTTACTTTCTGGGAATACATATGGTAAAACAAGCCTGAAGACACGATTTGATTTTGCACAGACGATGCTCATGGGCTTCGTGAAGCAGGGACCATGTGTATACATACCCGATGGAAATGTGTGCTGTAATTTTTTTCGAAGTTTAAAAATAGCCTCCCCCACAAGCGGGGTCCACTCCCGTGGAGTGAAAAACACTGGCAGAGATAGGCCTTTGTGAGGCTCTCAGCAAAAACCCTTCCTTGACAGCGTCTAAAAGGCCGAGCAAGTAAGGGAACAGACCTATTTCCTTCAGACTGTGAGCTAAGTGCCTTGAACGTTCCAAGTGGCAGGCACTTGGAGATGCTACAGGCAGGGGATTTGAATTTGTGACTCAACTCTCTCCCCATCCACAGAGGTGGGAGGGAGCTATTTTTCCCTTGAGGGATTGGCTGGTTTGCTCTGGTGAGGAGCTTGCCCTGAGTTTAGTGGCACAGAAATGGTTTGCTAAGTACAGCCTCCCTCACCCCCAGGGCAGGTCCTCCCATGGGGACAGGAGCAGCTCAGGAAGTTGGAAACTGGAGAGCGAGCTAGGGAGGGAGGGTGGACAAGGAAGCGCCTTCTGAGGGTTAGAGGAGAGCGATGGAGAGCCAGACCCCCAGTCGCCCACCGGGCTCCGGCCGGAATCCTCCAAGATGGAGGTGGACCGTGTGTGGGCAAGTCCCTCAGGCTGGTTTGAAGCTTGCTCCACTGCATTTTAGACGTGGGAATGAGACAGGGAGGCCTCCCCACCATCTGTCTGTCTGTTTTCTCATCTGCAAAGTGAATACTCCCTTGCTTCCATCTCTCCTGTGCTCACATTTCGATACCTAGCACCCATTGTAATTGGTGCTTCTGCCCCTTCACTCACTGGGTGTGGAGGACCTCGGGAAGCTGGCTGGTTCAATGGTGGAGCGTTGGTAGTGAACCTGAGGGTTCGTAGTTATGTGGTTGCATTTATGTTAGCATAGTGGAGGAGTCTAGCTATTAATACTTTTAAAATTCCCTGTTCATTATCCTGAAAGATCTGGTTGGGAGCATCACCTGTTGGCTGGTCTTGAATAAAGACCTAGTTTGTTCTGTCAGAGATCCCGTGTTACTGAGGGGAGAACCCATGGCCAGAGGGCGTCTAGGTCCCTAGATTGGAAAAGCCTCTTTGTGCCTGTTCATAAAAGGTGGTAGGTGATGGTGGCCTGGGTAAATAAGATGCATGGGAAAGCTACATGCTTGGTGGGGCAGGGTGGGGGGAGTCATTTTTTCCCCCAAGGACCATGGTTTCACCTGCTGCTTTCCTCCCTAGAGATGGATGAGACATTTAAGCCCAGCCAAGTCATCAGCTGTCTCTTTAGCCATTATCGGCTCTCCCTGACCCCTCTCTGCTTTCTGTTCCTTTCCCTCCCCCATCCCTCCCACTGTCTAGCCCTCTCCTTAGAGGGAATAAACCGTAGTAGTAACATAGTGGGTGCTTGACTGTTAGGGCCTGTCAGATCAGATCAGATCAGATCAGCCGCTCAGTCGTGTCCAACTCTTTGTAACCCCCATGAATCGCAGCACACCAGGCCTCCCTGTCCATCACCAACTCCCGGAGTTCACTCAGACTCACATCCATCGAGTCAGTGATGCCATCCAGCCATCTCATCCTCTGTCATCCCCTTCTCCTCTTGCCCCCAATCCCTCCCAGCATCAGAGTCTTTTCCAATGAGTCAACTCTTCGCATGAGGTGGCCAAAGTACTGGAGTTTCAGCTTTAGCATCATTCATTCCAAAGAAATCCCAGGGTTTATCTCCTTTAGAATGGACTGGTTGGATCTCCTTGCACTCCAAGGGACTCTCAAGAGTCTTTCCAACACCACAGTTCAAAAGCATCAATTCTTCGGCACTCAGCCTTCTTCACAGTCCAACTCTCACATCCATACATGACCACAGGAAAAACCATAGCCTTGACTAGACGAACCTTTGTTGGCAAAGTAATGTCTCTGCTTTTGAATATGCTCTCTAGGTTGGTCATAACTTTCCTTCCAAGGAGTAAGTGTCTTTTAATTTCATGGCTGCAGTCACCATCTACAGTGATTTTGGAGCCCAGAAAAATAAAGTCTGACACTGTTTCCCCATCTATTTCCCATGAAGTGATGGGACCGGATGCCATGATCTTCGTTTTCTGAATGTTGAGCTTTAAGCCAACTTTTTCACTCTCTACTTTCACTTTCCTCAAGAGGCTTTTTAGTTCCTCTTCACTTTCTGCCATAAGGGTGGTGTCATCTGCATATCTGAGGTTATTGATATTTCTCCCGGCAATCTTGATTCCAGCTTGTGCTTCTTCCAGTCCAGCGTTTCTCATGATGTACTCTGCATAGAAGTTGAATAAGCAGGGTGACAATATACAGCCTTGACGTACTCCTTTTCCTATTTGGAACCAGTCTGTTGTTCCATGTCCAGTTCTAACTGTTGCTTCCTGACCTGTATATAGGTTTCTCAAGAGGCAGGTCAGGTGGTCTGGTAGTCCCATCTCTTGAAGAATTTTCCACAGTTTATTGTCATCCACACAGTCAAAGGCTTTGGCATAGTCAATAAGGCAGAAATAGATGTTTTTCTGGAACTCTCTTGCTTTTTCCATGATCCAGCGGATGTTGGCAATTTGATCTCTGGTTCCTCTGCCTTTTCTAAAACCAGCTTGAACATCAGGAAGTTCACGGTTCATGTATTGCTGAAGCCTGGCTTGGAGAATTTTGAGCATTACTTTATTAGCATGTGAGATGAGTGCAGTTGTGCAGTAGTTTGAGCATTCTTTGGCATTGCCTGTCTTTGGGATTGGAAGGAAACCTGACCTTTTCCAGTCCCGTGGCCACTGCTGAGTTTTCCCAGTTTGCTGGCATATTGAGTGCAGCACTTTCACAGCATAGTTGTCTATTTTCTAGATCAAGATAAATGGGACCACAATTCATAAAGCTCAGGCCTTTCTATCCCAGAGAAATTCTCAAGGATGTAATCATCTGCTTTTGCATTTAAATAAGGAAGTGATGCAAAATGACTCTCCCCATCAAGGTGTTCCTTTTCCTCAAATACTGGCCAGAGTTCTAGTCCTGGGAACCATTGGTTCACAGATGGTTCACTGTGGTCCTGTCCTCACTGCCCTCGAGGGGAACTTGAACTTTTATTTCCTAACTCAGCCACGTGGGGAGACTGACCTCTAGAGGAACCTTTGCTTGTACAGCCAAATAACCTCGTGACCGCTGATTTGACTGTAGTGTGGTCACTACACACTGACTCACTCCTTTTTTTTAAAAATACTGGAAAAACTGTAGAACCCCATTAAAGAGGAAATAAAAGACCCATAGTTCTCCGTGACTCAGTCTTACTGGTGATTTCCTGCACATTACACACAGGGTGTCTGCATCCCTCTCCCTATTTCTTGAGCACAGCTGAAACCCACACCTCTACACCAGACCTGTAGGATATGGCAGAAGTCCAAAGGGGCCAGATATAAAATATTTCTTCATTTAAGTAGGTGTTCCTAAAAACAGCTGCATGTACTTGGATAACCCAGTAGTTAAATGCCCTGCCCTTGAAATGGCTCAATTTTGTAGTACATACAGACATTTGAGCCCTCGCTGTTGTAGCTGTGCAAGCCCACACCTTTGCAGGTGTCACCAAGGTTGCCAGTGCTCAGTGTTTATGGACAGGACTTTAATTCAAGAAGAATGGTGGTACATGCACATCAAAAATGATTTCTTATGGGCATGTGTGATCATCATCATCACCAGTCCATGCTAAAGGAAATCCTAAAGGAAATCAGTCCTGAATATTCATTGGAAGGACTGATGCTGAAGCTGAAACTCCAATACTTTGGCCACCTGATGTGAAGAACTGACTCATTTGAAAAGACCCTGATGCTGGGGAAGATTGAAGGCGGGAGGAGAAGGGGACAACAGAGGATGAGATGGTTGGATGGCATCACCGATTCAATGGACATGAGTTTGAGTAAACTCTGGGAGTTTGTGATGGACAGGGAAGCCTGGTGTGCTGCAGTCCATGGGGTCACAAAGCATCAGATACAACTGAGCGACTGAACTGAACTGATCATCACAGAGCAACGGTTTTCAAAACACAGACTTTATTGCTTGGTCTCCCCCACTCCCATTTCATTCACCCCTTTTCCTGAAATTACAGAGTATGCCTTACAATTAATTGATAATGTGACCTATCACCCAGCGTTTTCACCTATACCTTTTTGGCATAGAATTCATTTACTGCTTCATCTCTAAACTTTTGCTATTTATTCTGATTTCTAATTAGAATAGTAATAAATATTTTGTCCTCGGGTTACTTTTTGAATAGGATGGCTTTATTTGGGATGTGATTAACTTCTTTAACTTTGAGTTGACTGTTTTACCAAACAGTCCTGAAGACTTTACCTTCAAAGTCCTGAAGTTCGTATATCACCAGAACGGTAGTGTAACCAGAGTTATTTAGCAAAAGTTGTTATAAAATGATACTCAAGAGCAGTGATTCTCCAAGTAGGAACTGGGGAGTTGACCTGCTGTCTTGAAGAGATAGAGTCTGCATATATTCAAAGCTAAACTTAATCTGTTTTGGGCTTCCTTGATGGCTCAGCAGGTAAAGAATCTGCCTGCAGTGCAGGAGACACAGGAGACACAGGTTCAACCCCTGGGTTGGAAAGATCCCCTGGAGGAGGAGAAGGAAATGGCAACCCACTCCAGTATTCTTGCCTGAAAAATCCCACGGACAGAGGAGCCTGGTGGGTTGCGGTCCAGAGGGTCGCAAGGAGTGAGACACGACTGAATGATTAAGCATGCAAACTTAATCTCTTCTCTCAAACCTACCCCTAAGTCCTAGTGTTTGATTTTGGATAGACTGGAACTGCTATTCTCACAGGCCTCCGATGCGCTCTTGTCCTCCTGCTTTCAGTAACCTGCCAAATCCCGGTCATTAGCGCTTAGTGCCTCCCGCTCAGACTTGACTTGCCCTGCCCTCATCAGGCCCACGTCAGCTGGTCTGTCTCCATTGTGTTCCGCACACTGATCACCCTCCTTGTAGATTTCCTTCTAGGAATTACCCTGATTTTCACCACTTCCCTATTGGGGACCATGGTGTTATTATTCAGTCACTTAGTCGTATCCAACTCTTTGCCACCCCCATGGACTGTATAGCACGCCAAGGCTCCTCTGTCCATGGGATTTCCCAGGCAGGAATATTGGAGTGGAATATTTGCCATTTCCTTCTCCAGGGAATCTTTCCAACCCAGGGATTGAACCTGGGTCTCCCACATCTCCTGCATTAGCAGGCAGATTCTTTACCACTGAGTCACCAGGGAAGGCTTAATTTGGGACCATAATGCGTCCAAGTGGTGCACCGGATCCCTGAAGGGCTGGCTGAAAGGCGGACTGCTGGATCACACCCCCAGAGTTTCCAACTCAGTAGATCTGGTGAAGGGTTTGCTAACTGCTTTCCCCATGAGGCCCAGGTGTTCCCCTGCCCGTCCTCCTAGGACTTCGGCTCTGGGGTGAGCCAGTGCCCTGTAGATTCCAAGCTTCTCCCTTTTCTCCATTCCAGCTCCCTTGGTGCTCCTCTGCTCAGCCTGTACTCCGTGGAGTCCCTCCGGTCATGTAGGGATGAGGAGTCCATGCACATCCGTACATTTTATAGCTGATGATGGTAACTAGTAGATGCTGCATGGGAAACTGAAGTTCCTAACAGATTACAGGGTAGTTAGCAAAGAGGAAAAACAGTAGACATGATCTCCAAAAGAATATAGATAAGGTGATGGAAGTAAAACTGAATGGTGGTGTGTCATTTCCCCAAGACCGGACAGAATCAGTCCTTTATCTGCCAGTGGCTATGGTTTGAGAATCGTCACGCTTGTGTCCAAGGGTTTGGTTTCCAGTCCTTAGACTCCTTAGCCTCGTCTGACAAGACCAATGCTTATAAGTCTGTGAGCCCTTTGGGCTCCTTTATCCTTTCCCTCCATCACTTCCTTTTCCCAGGGGTCCTGGACGGGCTTCCTGTGTAGCTTAGTCAGTAAAGCATCTGCCTGCAATACGGGGGACCTGGGTTCAATTCCTGGTTCAGGAAGATCCCCTGGAGAAGGGAATGGCAACCCACTTCAGTATTCTTGCCTGGAGAATCCCTTGGACAGGGGAGCCTGGCGGGCTACAGTTCTTGGAATCACAAGAGTCGGAGACGACTTAGCACTGTCTTTCTTTCTTCTTTCTTTCTTCCTGGACGGACATGGGCCCAGCCTTGCTTCTCTGAAGCCGGCACTCATCTCAGGTGGAGGATTTATGTCAGACGCCAGCGCATCCGGCCCTGGAGTCCATGCAGCAAACACTCACCCCTCCCAGGCCCTGGAGGGGATTGAGGGCGCGCACGGTAGACATATTCTTTTTAATCCTTTTTTCAGACCTTCTGTCTGTCTGTCTTTTTTCCCAGGGCAGTGATGGTGCCCGGAGATCCACGCTCCTGGACAGTGACGAGCCCCTGGTGTATTTCTACGATGACGTCAGAACGTTATACGAAGGTTTCCAGAGGGGCTTACACGTGTCCAGTAAGCATCGGCCTGAATCTGTGCAACTAGTGCTTCAGGTTTTTGCTTTCGACAGAGGGGTCTTTCTTCAAGAAGCCATATTTGCTCACAACTCTCTCCCACGCAATCTGACTCCCAGCTCCCTATCTCCTCCTGTAACTTCTGCAGAGCGAGTCCCCCCGCACACAGGTCCCATCAGGTGTGGCCCATGGTCAAGGCACTTCTGCAGTCACATGCGGCGTGCTTCATGGAGAGTTACACATCCGTTAGCTCCTTACAGGCTCTGACATTTCCTGCATAAAGAGACCTATTTAACCAGGCCTGATCCAACATTTCTCAAGCTTGCTTAACCAGGAGACCCATATTTTGAGAAATAAACATTGATACCCACGGAAGCGGGGGTCCATCAGAGACATTTGAGGGATATTGGCTCACGAGACTGCCCTTCATCTCTGACGGTGGCACCAGAGACCCCGGGTACCTGGCAGCTGCCCACCCTTCCAGCCCATCTCCCTCCTGCCCCATGTGAGAAACAAAATAGAAATAAAGAAGCAAAACTCAGACCCAAACCCAGGGGGAAAATGCTTCCTATCTGAATTCATTGTTTCACACCTGAGGACCACTTTGCGGAATGAAGGATACAAATGAGAACCTAGGAATATCTAGGCATGTTTAGCCCATCGTTTATTCTTTCATTTGTTTTCTTCTTTTAGATAATGGCCCTTGTTTAGGCTCTCGGAAACCAGACCAACCCTATGAATGGCTTTCATACAAACAGGTGAGTTGTCCCGCTCTGTGGCCGCCTCATGTGAGCCATAGGGCGGAAACACGGCAGTTTCTGGAGCCTCTGTAGGTTGGATTGGAAGGTTTCTATGGAGTGTGGATGCCGACCTGGCTCAGGGCTTTAGAACAGACGTGCAGCATCCTGAGACGTTAAACACACAGATTTGGGGAACACTAGATCAGTAATTGAACGGGTGTTTCAAAGTAGTTTATTTTAGAGCTGCTGTGGGTGTGTTGTGGAGTACAGTATAAATTTTAAAATAAAATGCTAGAGGATTCTCTGGCAGTCCAGAGGTTAGGGCTCTGAGCTCTCACTGCCAAGGGCCCAGGTTCGATCCCCGGTCAAGAAGCTAAGATCCCAGAAGCCATGCAATGCAGCCAAACACATAAATAAAATGCTAGAAATGTGCTTGAAGCAGGTGACTCTTCTCCCAGACCCCACGGGAGGATAAGATTACTCCTTTCTGTCTTGAGGGGTGCTAGACAGATATAGATGCCCCAGTGTAGAGGAGCCCTCTCATTTTATAGATGAGAGAAAATGGGCCCCAGGCAGGGCTGGGACTCACCCCTGGTCACAGCTGAACCAGGGCCAGGAGGGAGGCCCACGCCATCTGTTGTAAGGAGTCTTCAAAGCATCGTACTGATCCCGGGGTGACCTTTAACCCTAGGGCAGCATGGAGAGCAGCAGAGATGTTCAGAGATGACACCTGTGTAACCGAACCAACACGGAGGTGGCTGGGATCTGGGCCGTCTCTCTCCTGTCACTCTGGTCCCAGCAGATCCATGGCTTTTAACTGTACATAGTAGTTTGCAGATGGCTGGTAGCAGGAAGGCTTGCTCCTTTTTCTTGTTTGTATCGTGATTACAACAAGTCTAGTTGCTCCTGACTCTCCCCAGTTCAAGGCAGCACCCCCGAGACACGTGGGAGCCAATGGGGGCATCCGCTTTGCTGCCTTGTGCTTCCAGCGCAGCTGTCGAGAGGGCTCCCTGGAGTAGGGGCAGGATGCAGAGGACCAATCCCCCTTCTGTGTCTGGGGCTCCGGGTAGTTGATGTGTCCTGGGAAGGGGTGGGGGTGTGTGAAGTGGGTTGTCGTTAGGATCTGCAAAACCAGTCTGTGGGAAAATGCTTCTTGGTCCTCCCACATCTGAGGATCAATGAAATGCAAAAGGCAAGAGAGAGAGAGGCAGAGATAAAGAGAGACAGACAAGACAGCTTCGCATTCCTTGCTTGTAGGAATCGTGAGCTGTAGGTCCGGTGAGCAGAGAGACTTCTGTTTTTATTTTCCCTTAACAGAGCCAAATAGTAGTTTTCCATCGAAATAGTAGTTTTCAGATCCTTCATTTTCACAAGCGGTGTAAAAGCAGTTCATGTTTGTTGGAGATTTAACATTGCACAATGGTCTTCAGGCCTCACAGAACCTACCGGTGCTTCTGGTTTACATCATCTTCTTGTCATGTTACTGTTTTGTGTGGGTCTCAGCCTGTCAATAATCAGTATTGTGGCTGGACCAGCCCATGTAGTTCATAAGATGATTGCAAAATGCCCTTCAGCAATAACTATAAGAAACTTGGAAAAAAAATAAAGCTTTCTTACTACAAGACTTGGAAATGACACAGCACACCTGGGCCTCACATGTGAAGTCTCTGGTAGGGGGAGGGAGAGTGCAGAGCACCTGGGGTTTTGCTTTATTGGGGTCAATATCCTCCCGTGGGGTCTGGGCTCACTCTTATCAATGAATTTGAAGCATAAGAGCAGTAACTTAAAGCACAGGCAAAAGAAAACACAAGTGGCCAAAATGGACAGTTATCTGCATCAACCAAGATCTCTAAAACAAAGGAGGCTCGTTTGGGAGGGGACCTGGCTCCTTATCTTTTTTGTGGCTGGCGATGTATCAGCCTTGGAAGTGGATGCATCAGCCGTCAAAGCTGAAGGCAGGTGCTTGGACTACCAAATAAGAGAAAACCAAACCCTTGGGCTTTGTACTGCGCTTACTTGTAGTAATATGTTCTGTATACTTTCTGTTATGTGTTGACTGCCAGAGGGAAAACGGGTCCACTGCCAATGGGATGTTTGAGGCAGGTTGAAAATCCCTGGGGTTTCAAAAGGTGTTTTGTAC
This sequence comes from Bos indicus x Bos taurus, assembly GCF_003369695.1. Taxonomy (NCBI): domain Eukaryota; kingdom Metazoa; phylum Chordata; class Mammalia; order Artiodactyla; family Bovidae; genus Bos; species Bos indicus x Bos taurus. The sequence goes on along the minus strand of NC_040102.1, from coordinate 15,169,876 downwards.
ATTTCAGACAGAGACCAGTGAAGATAAAAAAAGTAGACTGAAGCTAACTTTGGATGTGTGTATTTAAATCATTCCCCCCTGCCCCAGCCCAGTGATTCTGAGCTTTAGGGGTTAGGAATCCCTGTAAAGCTTTTCAAAGAAAGGTCTGGACCGTCTTTCTAGAGACCCAAGTGTGTGCATAGAATCCAGTAAGCTCTGCAGACCGTCTAAGCACTCACAGGTTCCCAGCCCTTACAAACAAGCAGGATCTGTGGAGCAGTCCCTGGGGTATGGTTGAATAAGCATGCTAATGCCATTCTTGCTGTCACTCTTACTGCCATTGGCAGAGCAGGGATGGCACCATGTGCCCGAACCAACAGGCTTCTGGAGCAGCATCAGGTGTGGTTCTGTTCTCTGCAGGCATGGGTGTGGATTTACAGTGCTTGTGATAATTTACCAACCAAGAATAAAGAATTCCAAGTTAGCATTAAAAAAAAATTTTTTTTAAGTACATTTGGGGTAGGAATGAGGAGAGGATGGGAAGTTGGGGTAGGTAGATAGTCTTGCCTGGTTTTACTTAGTTGTAATTAATAGTGTACATTTTATATTCATTTATCTTAAAATTGTAACAGACACTCAACTTTGATATGGTTGTTTTTAATTGTAGTGTTTACTAGCTGTAGAGCATTTTGTTAGATTTACTCTCATTTACTTGATCATCCAGCCATTGGTCTTTTCTCCCCCTACACTTTTATGACTTTACATAATTTTGAAATATATGTATTTGTACCTAAAGTCTTTTCAAACTTCCCTTTAGGACTGGATTATTTCCTAAGAACTAATTCTCAAGAATACAGTTGTGGAGCCTAATGATTAGAACTCGTCCTTATTTTTCAAAGGTCTCCCCCAAACTTGTCCTTTCTGTGTTTATAACAAAGGACAAGTTTCAGCTTTTTTGTTGCTCTTTATAAACACAGACACAAAATTCTGTGTCCCTGGATTGCTTTTGTATAACTAAAGTATAAAATAGAAACTCTAACATGAATCGTGTGTGACCTGGCAGCTGTTGGGGTGAGATTCATTTGCTTTGCAGAGGGAACTGTATGATCAGTCCCCTCACCATGAGTTCTGGAAAGTCAAACCTTGAACTTTACAAAAATTTGTAACTACAGGGATACCTGTCTACCCCTGTTCTTTCTCTCTGGGCAGAACTGCTTCTTGGTGAAGATATTAGGCTCGGCCGTCACGGGAAGCTGTGTTCCTTGAGTTGGACCTGATGCTGTTCCTGATTTTTTTTCTCTTCCATTGTAGGTTGAAGATATGGCAGAGTGTGTGGGCTCAGCACTGCTCCACAAGGGCTTCAAGGCAGCTCCAGACCAGTTTATTGGCATCTTCGCTCAGAACAGACCTGAGGTATTAACCGTTACGCACTGGGCAACCAAAGCTCAGAGAATTCTCGATATAAGAGTCAGTTAGGGTTCACCCCCGCCTCTGCTTCAGACCAGATTCTGTGGTCTGATCACCACTAATATAGCTCTGTGTTGTGCCTTAGAGAGTTACATGTATGAAAACCCAAACTAGGTCCTTCTTATGGCACCCCACTCCAGTACTCTTGCCTGGAAAATCCCATGGGCAGAGGAGCCTGGTGGGCTGCAGTCCATGGGGTCGCTGGGAGTCGGACATGACTGAGCAACTTCACTTTCACTTTTCCCTTTCATGCACTGGAGAAGGAAATGGCAACCCACTCCAGTGTTCTTGCCTGGAAAATCCCAGGGACAGGGGAGCCTGGTGGGCTGCCATCTATGTGGTCGCACAGAGTCGGACACGCCTGAAGTGACTTAGCAGTAGCAGGGGGGAAGAAAAAAAAAATTTTTTTTAAACCAGGTCCCCAAACAGAAACTGGCAAAGTCTTTGCTATACAAAGACAAACAAATAAAAACAAATAACTAACAAAAATGTCTTCCGACTTTAAGGGCTGCCTCTGTGGTCAGAAAAATAGTATTAGTCAATGCCAGAGAAACTTGGGTACGTTTTTGTCAGTAGCCTAGAAAGCAGGTCTAGGCTTTCCCCCTGCTCAGATTGCAAAGGTTAAAATCTCAGGGGGCATGGGGAAGGAGCTTCAGCAGTAGCTGACCGTAATTTAGACAGGTGGACTGTCGTTTGGCCATCCAGGCCTGTGCATGGTCTTCTGTAACCTCTGCGTTAAAGTACATTGAAATGAGAAGCCCCCCTGGAGTTATTACCTATGCTGTGAATAAACAAATTAGTGGCATAGCTGGCACAGAAAAATTCAAGCGCTGGACTTGAAGACGCTACGTTGACTCTTAGACCTGCTTGCGTCCAAAGACATGTTGGTTTAACGTGCTACTGTTTTATAGGTTACAGTGGTTTCTGAGCGTTTGTGTACAGTTAAAGGAGGAATAGCATTTTCCACAGCTGGGCCACAATTAGGCTCATGGAATTTCATTTCTTTCATTGACAGTGAAGCCCATTTGAATGAACACATCCAAATTTTTTGTTTCAGTGGAATATCACTAGTCATGCATCTATGACTAGGACATAAGTTCCTTACTTCATGGATGGAATGGGCTTCTTCCTATATGTATCAGTTAGTTCACCAAATGTTTATTGAGAACCTTCTATATTGCCAGGCACTGCCCCGCACCAAAATACCACAGTGGATCTTCTTCGTGAGGTACCTTGAAGACAGCCCTCATAAACCCATGTTTTCTCTTCATGTGCTGTGTGGACATAAAGTAGAAGGGTTATGGGAGCTCAGTCAAGGAGGACTTCCTAGAGGTGGCATCCGAGTGGAGTCTTGATGGCTGTAAGGGTGGGGAGGCCAAGGGAATGTCAGGAACAAGGGCATGTTTGCCTGGAGCAGCGTGTCTGTTGGGAGATGAATCATTTCAATGTGGTGGAGGGTGGAGTGGCAGAAAGAGAGAGAAAACAGCTCCAGGCCAAGTGAACGTGAGTAGGTTGTGCTTCCCATGGCCCTGTGCCCTTGTCCATGCTGTGTGTTCTGCAAGTGATGGGCGCCACGAGGGTTATCAGGGAGAGAGTGACTGCTGCAGCTGCCTTGTAGGCAGGTCAGTTGCCGTGTGACTGACGGGTTTAGAGGAAGATGACCAGCAACCCGTGTCACTTCTTTCCTTCCTCACTTTCCTGGGGAGACTTCCATGGACAGTTCTCCCAGTGGGTGGCATGTGCCTCTTCCCGTAGTCCCAGGCCTTCCTGCACACTGTGGCCAGATTGCTCTTCCTTGGACCTCCAGTCTCTGGGGCTCGGAGGAGCCCCAGAGGCAGTGTCTTGCCTGGTTCATAGAGCCAGGCTCCTCTGTGACCTCAGGCTGGCTCCAGCCCTCTGTCAAGCTTAGCCGGTCCCCACAGCCCTGCTGGGCCATCCCTGCCAGCCTCAGGGCTCACTGACATCCCTCCTCCCTGCTTGGACCTCGTGGTCCCTCTCCTGGAGTCCCCGTGCCTTTCTCTCCATCTGTCGAAATTGTGCTGCTCTTGCCAAGGGCAAGCTCGATTCCCTCCCCCTGCATGGAGGCCTGCTGTGGGCGCTCTCACCTCTGAGCTCATCACTTTATTGTGTTCTTCATCCTCCTTTCACATATTTGCCCCAAATCTTCAGGCAGATTGCACTTTCTTTTTTATCAGTAAGAACTGGGCAAGTGTTTTGTTCATTAGGAATCCCTCCAGTGCCTGACGCAGGGTAGTTGATACACAGATGTTAGTTTTGGTACATCCAGTGTTTCCACGTTGAGTCTCTAGAGTCTTGTTTTTCCTGGAGGGGTTCCATGGTGACCTCTCATATTCTCACCCCTACCTCTACTTTTTCTTTAGTGGGTGATCATTGAACAGGGATGCTTTACTTACTCGATGGTGATCGTTCCCCTCTACGACACCCTCGGAACTGAAGCCATCACCTACATCATCAACAAAGGTATGTCTGTGGTCTTTGGGAGCATCTTACCCTAGTTATTGGGTAGATACAGCAGCTACGTGTAATGATTACGTGATGGAATAGGAATTTTTTAATTTAAATGTACACTTACCCTCCTATTCAAAGAAGATAGTTCTTAAACCTGCTATCAGATGTTACAGTCAAGCTTTTAATATCCCAGAGCTGCTTCCTCACTGTGTCTCTTTACTTCCAGCCGAACTCTCTTTGGTTTTTGTGGACAAGCCAGAGAAGGCCAACCTCCTGTTAGAAGGTGTAGAAAATAAATTAATCCCATGCCTTAAAACTATTGTTCTCATGGACTCCTACGGCAGTGATCTGCTGGAACGAGGCAAGAAGTGTGGGGTGGAGATCATCAGCATGAAGGCCATGGAGGTGAGTCACTCTGCCCTGCCCACTTCCCTGAACAGTTCCTCCGAAGTCATTTTGGCTCAAATGTGGTGTCTCTCCAGTGTGATCACAAAGTCGCAACTCTCGCTGGTCCTGTAAAAGAGAACAGAAATCTGTCTCGTTACTGGAAAGAAGAATTTTGCACACATTCCCAGTGTTAACCCATCACATCCTGCTTAAGTGCTGTCATCTAGCAAGTTGCAGTGCTAACAAAGTCATTCTAGAGCACTGACGGAGAAGGCAATGGCACCCACTCCAGTACTATTGCCTGGAAAATCCCATGGATGGAGGAGCCTGCTGGGCTGCAGTCCATGGGGTCGCTAAGAGTCGGACATGACTGAGCGACTTCACTTTCACTTTTCCCTTTCATGCATTGGAGAAGGAAATGGCAGCCCACTCCAGTGTTCTTGCCTGGAGAATCCCAGGGATGGGGGAGCCTGGTGGGCTGACGTCTATGGGGTCGCACAGAGTCGGACACGACTGAAGTGACTTAGCAGCAGCAGAGCACTGACAAGTCCTGCTAATAAATGCTGGAAATGAGAATTTCAGATTCAAGCGGAGATTTAAGTCTGTATGTCCTCTTAAAGTATTTAAGCCTTTTACTTAACTGATTTGTCTCTAAAACAGAGTCAGACATAGAAATCTGCCTCCTTATTCTTTTTCCAAGGTTGCTTTTTTAGGCCTCTGGTGAATTTCTAGCATAGTTGCTTGTTTTGATTTATTTGCATTTTAAGATTCAGATTAATCACAGTTGTAAAGGTAAACCAGTCTAGGAAAATGAGTGGGTCCATATTTAAACTGGTTGTTCAACATTAGATCGTATTGGGTTGGCCAAAAAGTTCGTTTCGGTTTTTCGTAAGATCTTTCAGAAAAGCTTGAGTGAACGTTTTGGCCACCCAATACAAGAAGCTGATGAAGCTGGTTTCCCCGGTTGCTCTTGGGTTAAAGTTCCATCCACAACAGCAGGCAAGAGGAAGCTTCTGTTACATGCACATCGCGGGAAGTAATAGGTTCAATAGATAAATCATTCTCTTTCTGAAAATGTTATAAATATTTTTCCTGGAACTGTTACAAATAGGGTTTTGAATTTTATTTATAGTTCTCCTTCTACCAAGAATTTGAGCTCCAAGTAAGGATCTATAAAACCTTTTCTGGGGAATTTGGTAGGGAATCTGCCATTTGTTCTATTAGAGCATCTGCCACACATACATATACACAGAAACAACAGCATAGGACAGGAACCTGTAAGAGTTAGTAGGTGTGCAGAATTGTTAAATGGGGTTTTTAGCTAGTTTTTCGGCTAGTGTTCCCCCTTTTTTTTTTCACTTGTAATCCCATTTCAAGATAATGTAATTTCTTTTCCTCCCATTTTTCCTCATCCCCTTACCCTTCCCCAGACACATACACAGCCTTTTTTTTTTTTGTCTTTTTTTGATTGCTATATATGGTAAAGAATTAAAGATCTTAAGGAATATAGGAATTTTTAAAAGATGCATGGAAATTTGAATCTGATAAAAGATTATTTGGGGAAGAAATTGGAATTATCATTACTTTAGCTCTTAGTTGACTTCTAGTTGGATATCAGTGTCCCTATTTTTAATTAGTGGTCAATCATACACATAATTTAAAAGTGTGATTAGGGTTTAAAACTGTATACTAGGCAGCAACTCACTGAGCCCTGAGTGGAAGTGAAAGTGTTAGTTACTCAGTCGTGTTCGACTCTTTGTGACCCCATGGACTGTAGCCCTCCAGGGTTCTCTGTGCGTGGGGATTCTCCAGGCAAGAATACTGGAATGGGTTGCCATTTCCTACTCAGGTGAGCCCAGAGCCCACCCATCTAATTTCCACTTAATTCTAGGCACACTCATTTCCTATGGTCACTCAAGCTGTTTAATAGGAAAATAACATAAATCGTTCATTCAAAAAATAATAGGTATTAAGGTGGTCGTGGAGATACCTTCATGCAGTAACATCAGAATGAGCCCTGGGTATTAACAGAATTCTCCTTGAGATGCCACACCTCAGAATTTAATCTGTCGTTTTTAACCCTCATGGCCATTGGATGGGGTTCCTGGAGCTTCTGTCGTGGCCTGATCTGTAATCAGAGATGCCTAAGGCCTTTCTCCCCTCCATGTGGGGAACTGCAGATATTTGAGCCTTTCTAGAATGGTCAGCATTTAAATCTGGTGGAGGTTGGTTTCTGTCTCCAGACTGAAGATGTCAGTTTTGTAGAACCGGTGATCATGGATCAGTGCTGAGTTTTGGTTCTGGGAGAGTGCAGAACAGCTGTGGTTCTCTGATTACTGTGAAGAGCCGGGCTTTGTTAAAGGCCATGATAGGAATGGCAGTGGAGACTGGAATTACATGTAAGAGACTTCGATTCCTGTCCTTGGAATCGGTCCTGTTTCCAAGGCCAGTCCTAAGGCCATCGATATGGTTTTATATAAGAGAGAAAACAACCAGAAAACGGATTCTTAGAACAATGGGTAAGTATTTGGGTTCAGGTTAAATTGCTGTCGTTTATGTAATTTGAAATCTGTGCTGTCTTTGTGTCGGCTGTGAGTGAATCAATCCCACAGAAAAGTCAGCTTGAACTGACTTGATGTGACTTAAGTGTTTCCATTTCAAATTTTTTTTTTCTCTTCTTTTTAAGGACTTGGGAAGAGCCAACAGACAGAAGCCCAAGGTGAGTGCACCGTGTCTGACCCGGCCCCAGCCTCTGTCCAGCTTCTGTGTCTAATTAGTTCAGAGGCTAGTAAAAATATTGGGTGATAACAACTTAGAGTTTTCTATTCTATTCTGATTTGTACTGGCTTTTTTCTTTTTATTGTGCTGTAGCCTCCAGTACCTGAAGATCTTGCAGTAATTTGCTTCACCAGTGGAACTACAGGTCAGTTTTGAAAAGAAATTGTTTCTAAGTGGTACCTGGAAGTGTATATTTCCTGCTTCCTCTTGTGGATGACTTATTCGAATTGTAGATGGACTGGATGCAGAAGAGACAGAAGTATTCAAGCCTATCTTCCAGTAGCTTGATACAACATCCCCAGGATCTGAGTGTATCCTCACACATTTACATCACCCATCTATCTGGGACAAACGGTATCCATGGTTTCCAGAAATAAAATTCCTGGATTTTCGTCTCTTACTGCTACACGCACCCTCTAAGACTTGCCCATATTAGTAAAGATGGTTTAACACGTTATTGACCTGGGGATTTTTCCAGAAACTAACACCTGTGGCTGGCAATTTGTTATGTAAGTGAATGTTGAAATGTCTCCAGTCAATAACGTTCAGGTAAAGGAATGATGCTAAAGCTGAAACTCCAGTACTTTGGCCACCTCATGCGAAGAGTTGACTCATTGGAAAAGACTCTGATGCTGGGAGGGATTGGGGGCAGGAGGAGAAGGGACGACAGAGGATGAGATGGCTGGATGGCATCACTGACTCGATGGACGTGAGTCTCTGTGAACTCCAGGAGTTGGTGTTGGACAGGGAGGCCTGGCGTGCTGCAATTCAGGGGTCGCAAAGAGTCGGACACGACTGAGCGACTGATCTGATCTGATCTGAACAAAAGATGTATTAATGCGTCTCTGGTCAACAAGTTGTTAAGATAATTAGCTTCATTTAAAGGATTACAGGTTGCTCAGGAATTTGGTGCGACTCAGCTTTTGGCTTTCACAGTGTACCTCACATTAGAGGCATCGGGGTTTATGGGCTTCTCTCACGTCCGCCATTCTTGGATGGAGTTTCTGTCTTCTAACTTTATTTTGCTCATATGTGTCCCCAGGCAACCCCAAAGGAGCAATGATCACGCATCGAAATGTAGTGAGCGATTGTTCAGCATTTGTGAAAATGACAGAGGTAAACTTTTGGGAGAGGGCCATCTTTCCATGTATCCAGTGGTTGGCATCAGGCCTCAGGAATGAAGGTGGTCAAGGCCCCACCATCATGTTAGGCCCGGACTATATTTGAAACAGTACCTGAAATACAGATAAGGTCTGAGCTTTCACAAGGTCTGAGGTCACCTCCTCTCAAATAGTTTTTCACTGTGGACCTGATCCCCAACTCCTGCTGTGACCGTTAACATGAATTGACAAATCAAATTTATTACATTTTTTTATATAGTAAAACTTCATCTGGATACTGCCTTATAAATGTTTTTAGGAAAGGACAGAGAAAAACTGACTCTTTTGTGATTTTATCTCCTGTTTTAGTGTGCGGAAAATAATTAATTTCTTTAGGTGGACAAGGAAATGTTAAATGTTGCTGAAGGTGTTTAGAATTATTATTGTTTGCACTGTTTATTATGCTTAATTTGACTTCCACTTTATATGAAGGATTAAAGCCTTGAACTTTAGATCAAATAACTTTATAGTTATTTCTAATACTTTTAAAATTTGCTGTATAAGTGTCTTAGTCTGTGTGGGCAGCCATAACAAAATAGCACAGATTGGGTGGGGTGGCTTCAACAATAGACATATATTTTCTCACAGTACTTGAGGCGAGAAGTCCATGATCAAGGTGTCAGCAAATCTGGTTGGTTCTGGTGAAGGCTTTCTTCCTGGCTTGTAGCCAACTCCTCTCCATGCCTCCCTGCCCTCGCCTCTGTGTGCACATGGAGAGGTTTCTGGTGTCGCTTCCTGTCCTTAGAAGGACACCAGCCTGATTGGATCAGGGCCCCACCCTTATGACTTCATTGAACCCGAATGACCTTCCCTGTCTCCAGATACAGTCACATGGAGCAGGGTGGTTAGGGCTTTAAATATGACTTTGAGAAGGGTCCTTACAATCAGTCTATAGCACCAAAAATCTATTTCCAACTTGCTTTTTAAAAAAGTACGTATTGAATAATGTAATGAATACCTTTCCCTCGCATCCTTTGCACATTTTTTCATAATTTGCATTTGCAAATTATGTGCCTCTGGAGGGGTTCTCTAAGGTCTGCTTTTTGTGGTAGGAGCCTGTGCTTAATGGTTTTGGGGAATGCGTATCTTCAGCGACTGTGTAAGTGTATTCTTACACCTTCTTAGTCCTTCTGGTATATACTTTCTAAACAGAGTTCAACATTTAATACTTTACCAAAGTGAGATTTTAATTTCCTCATTGGCCTTCAAAGATAACTTAAAATGCATGAATCATTGAGGCAAATGATTACAGTTAATGTTAATGTGAACATTATCAGGGGGATTCTCAACTTTGTAAAACTTCTCATTATGCAAATGCACATTATTTGTTTAACCTAAATCAGAAAATTGAAGAGTATAGATGTTATTGAATCTGATTTCTCATTATGTAGCACTTTTCTACTGACAGGTACCAGTTGGGAAGCAGGAATAAAATTAATCTCAGATTATGGGATGATCAGACTACATCACGTGTGATTGCTTTATTATGAAGGATGGGCCCAGCCTTGGAGAGGGGAGAGCCCAACTCTAAGCTGGGCGCATCATCCCTAGGCAACTTGACAGAGCCTTTGTTTCTTAGTTGGTGGGGCAGCAGCTGCTGTTGGCAGCCCTTATTTGGGTCAGAATTCTCTATATTAATAGCAAGAACATTCCATGCACATCCCTCACTGTGCCTGACCCTAAGTTAAGCTCATTCTTAGCCATGAAATGGAAACCAGATGTTACTTGAGATGTAGACCTGTCGTGATCAGCATTTTATGGGAGAGCAAATTCCCTGGGGCCAGTTCAGAGCTTGCATTAAACACATTGGGATTTTTTTTTTAATGGGGTCGAGTAGGGCTTTAAGGTAAAAATGTTGATCAAACTAAAATGCTCAAAATACATTTGTACTGTAAATAAAAGGAACATGGAAATCTCCAAGTTTCTCTTCTTTTCTCCCCTTGTCCTTGACAACAAAAGATGCTGGTCTTTTGTTGGAGTGAAGCTTGTATTTCTTAAGGTGGAGCGGAGCTTGCTGGTCATCAAGCTCCTGTAGCTTTGAAAGTCTGGGTGGTTAGAGCACATGATATCTGGCCATCCCAACGTGGGCCACATTTTCCTAATTGTGACTCAAGTCCTGCATGGATTTACTTTGTCATTAGGAATGACCTCTACTCTATTTGAATAACTTATTAAAGTATTGCTTAGCATTTCCTTTTTCAATGAGAAATAATTGCAGATGTAACCTCATGCTGTTACTTCTTAGCCTTGAGATATTATGTGCTCTGAAATAAATGGAGAATTCCTGGAAATCCTAATGCTTTTCTGCCCGCTGGTGTCTTTGCTTGCAGAACACGTTCATTCCTACCTCAGATGACACTTTGATCTCTTTCTTGCCTCTGGCCCATATGTTTGAGAGAGTTGTAGAGGTAGGCATGGGGTTTTATTTTGCCTATGCGTACGTGTTTGTTTGTGTTCTAAGTCATTGTGTTTTACAGAAAGCACTTGTGTTGAATACCAGTGACATACACATTTCGTTTTTACCGCTTGCACACATGTATGAGCAGCTCATGCTGGTAAGTTCAAGTGTGTATACCATCTTCCCCGTAGGCAGTTCTTTGCTCAGCCCCCATTTTAGAAATAGAGCTAATTATTTAAGAGTATACTTTTTTTCTAGGTCCAGGTACTGAACTTTAATACTCATTTTAAAATTAGAAGCTCAAACTTTTGAAGGACACGAATATGAATTCAGAAAGATGAGATGTAAATGTAGAATTTTTATGAATAGCATCCCACAAAGCCTGGTGAGGCTTAAGTTCTGTAAGATGTCTCGGTCTCTTTTTTTTTTTTTTGGCCATGCTGAGCAACTTGTGGGATCTTAGGTCCCTGACCAGGGATCACACCTGTGGCCCCCTGCACTGGAAGCATGAAGCTCTAACCACCAGACTTCCAGGAAAGTCCCAGAAGTTTTATTTTTGACTATGCTTATCTATAAGGCAGAAGTTGACTTCAGATTCATTTTTTTTCACCAATATCCCAAGTGCCCTTGGCAAAGTGGATGACCTTCAGCCAAGTTCTCCTTGAGCTGCTCACACACAGCTGTGTGACTCACTTAAAAGCTGACCAAGAACCATCTGTTTTTCCTTCTTGGACAGTTTTGCTTTGTATGCTTATGGGAGAAACAGTGAGCACTGCTCATTCGTTTAATGTCTATTCATGAAGCACCAGCTGTGTTTCAGGCACTGGACAGGTACTGGGGGATGAGGGGCTGATAAGGACTCTGCGCTTTGACCAGCTGCTGCCCTGGAGGATTTATTTCTCCCAAAGGACCAAGGATCTGCCAGCCGACACTTCTGTTTCCTGCACGCCTCGGGAGACCTTGCACGTGTACAGAGTGATCACAAATGTGTTGACAGTGGACTGTAGTTACCTCCCTAGTTTTCACAGAGCCCAGGAGTCAGTTCACACTGAACAAAGCCTCTGAGCTTTAATTTTTAAACAATGAACCACGGTGTACCATTCTAAAGTGGTTTCTGCTTTTAAGCCTGAGGTCTTTTGTACTTCCGTTGCATCATCCCTTGAATCTCTTTTTCCTTTTAAAATTTAAAACAGGCAGACTCTGTGTCAAGTGCCTGTGACCTGCCAGTGCAGCTTGCATCAGATAGGAGGAAATTCAGGCACTAGGTTATAACCGAAGGCAGACTGCTCTGTGCAGTCTCAACTGCAGTGTATTCTGACAACTCAGATTTTTTTTTAGTTGGATGAAAACAGGAAAAATGAAACTTTAAAAGGCTTAGACTGGGGCTTCTCTGGTGGCTCAGTGGTAAAGAATTCGCCTGCCAATGCAGGAGACATGGGTTCGATCCCTAATCTGGGAAGATCCCACGTGCCGTGGAGCAGCTAAGCCCGTGCCCTATGACTACTGAGCCTGTGCTCTAGAGCCCGGGAGTCACAACTACTGAGCCCACATGCCTGAACTACTGAAGCCATGCGCTCTAGAGTCTGTGCTCATAACAAGAGAAGCCACTGCACTGAGAAACCCAAGCACCGCAACTAGAGAAAAGCCCCCACTCACGACAGCTAGAGGAAAGCTGCACAGTAGCGAAGACACAGCACAGCCCTAAATAAATAAACATTATTTAAAAAGCTTGGACTGTAGGCAAGTAGCTAAGTTTTTATTATGGGATAAATTAGACCTAAATTTTCTGGAAGGTTAAAAATAACTTGGATTATCTGATACCATGTCCTTCCTTTGGCAGATACTGATCCTGAAGCTAAAACTGCAGAACCTCTAAGATCATCACTAAAAGCCACATTCCCTAGTTGCTGATTAGCTAGCTCCTCTATCTTCAGGATGATCAAGACTAGTGCAATAGCCCCCTGTTGTACAAGGACCCTAAAACACGAGAATGTTGTTTCATTTTATTTTATTTTTGGCCATGCCACATGGCATGTGGGATCTTAGTTCCCTGACCAGGGATCCAGCCTGCAGCCCCTGCATTGGAAGCTCAGGGTCTTAACCACTGGACCGCCAGGGGAATCCCAAGAATGTTGTTTCGAAAGCTCCCTACATTTAGGAACCTTATGATTTCTGGAAACTGGGCTGAAATGCTAAAACCAAAGCTTTGTGTGTCTGTGTGTGTTGCGTAACCCCCACTGCAATGATGACACATTAGATATTTCTGTTTGCCTCTCTAGTGTGTGATGCTCTGTCATGGAGCTAAAATAGGATTTTTCCAAGGAGATATCAGGCTGCTTATGGATGATCTCAAGGCCCTTCAACCCACCATCTTCCCCGTGGTCCCCAGACTGCTGAACCGGATGTTTGACCGAGTAAGTGCCAGGGGCAGAGTGTGGGATCTCGAACCCCAAATTCTCTGCGAACGTGGCTGCTGCTCTTAGACTTGTGGGACTAAGAGAAAGCACTGTGAGCGTATCTTATACATCAGAAGGCACAATACAGATGTGAGGTGGAGATTGCTTTATTTTCACAATAAACTCTTGGAGCCTCCGTTTTCTCACCTTGACAATGGACTGTTACCTCCTCCTCCATCTCATAAAGTTGCTAATTACATCACATTCAAATAATAGCTATCAAATGATTTTATTGGGCTTCCCAGGTGGCTCAGACAGTAAAGAAGAGTCTGCCTGCAACACTGGAGACCCAGATTTGATCCCTGGATCAGGAAGATCCCCTGGAGGAGAAAACGGCAACCCACTCCAGTAATCTTGCCTGGAGAATCCCATGGAGGGAAGAGCCTGGCGGGCTACAGTCTATGGGGTCTCAAAAGAGTCAGACATGAGTGAGCAACTGATGCCTCCACTTTCATAGTGCTGTCTAGGGTAAAAAGAGTGTGGAAAAGCTGGCTTAAAACTCAACAAACAAAAATGAAAATAATAAATATGAAATGATTTTATAAATTGTAAAGTTCCACCATGTACAAAAATGCTAGCTACTTACTAGCCACAGTGGGAGACGTGACCAAGCCAAGCCCGGGACGAAGAGAAGGTGGTGGGCAGTTGACCACAGGCCCACAGCCAGGGCAGGACCCCGTGTGATGGGAGCAGTCTCCACGGTGAATTTGCACGAGGTAGTTTTAACCCTCTTCATGTTGAAGCATGGCTTCTGTCATCTATGAGAACCTTCTCATTTTTTTACATTTTTGTTTTCCTGCCAGCTAATACTCCCCCGTTTCCATGGGAGACCTTAAGGTTTTAGCTTCTGTTAATCTTTTGTGGCTGTGATTGTTTAGTTACTCTGTTGGGTCTGACTCTGCGACCCTATGGACTGTAGCCCGCCAGGCTCCCCTGTCCATGGGATTTCCCAGGTAAGAATACTGGAGTGGGTTGCCATTTCCTCCTCCAGGGGATCTTCCCAACCCAGGTGTTGAACCCACGTCACCTGCATTGCAGACATATTCTTCTTTCTCATTTTTTTAATGGTTCTTTTTTTAAAGAAAATTGTAAGGCAGCCTTATTAAGATATAATTCACATTATATATGATTCACCCATTTAAATGTTTTTAGTGCAATTCAAAGGTTTTTAGTACATTCACAGAGTTCTGCAACTATCATTAAAGTCCATTTTAGAACATTTGTATCACTTCAGAAAGAATGTGGTATCATCCTGACCCCACTACCTCCCTCTACCCCATAAAATGAATCTACTTCCTGAACCTATAAATTTCCCTATTCTGGATTTTGATATGAGTGGGCTCACGGAATATTCTTTTGTGACTGGCTTCTTCCACTTAAGTATGCTTTCCAGGGGCATATGTGTTATAGCCTGCATCCATACTTTGTTCCTTTTAATGGCCAAATAATATTCCACTGCATGGATGCAACATGTTTTATTTATCTGTCCAGCCATTGATGGTCAGTGGGGTGTTTCCTCTTTTAGGCTGTTATGAATAATGCTGCTGTGAACATCCACAGGCAAGGGGCTCTATGTACATGTGTTTTCATTCTCTTACGTGTGTGCCCAGGAGCAGAATTGCTGGGTCATGACTAACTCTGTGTTTTCTAAAGCAGCTGAACCATGTTACATCCCTGCCAGCAAGGCGTGAAGGTTCCAGTTTCTCCACATCTTCACCAACACTCGTTGTTACCTGACGTTTTAATTCTTGCCATTCTACTCATCAGGAAACCTTCTCATCTCTTGACTCACTAGATTTTCGGACAAGCAAACACTACGCTGAAGCGATGGCTGTTGGACTTTGCCTCCAAGAGGAAAGAGGCTGAACTTCGCAGTGGCATCATTAGAAACAACAGCCTCTGGGATAAACTGATCTTCCACAAAATACAGGTAGCACGTTGACTCTCAGCTGTTGCTTGTCATCTAAACTAATGTGGCTTTCAAACTTTCTGGGAGGGCTCTTTTTTTTTTAATTGAAGAATAGTTGATGTACAATTTTATATAAGTGACAGGCATACAATATAGTGATTCACAATTTTTAAAGATGATGTTCCATTTATTGTTATTATAAAATAGTGGCTATATCCCCCCCAATATATCCTTGTGCAATATATCCTTGTAGCTTATTTTATACCTAGTTGTTTGTACCTCTTAGTCCCCTACCCCTTTATTGTGTGAGAGCTCTTTTTAAAAGAGAAGGTCAGTGAGAAAGAGAATTTCTGGCACATCTCTTAAAACTAAGGACAAAGCCATTAGCAAAACCTCAGTGTCCAAGAAAACTCTGAACAGTGTTTCGCTATCCAGGGCAGAAAAGGGATCAGGTAGCATAGCCTTTCTGATTCTCCATTTTGTTTTACTTTTCTGGAACTCTTGAGGTTATTTTTTTAGACATGAGTGATAAAAAAAAAATATGGAATAACAGTGTGTTCCCCAAAATCTGATGGTTGCCACAAACCCACGACACTGTTGTTCTAATTCCTTAAAACACCTGTGAGTGTAGAGGTGTTGCTTTGCTGTCCACAGCCGCTGAGAGCGAGTGGCGTGGTTTGGGGCGGAACCAAACTCTTTGGGTGTCCCTCTTGGAGCGCCTGTGTGTGCTCGTGCGGAGTGAGTTCTGTGCAGCCCGCCGACCAGGAGCTGGTGGGCTAGGGCATCAGGGTTCCCAGGAGGAATCTTGGAGAAGACCACCGCTCTCCAGCCACTTACCCTCACCTTCTCCCCTCTTCCTGCCTTGCAAGTCGAGCCTGGGAGGAAAAGTGAGGCTGATGATCACAGGAGCAGCGCCTGTGTCTGCCACCGTGCTCACCTTCCTGAGGGCTGCGCTGGGCTGCCAGGTGAGGGGCTCCCTGCCACTCGGGCTCTCAGACTGACTCACACCCACACGGCCGCTTTCCAAAAGGTTGTCTTCTTCTCCTGCGTGTGCCCCTTCTTTTCTTCGGATGTGTTATTCCTGGGCGGCTTGGGGAAAGAAGCACACGCACAGCTTGGAGATCCTGCAGTTCCAGATCAGTGCAGTAAGGCCAGTGTCACAGTAAAGCGAGTCTCCTGAACTTTTTGGTTTCCCAGTAGATATAAAAGCCCTGTCTACACCAGACTGTAGTCTAGTAAGTGTGCAGTAGCATTATGTCCAAAAAACAAGGCATTGTATATACCTTAATTTAAAAACACTTCATTGCTAGAAAACGCTAACCATCTTCTGACATCACAGCGTTGCCACCAACCTTCAATTTGTAAGACATGCAATCTCTGGTGCGCCTGCATGTATCTTTCACCTCTGGCAGAGTATGTGTTGTGTTCACCGTAGGGTAATTTTCACTGGGGTAAGGCACAAAAGATGCCTTTAGATCAGGCGTGAGGGCGTGGGGATGGGTCATAAACCACTCAGAGACCCTGGCTTACATGGGGGGAGCATCAGAGACTGGGTGACAAGTAGCCGTGAGCCCGCGGAGTGAGTGAGTCCCCAGGTGGATCCTGCGAAGTGTGACCTGTTGCGGTATTGTCTTCTGTGTGTGTGAGCATGCTCACGCTGTAATAAAGCGTGTTGTAACGTCTGGGCTGAGGTTTCTAATCCAGCTAGAGGAACTTAGTTACTGAGCACTTGCAGTGGAAATGTGACTGTCCCCTCTCTTTCTGTCCCTTTGCCTGGGGACCCAGTTCTACGAAGGCTACGGACAGACCGAGTGCACCGCTGGCTGCTGCCTGACTGTTGCTGGAGACTGGACCGCAGGTACAGGGGGCGGGACTTTGCTCACGAGGATCTTACTCTTCACATCAAAATTGTTGGAACTGGGTTAACCAACTTAAACAAGTGCTGTGTCTCCGATTATTTGGCCTTGGGGCCAACAATCCTGTGAGCCCAGGAGCCCTGTGGATGGTGTCTCCCAGGGCACAGTGGTGATTTGGAGGTTCTGACTCGTCAGGTTGGGTGGAGCTCACATCTGAAGACGGTGCCCTTTATTCTAGGTTCAGAGTGCTTGGCCCACCAGAGCTTTCTGGGAATTGACTGGGGCCTGATTACTTGCTGGTGAATTTTATTGGCATTTCCACTGTGTGCAGGCAGAAATAAACACAAGTCCTTTTTCCAAAAAAAAAAAGAATAGTGAATGATAAACACAAATACCTGTTCTGGATGGGGTTCTGTGCTAGGCACTGAGGGACACAGATTACGTGCATTTCATCCCAACAACATGCCTGTGAGGTCAGCCTTGCCAGCTCTGGGAGGACACAGTTGATTGTTGACTAAGAAGCTTGTCCATAAAGTCTAAGAATTTATATAGCTTTATGCTTCAGAGCCAGGATCCCAGCCCACGTCTGACCACAAGACTTGTATGCCTCCCCTGTCCCATACCAGCAGTGTACCCTACACCCTGATCAATAGATTCCCTGATACATTTGCCGTTTTACATGTTTGAATATCTAATGACACAGATTCTAATATCAGGCTGTCTCTGGGAACATCATTCTGTTGCAGTTGGCACTGACAGTTTATAAACCTTTTTCACAGTACTTATTTTTTAATCCCTGGTGCCTTACCAGCTAGAGAATTTGGAATAGTGACCACTTTAAGCTGAAATGATCAACACATCAGAAGAATGATTTGTGACACTCTTAAAACTAAATCTGATTTCTGTTATTTTTGTTTTGGGAAAATAGCCCAGTCCTAGCACCCTTTGGTTAGGACTGGAAAAGGTCAGTTTTCATTCCAATCCCAAAGAAAGGCAATGCCAAAGAATGCTCAAACTACCACACAGTTGCACTCATCTCACATGCTAGTAAAGTAATGCTCAAAATTCTCCAAGCCAGGCTTCAGCAATATGTGAACTGTGAACTTCCAGATGTTCAAGCTGGTTTTAGAAAAGGCAGAGGAACCAGAGATCAAATTGCCAACATCCGCTGGATCATGGAAAAAGCAAGAGAGTTCCAGAAAAACATCTATTTCTGCCTTATTGACTATGCCAAAGCCTTTGACTGTGTGGATCACAATAAACTGTGGAAAATTCTTCAAGAGATGGGACTACCAGACCACCTGACCTGCCTCTTGAGAAACCTATATGCAGATCAGGAAGCAACAGTTAGAACTGGACGTGGAACAACAGAATGGTTCCAAACAGGAAAAGGAGTATGTCAAGGCTGTATATTGTCACCCTGCTTATTTAACTTCTATGCAGAGTACATCATCTGAAATGCTGGGCTGCAAGAAGCACAAGCTGCAATTAAGATTGCCGGGAGAAATATCAATAACCTCAGATATGCAGATGACACCACCCTTAAGGCAGAAAGTAAAGAAGAACTAAAGAGCCTCTTGATGAAGGTCAAAGAGGAGAGTGAAAAAGTTGGCTTAAAGCTCAACATTCAGAAAACGAAGATCATGGCATCCGGTCCCATCACTTCATGGGAAATAGATGGGGAAACAGTGGAAACACTATTAGACTTTTATTTTTCTGGGCTCCAGAATCACTGCAGATGGTGATTGCAGCCATGAAATTAAAAGACGCTTCTTGGAAGGAAAGTTATGACCAACCTAGATAGCATATTCAAAAGCAGAGACATTACTTTGCCAACAAAGGTCTGTCTAGTCAAGGCTATGGTTTTTCCCGTGGTCATGTATGGATGTGAGAGTTGGACTGTGAAGAAAACTGAGCACCGAAGAATTGATGCTTTTGAACTGAGGTGTTGGAGAAGACTTGAGAGTCCCTTGGACTGCATGGAGATCCAACCAGTCCATTCTAAAGGAGATCAGTCCTGGGTGTTCTTTGGAAGGACTGATGCTAAAGCTGAAACTCCAATACTTTGGCCACCTCATGCGAAGAGCTGACTCTTTGGAAAAGATTCTGAGGCTGGGAGGGATTGGGGGCAGGAGGAGAAGGGGGCAACAGAGGATGAGATGGCTGGCTGGCATCACCGACTCGATGGACATGAGTTTGGGTGAACTTCGGGAGTTGGTGATGGACAGGGAGGCCTGGCGTGCTGCGGTTCATGGGGTCGCAAAGAGTCAGACACGACTGAGTGACTGAACTGAACTGAACTGAGCACCCTTTGGCAAGAGAGTGAAGTGAGCTATGAAAAGAAGCCTTGTCCTATCTTGATGAATTTACATATAAGATATGTTCTTTCATAATCTAGGGGAAAGGCCATATTGGTCAGAACCGTCTGACCGATCACTGTTTATTCTCATAGAGAACGCAGACGTTAATTACATCTGTATGAGGGAGAGCAGGGCCATCAGATCATAGGAACCACATAAGAGTTTTAAAAAACCCACTTCCAGGTATTCAAAGAAACCCTGAAAATCAGCAGCCAAATCATTTACACTTTGAAAAGTACTTTGGAGCATCACACTTAGGAAAGGTCCCCGAGAGACTTTTGAATGTTTCTCTCTCTTTTCTGGGAATAAACTCTCAATTAATTTGCCAGGAGGAGACAGGCTGTGTTTGCCAAGCCAGAGGTTTGCACCAGCTCTTCTCAGCATGAGAACAGGGCTTATTGGAGATCAAAGCAATCTGGCCTAAGGATATCGGTCATCACATTAGGAGTGATCATTCTGTTATTTGATACACAGGCCATGTTGGTCCCCCAATGCCTTGCAGCATTATCAAGCTTGTTGATGTGGAAGAAATGAATTACCTGGCTGCCAAGGGCGAGGGCGAGGTGAGTAAAACCCCCGCAGTCACCCCCTCAGGGCAATCGCCTCGGTAACCAGCCACTTCTCAGCACCGCGGCAGGTGAAGCCACTGAGCTTGGTATTGCTGCTGATCCTGCAGTCACACAGGCTTCTTTGTGAAGCTGCATATGTCTAAGTCTCAGGGGGTGGGGGCATGTGGGGCACCAGCACCACCTTCTGCCGCCAGCACGATGGGGCTGAGGGCCCAGGAGGGCAGAAAGGCTTCAGGGCCCAAAGCCCCTGGCCCCAGCTTCCTGTCTGCTGACTGCCCTCAGTGCCTGAGTGACCGCCGGCTAGTGGAAGGAGTGCCCAATTGCTGTGTGACTTCATCCCCTTTGGGGCTTTCTGGCAGCTTGGAGCCAGAACCTAGGGTGATTGTGAGCCCTAGAATCTGTAGCTGAAGACACTCAGGAAGGAAGTGGGGGCATTGGAGGTACCAGCACGTCAGGCTCTGGTGGCTCCCTCTGGATCCTAGCTAAAGGTTCAGAGTCTGGCTAAAGGTTGAGGGAGACACACACACACACACACACACACACATACATGCACAGTTTTCTCTGGAGAAGTCCCAGTCAGTGCTCTTAACAGATCATCTTTTTTTTCCCCTCCCGTCTTACTGAGATAGAATTGACACCAGCCCTGTGTAAGTGTAAGGTGATTTGACTCACATGTATCGTGAAATGATCACGGCCGTGGGTTTCGTAGCCATCCACCATTTCATACCGCTAACAAAAAGAACAGTGATATTTTTTCCCCCTTGTGATGAGAACTCTGAAGATCTCCTTTCTTAACAACTTGAAAACATCCCACGCAGCCACGCTAAGCACAGTCGCCGTGCTGTACGTGACATTCCCAGTCCTTACTTATCTTATAACTGGATGTTTGCACCTTTCACCTACTTCTTCCAATTTGCATGGCCACACCTCCCTTGCCCTCTTTTTCCTTCAGGTATGTGTGAAAGGGTCAAATGTTTTTCAAGGCTACTTGAAAGACCCAGTGAAAACAGCAGAAGCTCTGGATAAAGACGGCTGGTTGCACACAGGGGACATTGGCAAGTGGTTACCCGTAAGTGGTCCCCTCCCTTGTCGGGAAGACGAGCCCCAACAGGGCCACGGCGCCCTGACTCTCCCGCCTCTTTCTCCCTCGCATCCTCTCCCGCAGGAAACAGGCTTACGCTTAGCATCCTCCTGTAGCATTTTCACTATAACTGCTGCACACAGGTTTTGTTTTGATACCTGACATCCTTTCTGGTTGCTGCTCCTGGTTTGAAACCCAGAAACACTGCGACTGGCTTGTTTCACACTTCCCATTTCAGTGCTGTGCCTTGAAGTTGAGGCCTTGGTTCATTTCAGGGCGAGGGGAGAGGGCACTGTATTTAAGCTGCTGGGAATGGATGACAGGCCAGAATTTGTGAACACACACATTTCTTAGCATCGTCATCTCAGTAAAAACAGGGTAAGTGTTTAAAGGTTAAGGCCAAGCCCTTTGAGTGTAGCCTCAGAACTGTTTACCATGGAGAAATTCAGAGTCCATCTCGGGAGTCAAGACGCTGTTGCAAGAAGCAGACCCATAGGTGTCACAACTTTTGCTGTTGTGGTGACAGCTATTGCTTTTTAAAGTCATTACTGATTTTCATTGCAAACACTCCAATGGCTAGTTTAATTATTATTGTGTAATTGTTCAAGTCTTACAGATTTAAGGTGCTTAATTTTTTTTTTTTTTTTGCCTGAAAAAATATCCCCACCCCAAATTAATTCAGATTTCAGAATACCCAGGCTATTTAGAAATAAATCAAGTCCCTCTTTCCAGACTCAGGAGGGATTAAGTATCCGTTCTAATTCTGACTCTGGCTCTGAGGAGTGCATCTCCTAATCCTAATCTCCATGGACCTTAGTCCGCTCCTGTTGGAAACGGAGAACTGTTGCAGGCTGAGAGGCAGGCATTTCCAGCAGATGACTCTGGGAAGTGAGCAAGTGACCTGGGGTGGGAATGGGGCTTTGGGTTACCAGAGGTGGGGAGGCAGGCACCACTGGCGTTTTCGAGTCTGGCCCAGAGATTCTCACGTCCCCACAGTCATCACCCAGAGAGCCGGGAGCAGGGACAGAGGGCCGTGAGCTGGCCCTCTGCAGCCCCTGCTCCACACCGAGCACTGTGGGGAGGATGAGCGCATCTCTCCTCGAGAGCACCTTGACCCTGTCTTGGGCCCCTGTGACACAGAGTAAAGCTCGCCAAGCTGAAGGGAGCAAGCAGGGTGCTCTAGTTGGCTGAGAGGAGGAAGTGGAGTGAAAGGGACTCCTTCATCCCTTCTCTGTCTCACTACTCAGCCTGGGGAGGTTATGTAATCTCTGTCAGCCTCAGTTTGTCTCTCTGTAAAATGGGTTAATAGCCGACCCCTGCCAGACCTTATTAGGATTAAGTAATAGTGCACAGGAAATGCTCAGTACCCTGAGTGGCCACTGCTGTGGGGGAAACAGCCCCTGGGACCTGCTCACAGCCCACACCTCCCCTCCGCACCCCCAAACAGAATGGCACCTTGAAGATCATCGACAGGAAGAAGCACATATTTAAACTGGCACAGGGGGAGTACATAGCTCCCGAGAAGATCGAAAACATCTACCAGCGGAGTGAACCTATCGCTCAGGTGTTTGTCCACGGAGAGAGCTTGCAGGTATGTGCTGCCCGAGCCAGGAGCTCTGTGGCCGGCGGGACACATGGATGCCTATAGCCGGTTCATATTCATTGCAAAAAGCATCACAATATTATAAGACGTCCAGGTACCTTCAGTGTAATGGGAAGTTTGCCACATGTGTGAACTGGCTTTCTGACTCTCTGACTTTGATGCCTGACTTGCTAGAACATAATCAACACGTTATTGGGTTTTGTTGCTTGGCGTTTCTTTTCTTTTTTTCTGTTTTCTCCCCCCATCTATTTTGTAACTAGAAATTTGTGCCTCTTATTCTTGGCAGTTCTTAGTCTGCTGTACCAAGGGAAGTGGCATAAAAATACTGGGGGATAGGTAAAAATAAGCTTCTAATTTAATTATGAGGAGAAATATTGATATATGGGTTATAAGAAAGCTTAGCATTTTCAGACATATTAAACCTAACTTATTTATGGTATACCTTCTGCATCATTCTTGAGCAAATGATGGTTTGGAAGCCAGCATATCTTAAGGTTGAAAACCAATGTATTGCAATGGAATCTCATTTGCCAAAATTCTGGACAGATGGTGGAAAGGAAGAGAATGGGTTCTAGTTTTCTGAGGGTTAACATTTCTACAAATCAGAGGGGACACATGTATGCCTAGAGCTGGTTCATATTCATTGCAAAAAGCATCACAATATTATAAAGTAATTATCCTCCCATTTAAATAAATTTAAAAATATTTCTACAAATCTTGAAATTTTCAAATAATTGTGGCAGAATATTTTCCTATAAGAAAATACACCTTTTTTTCTTTGAGAATGCACTGCATCTTCTTAGACCTGGAATCTTACTATGCCTTTGATTTTTATTTCATTTCATTGTCACTCAGTTGTAAAGAATGAGATGCTAGAGTTCTTTTTTTGTTTGTTTGTTATAGTTCTTTTTCTTTTTTTTAATTTTATTTTATTTTTAAACTTTACAAAATTGTATTGGTTTTGCCAAATATCAAAATGAATCCACCACAGGTATACATGTGTTCCCCATCCTGAACCCTCCTCCCTGCTCCCTCCCCATACCCTCCCTCTGGGTCGTCCCAGTGCACCAGCCCCAAGCATCCAGTATCGTGCATCGAACCTGGACTGGCGACTCGTTCCATATATGATATTATACGTATTTCAATGCCATTCTCCCAAATCATCCCACCCTCTCCCTCTCCCACAGAGTCCAAAAGACTGTTCTATACATCAGTGTCTCTTTTGCTGTCTCGTATACAGGGTTATTGTTACCAACTTTCTAAATTCCATATATATGCGTTAGTATACTGTATTGGTGTTTTTCTTTCTGGCTTACTTCACTCTGTATAATAAGCTCCAGTTTCATCCACCTCATTAGAACTGATTCAAATGTATTCTTTTTAACGGCTGAGTAATACTCCATTGTGTATATGCTAGAGTTCTTTTTCAAGTGAACCTGTATATATTTTCTTTTTGTCTTTTTATAAAGCTTTATCTGATATCTATCCCATTATTTGCATATTTGACCCTATTTTATTTTTTAAAGTATATATAAAAATAAGTAAAAACTAGGGTTTTATTAGATTTTGATTTCCACTGGTTCTTTGAAAACATGTATTGCAAAGTTCCCAATACTGTCTGTATTTCAGAGGCAGGAGTTGTTAACCTGGGCCCTGTGGACACTAGGGCTGTTACCATGCTCTCAAGAGAGGGTCTCTAACTCCCAGTTTCTCCCAGGGGCCACGAAGCAGATAATAAGGAACTACAATTTTAGAACATTGGGAACAAACTGTGTAATAACTCACTTGTCTCTGTTAAAGGCATTTCTCATAGCAATCGTGGTGCCGGACGTTGAGACACTAGGTACCTGGGCCCAGAAGAGAGGCATTGTGGGCTCCTTTGAAGAACTGTGCAGAAACAAGGTAGGTTCCAAAGTGTGCAGCAGTCCTCCTGAGCTTCCCTTTGCGTTAAGTGCAAAGTGCAGGGACCCCTGCCCCCCGTGCCCCCTGAACCCACCAAGGGAATAAGGATCTTGTTTTTCTTACCTTATTAGGATGTCAAAAAAGGTATTCTAGAAGACATGGTGAGGCTCGGGAAGGAGTCGGGCCTAAAACCATTTGAACAGGTAAGACTCACATCCAAGTGTATGAATTCCCAAAAAATGAGTTTTTGACTTGAGGATGTTTTTTGTGAATAGGTTCTAGAAGAGGATGAGGTGATGTAAAGACATCATGCGGAAGAGAGAGTGGTGTGCTTTGGCTGGGGAGGGATTTCTGTAACCAGGGGGGTGTATCCTCTTCCTGGGGGGACAGGCTGTGGTCCTGATTCTGTCCTGATGTCAGGCCACTCCCTGCCCTATGTTGAGATGGTACAGCTGGGCCTGGCCTGTGAAGCTGGCTGGAATGGCCCAGAAGGGTCTTTATCCCTTCAGAGGCATCTGTCCTCCTTGCCTCCTTTGACTTCCTGGTCTCTTTACAGGTCAAAGGCATCTATCTCCACCCTGAACTCTTCTCTATCGACAATGGCCTTCTGACCCCAACCATGAAGGCTAAAAGGCCAGAGCTTCGGAATTATTTCAGGTCACAGATCGATGAGCTTTACTCCACCATCAAAGTCTAACGCGAGGGAGGAAGCGGAGGGGAGTTTGACAATGGCAGGAAGGGAGGGAGCATCTTTGGGTGCCTCGCGTGTCCAGATTCTCGTCATAGGAGCCTGGAGGGAATGGAACACTGCCTTACAGCCACCTCGAGTTGCAGACCGTGTCCACGGTGATCCATGATTTCCAAAACGAGCCTTAAAATATCGTAGAGGGGAAACTGCAAACGTGCTAAGTTCTTTACCAATTCCTCAGTTACAAAGGCGGGTGAACACTTTGTCTCCCCCATCTGCTAACCAAAGGGTTAGGACTTTGCTCTTTCTGAGATGTCTGCTACACACTGCAAATTCTGCAGATTTCTGCTGCTCAAAGAGTCCCGTGCACTGGAGGGAACCACCGTTCCTACAAGCAAGACCTGTCTCACCTGCAGGAGGTCGCAAGAGGACCAGAGGGTTTTTTTTTTTTTTTTTAATCCCTGTTACCCTCCCTTCCCTGTGTCACACTCACTCTCACGAGCCTTCTGATTAACCCCTGTCCTTCCTGTCGGAGCAGAGATTCTCAGTGAAGCAAAGGGCAGACCCAGCTCAGAACAATGCAGGTATTGAATCCTGGATGGACGGCCACTCACCAGAGAGGATGGATTCTGGTGCCCATAGAGCAGAATATTCTCCAACCCTCTTCTCCAGACCCAATTTCCTGATTTCCTCCATCTGTCGCCTCCCAGGGGTTATTTAAAAAAAAAAATCTGCCTTAGACTCTGCAGTGACAACAAGCATTTCAACAAGGAAACAGTTAGCTGGATCAACCATGCTCAACTGTGACGCCTGAATAACTGTCCACTTTACCTTCGAGGAACTGGTCACTCTGTCTCTGATGGATTTTAATGTGGTTTTCATATCGAAAGAGTATGTTGTGATCAAGTGGCTTTCCCACCCCCCACCCCCACCCAGAATATAAACTCTCAGGCAAGGCATGTCTTTAAAAATATTAAGGAGGTAGATACACTTGGGTACTTATTGAAATGGATGGTGATAAATAAATGCTCTTCTGTCGTAATGCTACTTGATTTCTATGAAATATATTTGACAAGCCAAAATTCTAGGACATAGGAATCTGGAAAACTCATTTCCTGGGATTACATTCTCAAGGGTTTTTTTGTTTGGTTTTGTTTTAAGTTAATTTGGGAAATTAGCCGCATTTCACTTTTACTGCAAGTCTTTGCTACATGTGACTGAACTTAGTTTTCATTTGTACACCGAAAGCAGTTGTTCTGGGATAGAGGAGTACCTGTATTATACAAGCACAATGGGGTTTGCCCTAAAGAGCTGTCGTTGTTATAACACTATTTGGTAGCCTAACTTCATACGTGTACTCTTAATTGCCCAAGAAGTCAGTAATTTGTCACATCGGGGTTTTGAATGTTTGCTTTAAGTGTTGGCTCTTTCTATGTTTTATAAACCAAAACAGAATTTCCAAAAACAGTGAAGGAAACCAAAATAAATATTTCTGCATTTCAAGCGAGTTGAGTGACGCCTCCGTTTTTCATGTCAGCAGTCGCATTCGGGGCGGCCTCGGTTCGCGCGTGGACGCGCTCAGCCACAGGCTCCTCCCTGTGTGTCCTCCCTGCCGGGGCTCCTTCTCAGGGCGCCGTCATCCCGCCACTTCCAGATGCTGACCCGGGGCTCCAACCCGTTCCCGGCAGCAGCGGTCCTGCTGTGTTTCAGAGAAGAAAGTCATGGTGTGAATGGCACAGGTGTTCTTGAAAACGCAAATTCTCCAGGGGGAAGCGATGTTGCAGGAGGCGTCGCTGCGGTGGGTGGTTCTGGGGGTTTTCATTTGGTGCGTCTTTAGTCATCCTCTTCCCATAACGCTGTCGGGGGAGATGGCTCATTCATAGCGGCTGACTGTTTCTTTTCCCCTGTCGCTACCCTACGCTGTCATCTTAAAAGACTTGTCTTTTCCAGAAGTGTGAATTAACCGTTCCCCAACCCCCTCCCCACCACCCCACCCCCGGCCCTGGCCTCTTCTGTAGCCTGTTGTGTTTAAATATGCCTTCATCCCCTGCTTTGGTCTCAGTTTTGGGGTGCTGAAGTCTGCTTTCTTCCTCTAAAGCTTAAGCCCTGTGCCCAGCTCTCTGGTAAGACTCCTCATCCAGGCTGCCATTTTATCTTACTTTTCAAGTGCTTTACCTTCCTCCTTCCCTATCTCCCTCTTGCTCTCTCAAGTCATTGGGGAGCCCAGTGACCTTCCTGTCTGCTTGAGTTCTCAGCACAGGACTTAGGAACTGGTGAGTGTTTGTTAGATAACTCTCATTTGAACAAATACTTGAAAGTTTGAACCAAGCTTCTGTAATGAGGTTGATAAAAACATTGTCTTTTTCTTTAAAAAAAAAAAAATTCTGGTAAAACACACCCAAGATTTCCCATCTTCATCATTTAAAAGCATATGGTTCAGTGGCATTTAGTGCGTTCATACCTGTGCGGCCGTCACCACCATCCATCTCCAGTAGTTTGTCACGTTCCAGAACTGCAGCTCTGCCCATTAAGTAATAACCCTCGTTCACTCCTCACCCAGCCCCTGGCCACCACCATTCTGCTGTCTCTGGACTTGACCGCTCTAGGTGCCGTATATGAATGAGTCATACAGTGCATATCCTTCTTTGGCTTATTTCACTTCGCATTATGCCCTCTGGGTCCAAGTGTCATCACAAATGTCAAGATTCTCTCACTTTTTTGGCTGAATTAATATTTGTACGATTACATCACATTGTGTTTATCCAGTCATTTGTTGATGGACATTTGTTCCTACCCTCTAGCTATTGAGACTATCCACTGTGAACGTCACTGTACAATATCTTTCTGAGTCCCTGCTTTCAGTTCTTTTGGATAAACACCCAGGAGTGGAATTGCTGGATCACTGGGTCATCCTGTGTCATTCATTTTCTGGGGAGCTGCCACACTGTTTTTCGAATCATTTTAGATTCTCAGGGACAGTGTACAAGGGTTCCACCTTCTCCACCTCCTTGGCTATTACTTGCTAGTTTCTTTCTCTTCTTTTGATAATACCCATCCTCGTGGGTGTGAAGTGATACCCCACTGTGGTTTTGATTTGCAAGCTGGAATCAAGATTCCCGGGAGAAATATCAATAACCTCATATATGCAGATGACACCACCCTTATGGCAGAAAGTGAAGAGGAACTAAAAAGCCTCTTGATGAACGTGAAAGAGGAGAGTGAAAAAGTTGGCTTAAAACTCAACATTCAGAAAACGAAGATTATGGCATCTGGTCCCATCACTTCATGGGAAATAGATGAGGAAACAGTGGAAACAGTGGCAGACTTTATATTTTGGGGCTCCAAAATCACTGCAGATGGTGATTGCAGCCATGAAATTAAGACGCTTACTCCTTGGAAGAAAAGTTATGACCAACCTAGATAGAATATTAAAAGGCAGAAACATTACTTTGCCAACAAAGGCCTGTCTAGTCAAGGATATGGTTTTTCCAATGGTCATGTACGGATGTGAGAGAGTTGGACTGTGAAGAAAGCTGAGTGCCAAAGAATTGATGCTTTTGAACTGTGGTGTTGGAGAAGACTCTTGAGAGTCCCTTGGACTGCAAGGAGATCCAACCAGTCCATTCTAAAGGAAATCAGTCCTGGGTGTTCATTGGAAGGACTGATACTAAAGCTGAAACTCCAATACTTTGGCCACCTGATGTGAAGAGCTGACTCATTGGAAAAGACCCTGATGCTGGGAGGGATTGAGGGCAGGAGGAGAAGGGGACAACAGAGGATGAAATGGCTGGCTGGCATCACCGACTCGATGGACATGAGTTTAGGTGAACTCCTGGAGTTGGTGATGGACAGGGAGGCCTGGCATGCTGTGGTTCATGGGGTGGCAAAGAGTCAGACACGACTGAGTGACTGAACTGAACTGAATGATGATAAAGTTGAGCATCTTTTCGTGTGCTTACTGGTCACATGTATATCTGCTGGGCAGTCTGGCTCCAGACACTGAGCTTTCCACCTCACACTGTGGAGGTTGCTTCTTGTCTGCCTGGGCCAGTAACCTCCTGACAGAGACATGTCATTGGATTGTTTCTTGGTGCCAGTAGCTATGCCTCTGAGCTTCAGTCCAGATGGTTTTGATTCCTACCTAATGGTTTTCCTTTGCCACAGCACAGGCTGTGACCACTTGCCAGTGTCATTCTGGTTTATAGCTCATCATACATGAAATACAGTTGCCGTCTGTGACGTTGGAAACCCCACATCCATCAAGGATCAAAAGTCAGGTAGAACCAGCCACTCTATTTCAGGAGGAAAGTAGGTGTAAAGCTGGGTCACAGTCATGTGGCAGGTTCATGAGGACCCTTGGACGTCCCAGGATCATCAGCTGTGGAGGTGATGACAGCTCCGTGTCGTGGCCTTGCTATGAGCAGTGCACCAGGCTGTGCTCAACTTACGTTCTCATTCAGTCCTCACAAAGCCCCCACAAAACTGCAGGCTACAGATCCACAGTTCTGTGTCTAGCATTGGCTAAGTGCCAGGCACAGTTCTGAGCTGCAGGAACTCGGCAGTGAGTACAGCACACGGGATCCTTGCCCTGTAACTCTCTGCCGAGAAAGACAGACGGCAAGCAGACAAGTGAGTGGACAACTTCAGATCACGATGGGGGCTTTGAAGACAACAGGTGGAGTCTCGGTGAGGGGGCCACCAGGGCCTGTCTTCAGCGTTGTGTCCAGAGAAGGTCTCTTTGAGGACGTGACACTTGGGGTGATAACCTGAAGATGGAGGAGGAACCCTGCAAAGTTTTGGAGAAAGAGTTTTCAAATAGAAGCAGCGTGTGCAAAGGCCCTCAGGTGGGAGCCAGCTGGCTCCAGTCCAGGCACTAAAAGGAAGCTGGCGTGGCTGCAGCATCATAAGCGCGGGGAAGAGTGCAACTGAGAGAAGTTAGAGAAGCGTGAGGACCGGTTACCAGGCCCTGCAGCCCAGAAAGGAATCCGGGGTTTTTAAACCAGTAAAGGCTTCTGAGGCAAGGAGTGACGTTCCCTGAATGACCCCTCCAGCCAGGTGCAGAGGGGTCAGAGGAGAGGCCGAGTGAGGGTGAGGACAGGCTAACCTGTAAGTGAGGCAGCTTGAACCAGGTTGGTGGCGGTGGAGACAGAAGACAGTCAATTTAAAAGCCATTGGTGGCCGAACCACTGTGCTTGGGGAATTGGGAAGAGGGTGGGCTCAGGAGTGAGCCCTGCGGTAGATGGTGGAGCTGTATTTACTGGAGTGGGAAGACCCTGGAGAAAGGACTTGAGAGGCCAGGTGGGGCCGGTTTCCATCTCAAGTTCCTGCTGGACAACTCAAAAGATAGATGGAATTGGGAAGAGGGTGGGCTCGGGGGTGAGTGCTGCGGTGGATGGTGGAGCCATACTTACTGGGATGGGAAGACCCTGGAGAAAGGACTTGAGAGGCTGGGTGGGGCCGGTTTCCATCTCAAGTTCCTGCTGGACAATTCAAAAGATAGATATCATCTGCCACTCAGAAGACTGCTCAGGAGATGACAGATTGCAAAGTTAACAGCACAGAAAATGCAGGCTTTATCAGGCAGCCTGGGGAAGCGGAAACCTGGAAGGAAGTGGAGCAGGTCCCAAGCAGAGCCCCAGGGGACCTCCACGGTTGGGGGCACTGAGAAAAGGGGCAGCCACGGGGGTGGAGAGTCACCTGCCGGGAGGAAGAGCACGGTGTCCCTGAAGCCCAGAGAGTGTCAGGAGGGGAGGGAGGCGGTCGATATGACAGCCTGCTGTTGCATCAGGGAATAGGGTGGGGACGGAGGAGCTGGATTTGGCAATGGCGGCAAACTTGGCAGTGAGTGTCCGGCAGAGCAAGGAGGCCAGAAGCCTGCTGGAGCGAGTTCCTGAGTCCTAGGGAGTCAGGACACAGGGTGGCCGGCTCTGTCTTGAAGTTTTGTCCCATGAGTAGAGGGATGGTAACTGGAGAACGGCAGGGAAGTAGAGAGTCTTGCTTTTTTTTTGTTGCTGGTGGTGGGGGTTTTGAAGATGAGAGATACAGTGGTGACAATGACCCACCGACCCAGAAAGTGATGAATCCGGAACAAGGGGGACAGCTGTCCTGAGACGGGGCAGGTTAGAGCCGCAGTCAACTGCAGAGATCGCCCATCAATGGGGCATTTCTATTGTAGGATGCGGCTTCTATTGTAATAGGAAGGGGACTAGAGAACGTGGGGTAGATATAGGTAGATCCATGGTGATTGACCTAGAAAAATTAAGGAGCTCCTATCTGAATAGTTCTTTTTCTTTCGTTGAAGTATTATGTCCTTGTTATGGATGAGAAACGCGAGGCTTGGAGAGATCAGCCAACTGGTCCTAGTAAGTGACTGAGCTGGATTTTCTGACTCCAAGGTCTCTCCGTGTCTGGGCCACCTCCCTTCTGTCCCTCCCCCCTGCATGGTATGATGCCTGGTGAGTGTCTTGAGCATCCCAAAGGCCCCACTGCTGTGTTGGATGAGTTTTTTGTTTTGTTGTTTTTTTTTTTAATTAGGCAACCAGGGCCAGCTACAGTCTCCACTGCAGTTTGAGTCAAGCCACCCGGAGGAATCGGGTAAATGCCAGGGACTCTGGACTCTGCTTGTCGTGTTTTATCCTTATTCCCAGTGATGGCTGCTTTTCACAGCGGAAGAGAAGCTGCCAGCCCACCCCCAGCCACTGGGCAGAGCAGTGGACAGAGGACTGAAGGGAGCACCGTGAGAAGGGAGGCCATGGGTCTGTTGGATGATCAGGCCCAGAGCATCCCTCTCGCCCCCACAGTCTCCACCCTCTCCGCAGTTACTATGGAAGGTGGTGGCCGTGGCTGTGAGTGTGGCTAAAGGGGACTCTCCTGTGGCTCACAGCACAGAGATAGCTCCTCTGTGTCCTCCCTTAGCTGAGTAATCAACCCCCCAATCCCTGCAGCCAGCTGCCCTCTCACCCCTGTAACCTTGAGTGATGCTCAACTCTGTGTTCATCTTGATCTCACCCCTTCACCCAGCGTGAGGAACTGGAAAACTCACCAGCCTGACTTATTCATCCATACATCTGGCATAAAAAGAAGTCTAGCATTTTCATTTTGACTTCTCACTCCTTCGCTGCTGATTTCCTCGGATGGTGGCAGTCTCGCCAGGTAAATTCTGCTCCCCCAGCACCGTTCTTCAGGTGCAAAGGGATTTGTTCTTTGCCCGGAAGCAGCATTCTTTTCACAAATATATTTTGCATGTAAGTTCCTAGCCACTCTCTTTTGTGGAGATCTTTTAGGGAGGGGATGGTTGTGGATGTCACATTTATCTAATAGAAACCGTCCTTGCCAGCTACAAGGTCCCTGCTCCACCCGGAGGGTGTGGGGAACCAGTCGGCTCACACTCTGCTTTGGGCAGCGAGCGCAGGTCCAGAGGGACTCTTGTTCTTGAGTCTTTTGCTTTCCCACACCCACTGATACTGGTTCCTACCAGCTCCCTGCCCTGCCCAGGCGGAGCTGTCTCTAGGCTCTGCCATCTGGGAGAAACTCCAGGGCAGCCACAGGTGGCTCAGGCACCAGGATTGCTGCTGCTAACCCTGTGGGCCATCAAATCCGTCCCCTTCCCGCATTCCCTTAGTCCCACCGCCCAAGAGCACCATCTCTTGCCCTGACCATGTACCATCCTCTTACTTGACGTCCTTATCTCCTACATTGATCTCTACTAACTCAGCCCCTTTCCCTCCACTTTGCAGCAAGAATGACTTCTCCAAATCCCAAGTCTTAGTCACGTGATTCCCCTGCTCAATCATGCCCAGGTTTCCTATTGCTCACAAGTTGGAACTGCTGAATGTACTTAGAGGAAGGCTTCACAAGCCTGATTGTACAGCAGATCCCCAGGGGATCTTAAAATGTGGATTCTGATTCAATAAATCTGGAATCAGGCCTGAAATTCTTCACTTCTAATAACCTTCCAGCTGAAGCCAGTGCTGCGGGCCTGTGCGTTATACTTTGAGGAGCAAGGAACTGCAGGGCTCCTGCCTGTCTCCCCAGCCTCATCCCTTGCCACCTCCCCAACTCTCCTCCAGCCACATGGGGCTTATTCTAGCTCCCAGAAGGAATCAGGCTCTCACTTACCCCTGGGCCTTTGCACAGGCACCCTCTCTAGAGCACTCTCTTACACTGCCTGGCTGGCTCCTGTCCTTTATTGCAGTGAGACCATAGAAGCTGCTTCCTCTAGGAAGCCTTCTCTGATTCTCCAAGTCCAGGAGACAGATTACTGAGTATATTTGTGGTCTGGCAATGGTGTGAGGTGGAGGGGTAAGGAGATAATCTTTTTCTGTTAAGGCACAAAGTCAAAGGGGTGAGTGACCTGCACACGGCAACAGCCAGAGAGTGGGGTGGGCGAGCTGTTTCTTGCTACAGAAGGTTCCAGGAAGATGGTCTCTGGGTCACCTGGGGTTAGAGGTAGGTGACCTGAGCTTGTCTGAAGGTCCCTGGCTCATCCACTTTTCCCTTCTCAGCTAAGCAGAAAGGGTCCCTGAGGAGAGGACCCTGCTTGTCCTGGACTTGGAGAATCAGAGAAGGCTTCCTAGAGGAAGCGATTTCTATGGTCTCACTGCAATAAAGCACAGGAGCCAGCCAGGCAGGGTAAGAGAGTGCTCTAGGGAGGGTGCACGTGCAAAGGCCCAGGGGTAAGTGAGAGCTTGATTCCTTCTGGGAAGTAAGCAAGCTCATTACCAGGATGAAAACTTTTTCCAGAAAGTTCTTTTCTGACCAGAGCTTGAGAGTGAATCATGGAGACGAATTTCTCGTGTAGAAATTTTATGTCCCTTCTTGCCTTAAGAAAATCGTTTTCTTTGGGGTGTCTTTCCATTTCCTTTGCTCTTTCTCAGTTGTTTGAGCTCCTCTGGTCCTTGTACAAGTCTGAGTCATACAGTTATTCCCTTTGCAGGTTGGAAGTTGGTTTTCCTCAGTGAGAGTGAAATCCTGGATTTTGCTAGAATGCTCCTGCCTGGGTTCCTACACCACAGTCTGAGTCCTGCGGGGAGCTGGGAACGGAATCTGAAACACGTGACAAAGCATCGTCTGGAGGTAGTGACCCAACCTATTTAGCCCTGTGATCTCAGCTTGGATAAGAGAAGTGCCAGTTAGGTCTGGAAAAAGTAGAACATTAGTTACAGAACAAACAAGTTTAGTAGCTGGGTATCCGAGCCAGGATGGTGTTGGAAAGCACGTGACCTGGGAGGGAGGGAACCAATGTCATTGCTGTTTGCTCTGATGGAAAAATCTTTCTGCCCTCTGACTTAGTAAACGGTACCGAATAGTCCTACCTTTCTGAATTTTTATTTCGCCTTTTTTCTGAAAGAGGGGGCATCCAAGGGGAGGTCTCCTTCCTCCTGGCCCCGCCTCTCACCCTCCTGGGATGATTCTTTCTGCAGTGTCAAACCGTTGGTCTGTTTGAAATAGGTAACTACTTTAGTTTCTTCCTGTTGAGAATTACCAGGCTCAGTGGGTTATTCTCGTGCATACCCAATAACTCACAGGTGCGTAAGAAGTTAAAAAAGAAAGTTGGAAAGTTTAGGAAGTAACTGATTTTCTTTTCCACAACAGAAAATCATCCTCTTTGCCTTAAGGGAACCTTACTGGAATGGCTTTGATACATTATGGAAGAGCATCATGCACATGAAGGAGAAAATGAGTTGAGCAGTGGCAGTTAAGATGGCTAGCCTTATCAATCTTGAACTGACTTTTAGTCAACTGTAAACATTATTGACAGTGAACATAAGGAAGTAGCTCTGATCTCTGGTTGTTTTCCAGTCTCCAGTCCCGTTCCTCTGCTGCCCTCTCGTGGACATAGTGCAGAACAGCACATTCATCGGAAGGCGCTACCAACAGCTAAGAGCAGAGAGGCTCAGTGAGAAGTAGTTAAGCCCTTCTTCTGTCTTGTTTTGTCACTAAGTCGTGTCCGATTCTTTTGCGACCCCATGGACTGTAGCCTGCCAGGCTCTATCTGTCTAGTAAAGTTGCTCAGTCGTGTCTGACTCTGCAACTGCATGGACTGTAGCCTGCCAGGCTCCTCTGTCCATGGGATTTTCCAGGCAAGAGTACTGGAGTGGGTTGCCATTTCCTCCTCCAGGGGATCTTCCCCACCCAGGGATCGAACCTGGGTCTCCAGCATTGCAGATGCTTTGACCTCCAAATTCTTTCTCTCTTATCTTTATGATAATCCTATAAGATAAATAATAATATTCTCATTTATACTTTACTTAAACATCAAGCTAATAATTCCAGGATATAAAACTCAACATTCAGAAAACTAAGATCATGGCATCCGGTCCCACCACTTCATGGGAAATAGATGGGGAAACAGTGGAAATGGTGACAGACTTTATTTTGGGGGGCTCTCAAATCACTGCAGATGGTGACTGCAGCCTTGAAATAAAAAGACACTTGCTCCTTGGAAGAAAAGCCATGACCAACCTAGACACATATTAAAAAGCAGAGACATTACTTTGCCGACAAAGGTCCATCTAGTCAAAGCTATGGTTTTTCCCGTAGTGATGTATGGATGTGAGAGTTGGACTATAAAGAAAGCTGAGCACCAAAGAATTGATGCTTTTGAATTGTGGTGTTGGAGAAGACTCTTGAGGGTCCCTTGGACCCTCAAGGAGGGATCAAGGAGATCCAACCAGTCCATCCTAAAGGAAATCAGTCCTGAGTATTCATTGGAAGGACTGATGTTGAAGTTGAAACTCCAATACTTTGGCCACCTGATGCGAAGAGCTGACTCATTTGAAAAGACCCTGATTCTGCAAAAGATTGAAGGTGGGAGGAAAAGGGTACGATGAAGGATGAGATGGTTGGATGGCATCACCGACTCGATGGACATGAGTTTGAGTAAACTCTAGGAGTTGGTGATGGACAGGGAGGCCTGGTGTGCTGCAGTCCATGGGGTTGCAAAGAGTCAGACACGACTAAGCACCTGAACTGAACTGAACTGAACTGATAGAACTAATATAGAGATCAACCTACTCCACAAGGAAGATATATTTCTGCAGAGAAGTGTCCATACCTAACCATTCTGTTTATCCCAAGGATCCAGAATGTTTTGTAGTTCTTTATTTTCTGTATTTATATCAGAGAAGCAACAGTTTTTGTTTTTTCTTTAATTCTCCAAACATGAAAGTATATTACATAGCTCAATGATCGGGCCGTAGGCGCTCTGCAGCACCTCTGAGCTTCCTCACGTGGCTCCAGGTTCCTCCCTGGGGCTCCAGACCTGCTGGCTCCTGTTTCCAGTCCTGTCAACACCCCGCCCCACCCCACCCTGTCCTTACTTCTTCACAACCCCAGTGCACATCCTATTGGTTCTTTCTCTCTGGAACTCTGACTAATACAGGTGGGTACATGATGCACGCTGGTAAAATTAGAGTACATCTTTTTCTGAGATTGCTGGGACATAGCAGCCTTCTCTGAAAGATGGAATTCCGATGTGAAACATGGAAAAGCTGCTGGGTGCAGGCTCCCGGACAGAGTCCTCAGATCTAGCACAACCACAGCCACTTCCTCCCTGTGGGCTGCTCCTTAGTCTCCTCACGTGCAGGGTGAGGTTCTGGTGCCTGTCACAGAGGGTTATTGAGAAGATGAAATGTGTTCATAGATGCTAGAACACTTAGAACGATGCCTGGATCATAGTAAATGCTCACTAAATCCAGGCGATGATGGTGACAGCACCCAGGCTGGGGGAAAAGCTCAGGCTCCAGAAGGGCAAGGAAATAGATTCAGAGCCCTGGGGGCTTCTCCAACCTGTAGGTCAAAGTGAGCCATCTTGCCGCCATCTTGCCACTGGACTTTTCAGTGACATGAGCTCATAAATTCTTTTAGCATTTAAACCTACTTGGGTTGAGTTTTTATCTCCACCCAGAGCACTGAGCCTCTTCTTGTTGTAACACTTGGGTGGTTTTCAGCTCCATAACTGCAAAAGGTTTGACTGTAACCCCTTTCCTGGGAAATTGAGCTAGCTTTCCACACTCTTATGGGTTAACAGCTTCCAGTGATTCTAGGAACCCTATTTCTATGCATCAGCGGGGAACTACCTTCAAAACCACAAAGATGATTTATTCTTCTGTGGCAATTGCCCAAATGATTCCTAAGTGGGGTAAATAGGTGTTTCACCGAAGAGGAATCAGGAAGGACCTGTAAACAAAGAAAAGACGACCAACTTAAGGGAAATGTAAATCAAGAACACAAGAGGATACCATTTCAACTTGCTACTCAAGAAAAATGTTTAAATCCTGAAAATTCTAAATATTGACAAGTATGTGGAGTGAAGGGCACTTTTACATATTGCTGATGGGGGTGTAAATTATATAGTCAACAAAACAATGTGTAAAAATTGGCTGCTGCTGCTGCTAAGTCACTTCAGTCATGTCCGACTCTGTGCAACCCCATAGACGGCAACCCACCAGGCCCCACCGTCCCTGGGATTCTCCAGGCAAGAACACTGGAGTGGCTTGCCATTTCCTTCTCCAGTGCGTGAAAGTGAAAAGTGAAAGTGAAGTCACTCAGTCGTGTCCGACTCCTAGTGACCCCATGGACTGCAGCCTACCAGGCTCTTCCGTCCATGGGATTTAAAACCTAGCCAGACCTAATCCCAGGCCCCAGCCCTTGCCCTCGGCAATGGCTCACACTCTGAAGAGTGGTTCTCTCTGGATCCTAACCAATCCACCTCTTTGTCTCTCAATGAATTTTTGCAATGAGACATCAGAGCCTGAGTTTCATTAGTTTTGGCTGGGCTTGAGTCCCGGGAGAGAGCTGAAGGACAGGAAGAAAAAGCAGTGGGAAAAATGTGCCAAGGAATCCCCTCCATAGCCCACCGGAAAATTTGCTAAATATCTGACCGGTGCCCACAGTTTCATTGGTCTGATCTTTGGCACAGAGAAGAGAAAGGACGGAAGAACCCCCACCGGCTTGGGTAACAGCTACTGGGGCTCAGCAGATAGCGCCTTTGGGACATGCTGAGGAGTAGCCTCTCCAGACTCCCTCAGCTCTCAGGTCTTGGACAAACCGTGTTATAGTTCTTAGGCAAATCAGTGTTACAGCTTTATTTTATTTAGAAGATAGCAGGAGAGAGAGTGAGAGAGAGAGAGAGTGAAAATTGGCATTGTTATGTAAAGCTGAAAATGTCTTTATCCCTTGAAGCAATAATACTACTACTGAATCTATCCTTGTCTCTTAGGTTTTTGACTGCAATACACTTAGGTTTGGAGTAAGCATTTTGCAGGAATGTTTACTGTGGCATTTTTAGCAACAGCAAAGACTGAAAACAACTGATGTTTCCATACACGGAAGAATGGATTAGTAAAATGTGATATACTTAATACTTTCCAAAGACAATGAAAATGAATGAATGACAGCTGCCTGCATCAATGTGGATAAACCCAAAAATCAAAGCTTTGAGTAAGAAAGAGCACTTCCAAAATACATACTAAATATCATTTATATAAAGTTTAAAACATACAATAATTAATACATCATTTAGGGATGTATCAAGGTAGAAACGGAGAAGGCGATGGCACCCCACTCCAGTACTCTTGCCTGGAAAATACCGTGGACAAAGGAGCCTGGTAGGCTTGCAGTCCATGGGGTCGCTAAGAGTCGGGCATGACTGAGCGACTTCACCTTCACTTTTCACTTTCATGCATTGGAGAAGGAAATGGCAACCCCACTCCAGTGTTCTTGCCTGGAGAATCCCAGGGATGGGGGAGCCTGGTGAGCTGCCGTCTATGGGGTCGCACAGAGTCGGACACGACTGAAGCGACTTAGCAGCAGCAGCACGGTAGAAAAAACATGGAAATGAGAAACACAAAATCAGAACAGTGGTTATCCTTGGAAGGAATGACTTATTAATTTCCTAATCCACTGGTGAGCACACGGATGCTCTTTTTTTGTTGTTGTTAAAGCTTTTAAGTTTCAACCATTTTCTTTCTTTCTTAATTTGTATTTACTTATTTTAGTATTTTGGCTGTACTGTGAGGCATGCTGGATGGTTCTTCAACCAGGGATGGAGCCTGGGCCTCTGCATTGAAAGTGCTGAGTTCTAACCAGTAAGACACCAAGGAACTCCCAAGTGGCCATTTTTATTTTTATATTATATGTGCTATATTCTTGTGTATGCATGAAATGTAATTTTTTATTGTGGTTAAATGTACATGACAAAGCTTAGCATTTTAACCATTTTTAACTGTACAATCTAGTAGCCCTACTTAAGTGATTCACAGTTAGGCAGCCACCCACTATTATTCATTTCCAGAACTTTTTCATCATCCCAAACTGTGGTTTTGGCGTCACATCCAAGAAATCATAGCCAGATCCAATGTCATGAAGCCTTTACCCTGTGTTTTCTTCTACGAGTTTCAGCTCTTACAGTTAGGTCTTTGACCCATTTAAGTTCATTTTTATTTATGGTGTGATAAAAAGTCCAACATCATTCTTTTGCAGGATTATACGTTTTTAAAGAGAAAGCAGAGAATCAGAGCATATTAGAAGGGGTCCTCCCCGTTTACGAATAAAAACACTGGGGTAGAAATAAAATAATAAGCCAAGCTCACACAGCTGATTCAGTACCAGCGGTACTGAAAGCCTAATCCTGTCAATTTTCAATGCACGACACCAGACAACTGCGCAGGCGCCTAAGCACCCGGCGGGAGGACACCGGGTTTGGATTCGCCCCTCGGCGGCGAGCTCGCGCTTAGGTAGCTTTACGGCAGTGGCTCCTCCCTTCCCCAACCCGGGGGCGGGCCCTGGCGGAAAACTTGCATGGCGGACGGGTAGGCAGAAAAACCAGGTAAGGATTTAGCGTCTCGAGGGGGCGGGGACCGTCAGCAACTAATTGTAAGGCGTGGACTCCAGCTCTGTTCTCGCATATTCCAGGCTGCATTTTCTCTAGCGCTTTAGGATGGGGCGGAGCCCCGGCCCTCAGACTGACAGAGCCGGGAGGTGGGGCCGGGGACGTGTTGGGGGCGGGGCGTTTCTGCATGCTCGGCCCGGATTGGCCGCCGGGAGTAGCGCGAGGTTTGGCGGGAGTTTTTGCGTTGGCGCCGAGCGCTGCGGGCTGGAATGGATCGGCCACGGCCTGCGCGGCTGTCGCAGTAAGTTCTGCGGGCCGTCGTAGCGCCGCCGGGGTCCCCCCCCTTTATTTTCCTCTTCCTCCGGGCTTGGGCTTCTCGAGCTCCCTGGCTCTGCCTCTGCGCACCGTGTCCGAGCGACTGACCGCCCGGGGCCTTTCTGTAAAGTGGGGATAACGTCCCCACCGTGACAGAATTGCTGGGAGGTTGAAAGGCGTCCGCTTACAGCCGTGTCTGGCGCGGGGAGAGGCGTCGGCTAGCGTCCCCTTACTTTGTGCGGATGAACGTGCTCTAAAGTAGACGCCAGGTGTTCTGAAACTATCCCACGAATAGTAACTTAAGGAGTACCTACTACTTGCCAGAATTCACCTTCTAGCAAGAACACTAGCATTGACACTCGGGCTGGAGTCAGTATGCTTATTTTCAAGACCCTGCTTGTTTTTGTAACACAAACCACAGACTGTAAAGCTGAACTAAGTCGGCGGGGGAGCCCAGGCTGCCGCTTGTTATTTTTAAAGGGGGGGACTCCAGCCAGGATGGTTCAAGCTTTTTTTTTTTTTAAGCTGAAAAGATATGCAGGTTAAAATACGTTGCCTATCTGCTCTCTAAAACGTTATTTTTCTCGGAGTCATTGCCAAGTGTTTCTGGAGGTGTTTGAAGCACATCCAGGGCTCTGCCTGGGCCTGGCTTGGAGGGGCCTTGGCAGGCCTGGGCTGGTCCTCAAGGCCGGAGGAGTCCCACCTGGGCGGTGCGAGGGCTGCTGGAGAAGGTGCAGTTTGTAGATGCAGCGTGAGGGTGCAGGAGAGCCAGTGTAGGGAACAGGCTGGAGCAGGACAAAGCAGGGTGGTGGAGTAAACAGACTAGGCTCCTGTGGCCAGCGGGTAGGACCAGACTCTCCCAGAGAGGATTGGGAAGGAGTAAGATGCTTGAGACTCAGCTGACATAGTGGTGTCGGTGGTTTGGTCGCTAAGTCCTGTCCGAGTCTTGCAACCCCATGGACTGTAGCCCACCAGGCTCCTCTGTCCATGGGATTCTACAGACAAGAATACTGGAGTAGGTTGCCATTTCCTTTTCCGGGGGATCTTCGCAACCAGCAATGGAACCTGGGTCTCCTGGGTTGCAGACAGATTCTTTACCAGCTGATCTTTATCAGGTATGCCAGTAGGGGGTTTCTCTCTCCCTCCCCCGCCCCTCCCCACGCGGTACACACACATATAGCATTTTTGTCTTTGATCGAAACTCATGAAATTTGTTCATCCCTCCCCCGGAAACGCAGTAGTATGCCTACACCAAAATTTTTCCATGTGTTATCACAGAGGTTTCTGTCTTTTGGTAACCTCACCTTCCTCCTAGCCTAAGGTGAGGAGGAAACTTGACCACATTGTTGAGCAAAGACAAGGCAGGAAAGAGTGGGTTAAGACCTTATATGATGTGCCTTCTAGTCCTGTTACTTGGCTGTGTGACCACTGATGTCAGTTAACTTTTCTGAACCCCAGAATCATAAAGGCTGTAAAACGAATACCTGCTCCATCTTCTTTTTTGGGTCTGAGAATCAAATAAAGGATTGTTTTTTTCAAATTGTGGTGTCTTGAGCAGCATTAGCAGCCCCGGGAGCTTGTTAACAATGCAGGGTCCATCAGGCGCCATCCCAGGTTTATTGAATCAGCCACTCTGGAGGTGGAGCCAAGCAGTCTTAACAGCTTTCCAGGTGATTCTGATTCCTGATGTTTGTGACCCACTCCTCAGTTTTCCAACTTTTTCTTTTTACTGTAATTCACAGTATTAATAGTTTACATCACAATGGATACACAAGTGTGCACGTATGATAAAACACAAGTTTTAAGAAATCTTAATTTTATGTCCCCTTGTATTTCCTTTAAAAAAAAATGCTAGAACAAGAAGAAAATTTTTAAAGGAAACAACAGCAAAACAAATTTTAAAAAAAGCTGGGGAAAACCTTAAAGGACATGACAGGGCAATTGATAACATTTGGATATGGACTGTAAATTAGACAATGATGTCAGTGTTAAATTTCTTGCTTTGGAAATTGTGCTGTGACTACACAGGATAATGCCCTCTTAGAAAAGACACACGTGTGTCCCCAGGTTACCGTACACAGACACACAGGAAGCCGGTGAGACAAAATGAACAGTGGGTGAAGTGGGGTAAAGGCTGTACAGAAGGTTCTCAGACTCTTCTCAAAACTCGTTCAGACACTAAATGGACTTTGCTCTTTGTTAACGGGTGTGTGCAAGGTTCATTTGAAAGTGGAGGGTCTGTGCAGGGTGGTGCAGGATGTCCTGTTCCCTGGCACCATGCTGGAGCCCATAGGGTACTCAGCCCACAGTCACCGGCAGAGGTATTTCCCGTGTCACTTATTTTCACTTATTCTTTGGGTCTCTGTTGTGACATCTGGTTTACTTAAGCTGATTAAAGATGTAACTTTATCCTTTCATCCTGATGCCCTCTGGAGGGATCCTGAAGGGGAGGGAAGAGGGCAGCTCTGGGTATGGACTGACAGCAGATTTTATCATAGGCTTCCCTCCTTCCCAGCCACCTGCGGCTTTGGGCAAACAT
This sequence comes from Bos indicus x Bos taurus, assembly GCF_003369695.1. NCBI lineage: Eukaryota > Metazoa > Chordata > Mammalia > Artiodactyla > Bovidae > Bos > Bos indicus x Bos taurus. The sequence continues at coordinate 15,127,127 of NC_040102.1, read as the reverse complement.
GCTTCTGGATGGAGGGATTCACTTCTACCTGGAGGACCGTTAAGGAGCTAAATGAGAACACCTGTGTGAGAGAGCCAGGCACGGGATGCATCAGGGTCCGGTGCTTAAGAAAGACGCACCTCTAGCACATTTCTGCAGGATGCCAGCCTTGGCTGTTGATGTGACTTCAGGGACACGGGTGATGGCAGGGTTAGTTCTCTGTGCCCTGAGGGCAGAGCTATGTTATTTATATGTGGGTAGTATGATTTGGCCTATAAATTATTTATGCGTGGGAGATGTGGCTTCTGCTTTCCAAAGGGTTTGCCATTACCTGAATTTCATCGCGTGCACATTGTTAGTGCAACTAACAAGGAGAGTAACTTGGAAAGAAAATACTTGGACTCCATCGCCAGTTCTAGTGTTTCCCCAGTTATTTTAAAGTATTTCCTAACTTGTGTGTGTGTTTGCTCTTTCCTAGTGCGAGATTTTCGAAGAACCATTCAGGCAGAACACATTCCATGAAAGATGTAAGTTATCATTATATATTTTAATGTAATGCTCGTAATTGAAAATGCAAAATAACATTTTGTGGGAGACTCAGTATTCCGTCGACTTGGTAAGCTCTATTTTCTTGTAGTGGAAAAGTATATTCATTTTCCTTGTGTTCGTTCCAGTACAAGTGAGAGAACATTAACATTTTAAATCTTTTTTTCTGGGCCTAGGTTTCATTTTCATTTGGATAATTGGCATTGTTTAAAAATTGTGCAGTGTTCTGTATTTTGCTTTTTTCACTCGTAGCCATTTCTCCATGTTAATAGTTTTCCACAGTTATGGTCTCATCATCTTCCATGTAGTTTTACTCACATGGTATTTTTACTGTAGGCTGGGGTGAGCCTTAGAAATAAATGTGTGAAGGCAGGGGCATTTCTTTAATACTCTCAGCTCACTTCATGTGCTTTTCCAGCAGCTTGTTGAGTTGGCCTCAGAGATTCACATGAAACGCCTTAGGCAGTGTCTGCTTGGGGGTGCCCAGCCCTTGGGGGTTCTCCCTGCTCTGTGCCCCGCCCCTGATTCTCTCTCTTGGGGGGGTGTCTCCCCCTGCTTCCCTAGGCCCCTGGCTTTGGAGGGGGCCCTTTTCTCCCCTGGGAAGTCCTGGGGTCCCTCTGCAGCCCCACCGCAGCCCGCCCGTTCTTTGGATGGGTTTCTCCAGCTTCCTGTCCTCTTCTTGGGAAGGCAGCTGCCGTACATGGCTGGGGGCCTTTTTGCTCAGGGAGGCCAGAGGATCCGTCAGCTCTCCTTCAACGTTCCTTCTAACCCCAAACACCCCTTGGGTGGTTTTGCACTGAGGGTCTGTGAGTGCTAGTTTTTGTTTGGAGTCTTACTCTATCTCCAGAATTTCCACTAATTTTTTTGTCTGTTAATGGCTCCCTCCACATTGTCCAGAGCTACTGAATGTAGCTTTCTATGTGTTGTGGTCTTTCATGAGGATGTAGGGGGCAATCTTCATGGGGCTTATTAGTATATTGCCCTGTAAGTCTCTTTCCTGCAGTCAGGAGTTTTACCCCTGTGTATCCTCAAAGCTGAGGAAGGCTTTCTTACCTCTCCTTGCTGTTCTTTGGAACTCTGCATTCAGATGAGTATATCTTTCCTTTTCTCCTTTGCCTCTAGCTTCTCTTCTTTTCACAGCTATCTGTAAGGCCTCCTCAGACAACCATTTTGCCTTTTTGCATTTCTTTTTCTTGGGGGGTGGTCTTGATCATTGACTCCTGTACAGTGTTATGAACTTTCGTCCATAGTTCTTCAGGCACTCTTATCAGATCTAATCCCTTGACTCTATTTGTCACTTTCACTATATAATCGTAAGGGATTTGATTTTAGTCATTCCTGAATAGTCTAGTGGTTTTCCCTACTTTCTTCAATTTAAGTCTGAATTTTGCAATAAGGAGTTCAATCAATCTAATTTCGATATTGACCATCTGGTGATGTCCACGTGTAGAGTCGTCTCCCTTCCCAAATTGAAGAAGGAGTTTGCTATGACCAGTGCGTCCTCTTGGCAAAACTCTATTAGCCTTTGCCCTGCTTCGTTTTGTACTCCAAGGCCAAACTTGCCTGTTACTGCAGGTATCTCTTGACTTCCTACTTTTGCATTCCAGTTCCCTATGATGAAAAGGACATCTTTTTGGATTTTAATTCTAGAAAGCCTTGTAGGTCTTCAAAGAACCATCCAACTTCAGCTTCTTCAGCATTAGTGGTTGGGGCATAGACTTGGATTACTGTCATATTGAATGGTCTGCCTTGGAAATGTCGTTTTTGAGATTGCATCCAAGTATTGCATTTCAGACTCTCTTGTTGACTCTGAGGGCTATTCCATTTCTTCTAAGGGGGTCTTGCCCACAGTAGTAGATATGATGGTCATCTGAATTAAATTCACCCATTCCAGTCCCTTTTAGTTCACTGATTGCTAAAATGTGGATGTTCACTCTTGCCATCTCCTGTTTGTCCACTTCCAATTTACCTTGGTTCATGGACCTAAAATCATCTGGGAACTTTGGGCTAAGTGGCTATTTCTGGGGAGCAAGCCCCTGGTGGCTTAGGAGTGGCCGGCTGTGGCCCTGTGAGCTAAGGATGGTTTTTACATTTTTAAATGACTGAAGTAAAATCAAAGAGGACTATCTCACGGCATGTGAAAACATGAAGTTCAGATTTCAGGATCCATAAGGCTGAATTGCAGCACGACTGTGCTTTTTCTGCACGGCCCCGTCTGCTTCCACACCACGACGGCTGAGCTGCTGCAGAGCCTCATGGTCCACGGTCTTGGGTACAAGGGACCCTTGAACAACACAGGTTTGAGCTGGGAGGATCCACTCTACCTGCACTGTTCTCAGTAGTAGGTTCTACACTATCCACAGGTGGTTGAAACCCCCGCAGGTGGAACCTCGAATAAGGAAGCCAGCTGCCAGGGTCATACGGGGATTTTCTACCGTATGGAGGCTGGGCGCCCCAGCCCCTGCGTTGTTCAGTGGTCAACTGTATTTACTCCCTGGTTCTTTCTAGAAAAGTTCCCCAACCCCGCCTTAGATCCCCAAGAGTGCGAAGACTCGCTCCATAGGCACCGGTGACAGCAGCAGCGTCCTTGCCATGCAGATCGGCTTTGTGATGTTCTTGTTATGGCCAATCCAGTGACTTTGAACTTCATTCACTTTCAGAAAGCTGGCCGGAAGCACAGGCCTCTGGATGTATTTGATTTTCCTGATCATTCTCAGCTCTCAAGCTTCAGCAGGCTGGGTGAAAACGAGAAAGATGAAGAATCCTATGAAACCTTTGGTTAGTATTTTTAATCTATATTTTGAAAACTTTAAAGTATTTTGAGCAACAGCATTTAGGCTAATTACTAATAAAAATGTAGAAATGCCTTCACATACAAAAGCAAGGTGGTCCACACATGAATACAGTGTTCTGGGGAGTATTTGATAATTTGAATTAATTTTTCTCACTTCTGGGTACCCCAAAACTAAAAAAGTGGGGCTCTCCTGCTGGCACTGGTCAGCAAGCCAGACATATGTTGGGCTCCTGTTATATGACTTTGTAACGAGGGATGTAGACTAATATTTCTCACTTCATACCTCCAGTAGTCACGTGGAAATGGGCTTTAATTTAGGGAGGAGCAGAAGGATATTCTTCCTTTTCTTAGACACAGGAAGGCGGAGGACGCTGCAGGAGAGCTTCACGCATGGGCCCAGAGTGTCTGGGAGACAGCGCCGCCACTGGCGGGCCAGGGAACGGTGTGTGACCTGCCCGGGCGGGCCTGCTCTGTCCGTCATTGGCCATTCCAGAGGCCAGAGGTGATAGAGAAGGGCTGGTATGCCCACATCTAGAACAGCTGCTGCTGCTGCCGCCAAGTCGATTCAGTCGTGTCCGACTCTGTGCGACCCCATAGACGGCAGCCCACCAGGCTCCCCCATTCCTGGGATTCTCCAGGCAAGAACACTGGAGTGGGTTGCCATTTCCTTCTCCAATGCATGAAAGTGAAAACTGGAAGTGAAGTTGCTCAGTCGTGTCCGACTCTTAGCGACCCCATGGACTGCAGCCTAACAGGCTCCTCCATCCATGGGATTTTCCAGGCAAGAGTACTGGAGTGGGGTGCCATTGCCTTCTCCTAACACACACACAAAAAGAAATTGAATTTATTCTAAATGAGGTGGGAAACTTGAATCAAAGTAGGGGTAAAATAAAACCTGTTTAATTTATGAATCTCATATATTAATTTACATTTTTTTCTTGAGTTGTCATATGCAAGCATACAGCATATGTTGTAGGAGTAAGTTTCAAGGGAATTTTGACAACATAAACCTTCTCACATACTTTTTATTTGGTGTCTAGTATTTTGAGTCTTAATTTTGGTTAATAAAGGAAATTATTGTATTTCTGGCATGATGAAAAGTAATCATTACCAGAACATCTTTTATAGTGACCTGTAAAATGTTTTAATTTCTTACCTAAAAGAAATCTAAATGTAAAAGGTCTGAATCTAAAAGAAATCATAATTTTAAAAATTGAGATGTAATTCACATGCCGTACAATTCACCGTTTTAAAGTGTACGGTTCAGTTCAATTTTAGTTTAGTCACAAGATGGTACAGCCATCACTGTTTTCTATTTCAAGACGTTTTAATCATCCCAGAAAGAAACTCCACGTCCACTAGTAATTTCTCTGGAGCCCTTTGGCAACCATGAACCTGTTTCTTGTCTCCGTGAATCTGTCTGTTCTGAACATTTAAATAGCTTCTTACATGAGGTATGTGGTCATTTGTGACTGGCTTCTTTTATTTAGGGTAGTAGTTTTAAGGTTCATCTACATGGTAGTAAATTTCAGTATTTTATTCCTAAAAATTCTTACAGGTCAATAATCCATGGTTTGGATAGGCCTCATTTTCTTTTTTTTCAAAATTTATTTTTAATTAAAAAAATTTTTTACACAGTTTTAAGGCTTGCTTTCCATTTACAGTTACTATAAAATCTTGGCTGTATTCTCAGTGTTGTACAGGACATCTGAGCCCAGTCACACCCAGTGGTCTGCACCTCTCATCCTCTCCTGTACTGCCCTTCTCTCCCCTCCCCACTGGTGACCACTGGTTTTTTCTCTGTATCTGGGAGTCTGCTGCTTTTCGTTATATTCACTAGTTTGTTGTATTTTTGCGTTTCACACATAAGTGATATCACACAGTATCTGTCTTTCTCGTCTGACTGACTTCTCTTAGCATTCTGCCCAGGAAGTTACTAGAAAACACTCACCTAGGTGTCACCTCCCAGATGCAGAAGCAGAATGTTGCCACCAGGATGGAAGCACTCTTCCCTCTTTCTGGATGTAAAGTGACCCCTATCATCTTTCTAACATTTTGTTTTAGTTTTGCCTGTTTTTGAACTTTATATAAATGCTCTCATACATTATATATTCTCTTTTCTGGCTCTTTTGCTCACTTATTTCCTTTTGTGAAATCATCTAAACAGCTCTGAAAAGTAAAAGCGAAAGTCGCTCAGTCCTGTCCCACTTTTTGGGACCCCATGGACTACACGGTCCATGGAATTCTCCAGGCCAGAACACTGGAGTGGGTAGCCTCTTGTCCAGGGGATCTTCCCAACCCAGGGATTGAACCCAGGTCTCCCACATCACAGGCGGATTCTTTACCAGCTGAACTACAAGGGAAGCCTATGAATACTGGAGTGGGTAGCCTAACCCTTCTCCAGCGGATCTTCCCGACCCAAGAATCGAACCAGGGTCTCTTGCGTTGCAGGTGGATTCTTTGACAACTACCTACCAGGGAAGCCCCTAAACAGCTATAGATAGTGGTGGTTTGTTCATTTCCATTGGTGTGAGTTGCTACATTGTATGATGATGCCACACATTAGTCATGCAAACTAATCTTGAAAATAATTGTTTTTTGGTTTTGTGGAACAACACTGTGATGATCATTCCTGTATGTTTCTTTATTTTTTTTTAATTTATTTTTAATTGGATTGTAATTGCTTTACAATGTAGTGTTAGTTTCTGCTGTAATACCTGTTTGTTTTTCTGACTTCCTTCACAGGGTCTAGGTTCATCCACCTCGCTTGTAACTGACTCAAATTCGTTCCTTTTGATGGTTGAATAATACTGTGTTGTGTATATATACTACACCTTCTTTATCCACTCATCTGTCAGTGGACATCTAGGTTGCTTTCTTGTCCATTGTAAATAGTGCTGCAGTGAACATTGGTGTACATGTGGCCTTCTGAATTATGGTTTTCTCAGTATATATGCCCAGAAGTAGGATTACTGGGTCATATGGTAGATTTTTCTTTGTTTTTAAGGAAATCTACATACCATTCTCCAGAGTCCCTGTATCAATTTACAGTCCCATCAGCAGTGTAGGATTGTTTCATTTTTTCCACATCCTCTCCAGCGTGTATTCTTTGTAGATTTTTTGATGGTGGCCACTCTGACCAGCATGAAGTGATGTTGTTCAGTTGCTCAGTCGTGTCCAACTCTTTGTGACCCTGTAGACTGCAGCACGCCAGGCTTCCCTGTCCTTCACCGTCTCCCAGAGCTTGCTCAAACTCAAGTCCATTGAGTCAGTGATGCCATCCAACCATCTCATCCTCTGTCGTACCCTTCTCCTCCTCCCTTCAATCTTTCCCATCATCAGGGTCTTTCTCCTCCTTCCTTCAATCTTTCCCATCATCAGGGTCTTTTCCAATGAGTCTGCTCTTAGCATCAGGTGGCCAAAGTACTGGAGCTTCTTTAGCTTCCTTCCAATGAATATTTAGGGTTGATTTCCTTTAGAATTGAATGGTTTGATCTCCTTGCAGTCCACGGGACTCTCAAAACACCACAGTTCAAAAGCATCAGTTCTTCAGGGCTCAGCCTTCTTTATGGTCAAGCTCTCACATCCATACATGATTTCTGGAAAAACCATAACTTTGGAGACATTTGTCCGCAAAGTGATATCTCTGCTTTTTAATATGCTTTCTAGGTTGGTCATAGCTTTTCTTCAAAGGAGCAGGTGTCTTTTAATTTCATGGCTGCAGTCACCATCTGCAGTGATTTTGGAGCCTAAGAAAATAGTCTGTCCCTGTTTCCATTGTTTACCCATCTATTTGCCATTAAGTGATGGGACCAGATGCCATTATCTTAGTTTTTGAATGCTGAGTTTTAAGCCAGCTTTTTCACTCTCTTTCACCTTTATCAGTGGCTCTTTAGTTCCTCTTTGCTTTTTGCCATTAGGGTGGTGTCATCTGCATATCTGAAATTATTGATATTTCTCCCAGCAGTCTTGATTCCAGCTTGTGCTTCATCCAGCTTGTCACTTTGCATGATGTACTCTGCATATAAGTTAAATAAGTAGGGTGATAATATACAGCCTTGATGTACTCCTTTCCCAGTTTTGAACCAGTTCATTATTCCATGTCCGGTTCTAACTGTTGCTTCTTGATCTGTATACAGGTTTCTCAGGAAACAGGTAAGGTGGTCTGGTATTCCCATCTCTTTAATATTTTTCCACAGTTGTGATCCACACATTCAAAAGCATTGTCATAGTCTATGAAGCGGAAGTAGATGTTTTTCTGGAATTCCCTTGTTTTTTCTTTGATCCAGCGAATATTGGCAATTTGATCTCTGGCTCCTCTGCCTTTTCTAAATCCAGCTTGTACACCTGGAAGTTCTCGGTTCATGTATTGTTGAAGCCTAGCTTGAAGGATTTTGAGTATTACTTTGCTAGCGGGTGAAATGAGCCCTGTTGTGCTGCAGTTTGAACATTCTTTGGCATTGCCCTTCTTTGGGCTCAGATCATGAACTCCTTCTTGCCAAATTCAGACTTAAAGAAAGTAAGGAAAACCACTAGGCCATTCAGGTATGACCTAAATCAAATCCCTTATGATTATACAGTGGAAGTGACAAATAGATTCAAGGGATTAGATCTGATAGAAAGAATGCCTGCAGATCTATGAGTGAAAGTTCATAACACTGTACAGGAGGCCATGACCAAAACCATCCCCAAGAAAAAGAAACACAGCAAGGCAAAATGGTTGTCTGAGAAGTCTTCACAAATAGCTGAGAAAAGAGAAGTGAAAGGCAAAGGATAAAAGGAAAGATATACCCATCTGAATGGAGAGTTCCAAAAAATAGCAGGGAAATATAAGAAAGCCTTCTTAAGTGAACAATGCAAAGAAATAGAGGAAAACAATAGAATGGGTAAGACTAAAGATCTCTTCAAGTAAATTGGAGATACCAAGGGAATATTTCATGCAAAGATGGGCACGATAAAGGACAGAAATGGCATGGACCTAACAGAAGCAGAAGATACTAAGAATAGGTGGCAAGAATACACAGAGGAACTGTACAGAAAAGGTCTTAATGAAACCACAATGGTGTGATCACTCATCTAGAGCTATACATCCTGGAGTGTGAAGTCAAATGGACCTTAGGAAGCATCACTATGAACAAAGCTAGTGGAGGTCATGGAATTCCAGCTGAGCTATTTCAAATCCTAAAAGATGATGCTATAAAAGTGCTGCACTCAATATGCCAGCAAATTTAGGCCACAGTACTGGAAAGGGTCAGTTTTCATTCCAGTCCAGAAGGAAATGCCAAAGACTGTTCAAACTATCGCACAATTGCGCTCAACTGTACCCTTTGTCCCCCCTTGGTCTTGTTGCCAGGTCTCTTTGGAAATTGAGTATCTTGAGTGTAGTGGTAGAAGGGGCAAGGGCTGGGAACAATGCCATTTCTGTTACGGGCATCAGAGCTGCTTTCTTTGCATCCCAATCTGCCCGGTTGCTTCCTTGGATAATTTGAGAAATTCCCTTTGATGCTTGTGGCAGTGAATGACTGCTACGTATTTTGGTTTTTGAGCTGCTTCTATCAAATGCAAAGTCTCAGCCTCATACTTTATAGAGGAATTTCTTGTATTTGAAAGTTCTTTCTTTTTTTTTCCAGATAGCTCCACTAGCATGTAAAGCATGAGCCTGTGTATATATTTATAATTTATCCTTTCTCTAGGGTTAGGGCTCAGGTGAGAGCTGTCGGTTCAGTTGTCTGGGCTGGAGTGTAGGCCAGGAAAGGTTTTGCTTCTTGGACACTCAGCACTCACGGTAGTGTCCCCTGCCCTCCTGACTCCGTCCTTAATAAAGCTGCTGCTGTCAGGAAACCATTCGTCCTTGGTTTCCTGTAGCTTGATCTCTTAGATTAGGCCTACAGGAATAAACCTGGTCAAGGGTTCTGAGGCAAGAGTCTGCTAGCTGTGGGCTCTCATCAGGCTTAAGCATAGCCAAGTTGAGGGTATGGAAAGTTTTGTAGGTTAGTTCTCATGATTTAAGGATCACAGTGTGGTATTAGTAAGACGGCCTTCAGTTAGCCAGTAGTGACCTGTAATCTCCTGAATCCCTTGTACTTGATGACGGGACTGGACTGCTGCTGCTGTCCAAAAGTAATCTTGTTAGCTTCTTCCACTAATCGATGGCGGCTACTGCCTGGAGACAGCCAGGCCAACCTTGGGCCATGAGATCTAGCTGTTTGGAAAAATGCCCAATAGGCTCAGAATCTTCTCCAGCTTCTGTATAAGAACCCCAGAGCAGTGCCGTGCTATTCAGCCACATACAGGATGAATGGCGCTTTCAGATTGGAGTGACCGGGAGCAGGGGCTCTGGTGAGGGTCTGGTTGTATAATCATGTGAAGCCTTTTCTTATTCCTCATTCTAAAGTAATGGTTCTATATCTGAGCATTAGTCACTTGATACAGAGGCTTAGCCATTGGCCCAAATTTTGGAATCCAAACTCTACAAAATCCTATCATGTGCACAAAGGTAGAGATGTGTCTTTTTTATATAATTTATTTTTAATTGAAGGATAATTGCTTTACAGAATTGTGTTGGTTTCTGCCAAACATTATCAATCAAACATAGGTATACATATGTCCCCTCACTTTTGAACCTCCCTCCCATCTCTCTCCCCATCCCACCCCTCTAGGTTGATACAGAGCCCCTATTTGAGTTTCCTGAGCCATACAGCAAATTCCCATAGGCTATCTGTTTTACAAATGGTGATGTTAAGTTTCCATGTTGCTCTCTCCATATATCTCACCTTCTCCTTCCCCCTCACCCCGTGTCCATAAGTCTGTGCTCTGTATCTGTTTCTCCATTGCTGCCCTGCAAATAATTTCATCAGTACCATCTTTCTAGATTCCATATATATATGTTAGTGTACAGTATTTGTTTTTCTCTTTCTGACTTACTTTACTTTGTATAATAGGCTCTAGGTTCAGCCACTTCATTAGAACTGACTCAGATGTGTTCCTTTTTATGGCTGAGTAATATTCCATTGTGAAATATTACTTTCCAAATTTCTCCTTTCCATTGTGAAAGGAGAGTGAAAAAGCTGGCTTAAAACTCAGCATTCAGAAAACTTAGATCGTGGCATCCAGTCCCATCACATATGGCAAATAGATGGGGAAACAATGACAGACTTTATTTTCTGGGGCTCCAAAATCACTGCAGATGGTGACTGCAGCCATGAAATTAAAAGACGCTTGTTCCTTGGAAGAAAAGCTATCACAAACCTAGACAGTGTATTGAAAAGCAGAGATATTACTTTTCCGACAAAGGTCCATCTAGTCAAAGCTATGGTTTTTCCAGTAGTCATGTATCGATGTGAAAGTTGGACCATAGAGAAAGCTGAGTGTTGAAGAATTGATGCTTTTGAACTATAGTGTTGGAGAAGACTCATGAGAGTCCCTTGGACTACAAGGAGATGCAACCAGTCCATCCTAAAGGAAATTAGTCCTGAATATTCATTGGAAGGACTGATGCTGAAGCTGAAACTCCAGTACTTTGGCCACCTGATGCGAAGAACTTATTCATTAGCAAAGACCCTGATTCTGGGAAAGTTTGAAGGCAGGAGGAGAAGGGGACAACAGAGGATGAGATGGTTGGATGGCTTTACCAACTCAATGGACATGAGTTTGAGCAAGCTCTGGGAGTTGGTGAAGGACAGGGAAGCCTGGTGTGCTGCAATCCATGGGGTTGCAAAGAATTGGACACGACTGAGGGACTGAACTGAATATTCCATTGTGTATACTGCTGTGGCTGCTGGTTAGTCTCTTCAGTCATGTCCAGCTCTATGGACTGAAACCTGCCGGGCTTCTCTGTCCATGGGATTCTCTAGGCAAGAATGCTAGAGTGGGTTGCCATGCCCTCCTCCAGGGGATCTTCCTGACTAAGGGATGAAACCTGCGTCTCCTGCATTGCAGGCTGATTCTTTACTGTTGAGCCAGCAGCTATAGCCTTTTATCCATTCATCTGTCCATGGACATCTATGTTGCTTCCATGTTCTAGCTATTGTGAATGGTGCTGCAGTGAACATTGGGGTACACGTGTCTTTTTCAACTTTGGTTTCCTCAGTAACAGAGATGTTTAGTCATTGTGTTCAACTCTTTTGAGACCTGGTAGGCTGCAGCTTGCCAGGCTTCTCTGCCCTGGAGAGTTCCCAGGCAAAAATTTCGGAGTGGGTTACCATTTCCCTCTCCATGGGATCTTCCTGACTAATCAATTAAACTCATGTCTGCTGCATTGCAGGCAGATCTTTGCAGTACTTAGGTCCAAATATAGCTTGTTTTCTGTATGGAGATAATTGTCTATTCCTGGGGTTTATAGTATATACTAGATATTTAATTCATTGCTTGGGGATTTGTCATGCTTTTGAGAGGCTCTGTAGCCCCAGGGACATCATGGCTTTGATCTAAGTGGTGCTTTGATCTGAGAGCCCCACGGGGAGGTGCATATTAATATGTCGTGTGAACCGTAGAACAGCCCGTTCTTTTACGTGTGTCTCCCATAGTTATGTCCTTAGGGCCTGGGAGATCAAGTGTGGGCTGTCCTGAAACCCCTGAGACAATACTGTCCAAGTGTATTATTGCTGTTTGGCCTACTGCTGCTGCTAAGTTGCTTCAGTAGTGTCCGACTCTGTGCGACCCCATAGGCGGAAGCCCACCAGGCTCCCCCGTCCCTGGGATTCTCCAGGCAAGAACACTGGAGTGGGTTGCCATTTCCTTCTCCAATGCATAAAAGTGAAAGTGAAGTCGCTCAGTCGTGTCCAACTCTTCGCAGCCCCATGGACTGGAGCCTACCAGGCTCCTCTGTCCATGGGATTTTCCAGGCAAGAGTACTGGAGTGGGGTGCCATTGCCTTCTCCATATTTGGCCTGAGTGGAAGTCAAACAGTTGTGAGGGGGGATAGGCTTGGATGCAAGAAAAGGGATCTTGAGGTTGAGCTCAGTAAACCATTTAGCATCCTCAGGAATTGGGCTAATGTTTTATAAGTATTGGCCACAGTGGGTGAATAGGGCCCACAGCATCATTTCCTGCTCTGAGGTCTTGTACCACTCTACTTTCCCCAGTTGGTTTAATTACTGGAAAATAGGAGTATTGCATAGAGACTGGCATGGCACCATGTAAGAGGCCATGTAAGAATTTATGGATGAGGAGTTGTAAACCTTTCTTTGTTTCTAGTTTCATGGGATATTGTCTCTTGTTAGGGACAGTGGCTTCTGGCCTAAGGCTGATTCTTTCAGATTGGGCATTGAGGGCCTTCCTGGGTACGTATTGTTCCCAAAATGCAGGTTCATTCCTTGTAGAATATGGCTGGGAATAGGACCTTGCTCTTTTCATTGGCCTCCTGTAGTCAGAGTCAAAATATGGGGCTGTTCGAGGTATCCTAATTGTTCACTGCTCCCAGGAGAACCCAGAAGGTCCCCTCTCTGTTAGTACACTGAGGGACAACCAGAAAGGCAGGTGACATCAGACACTACAGATTGGCCCGGGAGAAGCCCAGTGAGGTAATGGATGAGAGACTTGCCATCAACAGCAGTCACTGGGCAGCTTTTGGAGGAAAGAGGCCCCGCTTGAAAAATCAGGAAGAAGTAAGTGGCTCAGGTATCAATTAAAAATCCATCCTCTTACCTGTCATGTCAGGAACTACCCAGAGCCCCTCGATGCAGATAGACATCTCAGAACGAGCCCCCTGAATCCCCCCATCAGTTTAGCTTGAGCCCTGGCCTGTCTTCCTCATGTTGGGCTCTCTCTCCTACTCAGCTTGAACTCCATTATTAAATACCCAAAGGCCACCTCTAGGAGTTGGGTCATCAGGGTTTGTTGCGTAATTGTACCTTCTGGAGTTTCTGTGTAGTATCAAGGGCAGACTGACTGATCATATGTTGTCATAGCTGGGATTTGCCCTTGGGATTGGAGAGTTCAATGTTAATCAGTTTTCCAGAAGCCTCCACAAGTGGTCCCTGAAAGAAGGCTGGGTTTTCTTTTTCTTCTTGGGTCACTCCTTGAACCCTTTCATAGTTAATTGCATTTTTGATAGGTTTTTTCATCCCTTCAAATAACACAATGGATCACGTGTTTCATGGCTTCTGTCCCATCCCTGGATTCACAATACCAGTGGGGCTCCTGACTTTGGACCGCGTCTCCATCCATAACAAAATGTTTGGGTTGGTCAAGCTGGTACTATGCCACTGGACTGCTGCCCACATGCTCTGCTTTTCCTCAGGTCCAGAGCAAGTATTCTAGTAGGACTGTTTGGACATCCTCCTAGTCAAAGGCCAGAGTTAGGGCCTGAAACCCTGCAACAGACTGACTGTTGCCTTCAGTATTACCGGCCCAGTCTTAGCATTGGACTAAATCAGTTCAAGAGGATGGCGCGTGTTCTCGGACTGTCCCTTCACTGCTTGTCACTTCCCTTCAAAAGCGTATTTTCTCTGATCCTGGTTGATAGGAAGTCCACTGTGAGTTTACCCTAGGGGCAGTCAGTCTCCCTTCAGGGGTGATGAAGGGTGTATGGGACATAGGAACGTGGAGTTTGGGATTGGTCATAGGGATCTGGAAACTTGGTGGCTCTGGGGAAGCAGAGGAGCCTTTGTTTCACCTCTGAAAATTGGAGAAGGTTAAAGGGGATCCCTGGTAGCTTAGAGGTTAAAGCGTCTGCCTGCAATGCAGAAGGCCCGGGTTCAATCCCTGGGTTGGGAAGATCCCCTGGAGAAGGGAATGGCAACCCACTCCAGTATGCCTGCCTGGAGAATCCCATGGACAGAGGAGTCTGGAGGGCTATAGTCCATGGTGTTGCAAAGAGGTGGCTACGACTGAGCGACTAACACTACTACTACTGAGTATGCATTCCAGATGTGTTTCTTATGGCTTAGAAGAGGATCCTGCCATGTTGAGTAACCTGCAACCAAGAGCGCTTCTAGAATTGAAGTCCAGAGTCCTGGAGACAGTCCTTTGGAGGTTTTTGTAGGAGGGAAGTTGGAGTATCTTCTGAATTCCTTTCTCATCTTATGGGATTTTGAGAGTCTCTGCTCCCTTTCATTCGTAACCTGACATCTCTGGTCAACCCAGGCCCTCCAGTGAGGGGCGCCTGTAGGGGCCATTTGAAGCAGTGCAGTGTGTTGGCCGGACTCCACTTGGGGATCTGTTGTCCATGAAGCTCGCGTCCTGTGACAGTTTTCCCTGTGTTGGAGTGTACTCCTTGATGGGGAGCATCTGTAAAACCTAGGATCTGGGCTGCTTGCAAGTGGCCAGCCCGGTAGTTAGCCTGTCACTGTGTGAGTGCTGGCAAGTGGAGGAGTGAAGGACGTCCTGGAGGTGCAGAGTGAACTCCTGGGGGACTTGCAGGGCCTCTCCGATGGAAATTGAGGTTGGATGCAGTGGAAAAGGCCATGGGTGTAGACAAGGAGGGCCTGGAGGTGGGAGTATTCCCACAGGGGGTTGTTTGGACCTGGAGTAAGGTGAGAGACTAGACAGCAGAAGAACGCAGACCCTTTCTTCTGTCTGTTGGGTGGCTTCAGGAAAATCGGGAGAGGGTAATGATTCTACCTGATGCAGGCAACATTGAATTTAGACAATGTTTCCCACATAATTTAACATACCAAATGAACCCAGTTAGTTTAGGATCTTTCTTTGGGGTGCTCCAGGGACCCTTTGAAGCACCCCAAAGTATCTTTAGGTCAAAAGAACTTTAGTTCAATTTTGATATTTGGGGAGTCTGTCAAAAATCTCAAAGTTTTTTTTTTTTTTTTTAATGGTGTTTAATTTTATTTTTGGCGGTGCTGGGTCTTTGTTGCTGCCGCAGGCTTTCTCTGCTTGCAGCGGGCAGGGGCTCCTCTCATTGCCGTGTGCGGACTTCTCATTGTGGTGCCTCCCCTCATTTCGGAGCACGGGCTCTGAGAGCGTGGCTCAGTGGTTGTGGCTCCTGGGCTCTGGAGCACAGGCTCAGCACTGTGGCGCGCGGACTAGTTGCTCCATGGCACGTGGGATCCTCCCCAACCAGGATCGGGGATGGGACTGGGATCCCCTGCGTTGCAGGCTGTTGCTTTTCCACTGAGCCACCAGGGAAGCCTCTCAAAAAGTTTTAAAACACCCAGATAGAATCATAGAGTCAAACAATGACTTGTTGAGCTTAGGTGAAAAAATTCTTCAAAAATAAATACCGATCCCTTAAGGGCATAGGAACTCACATGATCTGATATCAAAAGGCGTATTCCAGCAAAACCTCGTTCCCTTATGAGAGAAAAACCAAATCCAGTCTCACATCAACCTATTCTTAATAAAATGTGTTTATCTCATTTAATCCAACTTGAGAAAATTTTGACCACATACAAAATTCCTTTATCAGTGTTCCTCTTTTACAAGCATTCACTACTTTCTGTAGCCATATTTTGTCCCGTATTCTTTCCCCATTCAGAAATAGCCAGTTCCAGGGCAAAGGCACCTTTTCCCCTTTCAACAATATGCATTTCCATTTCTCATACCGTCTTTTCTGAAAACACACATCCTGTTTTCCTTAAGCAGCCATGAACTGTCTTCTACGTTAGCATTCCATAGGTTGGTGAAGGACATCTCAAGGTGGCACAAAACATCTTTAGTTTTTCTCTCACAAGAAGACAAAAGTTGGTAAATTTGGGCCTGTGTATAAATTAATATTCCCAGTATTTTATCTTATTTGAAAAGGCCTGGATTTTCAATGAATTCCTGTCGTTGAACTTAATTTAGTTTCAATTTTCCAAAATTTGCAGAGTGTTTTAAACAAATGTTCAAAACATAATTATTGCTATCAGATCAGATCAGTCTCTTAGTCGTGTCTGACTCTTTGCGACCCCATGAATCGCAGCATGCCAGGCCTCCCTGTCCATCACCAAGTCCCGGAGTTCACTCAAACTCATGTCCATCAAGTCGGTGATGCCATCCAGACATCTCATCCTCTGTCGTCCCCTTCTCCTCCTGCCCCCAATCCCTCCCAGCGTCAGAGTCTTTTCCACTGAGTCAACTCTTCGCATGAGGTGGCCAAAGTACTGGAGTTTCAGCTTCAGCATCATTCCTTCCAAAGAACACCCAGGGCTGATCTCTTTCAGAATGGACTGGTTGGATCTCCTTGCAGTCCAAGGGACTCTCAAGAGTCTTCTCCAACACCACAGTTCAAAAGCATCAATTCTTCAGCGCTCAGCTTTCTTCACAGTCCAACTCTCACATCCATATATGACCACAGGAAAAACCATAGCCTTGACTAGACGGACCTTTGTTGGCAACGTAATGTCTCTGCTTTTGAATATGCTATCTAGGTTGGTCATAACTTTTCTTCCAAGGAGCAAGCGTCTTTTAATTTCATGGCTGCAGTCATCATCTGCAGTGATTTTGGAGCCCCCAAAAATAAAGTCTGACACTGTTTCCTCTGTTTCCCCATCTATTTCCCATGAAGTGATGGGACCAGATGCCATGATCTTCGTTTTCTGAATATTGAGCTTTAAGCCAACTTTTTCACTCTCCTCTTACACATTCATCTAGAGGCTTTTCTGCCATAAGGGTGGTGTCATCTGCATATCTGAGGTTATTGATATTTCTCCCGGCAATCTTGATTCCAGCTTGTGCTTCTTCCAGCCTCACATTTCAGATGATGTACTCTGCATATAAGTTAAATAAGCAGGGTGACAGTATACAGCATTGATGTACTCCTTTCCCAATTTTGAACCAGTCTGTTGTTCCATGTCTGGTTCTAACTGTTGCTTCTTGACCTGGATACAAGTTTCTAAGGAGGCAGGTCAGGTGGTCTGGTATTTGTATCTCTTTCAGAATTTTCCGTTTGTTGTGATCCACACAAAGGCTTTAGTGTAGTTAGTGTTGAGGCAATATGAGCGCGTGTTTGAAAAGAATTTCCAGATATAGAACATTTCAGAAGGGAGTGGGTTTATTAAGAACAAAGAGCAGAGGTAATATTGACATTGCGAGCACAGTGGACTGACCTCCTGACAGACCAGGGAAAGCCAACCATCTTCATGAGTTAATAGCCAATTTTTATAGCCTCAAGACAAAATTCTTGCTGGAATGGTAGTGTTATTTTTTGGGGCGCTCTAGGGTTCATTGGAAGGACTGATGCTGAAGCTGAAACTCCAGTACTTTGGCCACCTGATGCGAAGAGTTGACTCACTGGAAAAGACTCTGATGCTGGGAGGGATTGGGGGCAGGAGGAGAAGGGGACGACAGAGGATGAGATGGCTGGATGGCATGACTGACTCGATGGACATGAGTTTGGGTAAACTCTGGGAGTTGGTGATGGACAGGGAGGCCTGGCGTGCTGCTATTCACGGGGTCGCAAAGAATCGGACACGACTGAGCGACTGAACTGAACTGAGGGTGTTCACTGGAGTGGCCGTCTTTGCTTAATCGGGAGTCCTGAAGCTTGTTAGGGGTTATCGGGGGCTTCGGTGAGGTCTGTGGCAACCCTAACTGACCTAATCACCACCTGACAGTGCAGCGTTGCCACAGACCTTCATTTGTAAACAGTGCAGTGTCTGCGAAGCGCCGTGAAGCAGAGTGCAGTAAAACGAGGTACTCTTGTATCTTCTTTGAAGCAGTGTCTGTTCACATCCTTCGTTCATTTTGAAATCAGGTTATTTATCTTTTTATTGTTGAGAGGTAAGAGTCCAGCTCATGTGACTGGTTATATATGGAGATTCAAAAATTGGTCTAGTTTTCTTTTTTTTCCCTTGTTATTCCCAGTAGTTTTAAAGTAAGTAAATCCTTTTCTTAGTTGTTGTTCTGTCACTCAGTCATGTCCTACTGACTCTGAGCTCCCCCTAGACTGCAGCACGCCAGGCTTCCCTGTCCTTCCCTTCCCTATCTTCTGGAGCTTGCTCAGACTCATGGCCATCGAGTCAGTGATGCCATCCAACCGTCTCATCCTCTGCTTCTGTCTTCTCCGCCTGCCTTCAATCTTTCCCAGCATCAGGGTCTTTTCCAGTGAGTCAGCTCTTCACATCAGGTGGCCAAAGTATTGAAGCTTCAGTTTCAGCATCAGTCCTTCCAATCCCTAGTTTGAGGTCAGTACCAAGTATATTACTAACTTTAAAATTGTGCAGTTGCTCTGTTCATTATCTAAACAGCTGTTTATTGTGCATTCATGGTGAAGCCTGAGCGTGAACTGGGTGCTTGGCTCTTTCCAGGCACCCCTGCAGCTGTTCCCTCCTCCCTCCCTTCCTCCCTGCCTCTCACGGGCCTAGCCCCAGGGCTGAGGCCTCTCCTGTCACCTCTGTTTCCTCAGCAGGTAGGAGCATCCTTCTCAGCATCTCTTCTGTATCTTCCACCAAGGCCGTTTGGTCTCCTCTCCTGTTTCTTGATTCGAGTGAACTTTTCCTGCTTCTCTCCATGCTCTGGCAGTGCAGAGGGGAGGAGCAGGGAAGGGATGTGCAGGAGGACCTGGATCCTCCCCAAAGGGCCAGTCGTCCACGGGTGTTGAGCCCGCCTTTGCCAGGCACTTTGTGGGGCGAGAGAGTCAGGGGAATGGCCAGGCACCCCGGGCCCTTGGGTTTGGAGTTTGTGCAGTGTCTCCCAGGTAGCGTGTGATGCTCCAGAGGATGATGGAGCAATGTCAGACGTCCTGTTTATGCTTATCTTTTAGCTCATTTAAAAGTTTCTGTATCATCTATAAGGACAGTAAGGTTATAGGATGACTATCCATGCATGTATTGGTGAAACGGTTTACATTTGTTCTTATTGAAGTGTGACATCAGAAGTAGCCTGTGCAATTGGTTTTGATTTTATTAGCCATGTAAATAGGTTGCTTTGTATGCCAGTGTAGAGAGACAAACTTGATTACTTCCCAGACGACCAGACTTCTAAATATATATATTGTTTTTAATCACTTGTAGATCCTCCTCTACACAGCACAGCTATATATGCTGATGAGGAAGAATTCTCCAAGCAGTGCGGGTCACATCTCCCCTCAACTCCTCAAGAAAAAGAAGCAAAGAGAAGGTATGGGTGGATCACAAGCAGCTGTTTACTCATGGCTAGTGGCATTTCTTAGATGTTCTTTAAGATAGATGCTTACAAGACCAAAGCTTTTTAAAGATTCTTTGAGCCATTTTATGTTTTTCCTCAAGAGAACTGGGACATAAAAGCTTAATTATTCAGTAATTGATGTTACTTATAATAACTATAACTGACACCTGATTATCCTAGAAACATGCCAGTGAAGGTTATTTAGCTTTGAGATACAATGAGGAGAAGAAAGGTTTTAAGAGCGTAGAATTTTAGGTGATTTTACAAATTCTCTTACCCATCACAAACGGGATGTTTTTTGGGGCAGGGTGGGTATAGGGGAAAGAAGCTGATAATCCCAGAGGAAACACAAAGTCTGTTGTAAATTTCAGCTGTGTTGTCCCTTGGGTGCATAGGTTGGAGTTTTATAGATTTCTCTGGGGTTCTGGGTCAGGAAAATCTGTACAAATGACTCAACATAGACAACTTGAGGGCGCACATGGTGAAGAGCTCTTCAGTAGCTATAGTATGAATTATAAACTATTTGCTAGAGCAAGCCCTGACTTAAGGACCTCTGTTAGGTAATAAGTCAATTTTAGTTACTGACTATATTTTGAGAGTGACAAACTGCATTTTTAAAACAAACACCCCACTTGGGCAGTAGCCTAGATGGGACGTCTGTCCAAGTTTCTCTATCTGGGGATGCCTTGTGGTCCTTGGTCAGTCAGGAGATTCCAGGTTTTCTACCAGATGTTACTGGAAATCAGTAACAAAAGCCAAATATTTGGAAAACTACACGCTTTGTTTTAAACAGTGGTGAATGTAATTTTTCCAGAAGAATTTTTGAATGGGTGACACATTCACGTGGTTTAAAAAGGTTAATAAGAGCCTTCATCTCCTCTCTGTCATCACTCCGCTCCTGCACCCACTTCTTCCCTTCCCTGCCAGTGGTTTTCCTCTTTTTTGGCTGTCCTGGGTCTCCCTTGCTGCAGGGCTTTCTCTCGTTGCAGAGAGCCTGCTCTCCAGTGGCGGTGGGCAGTGCTCGTGGCAGTGGCTTCTCTTGAGGAGCGCGAGCTCCAGGGCGCCGGGGCTCAGCAGCTGCGGCTCCCGCCTCTAGAGCACGGCTCAATAGTTGTGCACAGGCCTAGTTGCTCTGTGATATGTGGGATCTTCCCAGAATAGGGATCAAACCTGTATACCCTGCATTTGCAGGCAGATTCTTATCCACTGCACCGCCAGGAAAGGAACCCCCCAACCCCAATATTCATTTCTGATGTCTTTTTACAGTTTCTTTGTGTTCTCAAAAGAAGTGTGTGGTCCAGCTGCTTACTGGTTGGTGGAGAGGAAAGTTTGCCTTATTTCAGATGCCAGCAATGGTGCAGGGAGAGGGGTGGACATCTGTCCCAAGGCTGACTCCCCCACCCCTTCGTAAGCAGGGGTGAGAGCTTTCATAGACAGAGTGGGGGACTGCATTCAGAGACAGCACAGTCATCTCCAGCAGTCATCTTCAAAATGGCATCAGTGGTCTAACCGGCGTCATCTTGGTTGGTACGGTTAATCTTCAGTTCCAGGGTTTGTTTGTTGCCATTTCTTTGAGGCCAGTGTGGCAGCTCGTGTCGTGGGTACAGCCTGCTCATCGTGTAGTTAACTTCTCCACCTGGGGTTTTAGTGTCTATAAGACAGCTACAGGATATGGCTCAGAACATTACCTTACAGCTCTTGAGAAAGAACTAAAGGTCCTTGGCTATGCTTAATGACCACATTATTATTAGCCTCCTTTGACTGTTTTCCTTTGTTCCCACATTTCTCACTTCTGTGATTAAACTTATTCAGACTAAAGTTTTCCTCAGATGAAAGGCAGGCAGAGGACATGGCCGGGGGCGGGGACCACAGGGTCCTGCTCCGTTTCAGTCCCCCGTTTTCTTTGATATTCTCAGTCTTGAGGAAGGACAGGTACAGAACAGGAAAGGCAATAAACTTTCGTAGTACCTGGACAAACATTTGAAAATTACTAGACATATTACAATGAGGATTATAATCAAAATGCACCTTGGTACTGTTCTGTCTTCATGATTAAAGCTGATGTACAATGTCTGTTTAATAGGCCACAAACAGGCTGTTTTACTTAGCCTAAAGTTCAGACTTAATCATGTATAGGTCAGAATGACTTCCCCATACCTCAGTATGTGAGCACTTCATCCATCATTTTCCCCTTTTAAGTTGCAACTCTTTCCATAGAGAGTGTTGATAATCAGTATGTTTTTCCAGCGTTGCCAGAGTGGTTTGCCTGCTCTGGGTCCGTCCATGTCCCTTGGTGCTAGGCCTCCTTTTTATTTATATGCTTGACTAGTTGTCCACATCAGGGGGTACCTACTCAGATACCATGAACAGACTCTGGGTATGTTCATAGGGAAATGTTTTATAGGCCACACATTTTATCGTCTGTTCCCAATTTTCACACAAACATTGTACATGTGCTTTAAGCTGTAAAATTAAAGCCAGTAGTGCTATACATCATGAGTAGTTACACTCTGTGACAACTTTACAGGACAGTTTTTTCCATCCTGAATATTAGGGTCAAAATATGACTAGAAACAAAACAATTGCTTTCCATTAGAAGTGTCTGCTATCAGAATTAGATCAATATTCCAGGAGAATTTTGTTTTTTCAACAAAAAGGAAAAAAAAAAATTTAATCTTGCATCAGTTTACTGGTAATAACAGAATTTATATACCTAATTAAATTTAGTCTAATCTTTATCCTGACAGCATACAAAATTTTGTTCTCAAAGTTCCTTTTTTATAAACCTTTTATAATTTTTTGGATCCAAACAAATTTGTCCTGTGTTTCCCTATCCAGAAGCAAACAACTGTAGAACAGTATTGTCATTTTTTTTAACAAAAATATTTCCATTTGTTTATACCTTTTCTTCACCAACAACTCATATCCTGTTTGTTTTACACATAGAAATGTTATCATTTTCACATTTCACAATTTTTAACCCTTGAAACCTTAAGAAAACCAAGTGATTGAAATGGTACACCAGCATTTTCTGATTGGCAAACTTAAGAACATACTCCACAACCTCTGAAAACATACATTTTTTCACAGCATAATTTTTCTTCAGTTGTATAACATGCATGTTTAATAAACCAAAACATCTTTAATTTCCCTCTTGGTCTTAAAAGAAGACAAAAGTAGGTAAACTTAGATTTGTTTGATTTGTAAGTGCTCATATTTTTTTAAGGCAAATTAAATAGAGCTCCTTTACAGATTAACCTCAGCAATATCATCCAAAGACAAAAACACATATTGAGACATACAAATGTCCAGACCAACAGAGATCTCATTGTTTTATCTTTTCACATTTCGTGAATTAGGCATTGCAATTAAACTTAGCAGTTTATGGATAGTAGTTAGAATAGCCAAACTCACATACTGTATCTTAAAAGGCTTTCCTCCTTTTTTTTTTTTCCTCTTAGCTTGAAGTTTTATAATTAACCCAGGGCTGGCATTCCAGGCAATGTGGACTGTGGTTGTATTTCAAGGACACAATAAGCCTTAACTTCAGATTTTCTCCTAGGCATATTTTTATTTTCCCAGGGTCTGAAAAAAAGTGTTTTATCAAGCTAGCTTTCCCTAACTGCATATGCAAAAAACTGGTTTTTGTCAATTTCAAGAGTTTCATCCTAACCATTTTTTTTTTCAGAGTCTAAAGAATACTATTGCCAAACATACATAGTCCAAAATAAATCAGCTTTCTTTTTGTTTAGTCATAATTTCCCAGCTCAAATTTTTCTTAATGAATTGAACCTGAATTTCCCATTTTACCTAAGGCAACAGGAGTACCAGTCATACAAATGGAATACATGCTCACACACCAAATGACAAATCTGTCACAAGCTCTCTCTCAGGGTGACCGGTTTAGAGCCTGAAACAAACACTTCCATGACACAAACGGTCCTCAAGGTAATCAGATCTCAGAACCAATTGGGAAGATGTCCGAATGACACTCGGTGCGCACAGATGGTCGTCAGTGGTAGTCAGATGTCAGAACCAGTTAGCAAGAATGCCCAAGTAGCAATTCATGCGAACAAACGGTCCTCATTGGCAGACAGACATCAGAACCAACTGGCAAAAATGCCCAATAGCAGTCAGTGCTCAGAAATGATCCTCAGCATTAGACACACACAACCAACTGGCAGGAGTGCCAAGTAGCACCTCATGTTCCAAACAGTTCTCAACATCAGACACACATCAGAACCAGCTGGCAGGAATACCAAGACAGCGCTTGTTTTTGTTGTTGTTTAGCTGCTCAGTTGTGTCCAGTTCTTTGCAACCCCATGGACTGCACACCAGGCTTCCCTGTCCTAAACTATCTCTTATAGTTTGCACAAACTCATGCCCATTGAAATTGGTGATGCTATCCAGCCATCTCATCTTCTTTCATTCCCTTCTCCTCCTGCCTTCAATCTTTCCCAGCATCAGGGTCTTTTCCAGTAAGTTGGCTCTTTGCATCAGGAGGCCAAAGGATTAGAGCGTCAGCTTCAGCATCAGTCCTTCCACTGTATATTCAGGGTATATTTCCTTTAGGGTTGATTGGTTGAATCTCCTTGCTGTCCAAGGGACTCTCAAGAGTTTTCTCCGGCATCACAGTTTGAAAGCATTAATTCTTCAGTGTTCTGCCTTCTTTGTGGTCCAACTGTCACATCCTTCCATGACTACTGGAAAACCATAGCTTTGACTGTATGCCCCTTTGTTGGCAAAACGATGTCTCTGCTTTTTAGTACACTGTCTAGATTTGTCACAGCTTCTTTTCCAAGGAGCAAGTCTTTTCATTTGATGACTGCAGTCACCATCTGCAGTGATTTTGGAGCCCAAAAAAGTAGTCTGTCACTGTTTCCACTGTTTCCTCATCTATTTGCTATGAAGTGATGGGACCAGTTTTTTGAACATTGAGTTTTAAGCCAGCTTTTTTTCTCTCTTCTTTGACCTTCATTAAGAGGCTCTTTAGTTCCTCTTCACTTTCTGCCATTAGGGTGGTGTCATCTGCATATCTGAGGTTATTGATGTTTCTCCCGGCAATCTTGATTCCAGCTTGAGCTTCATCCAGCCTGACATTTCGCATGATGCATTCTGCATAGAAGTTAAATAAGCGGGGTGACAATATTATAGCCTTGATATCCTCCTTTCCCAATTTGGAACCAGTCCATTGTTCCATGTCTGATTCTAACTGTTGCTTCTTGACCTGCATACAGGTTTCTCAGGAGGCAGATAAGGTGGTGTGGTATTCCCATCTCTTGAAGAATTTCCCACAGTTTGTTGTGATCCACACAGTCAAAGGCTTTAATGTAGTCAATGGAGGAGAAGTAGATGTTTTTCTGGAATTCTCTTGCTTTTTCTATGATTCAACAGATGTTGGCAATTTGATCTCTGGTTCGTCTGCCTTTTCTAAATCCATCTTGTACATATGGAATTTCTTGGTTCACATTCTGTTGAAACCTAGCTTGAAGGATTTTGAGCATTACCTTGCTAGCATGTGAAATGAGCACAATTGTGCAGTAGTTTTAACATTACTCTTCTTTGGGATTGGAATGAAAACTAACGTTTTCCAGTCCTGTGGCCACTGCTGAGTTTTCCAAATTTGCTGGCATATTGAGTGCAGCACTTTCACAGCATCATCTTTTAGGATTTGAAATAGCTCAGCTAGAATTCCATCACCACTACTAGCTTTGTTTGTAGTGATATTTCCTAAGGCCCACTTAACAATCCAGGATGTCTGACTCTAGGTGAGTGATCACTCCTTCATGGTTATCTGGGTCATTAAGATCTTTTTTGTATAGTTCTGTGTATTCTTGCCACCTCTTCTTAATATCTCTGCTTCCTCCTACGTCCATACCATTTCTGTTCTTTATTGTGCCCATATTTGCATGAAATGCTCCCTTGGTATCTCCGATTTTCTTGAAGAGATCTCTAGTCTCTCCCATGCTGTTGTTTTTCTCTCTTGCTTTGCACTGTTCACTTAAAAAGGCATTCTCATCTCTCCTTGCTGTTCTTTGGAACTCTGCATTCGTCTTTCCCTTTCTCCTTTGTCTTTCACGTCTCTTCTTTTCTCAATTTATTTGTAAGGCCTCCTCAGACAACCATTTTGCCTTTTTGCATTTGTTTTTCTTGGGGATGGTTTTTATCACCACCTCCTGTTCGATGTTACGAACCTCCGTCCATTGTTCTTCAGTCATTCCGTCTACCAGGTCTAATCCCTTGAGTCTATTTGTCACCTCCAGTGTATAATCCATAAGGGATTTGATTTAGGTCATACCTGAAAGGCCAAGTGCTTTTCCCTACTTTCTTCAATTTAAGTCTGAATTTAGCAATAAGGAGTTCATGATCTAAGTCACAGTTAGCTCTTGGTTTTGTTTTTGCTGACTGTATAGAGCTTCTCCGTCTTCAGCTGCAAAGAATATAATCAGTCTGATTTCGGTGTTGACCATTTGGTGATGTTCATGTGTAGTGTTGTCTCTTGTTGAAAGATTGTGTTTCCTGTGACCAGTGCATTCTCTTGGCAAAACTGTTAGCCTTTGCCCTGCTTCATTTTGTACTCCAAGGCCAAACTTGCTGGTTAATCCAGGTATTTCTCGACTTCCTACTTTTGCATTCCAGTCCCCTATGATGAAAAGGACATCTTTTTTTGATGTTACTTCTAGAAGGTCTTGTAGGTGTTCATAGAACTCTTCAACTTCTTTGGCATTAGTGGTCGGGGCATAGACTTGGATTACCGTGATATTGAATGGTTTGCCTTGGAAACAAACAGAGATCATTCTGTCATTTTTGAGATTGCACCCAAGTACTGCATTTCGGCCTCTCTTGTTGACTATGAGGGCTACTCCATTTCTAAGGGATTCTTGCCCACAGTAGTAGATATAATGGTCATTTGAATTACATTGGCCCAGATAGTACTAGTGCTCACAAACAGTCCTCAGTGGCAGTCAGAACCAGTTGTCAAGAAGGCCCGAATGGCACCAGCATGCACAAATGGGCAGGTTGCACACCAGTCTGCACACCGGTGGACTTAACCTGGTCTTAGAGCTCGTCAGCTTTTCCCAAATACTAGTTTCCATTCTACCAAGGAAAAGATTAAGCTTGTAGCCAGAGCTGAGCAGGGGAGAAACAGGGAGGATCCTCAAAACAAATGGTTTAGGCAGCTGCTCGAAACGCCCCCACATCCTCTACTCAGGGCTGGCTAGCTACGAGCAGCAAGCTGGTACACCGTCATGGCCACACGTCCCCTGGGAATCCCAGGACAGCCAGGCACCATGAAAGCACAGGAGCCAGCCCCACGCTGGGCACCAGAATCTTAACGACAAGGAGTATGTGGGTCTGGCTACTCGCCACTCAAAAGCCAATAAACCAGGTTGGTGGAAAGGAAAGGTTGCTTTATTTTATTATGCCAGCAACTGTGGGGAAGAGGTGCAAACATCTGTCCAAAGGCTGACAAGCAGGGGTGAGAGTTTTTATAGACCGAGTGGCAGCCAGGGACGACATGTAGAAACAGCACAGTCATCTCGAACAGTCAGCTTCAATTGGTCATCTGTGGTCTGACCAGCGTCTCCTTGGATGTTCTAGGTGCAGTTAATCTTCAGTTCCAGAGTCTGTCTGTTCCATTTTTTGAGGCCAGTTCTTGGAATTATGGCTTCTGATGTTGTGGGTACAGTCTGGTCATCATGTAGTTAACTTCTCCACCTGGGGTTTCAGCATCTGTAAGACAGCGCACAGGATATGGCTCAGAATATTAGCCCTTGAGAAAGAACTAAAGGTCCTTGACTGTGCTTAATGACTACATTATTATTAGTCTCCTTTGACTGTTTTCCTTTGTTTCCACATTTCTCTCTTCTCTGATTAAGCTGATTCTTTGACTAAAGGCGGAGGACATGGCCGGGGGCAAGGACCGCAGGGTCCTGCTCCATTTCATTTGTGCCCGTCAAAGTAAGAGTACAGAGTTTTTACCTTTTTCAAAAAGACAGGGTACCTTGCCGCCTGGCTTTCCCACTCTCTGTGTGTGGCAGAGCCGTGCGTGTCAGTGCAGGTGGAGCGCCCTCGTTCTTCTGTTCACAGTCGCGGGTTTCCCGTAGTCTGGAGCGTCACAGCTTCCTCCCCCAGGCCTGGGTCTGCAGGCAGCTGGGTCATTCCCAGTCTTCTGTCACCAGCAGTGCCGTAATCAATAAGGCGGTACATACGCCAGTTCACATGTATATGCCTGTTTCTGTAGAAAAGGAAAGCCTCGGTCACGTGAAACGTGTGATTGTCATAGTTACTGCCGAGTTCCCACCAGCATGGCATCAGGCTTGGGTTTTTGCCAGGGTGCTGTGCTAGCTCAGTTCTAGTTTGATTTTTCTCATGACTGAGTTAAGTAACCTCTTTTGTATGTGTTACAAGTTCTTGAATTTCTTTCTGCAAGCTCTTTAGATCCTTTTTCCGTGTTTCCCATGTTGGTCATTTTCTTCTGACTTCTATGACTGTGTTTAAACAAGAATGAAATTAACCCTGTTTGTCATAGACAGCTCCTGGCTTTCAGGGTTGGGTCAGAGGACTGGCGGTCTGCTGTTGTGTAGGGTAGGGCTGCCCTAGGAGACTGAGTGCTCGGTCCTCCCGAGGGGACCATGGACGTGCTGTGGAGGCGTCAGGCTGCTGCGTCCGCGGGCCGGTACTCAGTCCTCCCGAGGGCACCGTGGGCGTGGTGTGGAGGTGTCAGGCTGCTGCATCCACAGGCCGGTGCTCAGACCTCCCGAGGGGACCGTGGGCGTGGTGTGGGGGCATCAGGCTGCTGTGTCCATGGGCCGGTGCTCCGTCCTCCCGAGGGGACCGGGGGCGTGCTGTGGAGATGTCAGCTGCTGTGTCCATGGGCCAGTGCTCGGTCCTCCCGAGGGGACCCTAGACGTGCTGTGGAGGTATCAGGCTGCTGTGTTTGCAGTCTGGCGCTCAGGGGAGGGGCTGAACTGGTGATCAGACTGGCGGTTTGACACAGGAGTGGGCTGTGGCCACGGGTGGGCCTCCCAGGAAGAGATGGTGGCCTGAGATGGGGCAGAGGCCCAGGGCCAGCCCACAGGAGACCTGGCACCTGTCCAGGGGAGGAGGAGCTTGCGGAGGAGAGAGGAGCCCCTGGCTGGAGGGGAAGAAAGAAGCCAGGAGAGGGTGTGTTCTCAGGAGGCTGAAGTGCAGTTGATAAGAGAGTCAGATTAAGGCTGAACACTTGGGGTTGTTAGACAGTGTGGACCTCCTCAGTGACCTTGGTTTTGGAGGTGTGTGAAGCCCAAACAAAGAGCATCATTTGGATAAGTTGGACAGGGTTTATACATGGATACAGAAGGAAGTCGGGGCGGAAGAGATGAGCGGGGGCAGGGGCGGTGCCGGCACTCAGGAGGCGCCTCTCCTCATCTCTGTCAGACCCTCTCCTCTCCCGCCCCTCCCCCAGTTCCTCTCATGGTATCCCCACACGCTGTCCCCAGGGCTCCCTCTGCCCAGCCTCTCTCCCGAGCCCCCAGCGGGCCTCCACGTGGACCACACCCCCCAGATGCTCTCAGGCACCTCGGACTCCACAGAGGCGCCCCCAGGCCCCATCACTGCCCCCTCATCGGTGTCAGCAGCCGCTTTGTGTTCTCTGGCTGCATGGTCCTGCTGGCACCCCGGCACCCAGCAGAGTAGTCCGGGCCTCTGCTGGCGCGCCCCTGCTGGCCTCTCTGCTCTGCCTCTGGCTGCCTGCCTTCCCTCCTCGCTGTGCAGTGGCCACGGTCAAGGCTCCTGCCACCCGCCCCTCCTGCCTGCTCCCCGCCTGGTCCCTCTGTCTCTGGAGTCGCGCCCCCTCCAGGCTCACCTCCCACCTCCCTGCACAATGTGTCCAGCATGGAGGCTCAGTCTCACGCGTCCCCACCCACCCCCCAACTGTGTGCAAGGGTCACTCAGGCGCCTGTTTGGCTCCCCTTGTCAGTGGACACCGAGGCGGTGAGACTGAAGAGGTTTGTTAGCAGCATCCATGAGCATTACAGGGGGATGGATCAGGCTGGAGCAGAGACGGCCTCAGACCCTAGCGCCGCTCTCAGCTCCCGCCCTCCCTGGGGAGGGGGTAGACTGGGCCTGGTGCTGCTACCTCTGCAGTCGCAGGCAGGGGATCGCCGCTCGCTTGACCCTCTGTGCAGATGAGCAGCGGCTCTTCCCCGAGCGTGGGGAGGGGCGAGCAGGACCCCGCGCCTTGCTGTCTTCCCGGTCATGACCTTTGGCTTCTCTGGCACTGTTTTCTCTTCAAGATGTGTGATCTCTACTCTGATTCCCGTCCTGTGCCTTGATCGTGCAGGGTGTTTTACACCCACCTGCTTCTCTGTTTACTTTTCCTTCTTCCTTAAATCCCCTTCCTTTTTTTTTCTCTGCCTGAGAAAGTGCTGTCAAAAGTCCGCTCATCTTATGACCACTGTGTGTTTCCTGGCGCCACAGCCTGGTGTCCCAGGTCTCCGCTGTCTTTGACCTTCTTCCTAGACACGGATCCCATCACAGGAAGCCTCCTCATTGTTCAAGTAATTGTATTCCTTATCCTTGCTTTTCGAAGTTGGTGTTAAATGTCAAATGAAAAAACTGAAAGCACTCTCATCAGAAATTTAGGTTATTTTTCCTTTTCAAAGGATGAAAGAAGGTTTTCCCTTTTCTGTCCCCTAAACTTGGGCCTGTGGTGGCGGAGGAAGGGACGCTTCTGACGGGGCCACAGGGGCTGCAGTGACGGGCTCTTACTGCCTGCTCGAGCTCAAGTGATGCGGCCTGGGTGTGCAAAGGCGTGGGAGGTGACGGTAAGGCTGGGGAGGTGGCAGGCCCGCCCGTAACAAGTGGGAAATCTCATTAAACTGAGCTTGTGTTTGTGTCAGAGGAGCAGCTTTTAGAAGACACATGTGAATAAAAATGAAGCGTGTGCAAGATACTGATGGTTTGGTTTTTGGTACAGTTCGGACACTTCTGAAATTGAAGCAAGTGAAAACGAGTCTGTAAAGATTAGTGCCAAAAAGGTATGCACGATCTCCCAACTTAATTTGTAAGATATTTCATATCCTATTTAGAGTGGATGCAAGTAGAAGAAATGTTTTGTAAAGTGTTTCATATACTGTGTGGATGCAAATAGAGACAATGTTCTGTAGCATTATTTTTCATAAAGAGTGTATTATGTTTCAGAAGGTACTTTTTAAAGATAAAAATGGGATAGTTTTATACCTGAAGTGTTTTCATCCCCGAGATCTCAAATCTGTGTACCGTGTCAGTTTTCATAGTGTCCTTGTAATGTGCGTAGGTGGTGGTTAAACACTCTGTTGGGAGTGTTTGCTGGGAACCCTTTAATCCGGGTTTCTGGTCCTGTGCACGAGTGAGGTTGCCATCTTTTCTAGTATGTTCAGTTTTGAAGTTTGGAATTAAGAAATGTGGACCTTATGGTTATCTACTAACAGGAATGATAAGCATTTGTATTTTCTAAACAGTAAGGCTGTTTTCTTGATATAGCCAAGAAGAAAACTCAAGCCCATCAGTGACGAATCTGAAAGCCCTGAAGAAAGTGATGTAAGGAGAAAAGTTAAACCCACAGAGAACATAAGTACACAGCATGAAGCTGTTTCAGCTACAGCACTTCCAGGACTGTCAGAGAAACCAGCTGAAGCGGTCACTCCTCAGAAGACAGGACCCCAGAGTGCCGAGTCCTCTGCTGAGAAAGCGACGCTGGCCACAGAACATCAGCTGGTAAGAGTGTCTGCCATCCCCCTGGAGAGGAGAAGAAGCTGAGAATGTCCGGGGGAAGGGAAAGCATTTTTTTTTTCCTTCGCTTCTTTTGAAAGATATGTTTTTTTTTATTTTTCTTATTATAAAAGTATATTTACTTTAAAAAATTTAGAAGGTGTATAAAGGAAGATAAAATCCTTTAATTCCATCACCCCAGAATAAAATAACTGCTGCCTTTTCTGGTCTACACTCTTCAGTCTTTCATTGAGCTTTTCTTACCGTACATGAACCACATCCTTGGCATTAAGTATTCTACATACCATTTTAACACATGACATTTCATTCGTGAATGTGCCATAGTTTAGTTAATCTTTTACTAATGAAGAATTGCAGTTTTTAAAATATAAGTGCTTTGATTTTTTTTTTTTCCCCTAGCGAAATCTCTGTGCACATCCTTGGTCATTTCCTTAGGAAAGAAATTGCTCTGATAAGAATTCTGGGTCATATTTATTCTCTTTTAAGATTCTTGACATGTAATATCTCTTAATCAAGCTTTTAATATGTAATAATATGCCAGCATCTTGATTTTGGCCCACTGAAATGGATCTCAGGCTTCTGAACTCCAGATCTATGGAAATATCTTTGTTAAGCCAAGTTGTAGTAATTTATTATAGTGGTCATAGGGTATAAAACATCACCCAATAACTTTTCCTTTTTAGTATCATGCTCTTGGGTTCTAGAACTTCCTTTATTTTTTTCCCGTCATAGTTTGTTTCTTGGCTGAGATTCCTTATCTGCTTAATCCTTAAGTCCATCATTTCCTTCTTGGGACATATTAATGTTTATGAGAGTGGCTTTGAAGTCTCTGCTTTCTAAGTCAGGTGCAGTCAGCCCTCTCTATCTGCAGGTTCCACATTGACAGATTCAACCAACTATTTGATAGGAAATATTCGGGGACAAAAATTACATAAAATTCCCCAAAAGCAAAAGTTGAATTTGCCACGCACCAGCAACTATTTTCATAGTATTTGTATGTATTTCATAGTATTTGCATAGTATTTGTATTAGGTATTATAGGTAATCTAGAGATGATTTAAATGTAATGGGAAGAAGGTTATGTGCAAGTGCTACCATGTTATACAAGGGGCTTGAACATCAACGGATCTGGGGGTCCCTGGGGATTCTAAACCCACCTTCCTTGGACATTAAGGGGTGACTGTACCTGGACTGTGGTGGGTCAGCTTCTTTTGAGTACTTCTTTTCTGTCTTGACTACAGGTCACATTTTGTGTGACATTTTTCATCTAGGAGTTTAAACTGTGTGTTACACGTTGTTGACAGGTGGTTGAGATTTTGAGT
Organism: Bos indicus x Bos taurus; assembly: GCF_003369695.1. Taxonomy (NCBI): domain Eukaryota; kingdom Metazoa; phylum Chordata; class Mammalia; order Artiodactyla; family Bovidae; genus Bos; species Bos indicus x Bos taurus. The sequence goes on along the minus strand of NC_040102.1, from coordinate 15,094,712 downwards.
TGTGTTTTCTTCTGAATGTTGACTTTCATTCTAATAGGTATCTTGATTATTGGCTGATCAGCTTGAACTTCTGTGGGTGTGATTTATCCCTTGTTGGGGTCAGTCTGTGGAAAGCCTCAGGGGGTCTCCCAAGCCTCTCTAAGTCCGTGGACTCAACCTCTATATTAATAGTCTTCAGTCACTGCAAAACAGAATACCGCAAACTGTGTGACTTCAAACGACATACGTTTATGCCTCACACAGTCTCTGTAGGTCAGAAGTCCAGGCTCGCCCAGCTGGTGAGGGCCAGGGTCTCATAGGCTGGGGTCGAGGTGCCAGCCAGGACCGGACTCTCACCTGAGACTTGGGGTCCTCATCTGAGATCACGCAAGCTGTTGATAGAATTCAGATCCTTGCGTTCTTGTTTCCTCTCTGGTGGAAGCCAGGGGTCAACTCAGCAAGCAGAGGCTGCCCCGAGGCCCTCCTCACAGGGCCCTCTCCCGGCGGGGCAGCTGGCAATGTCTTCAGAGCCACCAGGGCCTCTCAGTCTGCAGTGATCTCCTGTGCGATGTGACTAATCAAGGGGTGACCATCCCACCAGAGTCACAGGAGTCACCCACACTCAGGAGCAGAGAGCATACAGGTCAGTGGGAATTATGCTTACCGCACCCCCAGGCTCTGTTGAGTCTGGTCAGAGACTGGCTTTAGCCTTAGTTACAGGACGGAGGAGCCTGGTAGGCTGTGGTCCATGGGGTCGCTAGGAGTCAGACAGGACTGAGTGGCTTCACTTTCACTTTTCACTTTCATGCATTGGAGAAGGAAATGGCAACCCACTCCAGTGTTCTTGCCTGGAGAATCCCAGCGACGGGGGAGCCTGGTGGGCTGCCGTCTATGGGGTCGCACAGAGTCGGACACGACTGAAGCGACTTAGCAGCAGCAGCAGCAGTAGGGTGGGTGTAGGGCAGCCCTAACTCTTGAGCAGTGTTTCTTAAACCTTTTTCATTGTTGTCTTCCCTAAGAAGCCTTTTTAGACATTTTTCCTCCTAACCATTCCCCCAACTGAATTTGAACATCATAAGTATGCTGTATATCTATTTATGTATCAGGTACTTTGGAGGGTCATAAACTGTTGTACTAGAATCTCTAAGGCTGTCTTGCTCCCCACCCTGGGGACAGTTGGAGATGGCACGATCTCGGGCATGTTCTTACCCCTGAGCTGGGGTGTCCCCCCAGCACCCGCTCAGCTGGATCAACAGCTCTTAACTAGTTAGTGAGGCCTCTGCGTTTTCTCCATCCAATTTCCCCGAGTATTCCTTGTCCTTTATCACTTGTTACGTCCTTGTTCCCATGATAGCACATCCAGTGCCCCTGTGTAGCCTCCCTGGGAGCATGGAGTAGGCGTCAGGGACCCCAGCCAGACCTCTCGTGTCCTCTTCCGACAGCCTGTTGCAGGGGCTTCGGCCACTGTGCCCTGCTTTCTGCCTCCTCAGCGGGGCAGGACGCTGCTCTCAATGGGGATACAGCTGCTGTGCTGCCGTCTGAAGGAAGGTGTCCCGGGCCTGGGGGGCCGGGGCAGCCGTAGGTTTGCGTTCTGAGAGTCTCAGGCTTGTCCTGCCTTTTGTCCGATGCCACCCCCCCCCACCCCACCCCCTCACCCCCCCCCCCCCCACTTTATGGTTGTGCTGGCAAGAGAGCTAGTTCAGAAGCTGTCACTTCATCATAGCTTGGAGCAGAAATTGAGCTGATTCCACATATTATTATCTTAAATAATAAAAGCTCAGTTTCCTCCAAGGCACCCATTGTTACAAGCCAACTGAAAGTTTTAATTACTTTTTATTTTGAGGTAGTTTAATTTGTTCAGTGTTTCCTTATATTAAGTTAGATAATTTATATGATTAATATATTCACTTAGAACAAAATGAGAAAGTTAGTCACTCAGTTGTGTCTGACTCTGTAGCCCACCAGGCTCCTCTCTCCAAGGGATTTTCCAGGCAAGAGTGGGTTGCTATTTCCTTCTCCAGGGTATTTTCCTGGATCAAATTGTAGCTAAAGTATTGACAGTGTCTGATAATGCTGTCTTAATTCTTGTTTTAAGAGAACTTTCTCCTACATGAAAATCTTTGCTGTGGTTTTTTGTTTATTTTGTTTTGTTTTTTAGGAAACTCAGAAAAATAAGATGCTTCCTGGCAAAAGGAAGAAACCAAGAAGTTACACCACAGGTATAGAAGTGTTTTATATGTAGTCAATCGTTCAAGAAGTTCTTTTTTAAAAATATATTTTTTAATTTAATAGAATAGTACATTTAAGTATATAAAATTTCCACTTTAAAAAGTTAAAAAATATATGACTTTGGAGTAACTGAGTTTTCCAGCAGTCTATCATGAAAATTTTCAATATACAACAAAGGATAAAGAATTGAACAATATATATTCATATACCTACTAACTAGATTTTACCATCAGAATTTATTTCTACTTGCCCTAGCACCTATTCATTAATCTATTTTAATTTTTCATCACGTTATCACTCTTTTCAGACATCAAACTATGCACTTTTAGAAGCCTTTTTTCATTCAATGTAACTCTGAGATTCATGCATATTATTCTGCATCATTTTTATTGGCACAAAGTTTATTGAAAAATGGGAGGAAAATCATTTTCTCTCTTCAGTTTTTTAAAAGATAAGTTTTGTTTTTCTAATTATAAAAATGTTTATTTTAGAATATTTCAAAGATATAGAAAGGATGATAACATCACCTACAATTCCATCACCCCAAAGTAACTGCCATGTTTTTTGGTCTATACTCTTCAGTCCTTTTACTGAGCTTTTCTCACCCTAAGTGGGCTCATATCCTTGTCATTCAGTATTCTACATACCATTTTAATGAATGTGTAATATTTCTTTCACAAATGTACAAAGTTATAGTTAATCTCTTATATCAGCTGTCTGAATCAATATATGCAGTAACCTTCCTGTGTCCTAGAAGTGATCCGTCAGGTAGATTAAAACTAACAAAACACAGTTAACAAAGATCTGCATCACCAGTAGCATTCAGTAACAGCCGGCTGTTAAAGGCGCAGCAGGGTAACTAAGGGACGGCTGCTTTTGGCTGCTTCAAAAGTGGGCCAACCAAGGAGGCGGCCACTAGAGGGCGCCCTACCGACAGGGGTTTGTGAGCCTGTCTTCTCCCATGTGTTTCTTCAAAACCTCTTACTATTTTTAGCAATTTGGTGGAATACTTTTGTTGTAGGCTTTCAGATCCCTGGACCTAGAGCTAAATTGCTGATAATCAGTATATTAAATTAACCTATCCTGATGTTGTAGATACTTCCGACTGTGCACCTGTTTGGTGTTTAAAAGAAAAGAAAGCCAGTGACATCATGGAATTAGATGTGTTTTTGTCTGCATTCGAGAACATTCTTCTAGAGTATGAGTGAGTCTTTTGATGTTGTCATTTATGTGCCTAATAAATTTCCCTTGAAATAGCACTTCTGTTCACCCCACAGCTTGATATGGAGAACTTTCATTATCATTTTTATGAACTTTTAAATTTCTATTATACTTTTTTCTTTAAGCCTCTGATTTAGTAGTATGTTATTGTATGTCCTTGTATGTGACTTTTTAATTTGTATTTATTAATCTTCTGTCTTAAATAGTTACAGTCCAATTTCATGGACTGGTAATACCTATTTTTGAAATACTGAGGCTTCATTTATGGCCTAGCACATAATCTCTGTGGAAGCTCTAATTATTGGATCTGTGTAGAATCAGTATTACTCAGTTTTTCCTGGTATTTCTATCAATTTATGCTATCTCTATAGAGGTTATTTTACTAGGATATCATGTTTAAAATTGCTCTTTTAGATTGAACATTTTATCCTTATGAAGTGACTCTTTTCATTCCTAAAAATGCTTTTTTTGGTTTTAAAATCTTTTATCTCATATGTCACTAGATTTCTTTAGTATTTGCCAGATTTTACATTCTTTTAACTTTTACTTCCTACCTTTGTCTCATGTTAAACTGTTATTTATTACAAAATCCTTTTTAAGTCCAGTGTCCATCTTTGAATTTCACTTTAGTCCATTACACTTAATTATCCTTACCTTTAGAAGAATGTATTTATCCTTTTTTAAATTTATAACTCCCCACCAGTAAGATTAGAACTTTGGCAAGCTGTGATATCTTGGTCTTCTGCCCCCACCACAAAGTGCATCATGTTTAACCTGGAGACTGTTTAATTCTGGGAAAAGGGCGATCAGAGTTGATATGAAATGGCTGTTTGAATTTAGGGTCTAGACTTTGAACTTGCCAGAACCAGTTAAGAACTGCAGCTTCTTAATGGTTCCTGGAGTCCTCCTCATAAGGCTTTTAGGGCTATATGTGGTTGTTGGTTTCCCTGTGGAGGAATGAGGTCTGGGGTTTCTTATTCCATCTTCTGATGTCAAAAGTGCAGGCCATCTCTCCTGCTTAGCGTCTGAAGAATTAGGCCACGGGCCTAGTCCCCTTCTCCTGGGTGACTTTTCCTCATGTATTTGCCCCAAGAAAAAAATGGCTATATGACAAGCTCTCACTCACACAAGAGGTTTATTTTCAATTCAGACTTTAAATTCTAGTGTTGTTCTGTGACGAGGCCGAGCAGGGGTTAGCTCCACCCTGGCAGGGTGTGGGTCACCATGGGTCTGTGTCCAGCTGTGAGGGAGGGAGACTGGGCTCTTCTGTCCCTGACAACAGGGACCCAAACCAGTTTCTTTGTTTGGGTCAGCTTTTGCAGAGCTGAAGAGCTGGCTTCTGGCTGCTTATATAGCGGTTAGTCCAAATGTGAGGCCCAGTCCCTTCCCCAGTTGTGGCAGGGAGGGAGGAAAGGGCTGAAGTCTGCTGGCCACTGGATCAGGCTGCAGGGAAGCCCCGGCTTGTCTGGGACCATCACTTTCCACGTGGTTTCGTGTCACTTGTGGCTGTGGCCAGTGTCGGGAAGTGCTGGCCACATGCGTCAGGACTTAGGAAAGAGAGTTCCAGTTGTTTTTCTTTTCTTGAGGTGCTTCCAGTATTTTTTTTAAACCTGAGAAGGGGCTGCAAGCTGACCATGCCCTCTTAGATATTCAGAATGGCACATGCCAAACTGTGTGTCCCTGGGAATGCTGAACAAATGAAACACGCCTTTCCAAATCCTTCAGAGAGTACCTGAGTTTGACTTTTTTTTCATTCTGCTACAGACAAAAAATAGACTCTCGAGTTTGTAAGGCAGCCATCAACAAATTTCATTCTAATTTGAAAGAAGAACTCATCAAAATGGTAAGTTCAGTGACATAAATTGGTTGGTCTAATTTTTATTTTTTTAAAAACTAATCCTGAGCAACTCACTGTTGTCTTGGAAAAGCTTGCATTTGCTGCCAGTGTGGTGAAGATTAGAAACTGGATATGATATGTTATAAAATGATAAACACTTGACTTTGGAAAATGCATGCAAATATTTGTTTTTGTTTTGTGTAGGTTCAAGAAATCCAGATGTTGAAGACTCTGAAAAGGAAGAATGCTAAGGTAAATCACTTACGTGATTAAAGACGCAGTCCTGTAGAAGGTGCACATACATGGCAAGTAAGACCCGACTCTGGGTTTTGTGACCTACAGTTTGTGGAGGCCTTTTATCTTTTTAGTCAGGCTTTTGTTTGGTCGATCTGGTGACTGTTCAGGTGAGTACTGATCAAGTCAGTAATGTTGTTGAGACGTAGGCTAAGGAACAGGGGTCCCAGTTGGCCTAAAAATGGCTCTCAAGCCCCAAATGACCCCTTACATAGTTGCATATTATGTAATACGTGTATCACTACTGTGTGTGTGTCAGAAGTCTTTCAGACTAAAGAACTGGCTCGAGTCTCAGAAAGGGCAGGCTAGGAAGAATACTGGGCCAAGGTCAGGAGATCTCTTGTCATGGTGCTGCTGCCTCAGTGTCCTGTTGCCACTTGGTCTGCAAGGAAACACGAGGCCCTTCCAGCCCGCCTGTTTACAGTTGGACCAAAACGCATGCCTTGTTCTGGCTGTAAAATTGCGTGAACCCACGTGTGGAAGCACAGCCGCCCTCTGTGTTTATAACAGAAATGGGCGTGAAGTGGATAGTTTTCCTTGTGGTGAAAAACAAACTATTCTGGTGAAAAACAACAGCCTTTGCTGTTTTTCAGTTTTAATCTCTTGTTGGTCATTCCTGCGTCTCTCACAAGCAAGCAGGAGTAGTCTGAATGTCCAGCAGTGGAACATGAGGTAGTCGCTGAAAGTGATGGTTGAGATGATGCAGTGAATCCTGTTGAAATGTTCTCTGTAAAATACAAATTGTGTCATGGCATTCCCGTGCTTCAGGATTTTCCTAGTGTATTAGAGGGCATAGGAATGCCTTACTTGGAAGCTCACAGGGTAGTAAAATAGGCCCTCCTCTTCGGGGCTATCTGCGAGAGGACCCCCTGGACTTCTCCAGTTCCCTGTTCTTTCCCTTCATAGCACACGTCACAGGCTGTAATTACATCCCTTTGTATGTCATGTCTGTCTGCCCTGTGTGACCAGAGTTGGTAAGAATGGGGTTTCCCGTGTTTCCCACTGTGCTTCCAGTACAGTGTACAAGGCACAGTGTACAAGGTGGTGCTCAAATGTTTACAAAACTAATGTAACAAATTTTTGTTACTAGATAATCTCCAATATCGAAAAGAAAAGGCAGCGTTTGATTGAAGTCCAGGATGAACTGCTTCAGTAAGTAATATCGAAATTCTCTTTGAGAACTTAAAATAGGGATTTAATCGCAGCATTTCACGTGAGGCTTTGCTATAAAACTTGCTGCCGTGTTGCATTTAAACACCAGGTCTTCTCTGGGCTGGAAGCTCAGTCAAGGGCGGTTATACTGCCGAGTTGAGAAGCTTTTAGCAAATCAGCCCTGATGTGCCCACCACGAGCTCTCTCAGTTCCTGCCTGAGAGGCGCTCTGATTGGACATGTAACGCATGGACGTGAGGCTTAAGTGCGGGCTCTACCACTTGGCTGGGCAGCCTTGGGCAGGCCGTCCTCTCAGTGCCTCATTCCCTCGTTTGCAATGAGCATGATGGTGACTGTACCTCCCAGGGTGTGTGAGGCCTGAGTGAGTAAATGCGCAGAAAGTGCCACACCATGACTGGCATAGCACAGTGTCGTATGCGGCGTTACCAGTTTTCATGAGTGTCGTTGAGACGCATTGCTTGGTGTGACACACCTGGGCCCAGGTGTCAGGCCAGAAGAATTTCCAGGTCTGTCTCCACGTGTGCTTAGGAAGACAAGCGCAAGCCGTCTGCTCTGTTTCTGGTGGTCTTCCTTACAGACGGGGTGGCCAGGTGAGCCGGAGGGCTGGCAGCAAAGCAGCAGCAGAATAAGCAGTGTCAGGTACGCTCCCTGCCCTTCAGGAGCCTTAAAATAGCTTGGAAAGTGGTCTTAGAAGACAACCTATGAGTGAGTACTAAGTTTGAAAGATGAGACCTGCCCCAGAAGTCTAGAAGAGGGAGAAACGGGTTGTCTTGGCCTTTGGTTCCCAGATCCAGCCTCTGAACAGGTGCTGCTGGCTGGCGCTGCAGCCTTCATGGGCCCAGGCCAGAGTCAGAAAAGTAATCATGACGGGACGCTTTTTCAGGTGTTAGCTGTGTGTCGCTGGGCGCTGTCCTAAGTGCTTTGTGATACCAACATATTAATCGTCACCATAACCCCAGGAGGCAGGGTGTTTGGCCACAAGACAACTATGTAAGACTCGGATCTGTCTCTCAGAGCTTCCAATCCTTTTTCTAGACGGAGTTGTAGAACTTGAGAGGTATAGTATTTTGGAAAGGCATAGAAAGAAAGAAAATGTGTATCATTGTTTTACATGTAGAAAACCCAAGGCACAGGGCGGTAACATTCCAACAGCCCCCAACCCGGAAATGGGGGAGGCAGGACCCGGTGTCTGCCCACTGGCTCCCGACCCAGCACTCCTGCCCACGACCCTGCTGGCGCCCGACCCAGCGCTCCTGCCCACGACCCTGCTGGCTCAGGGGGTTTCCCACTGGTTCAACACACAGAACTGTACGGGGACTTCTATAAAATGATATTAGAGCAGGTTTTAAATATATCTTTGTGAGAATGAAACATGGTAGCCATTCCCCATTCTTTTATAAATTGGTCCACAATATCCAAGTTATCCTTTTTATTTTGTATGTTAAGAGACTTACGAGCTACTGAATCAGAAAGCAGGTTGCCCAAGGTTGCACATCTCATCCAGGCACTGAGATAGTTTCTCCACTGCTTTTATTAGACTTGGACAAAATTTCATAAGACAGAGGGGCAGAGGAAAGGCTTTTGGTCCATGCTTTTACTGCTACACTGCAGTGTTGGTCTACATCCATCTGGGGCGCTAAAATCTTGATACCCAAGTATATGTTTCAATTCAGTGGTTCCTAAGACTCTAAAAATGACTTAATGAACTTTAAGATACATAAGGCATATTTTTCTGTGGGCTTCACTGCTAAGTACTTTTTAGGCATCATATTTCAGAGTTTTTGCTATATTTAAATTGATTTCAGAATCATTCACATTGATAATTTGAAAGCTAATGATATCTTAAACCACCTAGTCCACCTTCCCTGTTTATTTACTTCACTCAAAACCCTTACACACTCCACCTTAGGCTGAAGTTCCACTTTGTCATTTCTTTTTGGGAAAAATATCTTTCTGTTTTAGGGTAGAACCAGAGCTGAAACAACTACAAATAAAGTATGAGGAACTTCAGGAGAGAAAAGCTTCCCTTAGGAAGGCAGCATATTTCCTGTCTAATCTCAAGCAGCTTCATCAAGATTACTCAGATGTTCAAGAGGAAGAACCAAGTGTAAAGGAAACAGTAAGTTCAGTTTTTAATTTTCACTCTGCTTCAGAAGACACAGGGCTCCTGTTAGAGAGCCGGAGCTTGGAGGGGAGAGCAGTGGAGACGCCAGGTCTACCCAAAAAGCAGCCCTATAAACTGGTGAAAATTTGTTCACACCACTTCTTTAGCTAATTAATTAAGGCCAGAGAGGTAAATGAAAATCCAGAAACACTGATTTTACTAAGGTATTTAAGCTTCAGAGAACTGAATTTCTTGAAGGGAAAGTGTATCCTCTGGACAAAACTCAACTTGTCATCAACCTAAGACTAAGACCACTAAAACCTATACAAGTTTTAAAGACCAACCTCTTGTTCTTTGTTCAGCCCGTATTTTTACTATCTTTTGTATCTGCAAAAGTAGCCATTATCCCATATAAATGGTAGGTATGATTTTAGAAGTTGAAAAATGTTTTAAGAGGGCATGCAGGAGGGGAAAGGGTGGTTGGCATAGATTCTTTTCTGTGGTCTTACAAGATAGTGAATATAGCTGGCCCTGTCCTTGCTGTTCATGCTTTATATATAGTAGTGTGTCTGAGTTATGCTTTCAGAGTGTAGATACCAGGGTACATGCCTTACCTCTTTTCTTAAACTAAGAATCCAGTACCTAATGTTAGTTCTTCCTCCCCTGAGAGCAGGTGCCCCCCGGTACAATAGGTTGAACACATTAGGCTCTCAAATATCTGTTAAACTGAATTGCCTAATGGTAGGTGATATAGACAAAATTATTTGGGTTGTAGTCACTCTGATAGCTTTGTGCTTAATTTTGTTTCTAAGAAAACCACCTTGAAAACATAAGCAACAAAATATTCTAAGTATAATATAGCTGTCAGGACTTTAGTCACTGGCTCTTAGATACAAGTTGTACCATGATATTTGGCGTAAGTTTCAAACTCATGAGTTGAGTTTTGTTTCCTATTTTTATGCTGGGTTTGTATTTAATTTTGTCTTTAATCATTAAGGACACTTGGATTGGCAACTGAGAACCACATGGTTAATTTTCTCAAAAAGTAATTTTTCTAGATGAGTTTTATGGGCCTGGTGTCTCGTTACGTCGGTTCTTACAGTGAACCTGCTGAGCCACAGAGCTCTGGCTAACCTGCCCAGACCACGTCTTGGCCTGTCCAGGGAGACTTTGGTTTAAGTCATTCGGATGCCATTGCTCTTTGACCCGGCTGGTCTTCTGGGTGAGGAGCTCAGGCTTTGCAGAGCAGTTCCCTTGCAGCCTGTTTATCAGTTGTTCTGAGGTGACGGATTAAAAACAATTTCATAAAAATGAGTGAACAGTGATTCATGGAAAACACTATTATCACTGGCATTTGGTCATAACATTGAACTACATAAAATGGATAGGGTTTTAAAAGGGTTAAGTTTTTTTATTCATCTAAATATTTTTCTTCAACAGTATGATTCATCTAGCCTTCCAGCTTTGCTGTTCAAAGCAAGACCCCTTTTAGGAGCCGAACATCATCTGCAAAATATCAACTATCAATTAGAGAATCTCCTTGACCAGAAATGAGACCAGTCTACTAAGATGTGCACATTTAAGATTAGTCTCATGATACAGTTTTAGAAGGTAACAACAGTATATATTTTTGCACAAAGGAAAATGGGAAGAAAACCTGAACTTTATTACTATTAATTTGAACTGAATATTTTTTATTGTTATAACATTCTCAGATAAGTTTAAAAGCAGGAAACTGTCTTACTGTTCAGACTGTATGTATGACCTTGAGCTTGTCACCAGAATTTAATATTGCTTTGTCATTAAAATTAAATAGCTAAGTATAGTAGTTTTAGAGGTCATAATTAACTTTTCTAGTTAACACCAAGTACTAAGTTTTTAAATGTTTTACAGTGTTGACACCTCGTCAGCCCTTAGAAGCTCTACCCTACAAATAAACATGCAAAATTAAGCTGATGTGAACATAGTTAATCACATAAGGAGAATTCTACTGAATTTTAATAAGCACACTGGAGCTAATTTTCAATAAAACTGGTTTATTTGAGTACATAAGATTTGGAAGTAAAGTGATAAATAAAACAGCTGATATAACAGGCTTATTTAATAAGTTACTATAATTTAATGGTACTAAATCTGCCTTCATGTAGATTACAGCCTAGTTATGTCAGTGTCCATAATTAGCTACTCTTGTAACACTTCTATTAGTAGTTCATCAGGAATTTCATCCATCCTATTATAAGCCAGAAGACTGTTCTCTGCAGCTTCTGCTAATTCAGCATCTTCTGTAGCCTCCAAAATGTAAGTATCATCAATGCCGTTATCCCAGTCAGCGTCGGAAAATGCCCCTTTCGACAACACGCTGGATGACGGTCCATGAGGACTCTTGGTCTCAGTGTCCGCTGTTGTATCTGTTGTAAACTCCTCTCCCTGTAGTTCCAAGGCGGAGGGAGAGCAGAGTAGGAAGAAAATACCGATTACTCAAACAGAATGTGTGATGGTTTCACCATACAGTTGATCTGTACTGCATTAAGGTATTCAGTTCAACAGATACCAAACACGGGACGGTACAGTCTCCAATGCAGTCATCACGGGCTCATCGTTGCTGCCTTTGTGGGACACTCACAAAACTCCACATTGGAAATGCCTGCAGCTCCGTGGTACGCCCTCTCCGGTGTACACAGATGGGCTACAGCAAAGGGAGACTGAGTCTTTAAGTGGACAAACTGGAATCTGCTATCTGAACAGACTAAGTTCTTGATAGTTTTAGATTGAAAAAGGTTTTGAGATAACTACACGACTGAGTGTCTGATTTGATCAAAAGTATGACTGGATTTTGAGTATTAAACATATTGTATTAACATGAAATTTCCTGAATAATTTCACTATAGATGTATAAGAATGTTCTTATTCTCCAGCTACATGCTTGAGTATTAAGAGACGAAGGGTTTTGATATCTGCTCTTACTCTAAAGAGATTTGTTATGGACTGAACGTTCGTCACCCCCTTCCCCGTTAGATGATCCCAACGCCCAGTGTGGTGGTATTAGGTGAGGGCTGCAGGAGGCAGGTGCTGAGATCAGAAGGGAATGGTGCTAGTGCTCTGTGACCCCGTCTCCCAGGGACAACACAGTGAGAGACACCGCTCAGTGACCCGGGAGCTGATGGGAGTCCACAGCACCTTGATCTTGGACTGTCCAGCCTCCAGAACTGTGAGAAATTTGTTGTTTTTAAGTCACTCAGTCTGAGGTACTCTGTTACAGCAGCCTGAAATGCCTAGGACAAGATTCATCAAAAATAATGTGTCATGTGTACAGTAGCGGGAGAAAACAAGTGTGGCCAAGTGTTTAAGAACCAATCAAGAAAAGGCACACAGGAGGGTTCCTTGTTCTTCTGCAGCATTTCTGCAGGTTAAAACTCTTTCATTGCAATAGAAAACAGGCAAATATCAGTAACACTGGAGTTTAGCTTAAAATACTAAAAGTGTTAACTGTTAAACAGTATAATAAACCTATCACTCAGTTTTTAAGTAAAAAGCTAAAATAAGTTAAATCCAAGCAGTGGTAATACTGGTCACCAAAGGTACTTACAATTTGGTGTTTTCAAGGTATTACTGGATTAGCAGGAAAAAAAAAAAAAACTTTCAGAAACCCACTAAAACCACAGCCATTTATCAAAATAACACTTCAAATAAACTAGGGTGAAATATTCTCAGAGACAAAGTTTGGTTCTTTGAAAACACTTTTTAACCTAGTAATTTACCAGAGACTGGCGATCAGGTATTTTATATCCAGCTCCTACAGATCACGGAGGTTTCTACCATTTCAGTATAAATTTTTTCAGGAGAGACGTTTTTAAAGTTGAATACATACCAGACAGTTACCTAGATTATAAACTCAAGCACTCAAGTAGGTAACTTTCATTTTAACCATAACACTATAAACAAAAGGGGGAAAAGTGTAGAAGAGTCCTTAATACAAAGTTCTTGTAAAATATTAGACCTCATATTAAAGTAAACAGAGGGCAGTTACAGGCAATCCATAATAGAAACCTGAATGTTAAACTGTAAATTAAAACACCTGAAATACCACTTTATGTCTACCAGCTTGGTACAGATTAAAAGGTAAAAATAAGAAATGGCAAGTGGAGGATAACCTAATTTCCTATCATTTTCATGGAGAACAATTTGGTAATACAGAAAATATGACAGTTTAAGTAGGAAAAATCCCTACAATATAGTATATATACTACTAATTTTGGAAGCTACAGACCAAAACATTAATCTGAGTGGTAAAATTATGAGAATGATTTTTTCTTTTTGCGCTTTATGTATTTTGTAATGTTTTTCTACAATGAATGTGAATTACTTGGGTAAGTAATATAAAAGTTTTTTTCAAAGAAAAATATTGGTTTGGCAGTCTGGTAATATCTACCAAAGTTTAAAGTGTATATATATATATCCTATAGAACTATCTCTAGAAATTCTTTCTAGATATAAAGAAAGTATATTTTGATATACTTTGTAAAGCAAAAAATGAGAAGCTAAAATGTCTGAAACTGGTTAATAGCTATCTATTTCTTATGCAGCAGTGGGAAAAAATGAGGTTGAGAGCAGATGTGTGCTGAGGTGGAACGACCACTGCAGCAGTTCCTAAGTGGAAACAAAGTTCCAACCTGTGTTCAGATGATACCTGGACACCATTAGCTCCTTGAACCACTGTACGAAGTCGCTTCAGTTGTGTCCGACTCTGTGCGACCCCACAGACGGCAGCCCACCAGGCTCCGCCGTCCCTGGGATTCTCCAGGCAAGAACACTGGAGTGGGTTGCCATTTCCCTCTCCATTGCGTGAAAGTGAAGTTGCTCAGTCGTGACCGACTCGTAGGGACCCCATGGAACGCAGCCCACCAGGCTCCTCCATCCATGGGATTTTCTAGGCAAGAGTACTGGAGTGGCTTGCCATTGCCTTCTCCGTAGAAACCAGGAGGAAACTACAAAGTGCACTTACCTCTTTGAGAAGAGACAGAAGACATACTTCAGCAGGTAGTGGAAAGCCTGAATCAGAAAGACAGTAGAACTATTTTATATAATATCTAATTTTTACTCTGTGGTAAACGTAAAAATTAGTAACTCACAGTCAGATTTGAAGTTTTCTGCTTTGCAGACAGGGTCATGACATTTTTGATACCAAACTTCATTTTTCAAGTCAACCAAAATCCTTTACATTTAAAACAAAAAGTAAAAATTAGTACTTTCCAGACAGGATAAAAAGCAAAATCCCGTTACATGCCATTTACTAGAGAGATGCCTAAGACTTAAAGAGGGAGAAAAGATAGAAAGTAAAAGGATACAAACATATCTGACAAATGGTGTTTGCCAAAACTATGAACTTTAGGGCAAAAATTATATACTGACCAAAGTTTCTCCCAAGAAGATAAAATTCTCAACTTGTTCCCGCCAAATAAGAGATCTTCAAAATATGTGAGTAAAGCTTACAGAACTTCAAGGGTAAACAAATATTCAACCATAATTTAAGATTTAAAAAAGAAAACATTCTTCTGATAATTGATACCAAACAATCACCCCAAAACTCAGGATATCAAAAATTTGAGAATTTAAAACAATTTAAAACAATTTAAAAAACTGACTATGCTAGGTACAGTATGAATCATTAAATGTATAAGTACTCATTCACACATTCTCTGACTACAAAACAGATTTAGAAATAAGCAATAAAAAGAACTGAAACTCAAAACTTAGAAATTTAAAACATTTTTCTTAATAACCAAGTGACTCAAGGAAAATTCATGATGGAAATTAGAATATGCTTAGAATTAAATGGATTGAAATTACATATTGAAATAGGTGAGGGGAATTTCCTGGCGGTACAGTGATTAGGATTCCATGCTCTCACTGCCAAGAGCCCAAGTTCAATCCCTGGTCGGGAAACGACGATCCCACAAGCCTCACAGTGGTGCCAAAAATAAATAATAAAATGTGAAACTGAGCTAAAGTGATCTTTAGAAAGAAATTTAGAATCTTTAGCAGTAACACAAATAATTTAGAAAATGAACAACAATAAATCTTAAAGGCAGAAATAACAAAAATTTCTAAAAGTCAATGAGGACAGAATGAAGACTAATAAAATTCAAGATTAATCAAAAAAGGTATAAAGACATAAGTGGTATTAGAAGTTGAGATATAACTACAAATATAAAATACATTAAAAATATATATTATGAACTTTTTCTAGTAATGCTGAAAATTTTCGTAGAACAGACACAGTACTAGATAAAAATATACCAAACCAAGCAGAGTTACAGAAAACCCAAACAATCCTATAACCACTAGAATTTTTTTTAAGTAGTTTAAAATCTTCCCACATTTCATAGAAAAGAAACACAAAATGGCTAACTATGTGTTTGGGACATTTACCAAGGAGAGAAAAATGGGCTGGTAGCTCAGTCTAAGGGCCCCATAAACATTCCAGTAACAGACTTCCTAACAGACAAATGCTAGTTTCCAAACTGTGCACAGAAGTGCCCCAGGGCGATACAGGATATGTCTGTCTTTCAGGGGATAGGGTGACATCTGTCAGGCACCTTGCAACCGCTTGCTTGTAACTCACAGGCTCTACAGTACGGCATCACCCTTCTCCATTCCTTTCAGTGATGTCCTGTCTTTTTAGAGCTGGGTGTTTGATATTGGTGGTAGTGATAAAAAAGTAGCATAAATATGGAATGAGACGTGAGGGTGAGGCTGGCAGTGTCCAGCTTGATCCCAAAGTTTGAGTTTATGCATGCAGGCTTCAAAAGGACACACAGCTCATTAATAAGCATACTTAAGAGTCAACAGGTCCCAACTTCCAAGGATAAGTCAAGTCACTGTGATGTAATATACACATAGCAACTACAGTTAATACTATATTGCATATTTGTAAATTGGTAAATCTTAAAAGTTCTCATCACAAGAAAACAAAAATGTAACTATATATGGTGATGGATGTTAACCAGACTTACTGCTGAGATCATTTTGCAGTTGTACATAGATATCAAATGTTTTACACCTGAAGCTAGCTAGTATAATGTTAAATGTCAATTATATCTCAATTTAAAAATGAAATAATACTTCATTTCAATTGATGCATATTGTTTTTTCAAAGTGCTACTAAATTATCAGGGCAAATATTAAGTTGCCTGAAACTGATTAATAAGTATAGGTATTTCTCTTGTCCTTGGAACAATGTGAAAAAGTTCAGACACTAAGGGCACCATGAACTGAGTCTGGGAACCACTGGGCCAGTGGCAGTTTGCCAAGCTGAGCGTCCTTGTCTATAAAGAATGCCCTTGGCAGGAGGTCTCTGATTTCTGTGTATGGTAAACAGGCCTAGAGTCTGTGGGTTTATAAGACACGGTTCCCTGCACATGTCACACATGCTATGTAACCATGAATATAAAACAGATGGTTCATAACCTCAGTGTTCCCTGCTGTGTACGGTGGCTGGTAGCTCCTGCCTCAGCTCTGAGCCGGAGTTAGAGAAAGCGTCCCGTGCAGGAAGGACGTGGGGAGCCGTGCCTGGTGTCCCAGGCCTGACTGCTTCCTTATACCTTTAAAACTACTAGTAAAGCTTCTCATTGGGTAAGATCTCTGATTTGGATGAGGGAGGTTTGACGATCCAATCCTCAAATTAGTAATCGGAAACTCAGATGAAAACCACAATACCATTTAAACTCACCAGATTAGCAAAACAAATTTAAAAACCTAACGATAGTAAAATTTTGGTAAGAATATGGGGCAGGACAAAATCTGAAAACACTGCTGGTGGGAATATCAAGTAGCATGACCATTTGGGAAAATAATTTATCTAATAAAATTCATGCATATTCTGTGACACAGCAATTCTAGTTTTAGAAATACACTTTGAGAAACTTGTGTATGTGCGCCAAGTGACACATACAGTATTTGTAGCTTCACTGTTTACAGCAGCAAGCCAAATGTCCACAGCAGGACAGCAGATGAACTAGTCTACTTACATATACAATGATGGAAACAAGCAACAGCTACATTCTGCACTATGCACAAACCTCATGAATATAATGTTGACCAAAAAGCAAGTCAAAGGACCAATTTACTATAAGATTAAAAAATGTAAAATGAAATGTCTGGAGATGCAAGCAAATATGGAAAAAACCATAAAGACGGAAAGATTGCCACAAAATTCAGGACAACAGCTATTATCTCTAAAGAAACTGTACCTGGGCCCAGAGGATACTTCTGAGGTTAAAAGTGGTAGATATGCAAGTATATGCACATGTGTATATATATATACACACACACACACGATGTATTTCACACTTAAAAGGAATACACTGGATAATAATACAACCTGTAATTCTTCAGAAAGAAATAGCAACCCGAGAATCTCAAAGTTAAATAATCATTATATGAAATGACTTTCTGGCAAACATTCATGAACAGAAAAAAAGACTAGGAAGATACACCAAAATCACAACCATAGTTCTGGGACTACAGGTGGTCTTTGCTACAGATTTGTGCACTGAGTTTTTGAAGTTTTTTTTAAAAACTGAATTAACCTATGTATACATTATAGCACTGAATCATAATATCTAAGATGTTTTCCAGCTTTTTAAAGTTTCATGATCATTTTCTCATGCCTGGCCCATGTGCTGTAAAAGCTTTATATATTGAAGTCTGAGCTTTGATATTAGGTATTGGCTGGTGGTGGTTTAGTTGCTAAGTTGTGTCTTAACTCTTGCAGTCCCATGGACTGTAACCCACCAGGCTCCTCTGTCCATAGGATTTCCCAAGTAAGAATACTAGAGTGGGTTGCCATTTCCTCCAGATGTTAGATATTAAAACATAGAAATTCTGCTAACATCATAAATGATAATGACTGCGTTTCTATTTTATCCCTATCTGAATATTTCCTTATATGATGTAAAATCCTACTTCTGGTCTTACTTCATCCTTTATTTCCTCTTATTTTACCAGGGGCAAAAGACAAGTCCAAAACAAGGCCTTGCATATACAGCAAGCATTCAATAAATACTGGTTCTCTTCTGGACTATTCTTTGTCTTGAACATGTTAACATAACCTTTAACTCTAATTCTTAAACCCTAGCAGAGTAGTTTCCTTCTTGCCCAAACTTGCTCACGTTTGATTTAGACTCCGTAGGTGTCAAAGGCTAATGGCTACTGGCTCTCATTTCTTTCTAGCCCCACTCAATTCTGCTGTAGTTTCCTCAAGATTTCACTATTTAAGGGGTTATTTTACCAAATAAAGTACAAATAAAGATGATATGTGCTGAGGCAAAGTAATAAGATATTCACAGTTAAATATTAAAAAGCACAAGCCAAATATAAGTTGTATGAGTTACAACTAAATCTATTATAACAAAATCATTTTTACATTTTCATCTTAAATTATAAACACTTAAAATATAATACTGGGTAAATACATAGAACTCATTAACAAGCAATAATACTTACATGATATTATTACTCCTGTGGGCTCTTCCAATGTTTTCACACCAGCGGTATTTACAAATGTCATAAACCAACAATTCTTCTGGGAAAAAGTAGTTCCACCGCCGAATTCCTGAACCACAAATAATGTTTCTGAAGGTACTATTACTCTCTCATATAACAGTTAATAAAGAATAAAGTTATCTTTACCTCCTTTAATGCCATTTTTATTCACCAGTGAGAGAACAAATTGATCAATTTCAGGGTAAGGTGAACACTGAAAACCTTCAATGGCTTCTACTGCAACAGAAAAAATAATTATAAATCATAACAGCTAAGAGATGAGTTAAATTTTAAGTTGTTCAGTACAACTGTGTTCACAGCCGCCTCCTGCCAGTTTTTAGTTTTCTTGCTTCTCTGCAGTTTGTCTTTTAATCAGTCGTGCATTCTCACAAGGAAGCAGGTAAAATGCAAACCTCTCAAATCAAATTGTAGCTACTTTTCATAAAAAGCATTTAGAATCACTTCAGTTGCTTGCTTCATTCTGATAAAGAGAAAAACAGCCCCCTACACTTGGGAGCTGGCCTTGTGTTAATACTGTCACTGAGACTGCGGTGTGGCCACAAGCTGGCTGGGGACTTGGAGCTCAGCCCTGGTGTTCTCCCATTAATCATAAACTGCTTCACAGAACTTCAGCATCATATAAGGTCACTGTGGCCACAATAATTCAGGACAAGAATGAAGACCAAACCACAAAAAGGACCAAACACCAGCCTATTTTGTCTCAGTAGCTGCTCCTTTACCAGCTGTGGCGTTAGTCTCCCCCGTAGTCAGCCTTCTTTCCAGATAAGATTTATCGAGATATTTAAATCATAAACCTGTCACTGACAGCGCCCAACTCAAACAGCCCACTCTTCCTTGGAGACTCCTCAGAAGCATCTAACTCAAGCCTGGATCCTATAAGAAGTCCTTTCTAACGCCCTTTTTCTGAGATGCCTGTTTCCTATGGTGTGCAGTCTCCACCAAGGTAACCAGCGATAAACTCACTCATCACAGGCGCATTCTCCAGGGTCCTGTAGCTGCAGAGCACTAACATCTTATGTCTTCTATCTACAACTCTAAGGAAAATTACTTAAAAATCTTATTTAAAGACAGAGTAATCTACTTTTCTTAAAGCCCAATTTCACTTACAAAAATAGTATACATAATAGTGTACATAATTAAAGAAATTTTGGAAAATATATTAAAGCAGAAATGAGAGAAATAAACTTCAATGTCTAGAAACAACTGTTAGACAGTAAACAGGTAAGAAAATGTTATCCATATTTTTAAAATAAACCTGTGATCATACCTCATATAATGTTAGAGCCTTATCTCAACATCTTAAATGGGCATTTTTCATACTATATAGGCTTTATAAATCTAAGTCAAATGTCTACAGAGTATTTTACAGTATGTAACCAATCCAATTTTGTTATATATTAAAATTTTCAGTCTCATTCTTAGAATGATAGCCTAAAAAGTGTGTGTATTAAAATATTTACTGGAGTTTATATCTTAGAAAAAGATATTTTCTTCAGTAAACGAATGAAGAACATATAGATTTTATGAAAAATTATATGGCCATTAAAAGAATGCAGAGGCTCTTCATGTGCTGGAAATGCAGGGGAGCTGTACTGGGTTAAACAGGAAACTGCTAACAGCGGTGACCCCTCTGTGGACAGAGGAGTGAAGAGATCTTTAAGTTTTTTCATTTTAATATGTGCTTATTTTAGACAACCTACATTATTTTCATATTTTTCCCCAAAAACACTATAAAATGAAAATTAGTAAGCTTTAAAATACATTTTTTTTTTTCACATTTTCCATTTTGGAGAGAAATGCAGTTGTTCTGAAAGAACAGTACATACAAATATATAAGATTTAAGATTTTGAAGAAAAATAGATTTTGTGTCCTTAAATTTTCACAGCAAATTGTTTTCTTAAACTTACCTGAAGTACCGGTACGACTGAAACACTGAACTCGCTGTTTACTTTGAGGTACGTCACATGTCAGAATTCGTAAAGCATCTGAGAACCTGAAGAAGAAAATGTGTACAACAGAAAGTAATACTAGAATTAGAGAGATCTGACTACTGAAAGGACACAATTTCAGTCAGTCTCATAATAAAATCCTTTGTTCAACAGCTCATTGTGCTAGGATGTTTATGCCACATTTGCCTACAAAAACACCAATCCAACCCCTACAAAAAGACTAGTTTGGTGACCATTTATAGTATTTTCCTTAACTGCAGAGTCAGTCAGAAGACCTGAGAAATGCTGAAGCTACAGAAGCCTCTGAAATTTTTGTTAATTTTAAAAGTCTGGATAATAGGAAGAAAAAAAGGAAGAGGAACAAAAGCAAAGGGAGAAAATTCTACAGAAAAATTATTGATAATTTATTGGTCAGTTATTAATTTGACAAATATTTATGATATAATGTTGAGTAGACAAGACAGGTGATATAATCATATAAATAATGATCCCAAGAAATATGTTTCAAGTGAAGGATCTATGTAAATTATATTTCTGTATGTGCATATATAAAAAGAAAATTTTATCTTAACGGTAATTACATTTCCAAATGCAATAAGTAGTTTTTATTTTCTTTTTTAATAGAATAATCATTTTAGAAAACCTGGAAAATATATCACATATAAAAGGACATGAAGAGAAAAAGTTAAAAATAACGTTTAAAATAACGTTTATTATTTTCTAGTTAATAGGCAAAAATGAACAGTTAACCTAGAATTTTAAGAACTTTCTTTTACTCAAAATATAAAAACTTTATACAGTTCACATTTTAGTAATTCACAATGCCATTCATTGCTTAATAAATATTCTTGAACACACAATGGTTTAATTCTGGTCCTGCATACCTGACATTGCTGACCAAAGAAGACAGGAAGTATTGATTTTCTTTCGAAATATTCTTCGATTGTATAGGAAAAAATTTGTTATCTTCAGCAACTTCCAAAGCCACATACTTTCCTATTTTTGATGATTTATACAGTCGAAAGTTTCTATTCCTGGTGTAAACTCCTATATAATTAAAAAAACAGTATGAGTTCATGGTTTCAGTGGTGTGTTTCTAGGTCAGCAAATATTAATCCTGTTCAGCATTATTAGAAAAAAACACATGGTTCTGGTTCCAAACAGCAACAGAGATCCTGAATTCACCTTCTCCCGTGGACACACTCTACAACAGTATACGAAACAATTTCACGTGGACAAAATGTACCAGGTGGAAGACCCTTCTCATCAGGCAGTGAGAGGGAAATCACACCGAAGCAGCCGGGAAAGGCTGAGACACACTCTGGCCATAAACCCCACCCCAGACACAGCAGCTCCCAGCCTGCAGGGAACTCAAACTGGGAGCTTCTCCCCAAGGAGCAAAGTACTGCTGCAAACACCTGGATTTGAAGACCAACTGGGCTCCCACCCACAAGAGCCACTGTTGCTCAGTCACTAAGTTGTGTCTGACTGTGATCCTATGAACTCCAGCACGCCAGGCTTCTTGCCTCAAGAACCCCACGAACACGATGAAAAGGCAAGAAACCCATGGGGGCTGTGAAAACTTACTGGGGTTCCTGAAGAACAAGGCAGTGTGAGACTCACCTGCCTCGGAGTCAAGTTCAGAAGCAGCCACTTGAAAAGCACCCATTCTTCATGTGAGAGGTTTGTTTGCTAATTTTAAAGCCCTGGCCTGAGGGGCAAGGTCTCGTTGGTATATAAAGGATGGAGCCTGCTGGGCACCGCCTTCCCTCTCGCCCTTTGCCTTGCTAAAGCTGGAGAGAATCACCTTTTCCTTTTTCTTGTATGAGCAGTATCATCTTCACCCCTCTACCTTGCTCCAGAGTGCCAGTATCTCCCAGAGGGGAGCTTTTAGGATCAATGATCTCAAAACCAGGGCAGATGAACCTACCCAATCAAAGTAGAAAAAAAAAAAAAATAGAAAAAAAACTATATTGCTTAAGGGATTTATGGGACAACATCAAGCAGACTCATATTCACATTACAGGAGTCCTAGAAAAAGAGAGGAACAGAAAACTTATCTGAAGGAGTAATGGCCAAAAACTTTCCTAACCTGGGGCAGAAAACAGACATACAGATATGGGGAGTCCAGAGAGTTCTAAATGAGATCAAACCAAAGAGACCCACAGCAAGACACATTATAAATAAAATGTCAAAAGTTAAAGCCAAGGAGAGAATCTTAACCTACCAATACAAAAAGCTTGTTACCTGCAAGGGAACAAGACAACCACCAGATTTTTAAGAAATGTTCCAGGCCAGAAGGGAGTGGCACGATATATTGAATCCGGCTGACGGAAACGAACCACCAAGAATACTGGCAAAGCTACCATGCATAATGGAAGCATAAAGAGCTTTCCAGACAAGTGAAGGCTAAAGGAGTTCACCACCAAACCAGCCTTGTAAAAAATATTAAAGGGACTTCCTTATACTGAAAAAATAAAAGACGCCTTAAGGGCTTCTCTGCCCGTGGAGTTCTCCAGACAAGAACACTGGAGTGGGCTGCCATTCCCTTCTCCATGGGATCTTCGTGACCCAGGGATCAAACCCGGGTCTCCTGTACTGCAGGTGGATTCTGTATCGGCTGAGCCACCTGGCAAGCCCTAAGAAAACATGAAGGAGTGAATCACCGGTAAAAGCAAATATGTAGGAGAGGTAGGGGACTGAGACGCAGAATTAGTATGAAGGTTAAAAGACAAAAGCAGTACAAATGCTATGCTTAGTTAAGGGGTACACAGATGACAGGGCTGGGGCTAAAAGTTACAAATTTAGAATATTCCCAAACCTAAGTTCTTATCACTTAAAACACGACTGTTAAAAGTTGTTCTATGTAAGCTTCATGGTAACCACAAAGTAAAAACCCACAGTACATACACAACAGGACAAAAGGAAGCGAAGCATACTCTCCTGCATTGCAGGCAGATGCTTTACCAGCTGAGCTACCAGGGAAGCCCACCAGACATGCATCAAACCTCAGAGGGAGAGAGCAAGAGAGCTGGAAGGAAAGAGAGGAACCACGAAACAGCCAGCAGAAAACGATGAACAATATGGCAGTAAGTACGTCAGAGAGCAAACAATGAAAAGCACAATCACAGAAAAGGAACCAAATGATCACATGGATCACAGCCTCATGTAATTAACGAAACTATGACGCATGCCGGGCAGGGCCACCTAGACAGATGGGCCATGGTGGAGAGTTCTGACAACACGTGGTCCACTGGGGAAGGCAATGGCAAACCACTTCAGCATTCTTGCCTTGAGAACCCCATTTACACTATGAAAAGGCAAAAAAATATGACACTGAAAGATGAGCCCCTCAGGTCAGTAGGTGTCTAATATGCTACTGGAGAAGAGCAGATAAACAGCTCCAGAGGGAATGAAGAGGCTGAGCCACAGCAGAAAGGATGCAGAGTTGTGGACGTGTCTGGTGGTGAAAGAAAAGTCCGAATCTGTAAAGAACAATACCGCCTAGGACTCTGGAAATGTTAGGTCCATGAACCAAGGTAAATTGCAAGTGGTCAAACAGGAGATGGCAGGAGTGAACATCGACATTTTAGGAATCAGTGAACTAAAATGCATGGGAATGGGTAAATGTATTCACATGACCATTATATCTACTACTGTGGGCAAAAATCCCTTAGAAGAAATGGAATAGCCCTCATAATCAGCAGAAGAGTCTGAAATGCAGTATTTGGGTGCAGTCTCAAAAACTACAAAATGATCTCTGTTTGTTTCCAAGGCAAACCATTCAACATCACAGTAATCCAAGTCTATGCCCAAACCACTAATGCTGAAGAAGCTGAAGTTGAACCATTCTATGAGGACCTATAAGATCTTCTAGAGCTAAAACACCAAAAAAAAAAAACACACATGTCCTTTTCATCACAGGGGACTGGAATGCAAAAAGTAAGAAGTCGAGAGATACTGGGATTAACCAGCAAGTTTGGCCTTGGAGTACAGAATGAAGCAGGGCAAAGGCTAACAGTTTTGCCAAGAGAATGCACTGGTCATAGCAAACACCCTCTTAAAGATGACTACACATGGATGTCACCAGATGGCCACTCCCGCAATCAGACTGATTATATTCTTTGCAGCCGAAGATGGAGAAGCTCTATACAGTCAGCAAAAACAAGACCAGGAGCTAACTGGCTCAGATCATGAACTACTTATCGCAAATTTCAGACTGAAATTGAAGAAAGTATAGAAAACCACTAGACCATTCACATATGACCTAAATCAAACCCCTTATGATTACGCAGTGGAGGTGACGAACAGATGCAAGGGATTAGACCTTGTAGACAGAGTGCCTGAAGAACTATGGACAGAGGTTCATAACACTGTACAGGAGGTGGCAAGCAAAACCATCCCAAAGAAAAAGAAACGCAAGAAGGAAAAGTGGTTGTCTGAGGAGTCCTTACAAATAGCTGATAAGAGAGAGACAGGAAACGCAAAGGAGAAAGAGAAACATACCCAACTGAATGCAGAGTTCCAGAGAATGGCAAGGAGAGATAAGAAAGTCTTTTTCAGTGAATGATGCAAAGAAATAAAAAACAGAATGGAAAAGACTAGAGATCTCTTCAAGACAATTAGAGATACCAAGGGAACATTTCATACAACGATGGGCACAATAAAGGACAGAAGTGGCGAGGACCTAACAAGCAGGAGATGTTAAGAAGATGTGGCGAGAATACACAGAAGAACTGTGCAAAAAAGGTCTTAGTGACCCGGATAACCACAATGGTGTGGACACTCACCTAGAGACAGACATCCTGGAATGTAAAGTCCAGTGGGCCTTAGGAAGCATAACTACAAACAAAACTAGTGGAGGTGATGGAATTCCAACTGAGCTATTTCAAGTACTAAAAGATGATGCTGTGAAAGTGCTGCACTCAATATGTCAGCAAATTTGGAAAACTCAGGAGTGGCCAGAGGACTAGAGTCAGTTTTCATTCCAATCCCAAAGAAAGGCAATGCCAAAGAATTCTCAAACAACTGTACAACTGCACTCATTTCACATATTAGCAGAGTAATGCTCAAAATTTTCCAAGCCAGGCTTCAACAGTACATGACTGTAGAACATTCAGATATTCAAGCTGGATTTAGAAAAGGCAGAGGAACCAGAGATCAAATTGCCAATAATTGCTGGATAACAGAAAAAGGAATAAAATTCCAGAGAAACATCTGCTTCGTTGACTATGCCAAAGCCTTGGACTATGTGGATCACAACAAACTGTAGAAAAATCCCAAGGACATGGGAATACCACCTTACCTGCCTCCTGAGAAATCCATATGCAGGTCAAGAAGCAACGGTTACAATCAGACATGGAACAATGGACTGGTTACAAATAGGGAAAGGAGTACGTCAAGGCTGTATATTGTCACCCTGCTTATTTAACTTATATGCCAAGTCAGTCACGTGAAATGCTGGACTGAATGAAGCATAAGCTGGAATCAAAACTGCTGGGAGAAATATCAAGAACCTCAGATATGCAGATGATATCACCCTAATGGCAAAAGTTGAACACGAACTAAAGGGCCTCTTTCACTAAAGAGGTGAAAGAGGAGAGTGAAAAAGCTGGCTTAAAACTCAGCATTCAGAAGACGAAGATCAAGGCATTCTGTCCCATCACTTCATGGCAAATAGATGGGGAAACAGTGGAAACAGTATCAGACTTTATTTTTTGGGGCTCCAAAATCACTGCAGATGGTGACTGCAGCCAAGAAATTAAAAGACAAGACACTTGCTGCTCCTTGGAAGAAAAGCTATGACAAATCTAAACAGCATATTAAAAAGCAGAAATATTACTTTGCCAACAAAGGTCTAGCCAAAGCTATGGTTTTTCCAGTGGTCATGTATGGATGTGAGAGTTGGACCATAAAGAAGGCTGAGTGCAGAAGAATTGATGCTTTTGAACTCTGGTGATGGAGAAGACTCTTGAGAGTCCCTTGGGCTGCAAGGAGATCCAACCAGTCCATCCTAAAGGAAATCAGTCCTGAATATTCATTGGAAGGACTAATGTTGAAATTGAAGTTCCAATATCTGCCCACCTGGTGAGAAGAGCCAACTCACTAGAAAAGACCCTGATGCTGGGAAAGATTGAAGGTGGGAGGAGAAGGGACGACAGAGGATGAGATGGTTGGATGGCATCACTGACTTGATGGACAAGAGTTTAAGCTCTGAGAGTTGGTGAAGGACAGGGAAGCCTGGCGTGCTGCAGTCCATGGGGTCACAAAGAGTAGACAGGACTGAGCGACTGAATAACAACACTAATGCAAGTCAGCTGTGTTTGGAATTTACTCCAATACCTGCGCCCCGACATTTCCCAAGGGCAGCTGTCATTAACCCAGACCCAGGTCCTATGAATTAAAATCCTGTGATCGCCATGGATTAAGCTGTAGTTCCCGAATACTTCCACAAGGCGGCAGCACTTTTCCTTGCCCACCTCAAGCCCTCTTCTAAGCGCGCAGCCTCCTAGGTTCTAAGCACCCACAAGAATGTACTGTGAGCCCCTAAGAGATCAGTGTGGACGGGGTGTCTGTGTGATGCTTTAGGACTTAAACGCTTTAGTATTTTCTCAGGCACAATCCACTCTAATTCACCAACCAAAAAGCGAACTTTCCCTCACGGTGTGGTGGCCCCAGGAAACCAAGGTGGGTGAAAAGAAAGTGCTGCCGCCTTGTGCCCATTTTCGGAACTACAGCTTAATCCCTGTGCTAACAGTACCTCAATTCACTCCTGGGTTTGGGTTAATGACAGCTGCTCTCAGGGAACGTCCTGAGGCAGGTATTGGAAAAGTAAGTTCCAAACACAGCCGACTTCTGGGAAGCCAACTGCCAAAGGTAAATTGTCCTCAACCACTTTAAACAGAAAAGGAAAAACAATTTGAACGTCCACCACGGGTAAGATGGTAAGCATCCCTAAGTGACACAGGAAATGTCAGTCAAAAGGCCAATGGGAAATCACATCCCATCCGGCACAATGGCCATCTTCCCAACTCTGAAAACAATAAATGCTGCTGGAAGAAGCCGCCTGAAGAAGAAAGGAATCCCCGAAATTGGTAGCAATATACACTGTCAGCAGCCAGGATAATGGAGAGGCCTCAAATGACTGGAAAAAAAAACTGTCACGATGGGCTAAGCCTAGAATCGGACGTCCCCACACCGGGGCCTGTATCCTGAGAAAAGCACACAGCAGAGGCACACGCAGCAAGGAGCACTGCAGCCCTGCCTCCGATCTCCAGGACTCAACCAGCATCTGCGACAGGAGATCAGGGCGTAAACAGGACGTGCCACTTAGATACGGCAGGCTATTTCTCATTCCTGTACAACCGCCCCTGAAGTTACAGAATTATGACGCTGGTGGCCGCAGGGATGGGTTCATACACTGAGGAAAGTCAGTCACGCAGAGGTAGAACGTGATGTATGAGGAATTCTCCAGGTTAAACAAAAAACAGACATACAAGGCAGCAAATGTATAATGCAGAAAGAGAGTCTGCGAAATCAAAGTCAAACAAATGGTTTCGGTAAAAACAAGAAACCAAAGTGAAAGAATGGAATGAATCAGGAGGTCCCTATGTAAAATGACAAAAAACTCTGTGTCTGTAACAAATAATCCACAATGATTATCCCCTTCCTTACTTCCTTCCTTGGACATATGCAGGGATTCTGTATCTCTAAGAGATAATCCACAAAACTTATCTCCTATATTCCAGCTTGGTATTCACAGAAAAGTGTCTCTGAGATTACCAATACAGCACGACCTGCTGCACACCATCTGCTAGATGTTCTAAGGCAAAAGTCCGAAAGAACAGTAGAGCTGGCCCATTGGTAACGTAACACCCCAACCCGGGGCTGTACGCTGACAGCCATCACAGCGTGGCAAATCCACTATACTTCAAAGGAGCATCGGCAAGGTGTTAAAGGAAAGGAAAGAAAAGCAGTGCCTGTTGATCCTCTCCGACCTCCCAGACTAGGGGTGCTGGCCCATCCCTGGAGACCGAGCAGGCTTGGGTCCCACTGCTCAATGAAGGGGGGTCAACACAGCCGGGCTCGGTGCCCCGGGCTGAACCCCTTGGGAGGGTCTACACTGTGCCAGGTCTGGCTGGGACAAGAGGCTGGTGTGGCATCAAGGCCTCGAGAAATTTCAAGACAAAATTCAGCCGGTCTGCATCTCTCCTGAGCTGGGGATCCCAGCTGAAGCCTCCGTCCTGAGAGTGGAGCCTCCCAGCATCTCAGCACCCACAGCAGTGTCCTGTGGAGCCCAAACAGATTGGTCTGGACGGGGCATCTGTGTGCTGCTTTAGGGGGAACAGGCAGGTAGACTCACAGCCTTTCATGTTTGCTCAGACACAGTCCATTCCAAATCAGCCCAGGAAGCCAACTCTCCCTACGGCTCTGGCTGCTGCAGGAAACAAAGGTGGCCGAGAAAGTGCTGCAGCCTCGGTGCATTTTCCGTGTTGCTGTTCAGTCGCTTGGTTGTGTCCGACTCTTTGTGACCCCATGGACTGCAGCACGCCAGGCCTCCCTGTCCATCACCAGCTCCCAGAGCTTGCTCAAACTCAGGTCCATCGAGTCGGTGATGCCATCCAGCCATCTCATCCCTGTCGTCCCCTTCTCCTCCTGCCCTCCA
Organism: Bos indicus x Bos taurus; assembly: GCF_003369695.1. Classification (NCBI taxonomy): domain Eukaryota; kingdom Metazoa; phylum Chordata; class Mammalia; order Artiodactyla; family Bovidae; genus Bos; species Bos indicus x Bos taurus. The sequence goes on along the minus strand of NC_040102.1, from coordinate 15,065,697 downwards.
TCTTCCCCAGCATCAGGGTCTTTTCCAATGAGTCAACTCTTTGCATCAGGCGGCCACAGTACTGGAGTTTCAGCTTCAACATTAATCCTTCCAATGAACACCCAGGACTGCTCTCCTTTAGGATGGACTGGTTGGATCTCCTTGCAGTCCAAGGGACTCTCAATTGTCTTCTCCAACACAACAATCCAGAAGCATCAATTCTTCGGCACTCAGCTTTGTAGTCCAACTCTCACATCCATACATGACCACTGGAAAAACTGTAGCTTTGACTATATGGCCCTTTTCAGCAAAGTAATATCTCTGCTTTTTAATACACTGTCTAGGTTTTTCATGGCTTTTCTTCCACAGTGATTTTGGAGCCCAAGAAAAATTAAAGTCTGTCACTGTTTCCATTTTCTGTAACTACTACATAATCCCTGGTGCTCAAAGGACCTCATTTCACAGGGCCTGGGTTTGGGTTAATGACAGCTGCTCAGGAAACCTCCTGGGGCAGGTACTGGAGAAGTAAATGTCAAACACAGCTGACTTCCAGGCAGCCAACTGCCGAAGGTAAATGTCCTCACCCGCTTTAAATAACCTGCTAAACAGCACAGCTTAGCTTAGCCTACATTAAACATGCTCAGAACACTTACATTAGCCTACCCCTGTGTAAAGCCATCTAACACGAGGCCTATTTTGTAATGAAGTGTTGAATATCCCATGTAACTTATTGAACAGCATAATGAAAGTGAAAAGCAGACTTGCCGTCCGCGTATAGACTGGGTGTAAGCGCGTCAGTTTCCTGTCCTTGAGGAGCTGCAGCTCACCGCCGCCGCCCAGCATCACACGAGCGTGATACACACCACACATTGCCAGGCCAGGAAAAGGTCAAAACTCAAAATTCAAAGTATGGTTCCCACTGAATATACCACTTTTACCTCATTGTGAAATCAGGAAGTGGAGAAAAAACCTAAGTGAAGCCATCAGTAAGTCGGGGACCGTCTTTCTGAAAACTCTAAAGACTCCAGCAAAAATCTGTTAGAATAAATGAATACAATAAAGCTGCAGAAAATAAAATCAATGTATAGAAATCTGTGGTGTTTCTATACACTAATAACAAATGTCAAAAGAGAAATTAAGAAAACAATCCCATTTACAATTGCATCAAAAAGAATAAAATATCTAAGAATAAATCTAACCAAGGAAGCGAAAGACCTGTGCACTGAAAACCACAAGCATACTTCTGAGCTACAGTGGGATCAGTTCCAGAACACCACAATAAAGCAGATACCAGAACAGTCACACGGAATTTTTCACTTCCCAGTCCATATTAAAGTTACGTTTACATTACACTGCAGTTCATTCAAGGTGCAAACAGTATTGTCTTCAAAAATGTAAATACCTTAATTATGAAATACTTTATTACGAAAAAATGCTAACTATCATCTGAGCCTTCAAGTCATAGCAGTTAACATCAAAGACCAGTAATCATAGGTCATCAAAATATAATAACAATGAAAAAGTCTAAAATATTGCAAGAATTACCAAACATGAGGCAAAGACACAAAGTGAGCAAATGCTGTTGGAAAAATTGTGATATTAATTCACTCGTAAAATCATTTTGTAAAAAAAAAATGCAGTATCTGCGACGTGTCATAAAATGAGGTACAGCTATTATACTTCTAAATTCTTATAGCTGGTCTTCAGGGGTGCTGGGAAGACAGGCCATACAACAGGAACACTCTCAGCCTGGCTGGCCTGGTAACCTTGCTTATGGTTTAAACTCACTTTTCTTCAAGCTGTAGACACTGAGGCTCTCTGAATTGCTCTAACCATCAATGGAAAAATGCTGCTCTTAACAGCTTTTCAAATCACAAGCTAGAGCTCAATACCAAGTCGGGTTTAGGTTGCCAAATGGAAGCTCAGCTGAATCAGGGGTGCTGACTGGCCTGAGTGCTACCTAACGAGGCTGAGGTCCCGCGCCAATGTTTCATACATACTACCTCGGATTCAGCAAGCAGAAAGGGGCAGGGCAGAAGAGAGCACAGCTGAAGAAGCCTGGTGCGATCGTAGCAGGAAGCTGATGAGGCAGCCCTTGCAAAGTTCCTCAGTGCAGAACATGCCAGCCTTCTCTGCCCACGGAGCACGTCATTGTTACACTGTATCTGTTTTTTATAGGTTATTTCATCTAATTAAACCTGTCAGCAGTGCTGGAGACTGCTGACCCAACTGCACCCGAGAGCACTTCAGAGTAGGAGCCGGCCACAATCACCCTCCTCCGGAGCCCCGGCCAGCCCGTCTGTGGGTCCCCCAGGCCCTCTCTGAGATCTCAGCCCAGAAACCTCCGAGAGTTCCAGCACCTGAGCTCACGATCCCGTTCTGCTCGTGACCCCGCTCTCACCGAGGGGCAGTGCTGGGGGTGAGAATCCTAGGCGAGTGACAAGCGGGCACGGAGCGGTGCCTCACAGCAGCACACAGCTCCATCTAACAGAACGCGGTCAATTCCACGTACCCAGATCCACAAAAAGACGCTTTTCTCCCATGTCATTCTTCACTATTAAAAACGAAAGATCAGGACTGCTTTGCTGAGCCGACCCCAGCCTCCCCAGTTTCTCTGAATTCGATGTCTGGCTCTCTCCTACGTCGATATCTGTGGACATTTTACTAAAGCAAGTTCCTTGTTCACTTGGTGTTTCAGAAAAATGGGTAAATTCATGGCCCGTCGTCTCTGGGGTCATATCCTCATCTTCACTGGCAATTAAGTGAAAAGCAGGCTGCAAGATTTTTCGCACAAAATTACCTAAAGGAAAAATAAAAAGGTTAATCAAATTTTTTTCTGCAAACCATACCAAGATTGAGGCACAGAGCCACACATGGCAATTTTACGCAGCAGGGCTTCTATGTTTGATTTCTGGTTTTAAGGCTGAGTAGTTATTACAAATTGTAACACAAGTCTCCTGTGCGTCCTTCCTCTTGCGTAATCTTTAACTTTTTAAATTCCCTTTCACAAGGGAGCTTGTGTAACTTATGATCAAATCTCAGAAGGGAAGGTGAACATGAGATCTGTCACTGTTGCTAGTGTGGGCCTGGGTCTAATGCTCTGTCACCAAAAACGCACTCGGATGAATACAAACTGCATAGAGTTTACATTCAAATCAGTGACTGAAGAATTTTATTTATTAATAAAATAAAGCAAGGCTTATATGTGTGAACAGTGCTCTCCCAAGCTCTGCCATACTCTCCTGAAGTCAGGATGTCAGCAAATTTCTCAGGACTTGCTTCTGTCTCCTTTAGCTGCCCTGACATCCCCAAGAACCCGACATTCATAGCCGTCAGTTTAAGGGTCACGCTCTTCCTCCCTTCTTCTATGCGGCCACGAGCTGGGTTGTGGCCCAATAACTAAAATCCAGAACTAAAGCAAGTAAATACATTTATTGTATGTCAAGATTTATTCTAAGGGCTCTTAGTATCAGTAGTGATATCTGTACCTAGAAAAGATGGTATGACAATCCAGAGCCTCTTTAAACTTGCATATATTGTTTATACCGCAAAAGTCAAGTAAATAATTTGGTTAGGCTGTTTCCTGCATAACAACAGTGGACAAATGCACCACTACAAGAAAAACTAAATTTTAGTCTTTAAAGCTAGTAGTCTGGGTTTGTTACTTATTTACCGGACAGCTTGAACCCTTTAATTACAAGATACACATGCTCTAAGTTCAAAATTCTTCCTCCAAATTAGACTCAATTACTTTCTTAATCAAAGGAACAATTCACTACCTTGTATAACACTAAGCATCAAAATGAAAGCAAAAGCATTTGATGCTTGCAATCATATCAGACAAGATTATCTCTGGGATGAGGGAAACATATACTGAGTAAAAAAAAAAAAAAAAATCATGATATATCAGAGGACAATAAAGCAAAAAATTGATAAGAGTCAATTTTCCTGGAAATGTACAAAAAATTACAGCTACTTGACACAAAGAATGCGTGGTTACTGAACCAGCTGTAATCATGATATATCAAAGGACAGTAAAGCAATAAATTGATAAAGTCCATTTTCCTGGGTATCACTTGACACTCCAGAAGGCGTGGCTGCAGCCTGGCTGTGAAGGCTGTGCTGAGCAGGTCGGGAGGCCTCTGACCTGTGGCACGGAGCCAACCAGGCCAGGCTGGGACCACGGAGGGGCCACCTTAACGCCAACACGGGCTCCACAAACAGCTCTGCCCTCTGCTGCCCTTCCCCGGCCGTGTCTCCCTCCCCTCCTCATTCACACAGGGACTGCTGGCTGGGAATAACCCAAAAGAACATATCAATCACAGAATGTCAGCTTCTGTGGCAGGCTGGCAGCAGAGTGCTTCAAGCAGACCAAATCTGTACATCCTGCTCACAGTCTGTGCTCTTACACCTAGCCTAATTCCTCTTTCCAAAAGGCTGACAACAGGGAACAGAAATGTCACCAAGAGATACACCGAGAGAGAGGAACCAAAGTAGAGAGCTGGAGTAATTTCATAGTCTCTGCACCTCTGGTTCTGGCCGCTCATAATGCAAGGGGATCAAAGCCTCAGATGGCACCCCACTTAATCACCTGGGACTGTGTCTCTCACTCTCGCCACTCTAGATTCCCACTGCTCCCCAAATTAGTCACAAACTCGTGTCTGTACTTTTGCTTATGTTGCTCTGACAGTAAAGCCTTTCTTATTTTAGTCTGTATGATAGAATTTGATTTCAAGCCCAGCTTGACTGTCAGCTGCCTTGAGAAAATCGCTGTAGCAGAGACTGATTATTATCTGTCCAAGTTCCCTTCTCCCCTTCTTCCCCAGCAACAAATCTCAATCTTTAGCCTTGGGGCTAGGAGTCACAGAGCAGACTGTGAGGAGTAAGTAGGAACCAAAGAAATGTCCTGCTGAGGGTGTCCACACCGACAGCAGAGCCCACCTAACGTGCAGTCATTCATTCGGCAAATGTTACATCACTACTTGTATTTATGATTGTTATCTTATTAATGTTACTGATGAAGACATTATTACCTGATAAGATCTGGAAATACAATAGTGAGTAAGAATCAATCCATGCCCTAAGGAAACATTAACTAGAACAGAGAAAACAAAACAAAAACAAGAAATTACCCTGAAAGGCGGTGGCTGCTTTGACGGAACAGGTACTGGGTGCGCCCTGCAACCCAGATGCCACACAAACCAACGTCTTCGGGTTTGAGAGGTAACAGACACGGCTTCTCAGATGACAGTGCCTACACGGAATCTCAACAGACCAAGCGAACTGGCCAGAGTGAGGCGAAAACAGCGCAAAGCACTAGGAAGAGCGTGGCCTGGTGGGAGCTAAGTGAAGGGCGGACTAAGAAGAGCCAAGCGGTTAGAGACGAGGCTGGCGCCCGTGGGCCTCACCTTGCGAACCAGAACCTCTGCGCCTTTCCCTGAAGGCAAGGAATGATCCTGGAGCAGTTCGAGGCACACAGTGGTATGATCAGATCCCTCTCGCTGTCTGAGTAGGGTGGGTGAGTGAGAGTACTTCTACTCAGGTAACTGGGTGGACGCTCACAGCACTCAGATACACGTGCCCCAGGAGAAGGAGCAAGTCTGGAGGAAAAGATGAGGAGTGTGGCTAAAGACATGCCGCGTTTCAAGTGTATGTGGGGATGTCTAATGTGAGACCGATCTTGCCTGCAGATAAAGATTTGAGAGTCATCAACACACAAATGGGAACTGAAGCCATGATAGTGGATGATCATGAAGGTTATAGACAGAATGAGAAGGATAAGCTCAGACTGGATAATTACTAACATCCAAGGGATGAAAGCTTGGATATTAATAAGTATTGAATCTAGAGTACAAACTGAAGCAGGGCAAAGTCTAACAGTTTTGCCTAAAGAACACACTGCTCATAGCACACACCCTCTTCCAACAACACAAGAGATGACTCTACACATGGACATCACCAGAGGTTCTTAACTGAAATCAGATTGATTAGATATTCTTAGCAGGTGAAGATGGAGAGGCTCTATTCAGTCAGCAAAAACAAGCCTGGGAGCTGACTGTGGCTCCGATCATGAACTCCTTATTGCCAAATTCAGACTTAAATTGAAGAAAGTGGGGAAAACCACTAGACCATTCAGGTATGACCTAAATCAAATCCCTGATGACTATACAGTGGAAGTGAGAAATAGATTTAAGGGACTAGATCTGATAGAGTGCCTAATGAACTATGGATGGAGGTTCGTAACACTGTACAGGAGGTGGTGACCAAAACCATCCCAAAGAAAAAGAAATGCAAAAAGGCAAAATGATTATCTGAGGATTATCTGAGCTATTACAAATAGCTGAGAAAAGAAGAGAAGTGAAAGGCAACGGAGAAAAGGAAAGATATAAGCATCTGAATGCAGAGTTCCAAAGAATAGCAAGAGGAGATAAGAAAGCCTTCCTCAGTGATAAAAGATGAAAACAACAGAATGGGAAGACTAGAGATCTCTTAAAGAAAATCAGAGATACATTTCATGCAAGGGAATGAAATGCAAGATACATTTCAATCAAGGGAACATTTCATGCAAAGATGGGCTAAGGACAGAAATGATATGGACCTAACAGAAGCAGAAGATATTAAGAAGAGGTGGCAAGAATACACAGAAGAACTGTACAAAAAGGTCTTCACGACCCAGATAACCACAATGGTGTGATCACTGACAGAGCCAGACATCCTGGAATGTGAAGTCAAGTGGGCCTTAGGAAGCATCACTACAAACAAAGCTAGTGGAGGTGATGGAATTCCAGCTGAGATATTTCAAACCCTAAAAGATAATGCTATGAAAGTGCTTCACTCAATATGTCAGCAAATTTGGAAAATTCAGCAGTGGCCACAGGACTGGAAAAGGTCAGTTTTCATCCCAATCCCAAAGAAGGGCAATGTCAAAGAATGTTCAAACTACCGCATAATTGCACTCATTTCACATGCAAGGTAATGCTCTAAATCCCTCAAGCTAGGCTTCAACAGTATGTGAGCTGAGAACTTCCAGATGTACAAGCTGGATTTAGAAAAGGCAGAGGAACCAGAGAACAAACCGCCAACATCCACTGGATCATAGAAAAAGCAAGGGAATTCCCGCAAAATATCTATTTTTGCTTCACTGACTGTGCCAAAGCCTTTGACTGTGTGGATCACAGCAAACTGTGGAAAATTCTTAAAGAGATGGGAATGCCAGACCACCTTACCTGCCTCTTGAGAAATGCGTATGCAGGAAAAGAAGCAACCGTTTGAACCAGGCATGGAACAATGAACTGGTTCAAAACTGGAAAAGGAGTATATCAAGGCTGTATGCTGCCACCCTGCTTATTTAAACTACATGCAGAGTACATTACGCAAAATGCCGGACTAGATGAAGCTCAAGCTAGAATCATGATTGCCAGGAGAAATATCAATAACCTCAGATATGCAGATGACACCACTCTAATGGCAGAAAGCAAAGAGGAACTAATGAGCCTCTTGATGAAAGTGAAAGAGAGTGAAAAAGCTGGCTTAAAACTCAGCATTCAGAAAACTAAGACCATGGCATCCAGTCCCATCACTTCATGGCAAATAGAAGAGGAAAAAGTGGAAACAGTGACAGACTTTATTTCTTAGGCTCCAAAATCACTGCAAACGGTGACTGCAGCCATGAAATTAAGAAACGCTTGCTCCTCAGAACAAAAGCTCTGACACCTTGGAAGAAAAGCTCTGACACATCTAGACAGCGTATTAAAAAGCAGAGACATCACTTTGGTGACAAAGGTCCATACAGTCAAAGCTATGGTTTTTCCAGTAGTCATATACAGATGTGAGAGTTGGACCATAAAGAAGGCTGAGTGCCAAAGAACTGATGCTTTCAAACTGTGATGCTGGAAAAGACTCTTAAGAGTTCCTTGGACAAAATCAAACTAGTCTGTCCTAAAGGAAATCAACCCTGAATATTCACTGGAAGGACTGATACTGAAGCTCCAATGTTTTGGCCACCTGATGTGAAGAGCAAACTCATTGGAAAAAACCCTGATGCCGGGAAAGATTGAAGGCAGGAGGAGAAGGGGGCAACAGAGGATGAGATGGTTGGATGGCCTCATTGGCTCAATGAATATGAGTTTGAGCAAGCTCCAGGAGATAGTAGGGGACAGGGAAGCCTGGTGTGCTGGAGTCCATATGATCTCAAAGAATCAGACATGACTGATCAACTGAACAACTAGGGACTAAAGAGAGAAGAAATATCCAACTAAGCAAACAAAATGGGAAGATAATGAGTCCTTGGTACACAGCACACTAGGCCACTTGACCTAGTGTTACCCTACTCTAGCAATTAGACCTTGACCTTTATGCCAGTCCGTTAATAGCTATGTTCATGCCTTTGCCCTTGGTACCCTTGAAATTGTCAGATAGTTGTTCTGAATGGATTACCTGTTACTTGAACTTCAGTCAGTCACCTGCTTGCCCTACCTCTGCTAAGACATACACTCAGGAGTTTGACCTTTATTCAGACCTTGGTTTTCAGTGTTCCCTTTCTGCCTATTTGTTCTCCTGTGCACTGATTTCACTTATATCTGGGCCTGTACCCCTAAATGTCCAGTCCTGGAATTAATCCTCTGGTTATACTTTCAGGGTTACACATCTAGACTTCTCCCCACCCTAATATTTGACCTGGAACAACAAACAAGGCTTCATGAGTGTGGCCTGGAACCCAAGCCCAGCCCTTATGTATTAAAGGATAAAGCAATGCTACAATGCTAAAGCAAAGGTCAGAAATCCCAATCTGAGGCATCGCAGGTAAGACCTGAATTGGGTCTCTCCTGCATTACCCAGAAAACTTCTGAAATGACTCTTCTTGGAATAAAAACCAGGCCCGTGGCACGCATGACCATCCCAGTATCCAAAGCAAGAGGCACCACTGCCAAAGATATCCTGAGTACACGAATCCATCTAAACTGTGTCGGGCACAGAAGGAAGTCTAGAACTAGAGGCAAATACTGAAAACATGAAAAATCATGATTGATTTTTTAGGACAGGTTAATTAATGACCATTAAAAATGTGACAAATACAAAACATTAAGAAGAAAGGAAAATATGTTTTCAATATAACTGCAACTTAAAAAAAAACAGTTCACTTACCAACATGAATATTATCTTTAAATGCCACATCATGGAGTTGAAATATTAAATGGCGGCTAAATTTTTCCTCCGTGCTAGAATCCAAGTTGAGAACATCTTCAGCTGAACAGTTAACTGTGTAAAACTCTTGAAGGGCTTTACAAACATGCTGAGAATGCAAAGAGAATTAGACATTATTTTAAATTTGTTTTAAACTTTTTCATAAGCAAAATTCAAATCTTAGTACAAATAAACCTATTTTGATATCAGATTACATAACAATTTGTTGAATTACTTTATTGAAATATGCATATTTAAATTACTACACATTTATGTTCAAAAATTCATAGGCTCTCCGGATTAAAGGCCTCTCAAGATTCAAATAATTTACCTTATATGTTAATCTCCAAAATCAAAATAAAAATATTTTTAAGCAGCTCTTTAAATATTATCTATGAGTTAAAAAGTCACTAATTCTGTTGTTTATAATTTTAGTTTTCAGAAAGTTCCTCATGTACTGCTGCTGCTGCTAAGTCACTTCAGTCGTGTCCAACTCTGTGTGACCCCATAGACGGCAGCCCTCCAGGCTCCCCAGTCCCTGGGATTCTCCAGGCAAGAACACTGGAGTGGGTTGCCATTTCCTTCTCCAATGCATGAAAGTGAAAAGTGAAAGTGAAGTCACTCAGTCGTGTCCAACTCTTCAAGACCACTGAGCCCAAATCTACCTCCAAGAATAAGGCCTCCAGGGCTAGATAATGATAATAAAGACAGTTATGCATCACAGGAAAAGTAGCGAGTGCAGGGTCAGGAGGACACGACTAGAAATAAGAAAGACCAGAAACAATGTCAGGAAATGGGAAACAGGGAGTGAGCTGAACATCTAACGTTTCCAGTGTGATGCTGGAAAGGAAGCTCAGCAACCCCGGGAATGAGGTGAGGCCCGGAGCCCAGGAGGGGTCCCAAAGAAACAGCCGAAGAGCCGTGGAGAACAGGTCAGCAGCAGGGAAGGACTGCGGGAGCCCCCGCCCCGGCCATGGGAGCAGAGGGCACCGGGGGCTCCTCCTGAGGCAGAGATCAAGCCTGGAGCCTTTGGAGTGGGAGCACTGACTCCAAGACCCTAGACTACCAGGACTAACCCTAGGGAGGATCAAACAGTGAGAAATCGCACAAAGGAAACCACTTAAATACAAGACCCAGCATCAGCCAACCACCAGTAGCACCCTGTGCGGGACATCTCATCTAAACAACAAACAAAACGAAATACAAACCCAACCATCAGCAGACAGGATTACCACCTCACTCAACTTGCCCATAGGAGGAAAAACAAACAAAAAAACAACAACAAAAAACTCAGCACGAATCTCACCCTATAGGAAGCTTAGACAAACCACCAGACCAACCTCAGGAGGACAGAAACCGAAAGGAAGAAAGAATTCAACCATGAATCCTGGGAAAAGGAGATCTCAAGCACAGTAAGTTTAAAAAAGAAAAATGAAAAGGCAGAGAAATACTACACAAATGAAGGAACAAACTAAAAACACAAGTCCAAATAAGTGAAGAGGAAATAGGCAAACTACCTGAATAAGAATTCAGAATAATGATAGTAAAGATGATAAAAAAAAACCTTGAAAACAAAACAGAGAAAATGCAAATATCAATTAACAAAGACCTAGAAGAATTAAAGAATAAACATACAGAGACAAAGAACACAATTACTGAAATTAAAAATACTCTGGAAGGAATCAATAGCAGAAATCTGAAGCAGAAGAACGAATCAGTGAGCTGGAAGATAAAATGGTGGAAGTAACTTTTGAAGAGCAGAATAAAGTGAAAAGAACTGAGGATAGTCTCAGAGACGTCTGGGATAATATAACACACCAACCTGGGAATTATGGGTGTCCCAGAGGAAGAGAAGAAGAAAGGGTATGAGAAAATTTTTGGAGAGATTATAGTTGAAAATTTCCCCAACATGGAAAAGGAAATAGTCAATCAAGTCCAAGAGGCACAAAGAGTCCCATACAAGATAAACCCAAGGAGAAACACACCGAGACACATAATAATCAAACTAACAAAGACTAAATACAAAGAAAGAATCTTAAAAGCAGCAAGGGAGAAGCAACAAGTAACATACAAGGGAAACCCCATACATTTAACAGCTGATCTTTCAGCAGAAACTCTGCAGGTCAGAAGGGAATGGCAGGACATATTTAAAGTACTGAAAGGGAAAAATCTACAACCAAGATTACTGTACCTGGCAAGGATCTCATTCAAAATTGATGGAGAAATAAAAAGCTTTTTTCAGACAAGCAAAAATTAAGAGAATTCAGCACCACCAAACCACCTTTACAACAAATGTTAAAGGGACTTATATAGTCAAGAAATACAAGAGAAAGAAAAAGATCTACAAAACCAACCCCCAAAAATTAAGAAAATAGCAAAAGGAACATATATATCAATAATTACTTTAAATGTAAATGGATTAAATGCTCCAACCAAAAGACACAGACTGGCTGAATGGATACAAAAACAAGACCCATATATATGCTGTCTACAAGAAACCCACTTCAGACCTAAAGACACACATAGACTGAAAGTGAGAGGATGGAAAAATATATTCCATGCAAATAGGAAGCAAAAGAAAGCTGGAGTAGCAATCCTCATATCAGACAAAATAGACCTTAAAATAAACAAGATTACAAGAGATAAGAAAGACACTACACAATGATCAAGAGATCAATCCAAGAGGAAGACATAACAATTACAAATATCTATGCAACCTATATAGGAGCACCTCAATACATAAGACAAACAGGAACAGACACAAAAGGAGAAATTGACAGTAACACAATAATAGTAGGAGACTTTAACACCCCACACACACCAATGGACAGATCATCAAAACAGAAAATTAATAAGGAAACACAAGTCTTAAGTGATACATTAGATGAGATGGATCTCATTGATATCTTCAGGACATTCCATCCAAATGCAGAATACACCTTCTTCTCAAATGCTCATGGAACATATTCCAGGATAGATCACATCTGGGGTCATAAAACAAACCTCAGTAAATTTAAGAAAATTGAAATCGTATCAAGCATCTTCTCTGACCACAATGCTATGAGACTAGATATCAATTACAAGGAAAAAACTGTAAAAAACACAAACACACGGAGATTAAACAATATGTTTCTAAATAACCAACTGGTTACTGAAGAAATCAAAAGGGAAATAAAAAAATTTCTAGAAACAAATGACAATAAAAACACGACAACTCAAAATCTACAGGATGCAGCAAAAGCAGTTCTAAGAGGGAAGTTTAGAGCAATACAATCCTACCTCAAGAAACAAGAAAAACATCGAACAGACAACCTAACTTTACACCTAAAACAACTGGAAAAAGAACAACAACAACAACAAATTAGTAGAAGGAAAGAAATCATAAAGACCTAAGCAGAAATAAATGAAAAAGAAACAATAGTAAAGATGAATAAAACTAAAAGCTGGTTCTTTGAGAAGATAAACAAAACTGACAAACCTTTGGCCAGACTCATCAAGAAAAAGAGAAGAATCAAATCAACAAAATTGGAAATGAAAAAGGAGAGGTTACGACAGACAATGCAGAAATACAAAGGATAAGAAACTATTATGAACAACTATATGGCAATAAAATGGATAACCTGGAAGAAATGGACAGATTCTTAGAAAAGTTCAATCTTCCAAGACTGAACTAGGAAGAAATAGAAATTATGAACAACCCAATTACAAGCACTGAAATTGAAGCTGTGATCAAAATTCTCCCCAAAAACAAAAGCCCAGGAACAGATGGCTTCACAGGAGACTTTTATCAAACATTTAGAGAAGAGCTAATGCCTATCCTTCTAAAACTCTTTCAAAAAATTGCAGGAGGAGGAACACTTCCAAACTTATTTTATGAAGCCACCATCACCTTGATACCAAAACCAGACAAAGACAGCACAAAAAAAGAAAACTATGGGCCAATATCACTGATGAACATAGATGCAAAAATCCTCAACAAAATTTTAGCAAACAGAATTCAACAACATATTAAAAAGCTCATACACCATGACCAAGTTGGGTTTATTCCAGGGGTGCAAGGATTCTTCAATATATGCAAATCAATGTGATACAACATATTAACAAATTGAAAGATTAAAAACCATATGATCATCTCAATAGATGCACAAAAAACCTTTGACAAAATTCAGCACCCATTTATGATTAAAACTCTTCAAAAAACGGACACAGAAGGAACCTACCTCAACATCGTAAAGGCCATATACGATAAGCCTATGGCAAACATTATTCTCAATGATGAAAACTGAAAGCATTCCCCCTAAGATCAGGAACAAGACAAGGGTGTCCACTTTCCTCACCATTATTCAACATAGTTCTGGAAGTCCTAGCTACAGCAATCAGAGAAGAAAAAGAAATAAAAGGAAACCAGATCAGAAAAGAAGCAAAGCTCTGTTTGCAGAAGACATGATACTGTACATAGAAAACCCTAAAGATAGTATTAGTAAATTACTATAGCTAATCAGTGAATTTAGCAAAGTTGCAGGATACAAAATCAATACACAGAAAGCACTTGTATTTCTATATACTAACAATGAAAAATCAGAAGGAGAAATTAAGGAATCAATCAATGGTTGTTCACCATTGCAACAAAAAGAATTAAATATCTAGGAATAAACTTACCTACGGAGACAAAAGAACTGTACACAGAACATTATAAGACACTAAAAAGAAATCAAAGATGACATTAACAGATAGAGAGATATTCCATGTTCCTGGGTAGGAAGAATCAATATTGTGAAAATGACTATATTACCAAACAGAGTCTACAGATTCAATGTGATCCCTATCAAATTACCAATGACATTTTTCATAGATCTAGAACAAAAAATTGCACAATTCACATGGAAACACAAAAGACCCCTAATAGCCAACGCTGTCTTGAGAAAGAAGAATGGAGCTGAAGAATCAACCTTCCTGACTTCAGATTATACCACAAAGCTACAGTCATCAAGACAGTATGGTACTGGCACAAAATCAGAAATATAGACCAATGGAACAAGATAGAAAGCCCAGAAATAAACCCATGCACCTATGGATATCTTATTTTTCACCTTATTTTTGACAAAGGAGGCAAGAAAATACAATGGGGCAAAGACAGCCTCTTCAATAAATGGTGTTGGAAAAACTGGACAACTACATGTAAAAGAATGAAATTAGAACACTTCGTAACACTATACACAGAGATGAACTCTATTAAAGACCTAAATGTAAGACCAGAAACTATAAAACTCTTAGAGGAAAACATAGGCAGAACACCTGATGACATAAATCAAAGCTAGGTCCTCTATGACCCATCTCTCAAGAGTAACGGAAATAAAAACAAAAGTAAACAAGTGGGACCTGATTAAACTGAAAAGCTTTTGCACAGCATAGGAAACTATAAGTTCAGTTCAGTTCAGTTGCTCAGTCGTGTCCGACTCTTTGCGACCCCATGAACTGCAGCATGCCAGGCCTCCCTGTCCATCACCAATTCCCGGAGTTCACCCAAACCCACATCCATTGAGTCGGTGATGCCATCCAGCCATCTCATCCTCTGTCATCCCCTTTTCCTCCTGCCCCCAATCCCTTCCAGCATCAAAGTCTTTTCCAATGAGTCAACTCTTCGCATGAGGTGGCCAAAGTACTGGAGTTTCAGCTTTAGCATCATTCCTTCCAAAGAACACCCAGGACTGATCTCCTTTAGAATGGACTGGTTGGATCTCCAACTATAAGCAAGGTGAAAAGACAACCCTCAGAATGGGAGAAAATAATAGCAAATGAAACAACTGACAAAGGATTAATTTCCAAAATATACAAGCAGCTCATACAACTCAATACCAGAAAAACAAACAACCCAATCAAAAAGTGGGAAAAAGACCTAAACAGACATTCGTCAAAAAGACATACAGATGGCTGACAAACACATGAAAAGAAGCTCAACATCGTTCATTATTAAAGAAATGCAACTCTAAACTACAATGAGATATCACCTCACACCGGTCAGAATGGTCATCATCAAAGAGTCTACAAACAATAAATGCTGGAGAGGGTGTGGAGAAAAGGGAACGCTCTTGCACTACTGGTGGGAATGGAAATTAATATAGACACTATGGAAGACGGTATGGAGACTCCTTAAAAAAAACTAGGAATAAAACCACCATATGACCCAGCAATCCTACTCCTAGGCTTATACCCTGAGGAAAACCAAAACTGAAAAAGTCCCATGTATCCCACTGTTCATTAAAGCACAATTTACAATAGCTAGAACATGGAAGCAACACAGATGTCCACTGACAGATGAATGGATAAAGAAGTGGTGGTACATGTACACGATGGAATATTACTCAGCCATAAAAAGGAATGCATTTGAGTCAGTCCTGAGGTGGATGAACCTAGAACCTATTATACAGAGTGAAGTCAGAAAGAGAAAGATAAATATCATATTCTAATGCACAAATACAGAATCTAGAAAAATGGTACTGAAGAGTTTACTTACATGGCAGCAATGGAGAAACAGACATAGAGAACAGACTTACAGACATGGGGAGAGGGGACAAAAAGGTGAGATGTATGGAAAGAGTAACATGGAAACTTACATTGCCACATGTAAAATAAACAGCCAACGGGAATTTGCTGTATGGCTAAGGAAGCTCAAACAGGGGCTCTATATCAACCTAGAAGGGTGGGATGGGGAGGGAGATGGGAGGGAGGTTCAAAAGGGAGGGGATATATGTATACCTATGGCTGATTCATGTTGAGCTTTGACAGAAAACAACAGAATTCTGTAAAGCAATTATCCTTCAATAAAAAATCAGAAAGACCTAGATTTGAGTTCTAGCTTTGCCACTTAACAAATCTGTCACTTTAGTCAAGTCCAAACCTAACATTCAGTTCAGTCGCTTAGTCGTGTCCGACTCTTTGCGACCCCACGAATCGCAGCCCAGCCAGGCCTCCCTGTCCATCACCAACTCCCGGAGTTCACTCAGACTCACGTCCATCGAGTCAGTGATGCCATCCAGCCATCTCATCCTTTGTCATCCCCTTCTCCTCCTGCCCCCAATCCCTCCCAGCATCAGAGTCTTTTCCAATGAGTCAACTCTTCGCATGAGGTGGCCAAAGGACTGGAGTTTCAGCTTTAGCATCATTCCTTCCAAAGAAATCCCAGGGCTGATTACTCAACTGCAAAATGGGATGATGATAGAACCCAACTTTTCGGGTTGTTGTTAAGAAGCAGAAAAATGAGAGTAAAGAGTTGGCCCAGTGCTTGGTACACATAACTGCGTAAAAGCACTGGCTGTGCAGCCATCGGATGGGTCACTTATGAAGCCTCAGTCTTCTCTTTTGCAAAATGGACATACTAAGAACCACCGTTCAGGGTTATCTTGGGATTAGACACCCAATGGTGGTGGTGGTTTGGTCGCTAAGTCGTGTCTGACTCTTGTTACCCCGTGGACTGTAGCCTGCCAGGCTCCTCCGTCCATGGCATTCTCCAGGCAAGAATACTGGAGTGGGTTACCATTTCCTTCTCCAGGGGATCCACCCGACCCAGGGATTGAACCCATGTCTCCTGCATTGCAGGCAGATTCTTTACCAAGTGAGCTCTGAGGGAAGCCCTAGACACCTAATAGTTAAGCAATACATTGTGTTTAATGTTATTTTGACATTCTTATAGCATGCCATCTCCCACCAGGCTCTCTGATCCTACTCTCCTTCAGTAAGTTTTTTGAGAAGGCCTCCTAATTGCCTTATCTACATCAAATTCCCCCATATACTCTACCTCCAGTTGCAGCACTTACACAGCTGCTGTTTTATGTTAATTTGCGTGAAATTTTTGATAAGTTTCCTCTATATTACAGAGAATCTCTCTCACTATCTGTTCTCTCCTGCTTCTGTAGTCATTGAACCCTGATTATGGATAGATACAATATCATCCAGAAAAAGGACCACGTTTCCCAGACTCCCTTGCAGTAAGGTGGGGGCCATGTGACCAAGTTCTGGACAACGGATGTGAGCTGAAGGACAATATTCCACTTCTACGTTACAGTCTGAAAGCTGACAGGCATGCTCACCCTTCCCCCTGTTCCACGGACTAAAATGCAGACATAGGGGTGGTGAGCCCTCTTGGACAATGTAAATAAAGGCGTCTTAGGAACAGCAAAGCAACAAGCCTCATCTCTAATACAGTAGAGTCACATCCAGGTGTTACATGAGAGAAATAACTTTCTGTCTTGTTTATGCCATTTTAGTTTTAGGCCTTTATTATGGAAGTAAATCTCTCCTAACTTATTATCCTCCATTACACGATAAACTACAAAAGCAGAAATCATGCCTCCTTGGGCTAACCATTGTATTCTCAATGCCTAGCCACACTGACAACAGGACAGACTGAAAGGATTTTGATAAACTAATAAAGTGGAGTTTTGAACTTTGGAGCTCTACAGAATTAATGTAGTAATTCTGAGGTAATAAAAATATTCATAATTCCCTTCTCTTTTCCAAGTTAAATTTAAAATAAAATTTATAATCTATAAGTTTTAAATCACTATATTGTACACCTGAAACTAACATAATACTGTAACTTAACTCAATTTTTAAAGTTTTTAATTTATTTAAATTGTAAAATCCAGACGTTAAAATAAATGATTATTTGAGTGATGTTACCTATCAACAGTTTTATAAAACACTTTAAGCACCAGAATTCACTCCATTTGGCAGAAGTTGCTTACTGAAATTGTCAGTTAAGTTACTGAATCAAAGACCATTATATATTATCACTAGTTATGATTAGCCAGTTACTTATTAACAATCTGTTGTAACAGTTAATCTAACTTACACCTCCTCACAGAGACTCTAAAGGAAAAGTACTTACTGGATTATAAGCTTATTACAAAGTAACTATAAATGAAATTAATTTCAATATAATCATTTATAAGATCATATAAGTATAATAATCCTAATAATTTTCTATCAACACGGTAAATGTGTTAAATAAAAATGCTGTATAATTTTAAATTCAGATTTCTACAACTTTTTCCAACTTTTGCTGATGTAAAAGATTAGTGGTTCAAGACTAATTTGTGTAAGAGTGTAAAGAATGAAAAAGAAAAAATACCTACATGATCTTTGCCATACCAATGTTCATTAATCATTATTAAAAATAGGATTTGCACTAGTATTGATTCCTTTAGGGATAAGTTTCTAGTTTCTAATACAATGAAGTACTTCTTTTTTAACAGTATTAAAGTGTCAGTGGAAAAAAGTCTCAATCTTAACTCCTTGTTCGCCAAAGACCACTTCCTTAGGTAGTAGAAGTGTATATCATACATCAGAAGAGAGTCAGTGTTTATCAATTATTTAAAATGTAATTCAGGTTAAAAATTAAACATAACAACTATAATGAAATAAAACATTTAAATTTATTTTTAAGAGTCCAATGGCTACCTTAAGAAAAACATAACTTTTTTGCTGTTTTTTGGGAGGGCTAGGGGAACTTATGTGTACTTTTTTTGCTTCAAAGCCAGGAGAAAGCTAATTTTTTTTTAAACAGCATTTGAATATCTTTTTCAAATAAACATAATAAAACATGTAGACATCGATCATAATCAGCAGATATTCTTAATCAAAAACATTTTAATTTGGATGTATTTCTAACATTATGAGTCATCTACAGTTAACATCTAAAACAAAAAACAGTTACTGTTAATACCTACTCTGAGGACAAACAATAGTTAATATAGTACACCTTAACCAATACAATCTTAAAAGATTTTATAAATGAACCTAATAGAGCTTAGTTGCACAAGCCCATATTCCTTTTATTACTAACTTCCTAGTTGACATTGCTAAATCAAAAATAAATACTAGAACTACACTTTTCTCTTTGTTAAAAATAATGATATGTTTCTAGACCAGGTTTTGCCAGTAACTAGTTGTTGGACCTGGAACTGGAATTAAGTCTCTCTAGGCTTTAGCTTCCTCATTTATGATGATGTAAGAATAGTTTCCAAAATTTCTGTCAGCTCAAAAATTCTCATGCTATTTTTATCTGAATTTTCTTGAATTTTATCTCAGAACTCAATTTCTACTATAAAAATTACTTCATTTGATATTCAGAATCAACTGTAATGTAAAAGAATATATAAGAAACAGAAAATTCCCAAACTGCCACTTTTCTCAGTTTTTTTTAATTGGATACAGTAATATTATGAAATATACAAACACAAACTGAAACCTCCTCCTTTTCAGAGGTTTACTCTGAGGAGTGCTCATTAAGGAATGAAAGGCAAAAGTACAAGCAACAAGAAAAAGGGGGAGAAACACTGAACCTTTATGTTACATGGGCTGGATTCGTTTAATTCTTTTCAGGACTGAATGACGAAAAGATATACAAGTAGACATAAGGAGAAAAACCTGAGTCTGAAATTTACCTCAATGAGTAATGCAACCATCTTTTTCCCATCAGCTCCTGGATTGGCAAGTTTGTTAAATTCCAAATCAAAATAAAGCTTGCACACAGCATTTTCAGGAATGACTTCATAGCAGTGTAAGAGATTTCTTCTGAATTGAATAATTCAAGATTGTTAGGCTTATATCTCATTCTTTTTAAATCATAGAAGCTGCTCTTGTATCTCAAAATAGCATATTAACTGTGATTTAATGACATACAACTATGACATTGTGAAGACAAGATAAAATGAACAACTGCTGACCCCAAGTTTACGGATCACAGTATCAAGAGTTTCCATCAAACAAGATATAATAATCACATTCTGTAACACTACTTAACGAAAATACAGTCTAACTTCATACTGTTATTTATTCACAGATGATTTTGATATCAGACATCACTTTTACATTTGCTTTTGATATTACCATGAAGCAAATTTTGTTTGAGAAAAGAACTTTCTCAAACTGGGATCCCGGGATCACATATACTTGGGAGTCCCTGAATTTTTAAAGAAAATTTTTAACTTTCACATTTTCATTAAGAATATTTTAAAAACTGCTTACACACATTCTGAATCATCTGACTTCAAGGAGCTTTCAACGCTCACATCTGCAATTTCATTCTCACTGGTACCAAGAGGAGTACGACTTTAAGAAGGGAAAGGTAAAACAGAAGCAGCAATAAAAACAGTGTGCCCACTCTCCTCTCAGTCTGGCCCCGGCTCTGGCCTCAGACGTTAAGAATGCTCAGGGGAGAAAAAGGTGTGACGTTAGCCAGGGGAAGATATATATACAGATTTCTCTATTTGCAGAGATCTCTACAAATGCCAGAAATGGAAAAAATTGACAGAATTCATGGCTCTGTCCAGGTGATAGAAAACTGAAAGGCATCCATAAATGAAAATTAACTAAAAATAAAGGTGTCATTTGAGTAATTTGAAAAAAGATGTATGACTTTAATATGGGTTATTAAGAACAGATGTTGAATTGATTGATAAACTGCTTAGTGATATCACATGCAAATAAAACATTTATACTAATTTGAACAAAAAAGTGATGGGGGAATCGCGTCATCACGTGGCACAGGAATTCAAACACACACAATTTTTCTCTCCTAGCACCTGCTGAGATTCAGTGTTGCTTATGACAAGGAAACTTCAGAATTCAATTCTACTAGTAAAGGAGTAACTAACTGGTGATTGGGAACTATGAAAGCCCAGGCAGCCTGATTTAACTTCACAAGCATCTCCAGATGAAGGAAATGTAACTTCAACGTGCTGTCTTTTAAAAGCTACTTACCGGGATTTATAATAAAACCAAAGTTGAGTATAGGTTGTTACGAGGTAAATGCGCTGTCCATCACCCACTTTGCATTCCAAAGCAAATACATGAACTTCCTTTATAAAATCAAAACTATCAAAAATTAGTAAAAATGCAAATTCAAAATCAACTATAGCTAGTAAATGTTCATATAGAATTTTACCAAATTGTCAAAAACTGGAACATTTGTATTATTAAAAATAAGAAAATTAATCACTAAATCAATGCCAGTCAAAATCTAGTTGTTTTTACTTCTATTTAGTCACTCAGGTAATACATGTTTAAGGCGCGAACATCCACACTAAAAAGAAAAAAAATAAATATTTTGTAATCATTTGACTTCCTACTGTAATTTTACTAATTTATGTAATTCTTAAAACTACCTGAACACTATTATAAAATTAATAAATTCCCTAGAACATACAAAAAAACATGGGAGCCACTTAAAAAATATATTTGCCTGTTAATCTCAAAAGCTTAAGCAAAGTTTTAAAATGCTTAACTTTAACAAGTTACTAGGGAAAGAAGGTCCTCCTCCTTAAAAACATTTAGCATATTTTTATCGATCATCAATGAGTGGAATCACAATATATTTCACTTATGCCGGATTTATGCTGGATACATGCCTCTTTTCATTATATTTTTTTATATTCCCAACAGGGCCCAAGAAGCAAACGATGTGCAATACACAGCTGCTTGTTTATTTTTGAGTACCATCCCCTTTGTAAGGCAAGCATGCAGCAAGCACATCTTCCTCCCGCTATCCTAATGTGTTGGGAATTATGAGAAATCCACTCTACTACTCCAAAACACAAAGGGGACAGAAGAGAGAGAGAAACATGGGTGCTCTGGTAGAATGATTTAAGTTCCAGGGCTTATCAATGCTATGACATCTGAGACATTGTCATTTGCCATTGTTCCAATTCAAATCTCTGATCCCTAATTTCATCCTTAAAATCCCACACACCACTCACTCTCTTTGCTGATATTTCTGTGGGTATTATTTTAGTTTTAAACTCATACTATTATTTTTCAGTCCACGAACAGTCATTTTTCCTCTAAGCATAGCTTCATTTCCAAGTCATTACAAAATTTTTAAACTATTTGGCACCAGATATGTCACCCTTTTTCATTATTCATATAAAGTAAATGGTTAATGATTCATAGGGATATTTTTCCTAAATAGTATAAAAAGACTGCAATTAAATTCTTCTGGTAAAATATGTGGCCTGAAATGAAGACAGACAACAGAGTCTTTTTAGAAATCTTAAGTTATAGTAGCCCTAAAGAAAAAGATGAGTACAATTACCTGTTTACAGCTTTTAACAAAATTAAAAGCCTGAGTTTGCCGATGAAACAGTTTCCAAATGGAAGGTGGTTCTTCTGGCTTGGACAACCTCGGTCTGTACACCGAGGACAACGGTTTCCTCTCATAATGGGATGCTCGCTCCTCAATCTGCTTCAGTGTTGCTTCCCATTTTCTCTTCATTGGATCAGGAGTATGGGAAGACTAAATCTGTCCCCTGTAGGACTTCTATCAATTACAACTAAAACAAAACAAACAAGGATGTCAAGTTCCGTCTTTGGCATATATTGTGTCTTGTAAAACTTCAAAATTCATTTCTGCTTGTTTCTCTGTCTGCTTCCACAGCGTGTTTTGCATGAAGTTTCAATGTGAAACAAGGACAGGAGGACTGGCTATCAGAAATCTTTAGATCCTGGCTCTTTCATCTGACAGTGCTACAGTTCTGAACCATTAATGAAGTTCGTGGGCTTCCCTGCTGGCTCAGATGGCAAAGAATCCACCTGCAATGCAGGAGACGTGAAGTTCCCTAAACTGTAATCAGCTGCAAAAAGACAAGTAACATATCTTTAGGTAGTTATCTTGAGGACACGTGCAATATGAAAACGTTTTACAAATTACAATACTTCATGTAAATATGTGGGTTTTTGTGGGGTTTTTTTTTGCATCACTATGCATTACTATAACCATTTTGTTACATCAAGTGCCATCTACCTGGCCCAGATGGTGGGTGGCATTCCTGTGCTATTATTTCCTACTGCAGAATTCATTTCTAAGGCACCATTGTACAATTCTTAGCTCCCTTTTCCTTTTTGGCCCACTGTTCTTCTTTTCTCCTCAAACAGCTATTAGTTGGGAGGATAACCAGTGTATGAATGAGAAATTACAATATTGGCTAGTTTTGGTTTGGGATGTATGGTAATCATAAGCATGGTTTTAAAAAAGACACCATGGACTTTAGCCCACCAGGCTCCTCTGTTCATGGAATTCTCCAGGCAAGAATACTGAAGTTGGGAGGCTCCTTCTCCAGGGGATATTCCTGACCCAGGGCTCGAACCCCAGTTTCCTGCATTGCAGGCAGATTCTTTACCATCTGAGCCACCAGGGAAGCCCCAAATCAATCTTCATCTCTGTTAATTTAATAACTGTATTTTCATGATTAGTAAATTGAAATGATTGCATTTTAACCCTTTTATTAATGACATATGTTTTTGTTTGAATACAAAGCTTCCATGTTAGCCATACCAAGGTAAGGGAGTCTGGCAATACTTTCCCGATTTGGGATGGATTATGATTTACTTACAAAGGAAAAAGGATTTTTAGAAGAGGGGAAAAGCTGCCAGTGTAGAGAAAAAAATAGGGACAAATTCTCTGGCATTCCTCCCATCAAGAGCTGCCATCTAAGACCACTCCCGTATAGACTCTGGCCTTGGCCATGTGACTGGTTTTGGCCAAGGTCACATTGACAAATGCGAAGCAAGTAGAGGTTTAATAAGTGATTTTGCATGGGATTTGGCGATCCTGGAGTTCTGCTCTGAGAACCTCACACTGTAGCTCAAACCTCACAGAGTTTTTTCCTGGTACCAAGGTATCCCAGCTGTTAGCCAGTACCACTAACTATCAGATATGGGAGTTAAGCCATTTTAAACGATCACCTGAACTCAATGCTTGAGTAAGCCTAAGTGAGTTCAGGTGAGAGATCCAAAGACCTGCCCAAAAAATTGTTTTTAAAGCCAGCAAGCTTTGGCCTAGTTTTTACAAAAAAATAGAAATAACTAATAGTTTCCTTCTTCACTAGTTTCAACTATGTTGTAATTTATGTATGCAGAAAACATATATTAGTTTCTCTTAAGTGACACAGTATCATATACTAAAGCATTTGAGGGCAAAATCCCCATGTTCCTTTGGCAACGCATATCTAGGACTTTATTATGTTGATAAACCTACTCTTGAATGCTAGCAGAAAACTTTACAATGACATAAACTCACGAGCAAATAACATATTTTCTGGAAGGAAAAACAGAATCACCCTAGAAGATTAAGAGAGTGTGGGAATATTAGGACACTGTCAGGGGAAAAAACACATGTTATCCACAGATTTCAAATTTGACTCAGACTAAGAAATTTCATTCTCTGAGTTAGATTCAATCCACATGAAAATTATAAACCAAGAAACAGAAATAAAATTCTATCAACATAAATTTCATAACACATATGCCTAGGAAAGGAATACAATTTCATTGAAGAGATGGGGCAATTTTTAATACAACTGTGTTAATTTTTCAATATAAGTGCTGCTGCTCCTTATTGCTAGATTCTGACTATTATTTTAATCTGCTTCACACATGGATAAAAGTCTCCTCCATTTAGACAGCTAGGAGACCACTAGTCTCCTAGCTGAGAACTGACTTTATGAAACTAACCTTTAATAAAGTCCACCAATTACATAATGAAGAAAATAAACTACAGAATCCAATCAGATGTGAACTGACTAGTATCTAACAAATAACTGGCTAAAAATAACCATGTGGATGTTCACACTTACAGCATCAGGAAAAAATTTTTCTGGTTTTGTAAAAATGTTAGTATGACCACAGAAGTATATATAAAAGTCAAGGTCACAATAGAAAGCCAATTTAACACTTACTAGACTGAGGAAACTGTCCATGTCAACAGAAAAAAAAGAGAGAGAGGAGTTCAAAATACATTATGCCCTCTTGTTCTTTGCACAGTTTTAAAATTGTAACAGCGGGGTCGAAAGACAACTGGAGCTTAGACTATCCAAGCAGCAGGTGTGAACGACAAAAGCAGAGGAAGTGGAAAACAGGAAAGCATCTGGAATTCTGGTTTTGGACCGTCATATTCCTTATCCCTACACCCTGGGAGAATATCACCACTTAGAAGTGCTTTTAACAACTGGTGGGGAAACTATTATTATTGTATATATATAATTAAACATGAAAACCCCTTTTCACATAGGGACCATAAGTATTTTTGTAACAATTTCCAAGCCCCAAAGAAAAATATTTATTGTATTTTAAAATAGCAGGCTTAAGCGCTCTTTTATTTCCTAGATTTGCACAGGCAAGATTGTTTAACCATTTTGGATACCGATTTTATAACTAAAGCTAGTCAGGCTGGAAAAAGGCTGGCTGAGTATTTTTAGAGTAACTGTAGAGAGAGAGAGAGGGCAGTGAGAACAGGGGTGCAGAGATGACTCAGAAGCCAACCTAAGTAGCCTTGGTTTCCCTAGGATTATGGCTAGACTTGCTCATCTGTTGACACTTTACCACCTGGACAGTCGGTACATGCTTCATGGTTACTGGCTTCCATGCTAGTGGTAAAGAATCTGCCTGCATTGCAGGAGATGAGGGTTGGATCCCTGGGTTGGGAAGATACACTGAAGAACAGCATGGCAATGTACTCCTGGAAAATCCATGGACCACAAAGAGTCAGACCTGACTGAGCACACACACACACACACACACCAGAAGAGCTGAAGCCTGCCTCCCAGGGTTCTCTCCAGCCCAGTTCTCCTAGTTTGTCTAATCACAAGTCAATTTCTATTCCCCACTACAACTTCTCCCTCTGTCCTGAGAATAGTTTCAACAGTATTTTGTGTTTTCTGATATGTATGTTCCAGTTCTAATATTTAGTAATGTTCTAATATTTGGCAATGTTTTCTTAATATCATTCCTTTCAGGGCCTCTTGTAATACATTTACACTATTTCTCCCACTGCTAAAGTATTCATAATAGAGTATGTGACTAAAACTTCATTTACAGTAATTCAGTTTATTTCCCAGATGAAATATACTCTTTACATAATTAAGTATACTGATTGACTTTTTCTTTTTCCCCCTTCCTTCAATCATTTTGTCTATGCTTGAACAGAGTAACTCAAATTTAAACTTCCCAAAAGTCTCCTGTAAGGAAGAAAACATTCAGTGGTGCACTGTTTTTTTGGGTTTTTTTTATTCTTTCACCTTTCTACCCTGCTCACAGGATTTCCCAACCAAACAGCCTAATTCTGCCAGACTAATCACCCTTAAAACCATTTTCAGTAGCCAAGACATGGAAGTAACCTGAATGTCCATCAACAGAGGAATGGATAAAGACATGCAGTATACATATACAATGAAATATTATTCAGCCATAAAAAAGAGTAAAATAATGCCATTTACAGCAACAGGGATGAATCTAGAGATTATCAAACTAAATGAAGTCAGACACAGAAAGACAATATCCTACCGTATCACTCATATGTGGAATCTTAAGTTTAAAAAAAAAAAACGATACAAATGAACTTACTTACAAAACAGACAGATATTGCAAACAAGCTTATGGTTCAGTTCAGTCGCTCAGTCGTGTCCGACTCTTTGGGACCCCATGAATCGCAGCACGCCAGGCCTCCTTGTCCATCATCAACTCCCGGAGTTTACTCAAACTCATGTCCATTGAGTTGGTGATGCCATCCAGCCATCTCAAAGGGGAAATGTGGTGGGAGTGGGAGTAATAAATCAGGAGCTTGGGATTAACACATATACACATTACTATATAGATGACAGATAACCAACAAGGACCTTCTGAGTAGCACAGAGAACTCTATTCAATATTCTGTGACAACTTATATGAGAAAAAAAATCTGAAAAAGAATGATATATGCATAACTGAATCACTCTTGCTGTACACCTGAAACTAATCATCACTGTAACTCAACTATACTCCAATAAAAAAAATTTTTAAGACCATTTATGTAACGTTTCCATAATTAATCACTCATTAATGATTCAGAGCATCACAACACACACTCAAGTTTACCTCAGTAAGTCCAAACTCTTCAAAATCTGGCCCTAAACCACTGCCCATTTGATGTCTTACTATTCAGCCTTCTCACCAAATGAACCATAAGGACCACTGCCTGCAAGATCTGGCCCACTCCTGCACATTTCTCTCACCTGGAGTGCCACCCACCTTCCCCCCAAGTCTTTCCCCTGGAGGCCCAGATCAAGTACTGACACCTGGGAGACACCTTTATAAAAAGAAATTTCAAAACTCAGAAGACATTGCCAACTGTTTTCCTCTAAAGTTTCTCTACGTAAATTAGTGTAATTTACACAAAACCCACTCCTACTGCTTTAACTGGAGCATCATTTTGATAAGAAAGTTTAGTACAGGAAGCGACCTGAGCCTCACTATGGGGTGATGGGACTGGTTTAAAAAAGCTAGTACACTAGTTATCTCTTACAAATAACTGTATGCCAACCACTCTTCAGGTTGGGAGTAGGTCCTAGTCTTCAGTTTTATGCAGCAACAAAGCGACTGCCAAACACTGGTCTTTTCTCAATCTGGGAGGCATAAAGGCTTTATTCCTAGGATCTGAGTTGCATAACCCTTACCAAAAGCAAACCAACCTTTTAAAGCCCAGGTGCGAACTGTTATTCCTACAAGGGTTGTTGAAAAGACATTACCACAATGTAAGAGCACATATAAGCACTGTGTATGTAGCCATACACAGAACGAAGTAAACAAAATATCGCCCTGATTTATACAGAAGTAAACCTCGTGGCTCAGATGGTAAAGAATCCGCCTGCAATGAGGGAGACCTGGGTTCGATCCGTGACTCGGAAAGACCCCCTGGAGGAGAGCATGGCAACCCGCTCCAGTATTCCTGCCTGGAGAATCCCGTGGACAGAAAAGCCTGGAGGGCTAGTGGGGGAAGGGGCAGTGAGAATGGGCGGGAAGAGACGGTTTACTCTCCCGGAAGGCCCGCTGGTAATGTCCTGCTCTCTGCCCCGGGGTCCGGCCTCCGTTTACCTCCAAAACCTTCGCGGGGGGCGGAACCCGTGGCTCCTCTGCGGCTGGCTGGACACGAGCTCTACCTCCGGGGCGGGACGGAATCTTCAAACCGAGCGCGGGAACTGGGCCGGAGCAGGAAGTGGGGGAGCGCGCGGGCCTCCAGGGAGGCGGCGTTCTAGAGCAGAACCGGGACCACAACCAAGCGGCAGCCCGGAACCGCTTGCGCAGCGTCGCCGGGACGCGGGAGCTCGCACGATCCGTGAGGGGGCAGAGTTGTCGGGCGGGGCGGGGTCTGTGAGGGGGCGGGGTTCCGGGCTGGGCGGGGCCTTGAGGGGGCGGGGTTCAAGGGCGGGCGGGGCACGGGGAGGGGCGAGTCGGGGTCTGACGGACGCGTCGGGGCTGAACTGAACCCTCAAAGCAGAGGGGCGGGCGATGGGCGGGGCCAGGGGCGGGGCCTGCTCTGAGGGTCAGCTCCTAGCGCGGCTACGGCGGAAGCAGACCAGGAGTGGAGTCCAGCAGAGCTGCAGCGTCGTAGCTGAACGGTGAGTGACGTGTTCCAGGTCCCTCGCTGTCGCGCCGTCAGTCCTGGGCTGGTTCCCTCCACCACCACCCCCTGCCCCCAAGCCCAGCGCCTGCCCAGGGGACCTGCACCGGCCTGCAGCTACCCCGAGGAGGAGACAGGATGCAGGCACGATCCGGCGGCGGATCCTTTGTTTTGCCCCGACAGCGAGGGCGGGAACGAGCGCTGAAGCCCGCAGATGCAGAGACGTGGGGCTGGGGCGGGAGACTGGAGGCCGCGCCGGGGGACGGTGATCCGGCTGCAGGAGCCGAGCCCCGGGGGACTGAAAATGAGCCGAGGATCTAGAGGCTGGATCGGGGGGTGGCGGGAGACCGGCCGGACAGCGGGAGGCTGGGGAGCGAAGACCTGGCCGTAGACCCCGAGCCCGGGGGACAGACAGGTGGCCTGGCCGAGAATGGGGGTGGAGGGGGAGGGTCGGGAGACTTGGTCGGAACGCTGAAGCCTGGTAGCAGGAGGCGTGACCCGGGTGGCTGAGCTGGGGGAGGAGAGGCGCGGGGAGGCCAGGCGGGAGCGCCGAGGCCGAGTGGTAGAGGTGGGATTCGGGAGAGGGAGGCAGAGGAAATCGCAGGCTGAAATTTGAATAGAAAGGTGGTGAGGAAGCAGAGCGCGGAGAGGAGATGGCCTGAGGGCAGGAGCCTGGCCGGCGCTGTTTCCGAGGCTTTGGCCCTCGGGGCTTATCCTCCCGTTTCTGGCGAGGGTTTGGTCTCTGCTGCTTTTGTCTAGATTTTTTTTTCAGGTTGAGATGGTGTGACTCTGCTTTTCAAAGAGTTGATTTCAAGTGCTTGCGTGGTCAGTAGCTCAGTTGTGTCCAACTCTTTGCGACCCCATGGACTGTATAGCCCGCCAGGCTCCTCGATCTAGGGGATTCTCCAGGCAAGAATACTGGAGTGGGTTGCCATTTCCTCCTCCAAGGGATCTTCCCGACCTAGGGATGGAACCTGCCTCTCCTGCATTGGCAGGCGGATTCTTTACCACTTAGCCACCTGGGAAGTCCCAGTTTCAAGTATTAAACTCCTGTTCATTTTCAGACGTGAAGGCTTGCATGAATCCTAGCTCGTGCTGATGACTATTTTTCCTGGCCCAAATCCCTTAGGCTGTGAAATTCCCAGATCTCCTGCATCGCAGGCTCTTTAGACGTCTGAATCACTTAAGGAAGCCTATGTGAAATCCCCTCAGCCCAAGTGGAGTAAGAGTTCCTTAGTCACTCTTGTGTCCAGTGGGTCTGCTGTCAAACCTTACTTCCCAAGGCAGCAGCCTCTTTGCCAGTTCTCAGTATGTGGCTCCCATGCCAAAAAACTAGGAACCAACCTTCTCAGCTAACTCTCCCAACTCCTCCAGTTAGCGGCCAAGCCTCTTAGACCTCCTGAAATCCACTGGATTTGGCCTTTTCTCTCCATCTCAGATTCAAGCCACCCTAAGCGCTCACCTCGGAGAAGGCAATGGCACCCCACTCCAGTACTCTTGCCTGGAAAATCCCACGGACGGAGGAGCCTGGTGGGCTGCAGTCCATGGGATCGCTAAGAGTTGGACATGACTGAGCGACTTCACTTTCACTTTTCACTTTCATGCATTGGAGAAGGAAATGGCAACCCACTCCAGTATTCTTGCCTGGAGAATCCCAGGGACAGGGGAGCCTGGTGGGCTGCCGTCTATGGGGTCGCAGAGTCGGACTTAGCAGCAGCAGCAGCAGCAAGCGCTCACCTGGCTATAGGAGCCTCCTCATTGGCCTCCATTATGTCTGTGTCCTCTGCCCCTCTCCAGCCACTGAGGAATCTTACAGAATAAAAATCTAGAATCTTACAGAATAAAAATCCAGAAAGCTGTTCCTTTGCCCGAAGGATAAATCCAGTCCCTTAACAGTTAACAAGTCAAGCACAGGTTGGCTCCTTGGTCCACTCTGCTGCCTTATTTGTCACATTCTGCACAGCCATGCTGATCTCAACAGCAACTATTCTCTTCCTCGAACAGTCTTGCATTCCCTCTCTCTTCCATCACCACACCTTTCCTTGAGAAACTCCTATTGATGTTTATGTTCTGATTCAACACTTCAAGGTTAAGTCTTATCTATTCTGTATTCCTTTCGCATCCGCCTGGTCCTGAGAGGAAAGAGTCATATCCTTTGCAGCTGCTTTTTACATTCTCCTCTATTAGCTCCTAAGCAAATTCCACACGGAATTCTGGCTTGTTATCTTGTTCCTTGTCTTCCTTCATATCCAGGGCCTGGTACAAATGAATGCTAATACTACAATATCATGTCTTTTTTTTTTTTTTTTTTTTTAAATAATTATGCCCTATCTAGAAAAAAAATAAATGTATTTTAAGGTTGAGTGAAGTCGCTCAGTCGTGTCTGACTCTTTGCAACCCCATGGATTGTAGCCTATCAGGCTCCTCGGTCCATGGGATTTTCCAGGCAAGAGTGCTGGAGTGGATTGCCATTTCTTTCTCCAGGGGATCTTCCCAACCCAGGAATCGAACCCGGGTCTCCCGCGTTGCAGGCAGACGCTTTACTGTTACTTAGCAAACTATGATTAAATGATGCATACTAGAAAGGGATGGTAGAGGTGAAATACAGGAGTTGCTCTAATAGTGTGTGTATGCAGGATAGTGCTAAGCAAGCTGCATAGACCTGCCTGTGTCAAAATTCACTCTGCCACTTTGAATATGTTAGAGTTATGTGATCTCTAAGAATGAAATGTAAAAACTTAAACCATCCCTACCCCAACCTGCTGTTTGAGCTTTGGTTTTGCTTTGCTCTTTTGCAGTGAAGGCTTTTGAAGGTTAAAATGTGTTTTAATGAATGAAGGAATGAACAGTTAGTTGGAGTGTAGCAATAAAACCTGTTCCCAGTAAGAAAGAAGAGAAACATTATATCTTTCACAATCCTGAAAAAAGAAGCCTAGCCTCCTTGCAGTACTCTTGCCTGGAAAATCCCATGGACAGAGGAGCCTGGTGGGGTGCAGTCGATGGGGTCGCTAAGAGTTGGACATGACTGAGCGACTTCACTTTCACTTTTCACTTTCATGCATTGGAGAAGGAGATGGCAACCCACTCCAGTGTTCTTGCCTGGAGAATCCCAGGTACGGGGGAGCCTGGTGGGCTGCCGTCTCTGGGGTCGCACAGAGTCGGACACGACTGAAGCGACGTAGTAGCAGCAGCAGCAGCAGCCTTCTTGCATTTTAAGAGACTGCAATCTGATAGAGGCAATTATAATTGATTTTAAGAGACTGACGTCTGATAGAGGCAATTACAATGCTTCTTCACTGTTTTGCTTTCACACCTAATTTAACACAACCTCCTACTGCTTCAGCCCCTTCTGATGCTAAAAACCCGGTCTTTCTGTAATGGCATTAGGTCAGTTCTGGTGCCTAATATGAGTTCTTTAGGCTCTGCCTCAAAAATGGAACCACTGGTGTTTGGATCTACAAGATGTAGAGTACTTAGACTGTTAGCTACTGTTGTGTACACTTGTAACAAATCCAAATAAAATGGAGGGGGATAGGGACTTGGCTGTCATAGAACCTGAGGCCACTTCCCAAAGGCAACACTTTCCTACTTCATCCATAAATCAGGCAGCAGTTAATATACATACCTTAGAGGGTTATTATGAGGATAAAATGAGATAATGTCTGTGACAATGCTCTGTAAATCTCTATGTAATGTTATTAATTCTCCACCTATTTTGTTCTTCAAATTGCTTTTAGAGTATTTGCATTAGAGTAGTAAGATAAAGTTCCCCTGGTGGCTCAGTGGTAAAGGATCCACTTCCCAATGCAGGAGATACAGGTTAGTTCCCTGAGTCAGGAGGAGGAGATACAGGTTAGTTCCCTGGAGGAGGAAATGGCAGCCCACTGCAGTATTCTTGCCTGGACAATCCCATGGACAGAGGAGCCTGACTGGCTACAGTCCACAGAGTCGCAAAGAGTCAGACACAGCTGAGCATGCGCACATGATAAAGTTATCTCTTTTGTACTGTACATCAGCACCTGTCTTGTTGAGCCACTTTTGAATATAGTGAGCTTCGGGGCAGGTCACAAACAGGGATAGATCTTATTCTCCATTACTTCAAACACTCAGGGTTTATGACCCCTCCACACAGTTGGTGTTCAGTCAGTTGTTCCAGCGCAAATGAATGAACACTACTGACCCTGGCTTTTCGCAGTTTCAGACCTTCTCTGGCAGGTGGTTGTAAAACTGAATTGTTTCTACAGAGGAGTGATTCTCAGTGGGAGGGAGGAGGTCTTAGAGGTTATCTGTAATTTTTATAAAAGGCATCCCAGAGCCTTCATTCTAGGTTTATTTCATAAATACTTAGGTTGGCAAGGACTTCCTGTTTCTTCTTCTTCTTTTTTTTTTTTTCTGACTTTTTTTTTTTTTTTTTTTATCCAGAATCTACAGTTTATTTTTGGTGTTCACTCTGCATGTTGTACATTTTATGGATTTACAAAAATGCACAGTGACATATATGCACTCATACAGTATCACATGGAACAGTTTCAATATCCTAAAAATTCTCTGTTCTACAGATTTTTTTTTTCTTTTTTTTTTTTTAAACATTTTTAAATTTCAGGTATACACATGCTCCCCTTCCTGAACCCTCCTCCCTCCCCCCTCCCCATACCATCCCCCTGGGCCGTCCCAGCGCACCAGCCCCAAGCATCCAGCATCGTGCACTGAACCTGGACTGGCATCTCGTTTCATACATGACATTTCACATGTTTCAATGCCATTCTCCCAAATCTTCCCACCCTCTCCCTCTCCCACAGAGTCCATAAGACTGTTCTATACATCAGTGTCTCTTTTGCTGTCTCGTATACAGGGTTATCGTTACCATCTTTCTAAATTCCATATATATGCGTTAGTATACTGTATTTATGTTTTTCCTTCTGGCTGACTTCACTCTGTATAATAGGCTCCAGTTTCATCCACCTCATTAGAACTGATTCAAATGTATTCTTTTTAATGGCTGAGTAATACTCCATTGTGTATATGTACCACAGCTTTCTTATCCATTCATCTGCTGATGGACATCTAGGTTGCTTCCATGTCCTGGCTATTATAAACAGTGCTGCGATGAACATTGGGGTACACGTGTCTCTTTCCCTTCTGGTTTCCTCAGTGTGTATGCCCAGCAGTGGGATTGCTGGATCATAAGGCAGTTCTATTTCCAGTTTTTTAAGGAATCTCCACACTGTTCTCCATAGTGGCTGTACTAGTTTGCATTCCCACCAACAGTGTAAGAGGGTTCCCTTTTCTCCACACCCTCTCCAGCATTTATTATTTGTAGACTTTTGGATTGCAGCCATTCTGACTGGTGTGAAATGGTACCTCATAGTGGTTTTGATTTGCATTTCTCTGATAATGAGTGATGTTGAGCATCTTTTCAAGTGTTTGTTAGCCATCTGTATGTCTTCTTTGGAGAAATGTCTATTTAGATCTTTGGCCCATTTTTTGATTGGGTCATTTATTTTTCTGGAGTTGAGCTGTAGGAGTTGCTTGTATATTTTTGAGATTAGTTGTTTGTCGGTTGCTTCATTTGCTATTATTTTCTCCCATTCTGAAGGCTGTCTTTTCACCTTGCTAATAGTTTCCTTTGATGTGCAGAAGCTTTTAAGTTTAATTAGGTCCCATTTGTTTATTTTTGCTTTTATTTCCAATATTCTGGGAGGTGGGTCATAGAGGATCCTGCTGTGATGTATGTCAGAGAGTGTTTTGCCTATGTTCTCCTCTAGGAGTTTTATAGTTTCTGGTCTTATGTTGAGATCTTTAATCCATTTTGAGTTTATTTTTGTATATGGTGTTAGAAAGTGTTCTAGTTTCATTCTTTTACAAGTGGTTGACCAGATTTCCCAGCACCACTTGTTAAAGAGATTGTCTTTAATCCACTGTATATTCTTGCCTCCTTTGTCAAAGATAAGGTGTCCATATGTGCATGGATTTATCTCTGGGCTTTCTATTTTGTTCCATTGATCTATATTTCTGTCTTTGTGCCAGTACCATACTGTCTTGATAACTGTGGCTTTGTAGTAGAGCCTGAAATCAGGTAGGTTGATTCCTCCAGTTCCATTTTTCTTTCTCAAGATGTCTTTTATATTTTTTCCTACCTCCTTTCGAAGAGTTGGATTGCTTTTCTGGGTGCCTGATGTCCTCTGCCGGCATTCAGAAGTTGTTTTGTGGAATTTACTTGACGTTTAAATGCTCTTTTGATGAATTCGTGGGGGAGAAAGTGTTCTCCCTGTCCTACTCCTCCGCCATCTTGGCTCCTCCTCCCCGTTTCTTCTTCTGCCCCGTCAGGGATACCATCTTAGGACAGGGCATCAGGTGAGGGGACGCAGGCCCTTGGCACTCAGTAAGCATTGTGTCCATTCTGGCTTGTGGCTTCAAGTAGTGGGGAGCCCTCCTGTCTGTCTGCCTGGTGGTATGGGCCTTGCCAGAGAAAAGGAAAGAATGGTTTTGTTTGTGTGGTGCAACGGAACTAAGTTTCTTCTGTATTTAACTTTACTTGCCATGTGTGACATTCTTCCTTTATTACAAAATAAATATTAACCATCTGACTTCACCAGGCCAAATGACAGTATCCAATTTGGTGATTCTTCCCAAAGAAATGCAGGGACCAGTTAGGAAATTATTTCAGTAAAAGCTCTAGGGCGTCACAGCGGAAATCTCCACTTATCCAAACTATTGTGAAAAAAAGAAAATCTTGTTTCTCTTTCACTTACCAAATCTAGAAACATAACTGCTTTTGAGATTTTTGTCCTCTCTCAGTTCAGTTCAGTTGCTCAGTCGTGGTCCGACTCTTTGCGACCCCATGGACTGCAGGACGCCAGGCCTCCCTGTCCATCACCAACTCCCGGAGTTTAGACAAATTCATATCCATTGAGTCTGTGATGCCATCTAACCATCTCATCTTCTTTCGTCCCCTTCTCCTCCTGCCTTCAGTCTTTCCCAGCATCAGGTCTTTTCAAATGAGTCAGTCCTTTGCATCAGGTAGCCAAAGTATTGGAGTTTTAGCTTCAGCATCAGTCTTTCAGCATTTGTCCTCTCTAGTTGGTAATAAATGTAATCCCAATGTTTTTCAAGTTCCTTGGCCAAAGAACCGGCCACCTATCTTGTCTGCAGGATCTGTAACTATATATGGAACGCCAGTTCTCCTGCACCATTGTACATGAAGGGACATGAGCATATGTAGATTTTGGTAGGGGGTGGCAAGGGTGGGGTGGGGAATGAAGGGGAGGTGGGTATCCTGGAACGAATCCTCCACAGATACTGAAGAAGGACTGAATAATCTCCCCAGAAATCATAGCAAAAAGGCTTCACCTTTTCTTTAGAGACAAGCAGAGATATAGAAAAAACTGCTCGATGCTTACTTAATATGAAAGTTATTCATATTTTGTAATTTTACTTTTAGAAGTAAATTACCCAGTGGCCCCCAAAACACCATAACCATCATTCCTGTTTTCTTCATGAATTAGAGAAAGTGTACTTCATACTATTTCATTGTCCCTGCAGTCAGTTTCTATATGTTATTTATGCTTTCTGTCTCAATATTTCTAGGTTATAGATTTGCTTCCTTCCTTGAAATTAGTGATAGCATTACTCCTCATAGGTAGTAGTAAGTCATGGAGAAGTGAGGGAAGCTGACAGATCCTAGTTAGGGCAGAGTCCTAAGTTACTTATCTGCTGTGAGCCTCAATCAGCTGAACTATGAAAAATGGAAATCA
This sequence comes from Bos indicus x Bos taurus, assembly GCF_003369695.1. Taxonomy (NCBI): domain Eukaryota; kingdom Metazoa; phylum Chordata; class Mammalia; order Artiodactyla; family Bovidae; genus Bos; species Bos indicus x Bos taurus. Next base: position 15,029,352 of record NC_040102.1, on the reverse strand, counting down.
CTCTGCCTCAAAGCATCGTTGGAAGGACCTTTAGCTTTCGAATCATCTGCCTATTATAGCTTCATTGGCAAGTATCAACTGGATCTAGGAATTCAGAGACTTGATTATAAGAGTCAGGTTCCAGGCTGCCACCTAATAGCAACTGGTCTACCTTAGAACTTCCCTGGGACCCAAAATGTGTTCAGAAATTTACCATGAGCACCCTGAACTGATGGGAAGAATTATATACTCAGTACAGTAAGAAGCAGTTCGTGTTAAATCCATTGCTATGCTGCAATCTATTTTTGTGTATTTTTCCTATTTATGTTTTGTCAGATGACAGTGTTCTAAGAACTGAAATTCCTTGTCATCATACAGGCCACTTTTCCCCCTTGGGGGACAATGTTTTTTATCCTTCTGAGATGAGATCACCACACCTAGAATAACTTATATTCAGCCAGGCATTCGCTAATGGAGATGAGATCATGCTGAGCTTAACCCTTTTGGTTCTGCAGAAACCAAAGCGCTGCTCCCAAGAGTGTGGATTAGATGCTTTCATGTGGGAAAAGCAGATGGTGACAGGCAGAAAGCAAATGTCTGATGTAGTGAGGGTTTTACTTACCATTATATAAATTTTCAATAGTCTATGAATAATAAAGGGAACAAAATAATACATTATAGTATTTGTTCCTGAGAAATCCTTATCAAATAGAAAAATCCTATTCTAAAAGAATTCAGGTGTTTTTTTTTTTCTTTCAGCCATCAAATTCCTTATTGAAACAAAATTGTCTCTGATGTCTAATTTTGGAAATTATTAATTACAGTTACTTATATTAAGGATAATCTAGCTGAAACTTTTTTAACTTTGAAAAATGATTTGGTTAAAGAATGTTGATTAAATGTATGAAAAGGAAGTTATTACTTGAAAGTCACTTTATATTTAGATGAAATCTTAACCATGGTGTGAACCAAGAAGCCAAACACAGTTGACCCTTGAACAACAGAGGGGACCCTCCCCACAGTTGAAAATCTGAGTGTATAATTTATAGCAGGCACTTCGTATCCACAGTTCCATGTCTGTGGATGTCAGCCAGCCTTGGATGGTGTAATGCTGTAGATTTGCTATTTTAAAAAATCCACGTGTAAGTGGACCTGTCCCATTCAAACCCCAGTTGTTCAAGAGACAACTGTATTTTAAAACTCTGGAAGGCTGGCCGCTATGTAAATCTAAACCTCCTATTACCAGTCACAAGGATAGAATTGCTTTATCCCAGAGCTTTATTGATGGCAAGAAATAAAAAATTGTTAGAAGCTAGTGTTTCAGTCCAATAATCACTGCGCTCTTTGCAGAAGTATTTGCTAAAGACCTTAAGGCCTTGATCACTGATGGAATGTAGCAGCATTTAGGGGTTCCTGAACGCATACAGTATACCCCACACTTGGCAAACTTATTCAGAGGGCCAGTTTGAGGGAAAACCCTGGAGCCAGAAAGACGCTGGCAGGAGCTCTGGGATCCCCTTCAGAAATGATCTTTATTAAGTCTTGTTTTCCCATTCCACTGTGTTTTCACTCCAGATTTTCTACAGGCTAGCTGGAAAGTCTTGAAATATAGATAATACTGTTCTATCATGGATTACAATATAATATCAATAAGCCATTTGTTATGTATCTGCCTACGTTTCCACACTTATTAGCTACCGTGTACTGTTCTCTCAATTAATCAGATTAACCAGAACTTTATTTTTCAACCATGGGTAGATAATTATTTTGACATGCACTGAGGCAAGTTGGCCTCCGTATTTCTGGTTCGAGGAAGTTTGAGATTTCTCTGTACCTAATAATACGTGTTTATTGTACGTATGGGAGAAAAAGAAAAAGACAGACTGGGATGTGGTCCACAGCAGTCAAGGAAGCGTTGTTGCTTTCAGAAGAGTGCGTGTTTTTGCATGTTCAGCTGCTCAGTCATGCTCAGCCCTTTGTGAACCTTTTGGACTGTAGCCTCCCAGGCTTCTCTGTCCATGGGATTTTCATACTAGCAACATACCCTTATTATTGCTTTTGAAACAGGGCTGAGAGTTGAAATTGGCTAGCACTGTACTCGGAGAAGGCAGTGGCTTCCCCACTCCAGTACTCTTGCCTGGAAAATCCCATGGATGGAGGAGCCTGGTAGGCTGTAGTCCATGGGGTCGCGAAGAGTCGGACACGACAGAGCGACTTCCCTTTCACTTTTCACTTTCATGCATTGGAGAAGGAAATGGCAACCCACTCCAGTGTTCTTGCCTGGAGAATCCCAGGGACGTGTACTGGTTGGTACAGTCCACCACTGTTAAAAGATATTATTTTATAAAATAATCTGTGTTACTATTTCCTAACTTTTAAAAAATGCAGATGTTACAGAAAAATATACAAAAATATTGAAGAGTAATTAAGTTGCCAGTAATCCCATCACCCAGAGATAGTTACTGTTAAATAAACAGGTTAAAAGGTAAAGATGTTATATAACCAGTGTATTGGCTACATCGTGACTTCACTGTTTCTCTGTCCAAATTCTCAATATTTTGATGAGTAATGCATATCCTTCCCTTTCTCTCCTCTCCCTAATCTCTAGAGTAGGGTTACTAGAGGAAGTAGGGCCAACGAGAGGTTTTGTTTTAAACTGTGTTGAGCTGGAAATGTTTGCTTCCTTAGGCTCCATTCTTAGCAGTGTAAGTCTCCTAGAGCACACTTTAAGGCTTCTATTGAGACATGGCGAGACATGTTGTCCACATGTTCTCAGGAGGTAATACCAACTTGTGTCCCTTCCACTCATGTCTGGGAACGCCTGTCTCATACAGCCGTGCTAGATGTATGCATGGTTAGTTTTTGTATTACATGGTAAAATGCATGGATAAGTACACATGAAGGGATAGTTAGACATTTGGGGATTTTTCTCTCAGTTTTCTAACGAGAGAGCAAGTGGATGTGATCGTACGAGGAGTGCCTCATCCTCCTTGCACTCGGGTTACCAGCCTTCATACTTTGTGCCACATAGTTTGTCTTCCTTGCACGACAGTGGATGAGCCCTCACCTGTTCTTATTGTTTAGTCACCACGTCATGTCCAACTCTTTGTGACCCCATGGACTGCAGCACACCAGGCATCCCTGTCCTTCACTATCTCCCAGAGTTTGCTCAAACTCATGTCCATCAAGTCGGTGATGCCATCCAACCATCTCATCCTCTGTCGTCCCCTTCTCCTCCTGCCTTCAATCTTTCCCAGCATCGGGAAAGAGTTTTCCAGTGAGTCGGCTTTTTGCATCAGGTGGCTAAAGGATTAGAGCTTCAGCCTCAGCATCAGTCCTTTCAAAGACTATTTAGAACTGGTCTCCTTTAGGATGGACTGGTTGGATCTCCTTACAGTCCAAGGGGCTCTCAAGAGTCTTCTCCAACACCACAGTTCAAAAGCATTAATTCTTTGGCGCTCAGCTTTCTTTATAGTCCAACTCTCACATCCATACATGACTACTGGAAATAATAGCTTTGACTAGATGGACCTTTGTCAGCAAAGTGATGTCTCTGCTTTTTAATATGCTGTCCAGGATTGTCATAGGTGTTCTTGTTCTTACCGTCAAGAACTTTGTTCTTTTTCTCTTCTTGCCTTATTAATTTCTCACTTTCTATGGGTGATTCTCATCAGCATAAAAGCATGCCTTAGATGGCTCGTCTTTAAAACCAAGGCAAACAACAAGTGTCCTCTACTCCTGGTCCCACTTCGGCCATCATCCCCTCTTCTTGCCCCTTCACAGTAAAACTATGTTGACTTACTCATGTTGTGTTTATCCATTTTTTCTTTTCCCATTGCCTCCTCAACCCACTGCAGCAACATTGATCCTTTTAAAGTAGAATTTTCAAAAGGTATAAAACTTGGATGCTGTGTAAATATAAAATACATGTCAAATATCTTATTCAATTAACTGATAATAGAACTAGTAGGATAAGACCAGTTCAAAGGAGACTTTAAACAACAAACACAGATGTAAATGGTTGGATACAATGAAATGAATTTGTTAGTAGAAGGGAAACTGGTTAATATCCTGTAGGACAGTAAAGTGTTATTTGAGAGGGTCATCTTTTCTGCAAGTTGCAAATTAGTTACATCATTTCAAGACAAAATTTATTTTCACTGCTGTCAATAAGAGTCATTTGCATGGCTTCCCTTTCCTGTGGCTTAACTTCCTATAAGTTGTAAAATAGCCTAGTCAGGGGGTCAGGCAAAAGAGGACACCCTGTACAAATGAACTTATCTACAAAACAGAGATGGAGTTACAGAGATGCAGAAAATGAAACTTATGGTTACCAGGGGGTAATAAGAAAAGGAGTACGTCAAGACTGTATACTGTCACCCTGCTTATTTAATTTATATGCAGAGTACATCATGAGAAACGCTGGACTGGAAGAAACACAAGCTGGAATCAAGATTGCCAGGAGAACTATCAATAACCTCAGATATGCAGATGACACCCCCTTATGGCAGAAAGTGAAGAGGAACTAAAAAGCCTCTTGATGAAAGTGAAAGAGGAGAGTGAAAAAGCTGGCTTAAAGCTCAACATTCAGAAAACAAAGATCATGGCATCTGGTCCCATCACTTCATGGGAAATAGACGGGGAAACAGTGGAAACAGTGTCAGACTTTATTTTTTGGGGGCTCCAAAATCACTGCAGATGGTGACTGCAGCCATGAAATTAAAAGACGGTTACTCCTTGGAAGGAAAGTTATGACCAACCTAGATAGCATATTCAAAAGCAGAGACATTACTTTGCCAACAAAGGCCTGTCTAGTCAAAGCTATGGTTTTTCCAGTGGTCGTGTATGGATGTGAGAGTTGGACTGTGAAGAAGGCTGAGCACCAAAGAATTGATGCTTTTGAACTGTGGTGTTGGAGAAGACTCTTGAGAGTCCCTTGGACTGCAAGGAGATCCACCCAGTCCATTCTGAAGGAGATCAGCCCTGGGATTTCTTTGGAGGGAATGATGCTAAAGCTGAAACTCCAGTACTTTGGCCACCTCATGCGAAGAGTTGACTCATTGGAAAAGACTGATGCTGGGAGGGATTGGGGGCAGGAGGAGAAGGGGAAGACAGAGGATGAGATGGCTGGATGGCATCACCGACTCGATGGACATGAGTTTGAGTGAACTCTGGGAGTTGGTGATGGACAGGGAGGCCTGGCGTGCTGTGGTTCATGGGGTCGCAAAGAGTCGGACACGACTGAGCAACTGAACTGAACCTGAAAATAATATCCAGTCGTTTCTTTTGCCTATATCCAAGTCCTGGACAATTTTTCCTGACAACCTCTGCTCGCCCCATAACTTTCTTGCCTAAGCTAATGGTCTTCTGTCCTCATCTGAACTGAACTTTTAGTGAGATTTGTAATGATCAAATGCTCATTGAAAGACTTCTGCATACTTTGGTACACCCCAGTTACCTAATGTCCTCCCATTTCTTGTACCTCTCTTGAGTCTCTTGCTGGCTGTACTTCGTCTAGTAACCCTTTCATTGTCAGAGTGCCCCAGTATGACTCCAGCCTTGATCTCTCTCAGAGTTCCAGACTCTTAATTACCTATATCCACTGTTCAACTCTCATCCTAGACTCCATCCCTAGGAGGGAGTCCTATTGATGGGGTGTGTATTCTTTTAAGATTTCTGATTTTAGCATAAGAGTAAAGTTAAAAGTTCTGTTTAGATTGGAGTTTTGAGATAGGCAGGGCTTCTAGAGGCTTGAGAAAGGTTGTTGTCCCTGTTTTTCTATATTCTTTATTTAGGGAGGCAGACTGATGGTCATAGGAAGTACCTTTTGCTTTTGGAAAACCAGAGAAGACCTGGCAAAACTCCAGACAAATAGCGAGGGACTGGCTTCTTCCAAGGCAGCCAGGGGGAGAGGGAAGAAGAAGACCAACATCATTAGCTCTGTGGCTGCGGACAAAGTCATTTCATCACTAAGGGCTGGGTTTCCTGACTTTTTGGGTTGTTGGGAAGATATAAGATGCCTCGCACAGTACCTGCTGTGTAATAAATGCTCAGTACGTGGTAGCCGCTTTGACTAGAAGGACTCATTCACTGTGGAAGGTAAACAGAATTACCAGATGGAAGAATGGAAGCAGGAACTGTAATTTTTACTTGCAGGTTTCCTCAAGCCAGTCGACCACCTTAAATGAGAAAGTGGGGTTCTCGTGTCTAGTTTAAGAGTAAAGGTTTTGTGGAGGTTTGGAACTTCTGGCACTGAATCTCTTGGGAATCTAAGCATCATAAAATTGTGTTATGTGAGGTATACCATTGCTATGGGAAGTTTTCAGGTTTTGTTTTTAACTGTGTTGAGCTGGAAGACAGTTCTTAACCAATGATGGGATCTGTTGAAGTAGAAAGAAGCTGCAATCTGTATCTTGATCTAGGGGAGCAGCAAAATGTAAAACTGTATCAGGCTGCACACTTATCTGTGCTCTGCGTGCATTTCATAACTCAATTAAAATGGAAAGAGAGAAAAGGGCTACATTGTGTGCACTTTAATAAAAGATTGTTGTTCTCAGGTTTGACTCAAAAAAGCCTTGCACGACAGGGGTGAAGCTGGGGGAGTGATGGTACTGCTAATGTGAAAATGTCCATATAGCACATTTATTTAGAGAAATAATCATTGGCATAATTAGTATAATGCCGTGATCTTAGAATGACTGATTTTGATTAACATCTATTTTCTTTCTATTCTAGTAAATAAAAAATGTCCATGGAGAACACTGAAAATTCAGTGGATTCAAAATCCATTAAAACTTCAGAGACGTGAGTATTTAAAAGGAATCTCATACCAGCAAGGAGGGTGGGTGTGTGTAGTATGATACAGCAAACTCGGAGGAAGCAGAAAGAATTGGGGCTTTCAAACCGGAGAGGCCCAGATGACTTCTTACCACATGTGACAGCTGTGTGACTGTACACATGTTAAATTATCCTCTCTGAATCTCCTTAAAATAAAACTTAGGTAGAATATGGGGAAGTTGGAGGGGGCCTGACCTGTGGTTGGAGACCCCTCCCTGGTAGTCGGATGACCCAGGAGAGGCAGATGCACCTTCTTGAATCTCTGCAGGATAAGAGGTTTGTGTTTTGGGGTGTTTTTTGGCCTCCTGTTTATGAGTTTTAAGGCTAAGGTAAAATGCAAGTTCTCAGTCTGGGGAATAATTGCCTGCTTATAGATTATCTTTCCCCCTTTTTTGTTTCCTTCCCAGTCTTCCTTTTTGGAATATTCTGCTTATTAATACTTCAATAGATGGAGAAAGGGAAAAGATAAAACTCAAAACACTCTTAATTTAATCCATGTCTGTTATTATCCCTCTGGGATCTCTTGTGGTACATTTAATTCTAAAAGTTTCTTTCTGAGGTATAGTATTATCATTCTGGACCACCTAGGGAATTATAAATTAATTTTAGTACTAAACAGTACTGTTATAGCAGAGCTATTACTAGATTACTAATAAAGATTTTTGCAGTATTTGTTTAGCAAAAGAATTTGCCTAAAAATTAAACTATTGAAATGCAATCTCATCTTGGAGGTAAGATTGGTGTTTTTCTTTTGTCTTTTTAAAAACCCTTTTAAAGTGATTTACACATTCCCTACCTTTTCCTATCATACAGAATATAATTTACTACTTTAGTCTTTTTCCAACAATTTTTTTTTAAATTGCATATAATGTGAAATACTCCTAGGCTGAGTGTATGGGATACGTGAACAATAGGTATCAGTGTTTGGTTGTTGTTTCCTGATTCCTGGCCAGGTCAGGGGTCAGGCTTGTAGACTGTTCTGATCAAGTTTTATTGAAAAATAGCCACCCCCATTTATATACATACTGTCCTGGGCCACTTCCACCAGCTGGATGAAGTGGCTAAGTATAACATGTATTTAATGAAATTTTAATAAAATGTAAAGGAAAACAATATAGAAATTAAAAGCGTGAACCCTGTAGTTCAACAGATGCTTTCAGTCTTGTGTCTTACACAGTGTCTGCATAACTGTTAGCCTCATAGTAATCACTTCCTTATCTGTGAAGTGGGTTTTTGTGAAATTTTAGGGAGGAGAAGCCTGTTGCATACAACCTGGCACATTATATTCAACAAATGTCAACTGTTCTTATGTGTTAGAGAAGTTTGTGTTCATGCGAATAGCAGCATTGGTCACTTCTCTCTTCGTAAACCGTTGTCTGATTTCCAAACAGAAAGATCTTACATGGAAGCAAATCAATGGACTCTGGAATATCCTTGGAAGAGAGTTACAAAATGGATTATCCTGAAATGGGTTTATGTATAATAATCAATAATAAGAACTTCCACGAAAATACTGGTATGTGTCGTGACAGTTTTTAAACCTTTACAAGTATTTGTACCGTTTATATTTGGTATAGTATACAAAAACAGCATTCATGTTATTAGTTAGTAAACTAATGACATAGAATAGCCATGAAGTAAAAACAGAGCCAGGATCCTACGAGTCCTTCAATTCAACAGGAACTCTTAAACTTTCTTTGTATGATCAAGATCTCTCCCTCTTCTATCTGTATGTCGACCTCTTCTGCCCTGACTTCTCTCTATTTTCCTTTTTGGCTGTGCTGTGTCTTCATTGCAGCATTAGGGCTTTCTCTGGTTGCGACTAGCGGGGGCTACTCTCTGGTTGCAGTGCACAGGCTGTAGAGCCTGCGGGCTTCAGTAGTTACAGCCCCCGGGGCTTAGCTGCCCCGTGACATGTGGGATCTTTCCAACCAGGGATTGAACCCGTGTGCCCTGCACCAGCAGGCAGATTCTTAGCCACTAGACCACCGGGGAGGCGGCAGGGGGTGAAGGAAATGGCAGCCCACTCCAGTATTCTTGCCTAGAGAATTCCGTGGACAGAGGAGCCTGGAGGGCTGCTGTCCCTAGCGTCACACAGAGTTGGACACCACTGAAGCGACTTAGCATGCAAGCATGCATTAGAGAAGGAAATGGCAACCTACTCCAGGATTCTTGCCTGGAGAATCCCAGGGACAGAGGAGCCTGGTGGCCTGCTGTCTGTGGGGTTGCACAGAGTCGAATATGACTGAAGCGACTTAGCAGCAGCAGTCCACCAGGGAAGTCCCAGGCCTGACTTCTGTGCAACCCTTGCTTTATCTTCCTGCTCCCTCTTTCATGTTAATGGAAGGATCTCACCAGACAGTAAGGAGAAGTATTTTTCCTTTCCAGGAACTGCACGAGGCACCTCACAGAAATCTTATTTAATTCTTCTAGCAACCATGAAAAGTAACCGCCATTAGTTACCGAAAGGTGAAAAGCCCTTGCACAGAGGAGTCCCACAGACGATTTAGTAGCTGGACCTCTCGGCCTTAGCGTGCCCGACACTAGCCTGAGCTGGGAATCCACCTCTGTATCACTTCACCTCCTGGGCCTTCGTTTGTTCCGTTGACTTGTCTTCTTCCCCTGAAAAGAAGACAGACTCCCCACCTTAAAGAGACCTTATCTTTTTTAATCCTGCTGCCCCCTAAGCTTTGATCTGATTTTTGTCTCCTTCCCTAAGTCTTGACAACGGATGTTCTAAACTTGGCCTCTTCTTCCCATCACCTCGACCACTCTATAGAAATTGCTCTTAGGGTCACAATAGCCTGATCGCCAGATCCACGTCTCAGTCCCTGTACATGTCTGGCTTGAATCTAATAACATATTTCAGATGTTTTTTTCTTTTTTTTTTAATAGTATATGAAAAATAAATCCCTCATGATCCTAAAAAAGCTAATTAACATCCTACCATATTACTTATAATTTTTCCTTAACAGTTTCTTGCAAAGTTAAATTTTATCCATAACATGTAAGCCATATTGTATCCTGCTTATTCCATTTAATGTAATATAAGTGTTTTTTGTGTTGTATAATTTTCATATCTGCTATTGTAATGATTATATAATATCCCATTCCTGAAATAGAGTGTTCATTTGACTTGCATAATTTACCATATAAATCAACACTTTGGCTGTTCCTTCATTTTTTCACTTTTAAATTGGTACCGTGATTAACTCTGAATTGGCATATTAATCATATTAGAATTTTAATTAAAGAAATTAGAATCTCCTGATTCACTTTAGGAGGCTATCTATCATAATGCTGGTGAAAAGGGAAAAAAGCGAAATTACACTGGAAAGATAAGCAGGATTGGGTGTTAGATTCATTATAAGGAATGAGGAAAGCATAGTTGAAAATGAGTGTCTAAAACTAGCCCGTTTGTATTGCTTTTGGCTCTAAGTTGAGAGACCACCTTCAACCTTAGGTATTCTGCCTCGCGTTGCTAATTATAATGCCCTCTTCCCATAGAATTTTACGTTGTTGAACTTATTGGGGTTTTGTTTTCTTCTTCCAGTTTTACTGAGATGTAATTGACACACAGCACTGCATAAATTTAAGGTGTGTGGCATGACGGGACTTCCATGCATCATGAAACGATGACCATAATAAGCTTAGCGAACAGCCATCATCTCGTATAGATATAAAACTAAAGAAATAGAAAAAAGCCTTTTTCCTTGTGATAAGAACTTTTAGGATTTACTCTCTCAACAATTTTCATGTATAACATACAGCATTGTTAGTTATGTTTATCGTGTGTACATTACAGCCCAAGTTTCCCAGGCAGGTCAGTAGTAGTTAATCCACCTGCCAATGCAGGAGACATGGGTTTGATCCCTGCGTCAGAGAGATGCCCTGGAGAAGGAAATGGCAACCCACTCTGGTATTCTTGCCTGGAGAATCCCATGGACAGGGAAGCCTGGCAGGTTACAGTCCATGGGATCACAACACAACTAAACAACAGCCTGAGTACTTACTTACCTTTAAAGGGGGTGGGGCATGTTGTTCTACTCTCTCCCCAAAATACCTTGGCCCATAGTCTGACTTAACCTTTACAGTGAGCTCCTTTTCTGCTTTGAAATGTGAAGGTCGGGTTCTCAAACCCATCTCTGACAGCCTGGTGTCTTCTGTTCAACTATTAAGTGGCTCACACACCAGGGCCAGAATTTAATTGCTTTGTCACACAAGTGCACGGTGTTCCCTTTTCCGATGTCAAAACCTTGATGAGCTTACTTCTAATTTTGTAAAAATAATATATGGCGATAAGTTTCAGAAATTACAGATTAGCAAAAGAAACAAATTTAAATCATTCATAATCACACCAGAGACAATCAACAATAATTTGGAGCTGGAAACATCTAGTTTTTTTTTTTTTTTTTTATTCATATGTGTTCAGTTCAGTTCAGTTGCTCAGTTGTGTCCGACTCTTTGCGACCCCATGAATCGCAGCACGCCAGGCCTCCCTGTCCATCACGAACTCCCGGAGTTCACTCAGACTCACGTCCATCGAGTCAGTGATGCCATCCAGCCATCTCATCTTCTGTCGTCCCCTTCTCCTCCTGCCACCGATCTCTCCCAGCATCAGTATTTTCCAGTGAGTCAACTCTTCACATGAGGTGGCCAAAGTACTGGAGTTTCAGCTTTAGCATCATTCCTTCCAAAGAAATCCCAGGGCTGATCTCCTTCAGAATGGACTGGTTGGATCTCCTTGCAGTCCAAGGGACTCTCAAGAGTCTTCTCCAACACCACAGTTCAAAAGCATGGGTACCTTCCCCCTACTACGCCTAACACTTTAGATTTTTAAGTCTGAGGGCATTGTTCAGTCAGTCCATACATGCATGTGGAAGGCACTTTAAGGGGTGAGGAAAGCCCAGGACTACTGGGTACAGGCCACACAGCAGCTGCAGAGCCTTGTTCGAGTTCTCCTGGACTCTTCTGTGCTGTGGGTCCCACACCTCTGCAAATGAAGCCAGTCGTGATCATGGTTTCATGGTGGTCGGAAGGCTTAGAGGCTTTTGAACAGTGTTAATGTGGCCTAGTGGTTTGTGGGGGTTTTTTTGTTTCCCTCGAAAAGATATGATGAAACTAATGATGTATCTTAGAATTGTTGAAAACTTAGAATCAAAGAAATAGTTCCTCTGAGTGTGTGAGGTATGTGTTGATACATATGTCTGTGTATGGTGATGTGTATGTTTGTCAATGTTTATGTGTGTGTGTATAATTTTTTCTTAAAAGTAGGATCCTTTTATTTTCTACTCTTTTTTTTATTTTAATAACAGTGACCATTTTTTTTATTTTAATAACAGTGACCATTTTCCTATGGCAAAATTTTGTCTACAAAATTTCAGTGGCGACATAGGATCCCGTATTATAAATGAATTGTAATTTATTTAACCAAACCTCTCTTTTTAGGCATTTAAGTCATTTGTTTATCACTGTCTAAGCAGCTGTGAAAAACATCTTTGTGACTGTAACACAGATAGCAGATTATATCATGAAGTGTCTTGTATGCGAAGAAATAAGAGACTTAGTGTCACCACTGTCAGAATATTGAATTTTCTTAGCATTTGAAAGGAAGAGTTTCTTGTGGATTGTGTGGATCCCTGAATAGTTCATTTCAAAGCAGTTTATCTTTTTTTTTTCATGCAATTAAAAGTAACTTTCTGTTCAAGGCATGGCCTGTCGATCTGGTACAGACGTGGATGCAGCAAACCTCAGGGAAACATTCATGAACTTGAAATACGAAGTCAGGATTAAAAATGATCTTACATGTAAAGAAATGTTGGAATTAATGAGCAACGGTAAGAAATAATGAAAAGAATGACCTTCATTGTCCAATGTAAATACAGTCTAGCTATAACCTGTATGAAAGTAAAGCATGAGAACTGTGGAACTAAACTGTACACAGTCCTACTCTGCACACTTTATGTAAGTAAAACAAGTTATTCATACCGACTCCCCAGAGTAGTCTGAGATGTGTTGCGCTGCCCCAAGCTGGGTTTACACCATCTCTTTGTTCGGTTCTCAGATTTCTTCATCTTACTCCCATACAGTACATATGAAATTGTTGAATAAAATTGCATTGGTTTTTTTGTCTGTAAATGTTTTTCCAGTTTCTAAAGAAGACCATAGCAAAAGGAGCAGTTTTATTTGTGTGCTTCTAAGCCATGGTGAAGAAGGAATCATTTTTGGAACCAACGGACCCGTCAATTTGAAAAAATTAGCAAGTTTCTTCAGAGGGGACTATTGCAGAAGTCTGACTGGAAAACCCAAACTTTTCATTATTCAGGTAATAGATAACAGATCGATTTGGTTATTGAGGCTTCTTTAGGGATTAATTTACTTCATTGTGGATTATCCAAAGGATTTTTAATTTTTTTCTTCCTTGAAGCTACTAAACTATTGCTACTTTTTTATTTATTTAAACCACCACTTAGGAGACATAGCATAAATTTTAATTTTTAGACTTCTAGCAAAATGGTTCTGAATAATTCACATCAGTTTTTACAGAGCCTTTGCATTTCTTGGGAATAAGTTATGCATTTATGCATGTACATACATTTTTTCCCCCAATAAAAGTTTCTTTTCTTTTTTTCTAATTTTTAAATAGGTGTTTATTTTCTAACCTCTAGGCCTGCCGAGGCACAGAACTGGACTGTGGTATTGAGACAGACAGTGGTGCTGAGGATGACATGGCCTGTCAGAAAATACCAGTTGAGGCAGACTTCTTGTACGCATATTCTACAGCACCTGGTAAGAAACTTACAAATACTGAAATAGGCAGATTTTAAACACTGAAGAGTGTGTTCCAAAGGCTATAGGGATTTTGATATCCATAAAAAGCCATTGTGTCCTATTTTAGGGTGCCCTAACCACAGAGAAGTCTCAAAAAGTTGTCTTTAGCCCAGTTTGGCTAGAAAATGTGCCCGTGTAAGAAAGCACACTTACACAGTGTCATTCATGAACTTGATACCACATGGAATCCATATTATAATACAGGCCAAGTCAGAGCTTCGCCCACTTCCTAAAATAGGAGAGAGGTGTGTTTTCCGGGAATTCGTTGGGAGCTAGGAAACTGAAAGGATAAACGTGAATAGCATATGAGTGGGTAGAGTGGAACGAGAGAAAATAAGGTTAAAAATGATTTATGGCTAGGTTATCAACCTCCACTTTGTCTGTGGTTGTATTACACGTTACGTGCGTGTGTGCTTGTCATCATAAAAATTAATACATATTGATCATGTACTTGTTTACGCGTACAATTAACTCAGGGTGTGTTTGGAAGGTTAGGAAATACTGGGCAAGTGTAAACAGTATTACATTTTTAAATATAGTCGATATGATTTATTTTAACCTCCAGGCATCTTTCCAGTTCAGATTAAAAGCAATGGATCCAGGGACTTCCCTGTAGTCCAGTGGTTAAGACTTGGTGCTGTCACTACTGTGGACCTGGGTTCCACTCCCCGGTCCAGGAATTAGGTCCCCCAAGCCACTCAGCGTGGCCAAAAACACAGCAATGAATCCACTAGTTTATCTGGGAAAAGAATGATAAATACACTATTTCCCCTTTTGGACTTTTGAATATGCTATAATGTGTTCATTATACTCTATTCTGATGCCCCGTAGACAAATTTAAGACCCTCAAATGTATGTGCGTACATAAGCAGGTTGTTGGATGAGCCAATCATCTCACTGCAACACCACGCTACTTACAATGATCCTTTTTTATTTCTTTGCTTTTGCATTTTCTGCCTATAAACCGGTTCTTCCCTATTAGAAGGGAAGCCCAGGAAGTAGAATTCTCACTCAGTGGTGCAGTTAGCCTGCAATTGTTTTCCTTGTCAAAAGCAGAGGTATATAGACAACACCTGCTTGGTTTTTGTTTTGTTTTCCCCTGGAACCGAAGTTATGGTCTATTTTTCTTTTATGGCTAATAATACCTATGCATGTTTATGTTGTTTTTACCTTCGTGAATATGTCACAATTGATTAAATCAGCTGACATCAACTATCTGTGATATTTTGGTTATGTTTTGCCCTATAGGTTACTTTTCCTGGCGAAATGCAAAGAACGGATCCTGGTTCATCCAGGTTCTTTGTGAGATGCTGAAAAAGTACGCTCACAGGCTCGAGCTCATGCACATTCTTACTCGGGTTAACCGAAAGGTAGCAATAGAATATGAGTCCTTTTCTACCGATTCTGCTTTTCATGCAAAGAAACAGATTCCTTGTATTATGTCTATGCTCACAAAAGAACTGTATTTCTAATCACTGAGGACATGGATGATTTTTGATTTTAACTTGTATGCCAAGTGAGCAAATGATGTAACTGGTACTATATTTTCCTCTTACCTCTAAATCTAACCTAATGGCCCGGGTGATAACTTTGAAACAAGCCGCCTTCCTAGCAGTAGGACTACTGTGCAGCTACCTCAGACACAATTGGGTAGTTGAGACTGAGTTTAACGAAGATGAAATAAAAATGGATTGTGGAAATCATTATGAGAAGAAAATGACTGTAAATTAGCACTTCTCTTAATTACCAAGATTTAGTGCCGATGCTATGCTACACATTTGCAAGCAATGAGGGAAAAAGTTAAACACTGCAGTAGTGTATTTCAGTGATGTGGGTATGCCACTGTATCAGGGAACATGTTATGGTTTTTGTCAAACAACAGCAATGACGATATGGAATGATGTATCCTAGAACTTGGTGGTCCATACATGTGGTCTAAGACCTGAAGACCTTGATCTTAAGACAATGGTATTTTTACATCACCTATTTGAGCTCATGGTTTTGTGATGTTTGTGCTGAGCATGTCTTTGTTGTTTAAAAAAATCATGTTTTAGCACTGAAAAAGAACTAAATGTTTTACTTGGGAAGGTGTGAGAAAACTAAATTGACCCTTGAGGGTAAATGCAGCAATATAAAGGGAGACGGGTTGAGGACAATAAGGTGCTGAAATGCAACTCTTCCACCAGCTGCCGGGCCTCGCATACCTGCAGAATATCTAAAGGGCTCTTCTGTCAAAACCTCAGACTTCAATCACACTGATAAGAGCGTGAACTGAAGAAATTCTATAGGGACACACTAAAACACAACTTAAATACAGTGAGGTATAAGGAAGAAACAGTCAGTCAGTCAGTTGGGCACTCTGTAATTAGAAGATGGTTTGAGCCTGACCAGGGACACTGCGCAGCCTCTGTGTGGTGGGGTCAGAGCCATAGATTATGGCTTCAGGAAAAAGAATGCGGGCTAGATTCTTCACAGCTACGGGTGTGTGTGGAAGATGCTCCCAAGGCAAGAAGCTCCAACAAAGTGAATCAAATTAAACTTCTGAAATGGAAATTTTCCAAAGAGGGTAAGAGTAATCATAAAAATCCTAGCCCTCTAATTTTTGTTTTATTTCAAATGATGGCTGTTAATTGGATGTTAAAGCAAATTCTTATCCGCCTTTCTGCAGATAGCCCATTTTATAAAATAGACTTGATATCACTACCACTGAATATCAGTCTACTTCTTACTTGACGCTTGGGGGGAGGAGGTCTACAGTTTTCAGCTTATCAGGAATTGTGTAAATTAATGCTTACATACCTAAATATGGCTTACAAGAGGCTCTGAGTGTTTGGGGAAAACACTAAGGTTTCTCTTTCCCCTTCATGGTTAACAAGGTCTCAATCACCTTTGCTGTGCGTGGGCATGGATGTGCCCAAGTGTGACCACTGAACTTTGTCCAGGAGCTACAGTTCTCCCAAAGAACAAGTCCTGTACTCATTCCAGAACGTCCCTTTCTGCCATCCCTGAATGTCAGCCCGTAAAAGCAATTTCATTAGCATTTCCTCATTTTCCAGTATAAGCAGTGAGTGTGGCCTAATGGTCTGGACCCTCATCCATCCTTTGCAGAAGATGGAAAAAAAAAATCATAGCACTCTTGGCAGTAAAATTTTCACGCATGTTAACTTTTATTCTGTTGATGTTTACAATCAAGGAAGAATGATACAGTTATGATCGTGTACTTTTCTCTGAAATGAAAGAACCAGGGTGCCCAGGACTTTAGCAGTCATCCAGTCTTTCCTCCTTTGGTGCCCAGGGAAACTGAAGGCCAGAGATGGGACACAGACGGGGGAGGCTCTGGGCCTGGTTGCTCAGGAGGCGCTGAACCTTCTGCATCTCTGTAACCCACTGGTTCCCGTGAGCTTTCTTGTGCTAAACAAAGGCGCTCACATTTATAAATGAAAGCTCTTTGTTTTGATTGTGTCTGTAACTTTTTCTGAGTAAATGAAGCATGCTATGGTATCAGAAGGTATGTTCCTATGTGACAATTTTGTAAAAAGTTTGTTATTATGCATTTCTATTTCCAAATACAAATTTTAATTTAAAATGACCAGTGCGTTCAAGTTTCTGTTACTGTTCTGATGTGCTGCTAATTGAAGTTAAAATATATTCTTAACCAAGAGCTTGATTTGGGAGGACCAACGATGATGTGGCGGGACCGTTTAATCAAACACTTTGAGATGGTGGTAAATTACCAAATAGGGTAAAGGAGCCTTCCTGTTCCCTCTAGGGCCCTCTCAGAAGGCCCTATTTTCTAAAATTACATGATGCCAGGAAGGATACTAAGTTCTCACAAACCACAGCCCCTAAATATGACCACATTTTTGTTTGTTTCCTTGCTTTGAGGAATGGGGAGTAGCAGAGTATAAAGGCTATCGCTGAAATTAATCATTTCCACCCATAAATTGTTAACGGGGCTAATGGGGGAGGAATAAAACACTGATGTTCCCCAATGGTCAGCTCTGGGAGAGGTGTTATAAGAAGGGAAGAATTTCCCTCTTTATTTTACATACTTAACAAAGGAGTGTAAGTGAAAACCTGAGTGGTTTGCATTTCTTCTAATATTTCTGTAGTAAACCTACATTACTTTTAAGTCAGAAAACTGAAATTCTAATTGGGAATAACGATTCCTATTTCCAAGGAGTGGAGGGCAGCAGGAATAACTCCTTTAAGGCTATTGCAGGAACTTCCCTGGTGGCGTGGTGGCCAAGACCGTGCTCGCAGTGCAGAAGGCTGAGGTTCAGTCCCTGGTTGGGGAGCTAGGTCCTGTGTGCTGCAGATTACTTTTTTAAGAAAGACTCTGTTAAAGCTGTAGTTTTGTAGTACATTGACAGTTGAGCCCGTTCTTTGTGGTCGTTTAGTGACTAAGAAGGCGATGGCACCCCACTCCAGTACTCTTGCCTGGAAAAATCCCATGGACGGAGGAGCCTGGCAGGCTGCAGTCCATGGGGTCTCGAAGAGTCAGACACAACTGAGCGACTTCACTTTCACTTTTCACTTTCATGCATTGGAGAAGGAAATGGCAACCCACTCCAGTGTTCTTGCCTGGAGAATCCCAGGGACGGGGGGCGGGCGGGGGGGGGGGGGGGGGCCTCGTGGGCTGCCATCAATGGGATCGCACGGAGTCGGACATGACTGAAGCGACTTAGCAGCAGCAGCAGTAACTAAGTCATGTCCACCTGTTTTGCAATCCTATGGGCGATGGCCCACCAGGCTCCTCTGTCAGTGGGATTTCCTAGGCAAGAACACTGGAGTGCATTGCCATTTCCTTCTCTGGGGAATCTTCCCCACCGACCCAGGGATCAAACCCGCATCTCCTGAATTGGCAGGCCGATGCTTTACCACTGAGCCACCAGGGAAGCCCTGAGCCCTTCCTAATCTCTGCTAAATAAAAAAGACTAAAAAGAAAAAGACCAAGAACCCGATAGAAAAATGAACCAAGGGCAGTGAACGGACAGTTCACAGAAAAAGAAAGACCAAATATCCTTTAAACCTCAGAGGAAGAGATTTATCATCTTAATAAGAGAAATGCAAATTAAACTAAGGTATCATTCATCGCCTGTGAGAGTGACAAAAATCCTCAAGTTTGATAACACTATGTTGGCTGAGCTGTGGGGAAATGTATTCTCCCGCTGGTAAGAGTGCAAAATGTTGGGGGTAGAATCCAGCAATAGCTGTCCAATCATTTACTCTTGAAGTAGCAAGCGCAGGTCTTGAAATTCAAACTAACCTGTCCACGTATAAAAGTATATACACAATTCTTCATCGCAGCATTGTTTTAATGGTACAAAATGGCAGCAACCCAACTGTAAAAAAGATATATCCACACAGTGGAACACAATTTGCTATAAAACAGAATGAGGAGAATCCTCTTAAACTGGTAGGCAAGGATCAGCATGCATGAGGAGGTGGGAAAGAACAAAACACAGAACACTATAGACAGTAGGGTGTAGTTAGTATAAAAGAAGAATAGGGGTGGGAGGGTATAAGAATATGCATAAAGTGAGGAATGGATAAAGAAGATGTATAATGTACACACGTACACACACACACACACACACACACACACACAATGGAATATTACTCGGCTGTTAAAAAGTGAAATGCCATTTGCAGCAATATGGATAGACCTAGAGATTGTCATGCTGAGTGAAGTAAGAGAAACAGAAATTGTGAGTGACATCCCGAATACGCGGAACCTAAAAAGAAATGATACAGTGAGCATATTTACAAATAGAAACAGAGAACCAACTTTGAGTTGCCTGAGGGGAAAGGTCGGGGGAAGAGATAGGTAGTTTTGAGTGGACATGTACTTAAAGTGTACTTAAGTACACTGCTGTACTTAAAACGGATAACCAACAAGGACCTACTTTATAGCACAGGGAATCCGCTCTGTTATGTGGCCGCAGGAATGGAAGGGGATTTTGGAGGAGAATATGGATACATGTATATGAATGGCTGATCCACCCTTTGCTGTCCACTTGAAACTATCACATTTTTAACTGGCTATACTCCAATATAAAATTTTAAAAATTCTTAAAAAGACTGCATAAAGTAGCACCAGAAGGATAAAGGAAACCAAATGAAAGTGGTGGGTGGGGGCAGGGGCGGAAGTGAGGTTTCTCACCTGTTTCCTTTTCTATATCATTTTGACATTTTTGTTGTTGTTCAGTCATTAAGGTGTGTCTGACTCTTTGCTACCCCATGGACTGCAGCACGCCAGGCTTCCCTGTCCTTCACTATCTCCCAGAGTTTGCTCAAACTCATGTCCATTGAGTCAGTGATGCCATCCAACCATCTCATCCTCTGTCACCCCCTTCTCCTGCCTTCAATCTTTCTCAGCATCAGGGCCTTTTCCATTGAATCAGCTCTTCATATCAGGTGGCCAAAAATATTGGAATTTCAGCTTCAGCATCAATCTTTCCAATGAATATTCAAGGTTGATTTCCTTTAGGATTGACTGGCTTGATCTCCTTGCTGTCCAAGGGACTCTCAAGAGTCTACTCCAGCATCACAGTTCAAAAGCATCAATTCTTACAGTTTTGAACATGTCAATATATTTCCTGGTTTCAAAAAATGGGAATAAACTAAGAATAGGTGGGAATGGCACAAAACTATTTCAGGAATGAGAACGTGGATCAGTACAGGGGGTAGGGGTGGAGAGGGCATCATAACTGTGCAATAGCCACATTCCAGGATTTTGTACAGCTTGTTTATTTTCTTCTTTGACTCAGCATCTGTACATACACGTTGAGAAGTCATAACACACTTGATATTAGAACTTGAGCCTAAAGTCTCAGCATCAATTTTTTATAGCTCAAAGAGGAATCTAGACAATTCCTATGTATTTTCTAACTTATTCTCTAGGTGTTCCATCCTTACCCTTTGCAATATGATTATAATAAACTATCACATGATGAGGCAGGCCAACAAATATCTACCAAAGGATTTTTGTGCCCAGAACATCTACCATCTGCCACATTGTTAATGAAAAGAACTGAGGAACTGATATGTTTAGAGATGTTCAGAAAAAGCAAGCACCTCACTCCCAAGAAAATGTTTTTCCAAATTTAAAGTTGGTGCAAAAGCTTTAAGTAGCACGTTTGAGCTAAAGAGCCAATGTCTGATCTACCTCTTATGCTTTGGTTTTAAGTGACTTAAATGTCAGCTTGGGGACCTAAACACCCTCATATACAGTTCCCCAAGAGGGAAGAATGTTTGGCCAAAGTATTGAAAGCTGATTCACTGATTTTACTGAAATATTTCCAAAGACTCGTTAATTTTTTAAAAGTCAACCTGGCTGTGTTAGGTCTCAGTTACCCTGTGGCATGTGGAATCTTTGTTCCTGGGTGGGATCTTAGTTCCCTGACCAGGAATCGAAATCCCCACACTGGGAAGCAGATTCTTAACCACTGGACCACCAGGGAAGTCCCCAGACTCTCTTCTGCCTGGCAGGTTTAAGGAGCATGGAGGAGCCTGTTGTGGATGGGGCGAATAAGCAGAAGAACAGGTGAGGTTGGCGTGGGGAGGCGGCGCAGTGCACGACCTTGAGGATGCTACTTCTCAGATCCCACCGAGGGAGAGAGTACCCGTGCAAAGGGAAGAGACTCCAATGCCCAGGGACCTAGGAAAGGACACTGGAAAGGACTCCCAGAGCTGAAGATGGGAAAGCGGGAGTAGAGGGTGAGAAGGCCAGGGGAAGAAGCTGCTTGGCAGTGGCCAGCTGGGAACACACTACTGAAAATGGCAAGGAAAGGAGCATTTGAAATACGCATTGGATTCCCGACGGGGGGTTATAAGTGATCCTGACAAAGGGTATGTGCGTGTTAGTCGCTCAGTCATGTCTGACTCTGTGACCCCATGGACTATAGCCTGCCAGGCTCCTCTGTCCATGGAATTCCCCAGGCAAGAATACTGGAGTGGGTTGCCATTTCCTTCTCCAGGGGATCTTCCTGACCCAGGGATCGAACCTGGGTGTCCAGCGTTGCAGGCAGATTCTTTACCATCTGAGCCACCAGGGAAGCCCCAACAAAAGGGAGTCTGTGCGAATATTGAGGCAGAAGCCAGCTTGGAGAGGATTGACAGGGAAGTGCCAAGTGAGAAAATGGAAATTAGCAGTATAGAAAACTTGAGAAATTGGCTTCGAAGGAAGGGCAGGGTGGGGAATAGGAAGTTGAAATGTGTGCAAGACTGAACATGTTTAAATGCTGATGGCAAGAATCAAGTCAGGATAAAGACTGAAAATACTGGAGGAAGAAGTAACTGACCGTGTAGGATTCCTAAGAAATGAGAGAGAATTAAATCAATTTCAGTTCAGTTCACTTCAGTTGCTCAGTCGTGTCCGACTCTTTGCAACCTCATGAATCGCAGCACACCAGGCCTCCCTGTCCATCACCAACTCCCAGAGTTCACTCAGACTCACATCCATCGAGTCAGTGATGCCATCCAGCCATCTCATCCTCTGTCGTCCCCTTCTCCTCCTGCCCCCAATCCCTCCCAGCATCAGAGTCTTTTCCAATGAGTCAACTCTTCACATGAGGTGGCCAAAGTACTGGAGTTTCAGCTTTAGCAATTATGTTAATTTAAATCAATTTAAATTAACATAATTGTGGGGATCCAGAGAAGAAGCCTTTTTTTTTTTCTTAACAGGAGGAAATATGAAAAGCTGGGTGTGAATAAAGCTAGGCTTGTCAGTTTTGTGGCAGGAAGTTCTCTTATATTTTTTAAGAAGTAGAAGACAAGGACTCTACTCAAAGTTAGCTGTTCAAAGGGTTAGAAGAATAAGGAAGGTTTGAAACCATCACTGTCAAGAGCTAGAGAGTGGATAAACCAGAGAGGTTTAGTGAGATTTCTGGGCAGCATTTAGGGCCCAGTTGAAATCACAGTGGAACCAACTTGCCCCATTGTGGGGTTTTATCTGGGAACATTCAGCTGCTTTGGTATTGGCATTAGTTGGCTTCATCCAACTTTGGAAATTTGCCCAAAATCAAAAAAAAGAGTAGTGGGACTTGCCTGGTGGTCAAGACCCCAAGGGTCAACTGCAAGGGGCATGGGTTTGATCCCTAGTCAGGGAACTAAGATCCCATGTGCCGTGTGGCATGGCTAAAAAAGAGAAGTCACAGATTTCAGAAGACTGCAAGATCAGTTACTCATCTGACGGACCATGGAAGCTGGGCTGGATAGATAGGACGGTGAATACAGAAAGGGGGTAATTTTAGGGAATAGGACAAGTGGTCCATGGCCTGGAGGTCTTGATGAATTTGAAGAACCCTCATCATACAATAGTGAAAAAAAATAAGACTAAAGGATGGCTAATAGGGCTTCCCTGGTGGTCCAGTGCTTAAGAATCCACCTTGCAATGCAGGGGACATGCGTTCGATCCCTGGTCTGGGAAGATCCCCCATGCTGCGGACCAACTAAGCCTGTGCTCCACGACTACTGAGCCTGCATGCTGCAAATGCTGACACCTGTGCCCCTGGAGCCTGCGCTCCTCAACAAGAGAAGCCACCACAGTGAGAAGCCGGGGCACTGCGACTAGAGAGCAGCCCCAGCTTGCCGCAACTAGAGAAAGCCCGTGCACAGCAACAAAGACCTAGCCCAATCAAAATGAATCATTTGTAAAAAGAAAGAACCAAAAGCTATCTTCAACAATTTTTTTTTAAAAAAAGATATGCAACAAGCAACAAAGGCTTATAGCGCAGGGAACTACAGTCAATATCTTATAAAAACCTATAATGGAAAATAATCTGAAAAATAATATATGTATAAATGTATAACTGAATCACCTTGCTGTGCACCTGAAACATTGTAAGTCAACTATACTTTGATAAAATGTATATATATTAAGAAAAAGAAATGATTGCTGATTGTAGTCAGAGTATGGATGGGAGGTGAGGCACGTTTGATCGTGGAAAAGGTGTGACTGGTTGAGTTAAACAGTGAGGTAGAATGAAGGACCATTTTGGAAATGAGGTTGTGGATCTAAGGGCTGAGAATGTTGGATGTGCCCTCCTCCCTACCGGCAATGATGTGCTGAAATGAGACTCCGTGTGTGTGTGTGTGTGTGTGTGTGTGTGTGTGTGTGTGTTAGTCGATCAGTTGTGTCCAACTCTTTGCTGACTCCATGGATTGTAGTCCACCAGTCTTCTCTGTCCATGGGATTCCCCAGGCAAGACTACTGAAGTCAGTTGCTATTTCCTTCTTCAGGGGATTTTCCCAACCCAGGGATCAAGCCCGAGTCTCCTGCACTGCAGGCAGATTCTTTGCCATCTTTCCCACTAGGGAAGCCCATTCCATGTGTAGGAGTACAGTAACAAGATAATGCGATACAATGTAGTCATGTTTACAAACCTTTCATATTAGGGAATTTTTTAAAAACCCATCTTTTGTTTTTGCCAAATAACACTTTTAGAACTACCACCTGTTATCAACATTATTCATAAAAGAACATTTTATGAATTTCCCATTTCCTCCTTGATCCCCAAAATCAGACGGGACATACTCTCACATTTTTCAAGGTGCCTACTCATTTTTACAGCTCAGAAAAATAACTGAAAATTCTGCTCAAAACCTTAAAATACGCATATTTTTGCTTTCAGTTTTTAATCGGAACCTAATATTGTCAAAAGTACCAGGCAGAAATAGCAGTTCCCTCTTTCCAGACAATGCTGCTGGGCCTCTGTTTTGAACATTTCCCTCCAGAGCTCCTGTTGCTGATGCAAATTCAGAGGGAACAGACTGAGCAATCAAATTTGCAAGTGGTGCCTGTTGAGAGTTTCAATTATTTGTAAATCTGTGAGAACGAGTTGGATTCCTGTGGGGGTGAGTGATGGAGGCAGTCTGGATACCAAAATCTTCTGCATCCACACCCCACCCTGTCCTCTCCATCCCCTGCTCCCCTTCCAGCCCTCCTGGCTCTCTGTCCCCAGCTACCAGTTGGGACCTCGCAGTGAGAAACCAACCAGATTTGTCTGGCTTGTGTGTATCAACTCTAGGTCTGATTTATCATCATCTGTTGACCCAACCCAGGCTGATACAAAATTAAATGATTTAAATATTAAGTCTGTCCATGGAGGACAGATTCCATCTGTGTATTTTAGTTTCAGTACTTTATCCCTATTGATCAATTTGGTAGCTTCTAAACATTTTTTTTTTTTTTTCAAAAAATCTTCATGTGAGAAATTTATTATGAACCTTCTGGGTATATCTCTCTGATGTTCAAAGCAATTGCATATTCTTTATATTTCATTTGAATTTCTCATACAAGTACAAAACCATACAAAATCAGAATTGGATTTATCCCTGCTTTCTCCCATCCTCCCACATGCCCTCAAGCATAGAACAGAATTAAAAGGCTGAAATAGTTTAACCAAAAGGGTGCTTTGGCTGATCCAAGAACATAAAAAGATAAGCTAGGGACTTCCCTGGCTGACCAGTGGTTAAGATTCCAGGCTTCCGATGCAAGGGGCACAGGTTTGATCCCTGGTCAGGTAACTAAGATCCCACATGCCATGCGTGATGAAAATAAGTAAATAATAAAAAAGCTAGACTTAGAGCTACTGTAATACATTCACATCCTTAAAGTTAACTGCTAAAAATGTTACAAATTCTCTTCACAAATTTCTTCTCAAAAGTCATCAAGTCACTGACAGCAGCTTACTGTGAAAGTTTATCTATGAGCTTTAAGGGCATCTACTCTGTGTTCAACCCTCGATGTAAAAGTCCCTTGAAACCACTGCATTGCTATCAACTTGCTTAGCTGGAGAGGAGCATACTTTCGAATCTCATCAAGTAAATTCTTAGAAATCCTGAGTTGACATCTGCATTGTCTTTGAAGGTCCTATGGTTGTTGGGCAACCCATTTTTTCAGCATGTGAAACTTACAGGTAAACCAAGACTAAGAAATGTTTTTCACTAAATACAGTCACAGTTCATTTCAACTCAGAATTCCCCCATCCCCACTTCACCTCCCACGGGCACACTTCCTCTGTTGGTTGGTTTCATACTGTTCAAGTTGTACTTATTCTGGAATCTTCTTACTAGCTGTCTCTTCCCCAGTCTGAACTCCAGTTTCTCTTGCTCTAAAATGAGGTCAACTATATTCCTTCCAGTAGGAGTGACATGAGAACATTTAACAATGATGGAGACTTCCCTGGTGGTCCAGTGGCTGGGACTCAGCGCTCCCAACGCAGGGGCCCCGTGTTCAGTCGCTGGTCAGGGATCCACATGCCGCAGCTAACACATGACACAGCCATATAAATAAATAAATAGAACTAAATATTTTTTTTAATCCATTGTATTTTTTTAAAAAATAACGACGGAAAAGTTTCTGACAGATTAAAGCTATAGAGAACCATGGCAGGTTATTCCACATATCCATCATTTTGCTGTCATTGGAAAGGTCAATAGAACTTCTTTCTTGACTTGTCATTCCTTATAGTGCTCAAGTTTGTGTCCCTTCTATTCTCAGTGAGACTTACCTACCATCCTGAGCTAAGGAGAAGGGAGTAGGGGGTCTGGGGCTTCAAAAGGGAGGAGGACAAATCACAGGCAGATAAGAAGAAAAAAAAAATGTTTGGTAAACAAATGTTTGCCTTGCTTTGCAGATAAGTCTTTCTGATATAAAAGCTATCTTTGGGGCTTCCCTGATGGCCCAATGGTTACAAATCCGCTTGCCAATGCAGAGGACACAGATTTGATCCCTGGTCCAGAAGGATCCCACATGCCACAGAGCAAGTAAGTTTGCAGCCACAACTACTGAGCTCGTGTTTTAGAACCTGGGAGCCGCAACTACTGAGCCCGTGTGCCACAAGCACTCTAAGCCTATGCCCTGCAACAAGAGAAGTCACTGCAATGACAAGCCTTTGTGCCCCGCAACTAGAGAGTAGCCCCCCTCACTACAACTAGAGAAAGCTCATGTGCAGTAACAAAGACCCAGCACAGCCGAAAATTAAAATGCATTAATCCTAAAAAGAAACACAGGTTGGACTATGACCCTAGTAGAACCCTAAATTACTGTCTTAAAAAAAAGTTATCTCTGGTAATAACTTTTTCTGCTACCAGTCCTTTATCTAAATTCTTTTAGGCAGTTAAGGGAGACTCATAGAGCTTTCAAGGTCTGCTGTGTCTTCACTGCCTTCAGGCCAAAACAACCCGCATGTCAGAGTGGCATATTTTGGAGTGTCATATTCTGTTCCCTTTCGTAACGTTCTCATTAGATAACAAAATGAAAATGATTTAGTAATGAGTTTGCTGTCCCTTATTCAAGGAGCATCTTGCCAGCTGTGAAACCCTCTTCTTGAGAGATTTTGGACAAGAGGGAGTTTTACAGAGTTAGAAATGGCAACGTGGAACCAGAGCGTGACTGGGTAGGAGGTTGGGGATTTCCTTCTAAGACTCGCAGGTCCTGCTTTCCAGGGTAAGGTGTGCTAGCCAAAGCTGAGCTGGAGGATCGTGAGTGGTTTCCTGGACAGGTGCTTCTGGTAAGTGCAGGCTGATGTAGCTTTAGATCTGTGACATGGGTGGGCTCACTGGGGTGCCCTCCATTTTAAGGGTCCCAATACATGAACTAGCTTTATCATTCTGTTAATAAGTCAGGTTACTTGAACCTCCATTCTGCTTGCTAGTGTTTGGGACAAACCTGACCCATTCAGAGTTAACCCAGCCAACTTGGGGCTCCCTCCCTGCCTGGGAGTTCGTGAAGCACCCTGTCATGGACGGAAGAGGGGGTTGGGGACTTTTGCTCTTCCCTTGTCACAGGTGCCCCGTGGGTCCTGCTGAGATGCATGTCATTCCCCATTGGGCTGGCCCCCTCCCCGCCCCTCCCCTTCTCAGGCACCCATCAGGGTATCTGCATTCCCATGGAGTTTCTGCTCTTATCGTTTGCTCTGCAGCCATTCTGCCTTCTCCCGTTCCACTCATCCCCGTCCTTAAAGCAGAGGAAAAACAATTTTCCCTCTACTCTTTTAAGTTCTTGGCTGAGGCCCTGTAAATAAGAGACAGATTCAGAAGAGAAAAAAAAAAAAAAAGAGGAGTTTATATGTGTACATGGGAGACACCCAGCAAAACTGAGTAACTCCCCAGTTGTGGTCTAAACCACGGGCTTAAATAATCTTGTCTTTCTTAGACAAGCAAGGGGAGGCTGGTTATGGGGCCGTTACCAGGAAGAGCGAGGTAGACAGGGTAAGCTTTGTTCTATGGATTTCAGGCTGTCTCCTCCATGGATAGGTAGGTCCCCTGTGACCTAGGATTATCCTTTTCTTCTTGGTCCAGAGAGGGAGACAACGGTACAAGTGGAAATTTCCTTGGCAAATGTACATTTCTCTTGCAAAAGACTAACTTCTCCTTTGTTTTCAGAGCTTCTTGTCTGTCTGTAGTTTCTCAAAATAATCCTGTGCCATAGAGGTATGTTTTTAGTGGGGCATATTCTACTGCTGGGCTTCCCAGGTGGCTCAGTCAGTAAAAAGATCTGCCTGTCATGCCAAAGACCGCCTGCAAGAGATGTGGGTTCAATCCGTGGGTTGTGAAGATCCCCTGGAGGAGGAAATGGCAACCCACTCCAGTATTCTTGCTTGGGAAATCCCACAGACAGAGGAGCCTGGCGGGCTACAGTCCATAGGATTGCAAGAGTCTGACATGATTTAGCGACTAAACCACCACCACCTTTCTGCTTCTACCCATCACCCATCAAGGTCCATTGTGTCTTCACCACAGAGGAAGATTATCATGCTGTTTCCTGAGCCTTGTGGGGGCAGCAGGGTATCCGGGAGGTTGCCCCCAGCCCACCTGCTTAAGCCTTTTCTACAGTGACCGTGATGGGGAGGGTGCTGGGTTGGGGGGGTGGCTTCTCCTTCAGGGATCCAACCAGGAAATGGCGCGCCAGTCTGTTCTAATTTGCAGAACACCAAATCCAAGTGGCTGGAGAGCAGGGCTCCTTCCCAGAGGCCCTCAGCAGTGTATCATCCCGACTCTTTCCCCTCTTCCCCCTCTTCCCCAGCTTGGAGGACACTGGTCCAGTTGTGGGGAAGGGCCGAGAGGGAAGAGGCAGATTACCTTGTCTTTCTGTGTCACACCTGGCCTTCAGCTGTTAAGTGGCAAAACACAAGAACTTAATGTGCCGTCTCCTTGGGGGCCACAAAGACCTGTGTCTAAAAGCTAAATGAACCGTGTGGGAGTAGGAGGTGGCGACAGAGTGAAAGGAAGTGAGGATGAGGGTTTTGTCACAAGTGCTTAGTAGTAACTCTTAGGCAGAATCTCTATGCCAAGCTCTTTTCAAACTTCATCTCCCTCAATTCTCATGAGAATCATGAAATAGTATTATCATCTCCGTTTTGTAACTGAGGTTGAAATTTCATAACGGAAAAGATGTTGAACAGCTGGCCTAAGGTCACCCAGCCTGCAGCCGGTAGCGCCTGAACGTGAATTTGGATTACTGCCTCCCAAGTCTTTGTTCTTTCTACTGTCCCATCAACAACTTAATTCTCCAAAGGACACCAAGTTAAAAACATGAGCCAAAGCATTCGCTGACGTCTAGCAGAGAGTCTGCATCCATAAAGGTTGAGGAAACACCGGGCCCCTGATACTGACAGCTTTGCCCTTGTGAGTGTGGACTTAAACATTCATAACCTTGAAGCTGAGAGTTACGCTTGATTCAGTGGGATTTTTTAAGACTTCAAGCCTTGGAGACAGCATCTCAAGAGACCCTTAGAGAAATGTCCCATGGAGGCGAGGAGGGAAGCCAGGTTACAGAGGAGTTTTGTAACAAAAGGCAGGCAGTCCAATCATCAAAAGATTATTGTTAATTAAAACCGGATATCTCAAGTTAAGGAGTTTAGTGGTTTTCCATGTATGGGAAGATGCAGGAGTCTGGGCTCACTGACATCGTTCCCCTGATGTGCACCTGGGGCTAGTATCCGGTGTTTTCACACCTGAGTTTCCTCAGGGCTCACCATGGGGAGCGGCTGCAGTCTGATGGCTGCTAGATGGCAGGTATTCTTTGCTTCCTGAGCTCCTCAGGGCTCACTGGCTCACCATCCACGGTGGCTGAAATGGCTGATGACTCTGACATCCTCTGTTTACTGATAATGGCAGGAAACATTCCATTTCTCCCGAGATACCAAATTAGCATGTGTATGTGGATTTGGCCAAAGTGTGGAAGATAGGAAAGAATCTCTTATTGGCTGAGTGGGGGGACGTTAGCTGGAGGGAAGAGCAGATGAATACAGGATCTCAGATCCCTATGAACAATCTGAATAAATATATCAGAGGCTCACTTTTCCAGAACCTGCCTTCAAAAGGACCCACAACTATACTTCAGCACATCACTTGAAGAAGCCACCTTACTCAGGGGCAAAGATTCTGCCTGCCACTGCAGCAGACACGGGTTCAGTCCCTGATCCAGGAAGATCCCACATGCCATGGAGCAACTAAGCCACGTGCCTCAACTATTGAGCCTGTGCTCTAGAGCCTGGAAGCCATAACTACTGAACCCTCATGCTGCAGCTCGTGAAACCCATGCACCCTGTAGCCTGTGCTCTGCAGCAAGAGAAGCCACCAAAATGAGAAGCCTGCACACTGCAGCTAGAGAGTAGCCCCCGCTGACCACAGCTAGAGGAAAGTCCACACAGCAACAAAGACCCAGCACAGTCAAAAACAAATAAATACCAAAAAAAAAAAATTTTTTTTAAAGAAGCCAACTTAAAGGAGGGGCAACAAGTCTCAGAATAGAGGGGGAACCCTACAGAGTTGGAGAGTCAAATTTGGTTGAAAATGGGCAGATCCCTGTCCTGGGATTGTGTACCCTGGTTTTTTGAAGTCTCTTGGCAACACATTTTAAACACCATAATTTTCTTTTCTAACGTTCCTTTTTGAGTTTCTATCCAGCTGCATTCTTCTTTCTGTTACTTTAGGACACAGATAGCTGCTCGAGCTGAGGGACTGAAGTCAGGAGCATCAGTCATGGTGTTGCACGTGGGCGGCAGCAAACAGATGTGAGCAAGAAAACCCACAAGTCTGGGCTCCAAGCAAGGAGTAACTGCGTGAGTGTGCCACAGAGTGGGGCACTTGGGGAGCCAAATGACGCTGTGGCTCTTAGGAACTCAAAGTGGAGGTGAGAAACAGGAAGCAGCATTGTAAAACAGCTGAAAGTTCACCGGCTTTGGGGTCAGCAAGATCCAGCCACGGAGCTTAATATCTCTGCTCATTAACAACATGGCTTTGGCCATCTTAGTTCACCTCTGCGAACCTCAGTTTCCTCAGTCAGAAAATAATTATAACCATACAGCATCCTTGCAGTGTGGGTGGGAAGATTAGAGCGGATGCACATAAAGCACACAACTTAGGGGACTCCCTCGGTGGTCCAGTGGTTGAGAATTCACCTTACAATGCAGGGGAAGAGGGTTAAATTCCTGGTCAAGGAACTAGGATCTCACATGCTGCGGAGCAAGTAAGCCCATGCACTCTCACTACTGAGCCCACACGCCACAACTGGACAGTCCCTAAGGGAAGATCCCAAGTTCTGCAACTAAGACCCGATGCAGCAAAATAAATAATAATTTTTTAAAAAGAACGCAGCTTAGGAGCCCATAAGCAATCAGTGCTGTCTTACATCAAGGCTCATTTATTTCCTATGGGACCCTCCATGGCTTGCCTCAGATTCCTAGTGCTCACAATAGGTTGGATCACTGCCCTACTGCGTATAGGCAAGGTCTGTGCCAGTACTGTGACTTCAAGGTGAAAGCAGCTTTGCAGAAAGCTGGGGGCATGTGAATAATGTCTGGAACCTGCTGAAGTCATTTTCTACTGATGTGAAACTATTTACCACACACTCAGCATCTTACCACACACCAACTTCCCAGGTGGCCCTGGTGGTAAAGAACTCACCTGGCAATGCAGGAGACATGAGAGATGCATGTTTGATCCCTGGGTAGGGAAAATCCCCTGGAGAAGGAAATGGTAACCCACTCCAGTATTTTGCCTAGGAAATCCTATGGACAGAGGAGCCTGGTGGGCTACAGTCCATAGGATCGCAAGAGTAGGACATGACTTGGCGACTAAACCAGCACCACAGCATCTTAAAACAGCCCGTATTTATTCTTGCACAGTTTCTGTGGTCTGGAGTCCAGGCACAGTGGCACGACGACCTCAGATCAGGGGCCAACCAGGCTGAAATCAAGATGCTAGTGGGCTATGCCAGCCACATAAACGTTATGGGCAGAACTCAGTCCCTTACATCTGTTTTCTGGCTGAATGTCAGCTGGACACCACCCTCAGACAACTACGAGCCACCCTGCAGTCCCTGCCACGAGAGCCTCTTTAGAGGCAGTTCATGACATTCTGTTTCCTTCCTGGCCAGGAGGAAGATATCTCAGTTCAAGTATCTCCTCTTTCCAGAGAAGGCCCAGGCCCCCTTGCAAGGTGTTCACACTTGCTCAGGTGGGGCTCAGCCAGGATTATCTCCCTTTTTGATTCATTTACAGGCAACCAGTTAGAGGCCTTGGTTATTAATGCATTTGCGAGATCCCTTCCCTTCTGCCACGTGACCTAGCCTGACAGGAGTGAAATCCCACCACATTCCGAGGTCTCATCCACACTCAAAGGGTGAGAATGACACAGTGCATGGACCTCAAGGGGCAGGAATTCTACCTCCTGTGCCTGCTCGGTCACGCCCAGCTCCAAGTCAGGGCCAAGGCTGAGCCCGGACTTAAGTAACACTTGGTAGACACCTTGTGAATCAGCTTTGATTCACTTGGAAGTTCACCAGGTGATTTTTCTTCTTGTGAAATTGCTGTATTCTACAGAATCACAGCAAAAAAAAAAAAAAAAAAAAATCCCAGATACCACACCTGGAAAGAATATTGTCCTTTTGGGAAATATTTTGCCCTGGAGAAAGCCTCTAGTACCATCTCAGACACCTTCCATTCTGTTCTGCAGACATCTTGAGGTTGTAATGTACATCCACAGGAATTCAGGTCATGAGATGTACTTTTTAAAATACTCTCAAGCTAAACATGGGGAAACTAATGCTCAGACAGGATTAAATTCACCTGGTCCCCTGCTCCGGGCCTCATGCAGTGATGTCTTGACCAAAATGTCCACAGACTGGTTGCCTTGGCTATCGACGGAAGTGAAGTCGTTTAAGTGAAGTCACTCAGTCGTGTCCGACTCTTTTCAACCCCATGGACTGTAGCCGACCAGGCTCCTCCGACCATGGAATTTTCCAGGCAAGAGGACTGGAGTGGGTTGCCATTTCCTTCTCCAGAGGATCTTCCCAACCCAGGGATGGAACCTGGGTCTCCCGCATTGCGGGCAGGTGCTTTACCATCTGAGCCACCAGTTGAATAAGATTCCTGCAGGTGGTCTAATAAATAGATGAACACCAGAAAATGGAAAAACTACCAGCCAGTGTAGGGGAGGCTGAGGCATTTTCCAAATAAAATTTAATGTCCTGATGACTACCACTATAGAGAATTGAAACCACCTTAGACACCACAAGAGTCCAAGAGATAATAAAAATTATTTTCAAATTGATTGAAATGGAATTAATGGAGGACTATTTCTTTTGCATAAAACCTTTTTTCCCCAAATTTGCAATGAAATAACAATTTTGTGTTAATATTAATAGGCTCCATGGGACAAGCCACATTTTGAAAGTAAGTAACTTGCTGATCTTTCAAGGTCTGCTGCTGCTGCTGCTAAGTCGCTTCAGTCGTGTCTGACTCTGTGCGACCCCACAGACGGCAGCCCACCAGGCTCCACCGTCCCTGGGATTCTCCAGGCAAGAACACTGGAGTGGGTTGCCATTTCCTTCTCCAATGCATGAAAGTGAAAAGTGAAAAGTGAAGTCGCTCAGTCATGTCCGACTCTTTGCAACCCCATGGACTGCAGCCCACCAGGCTCCTCCGTCCATGGGATTTTCCAGGCAAGAGGACTGGAGTGGGGTGCCATCGCCTTCTCCTTTCAACATCTACTAGGATGGAAATAGCACAAATTGATCCTGCTCATTACCTCCTATCCAGATAACTGAAACTTGATTGGTCTGCTGGTCTCCAGTACACCTCCAAATGGTTTTTATTTTATTTTATTCATTGATTATTTTCAGCTGTGCTGGGTCTTCACTGCTGCATGCAGGCTTTCTCTCGTTGTGGAGCCTGGGCTTCTCATTGCAGTGGCTTCTCTTGTTGCAGAGCACAGGCTCTAGGGCACGCAGGCTTCAGTAGTTGCGGCAGGTGCGCTCGGTAGTTGCAGCTCCCGGGCTCTAGAGCACAGGCTCAATAGTTGTGGTGCAAGGTCTTAGCTGCTCCACTGCATGTGGGATCTTCCTGGATCAGGGATTGAACCCGTGTCTGCTGCATTGGCAGGCAGATTCTTTATCCCTGAGCCACCAGGAAAGCCCCAAATGATTTTTACATCTCTTTCAGGCTAAGCTTCTCAAGGACACCTGGAAATAATCGTTTTCCCTTAAAGAAGGACTCCTTTGTGCTAAAAAACATGTGGATTTGGGTATGAGAAAGACTTCTTGGAGTCAAAAATCCAGACCTCCAAAGTTAAATGGGAGGAGTGGGTTCTGGGTCTCTGCAAGGGAAGATCCCAGAGTCTGTCCTAGCTCCAGTGAAGGGAATGTAAAGAGCTGAGATGGTGGGGGCAGGGACTAGTTTTAGTAAGAAGTGCCAAAGGCTGAAACCACACTAGCTTTGGAAGAATCCTCATCAGTGCTGGTGGCAGGGACCAGGGCCAGAGCCCAAGGATGTGAAGTACTCAGATTCTCGTGCACAACTGCTGATAATGCAAACTCGAGCAGCCACTTGTGAAATCAGTTTAGCACTTTCATAATGTGAAATACACTCTTACTATATGAGCCGCTCATTCAACCGCTAGGTGTCTATTCAAGGGAAATAGAAATTCATGTCCACCAAAAGGCTCGTACGTTAGTGTTCACAGCGCCTTTATTCCTAAGGGCCTAAAATGGAAATGACACAAATATCCATCAAGAGGTGAACGGATACAGAGATTGAGGAATACTCTTCACCAATAAAAGGTAAGACTCCCAATACATACAATATGGATGAGTCTTAGAAGCATCGTTGTGAATGCAAGAAACCAGACAAGAAAACGTATACTGTAAGATTCCATTTAAATAAGGATGAGAACAGGCAAAAACCAAGCCCTCAGTGAGAAAAATCTGTGTACCTCCCTGGGGCAGAGATTAGGACAGAGAACCTGCAAAGGGGCAGAAGGAAGGTTTTAGAAAATACAGAATATTTGCCAGCTTGATGGTGGTGATGGCTGCGTAGGTGTATATATTTGTCAAAATGCATCAAAGTGCAGTCTTAAAATGAGTACATTTAAGTCTATGTAAAATAGTCATTATTATATGAATAATAAACCTAACAAGTTTTTTTTTTTTTTTGGCCATGCCATGCAGCTTGTAGGATCTTAGTTCCCCGATCAGAAATCAAACCCAGGCCCTCGGCAGTGAAAGTGCAGAGTCCTGATCACTGGACCACCAGGAAATTCCCAAAAGTTGATTTTTTAAACAATGACTCAGATGCAGGGTTTCTACTGGAGAAAACACTGATGAAGTTCACTGCACATCCTTAGAGACCTCTGAAATGTATGCTGTGTCTCAATTCCAATGGAATTCTTGTTTGATTGATATAAAAATACCGCAGAGACTAAGGTAGAGTCAATGCACTCCTCCTATCCCTCCTGCTAGAAAGCCTGGATATTATAAAGCAAATATAGAAAACTCGGAAAGGGGAGAGAAGGAGGAAGACGGGGGAGCGACCTCAGAACCCAGAGAGTGACGTGGCAGTGAGTTTTCTCATTGTCTCATGCATCCTGGATTGAATAACAGAGAAGCTGGCAACACAGAAAGGCCAATGGTACAAACGAAAAAAAAAAAAAGATAAAAGAGCTTCCAAAGAAAGGGGCAGCCTAAGAAGACAGAAAACAGAAATAACCAGCCCACTCAAGCCAGCACTACAGAAAAAACCTCCCCCAACCTGAGCAGCGGGCGCCCACGCAGCAGAAACTCTTCAAGTGAGTATAGTTTCCTCTTTTAAAAAAGCCCCCCCAAACCTGTGAACATTTTCAATGGCACTGGCTATGCTTTGGGGTAATTCATAGCCAATGTGGTTATGAAACCATAAGGGCACCTCCCTTGTACAGAGCTCAGATGTCCAGATGGTCCTTCTATTGACTATTGCATTGCTAGGTCACTAACACAAGTGATTGCTATTCCCCGTTCTCAGATTGGACCTGGATTTTTAAAAATGACCACTTTTCTTTACCAACCCTAAATTCAGGGTGGGGTTGGGGGACAGTAATACTTAGCAGTCTGTTAGGGTGACTAAGTACCCAAAATATCTTTGGCACTCCCTCAATGGCCTTGTGGGATTGCCAAAAAAATACTCCCGTTTCCCACGAATTTAACTCACAACTTGGCACAAAAGGACAAAGAAGGGATTCTGTGAATAATGAGAGGTGAGTAATGAGCTCCACAGTTTTGCCAATGGAGCTCTACAGGAATGTCAGAACTGCCCAATTTTTCAAGCTCACAGTAAGAGAAAAACCTTACAGACAAAGAAGGCAGTTCGTCCTTCTCCTGAAAGGACATTTGTAATTATTCAGACAGTCCACTCAAACAAAATGTTATCCTTATAAATATACTCTAGTAAATTAAGTATTGTCCTTATAGATATACACTCTGCTATCTTTTCAGAGTGGAGAGAAGCAGCTTTCATACAAATATTTGTCAGCAAATTTTAAAATATTTTATTTCAACATTTGAAACACCTTGTCCATTAAGAGTGAGCAGGGAGACTTTTCCTGGTGGGTGAGTGGCTAAGACTGCACTCCCAATGCAGGAGGCCCAGGTTCGTTCCCTGTTCACCGCCGGAAGACAAGATCCTGTGTGCCACAACCAAGACCACAAATAAATTTTTTTAAAAAAGAGTGAGTGGGTTTTTTACAGGATGGTGTAAACAGTTTGTAAAGCCCTATAACACCAACAATGCCTCTTTTACCCAACAGGAATAGTAAACTCTCAAAAGTACATTTTGAAAATTAAACTTGCCATGATCTGTGTTAAAACTGGCCCTGCCCTTATTTCTTATAAGCATAAAATCTATAGCTTAAAAAAGACAGGCACTCTCCCCATATGACATATTAATCTGTAGCACTTGCCTTTCTAGGCACGAACATAGACAGAACAGACATAGGTGGCAGAATTGACGAGTTGAGTGGTGTTGTGTTGGATTGTAACAATAGCTCTGAGGTGTGATATTTCATTCACAAGAAGGAGAGCTCTACCAACTGATCTGGAGGATCATGAAATAACACCGGTTTCACCTTTGTGTTCATCAGTTTTCACATTGCCTAAAGGTCACTGGAAGGGGTTTTATCAAGCCCCATTAGTGAATGTGGCTGTCCAGTCCTAAGCTCTTCTATCTTATCCCACGCACAATAAGCAGATGTCAGTGCCATTCATTTGATAACTCTAGATATTCAAGTCTGCTTTTCTCCCTGGACACGGGTTAGCCACCCACTGCCCATCGAGTATAAAATCAGGAGTGGCATGGTGATGTTTTCCCAAGGCTGACCTGAGACCACAAGGACAATGGCCAGACCCTTACTCCGGTCTACATCTGCCAAAGAGTAAAATAAAACCCATGTTCCAAGCTTCCTGAATTCTAAGTAATTTCATCCTGATACAATTGGGAGACTGGGAAATCTCCAAAGAGACATTTTTCTTTGTTTCAGTCTATCTGTTGTGAACAGGAAGACAGGTCTAGTCACATCACAAGTATCAGCAGCACACGATAGTGATCACACACCGGGGTGTTTGTTTCCTGTTGCATTGCTCCACCTAAACTTTTTTGGTCAATGAGTCGTGGCAGAGAGGTAGAGGGGATCCACTCTCAAAGACCAAATCTCACTCTCCCAGATAACTTGTCCTGAACTCGTTACTGTCACTGTGGCCTTATCTTCAGTAACTAAACACACAACAATAATTTGTTCCTTTAATCATCACACTGGTATACAAAGTACTTAAATGCTTCTAAATGCAGGGTCTGCATACATGCACCACAAAGAACTATGGGGAAATCCCCGTACAAGAGGCCCTTTTCACCTGAGATGCTGCATGACAGTTGAGCAGTGAAAGGTGAGTGACCACACCACTGTGGTTATCTTGATGAAAAAACAAACCCCCTCAAACGTTATGAGTAACACTTCACAGCATTTGTACTTTCCCTTTCCAAGCCTGGAGAAGGAAATGGCAATCCACTCCAGTACTCTTGCCTGGAAAATTCCATGGACGGAGGAGCCTGTGGGCTACAGTCCATGGGGTCGCAAAGAGTCGGACACGACTGAGCAACTTCACTTTCTTCACGTTCTTTCTTTCCAAGCCAGTGGAAGGACACAGCGTTAACCATCATTAACATAGGAAAACACCATGCCGTTCATCCTCTGGGCCCATATACAGATAAATAGGAAGATCGAAAAATAGATGATGGAAGAGTGGATAATAAAATAATTCTGAATAAACGATATCACCAGTGCTAATTCTGATTAAAAGTTTTACATTTAGTTGAATTTTTAAACTCTATTGTTTGGTGCATACACGTTTAGTGTCTCTATGTCTTCTTGGTGGATTTTTAAAAATCATTATATATGGTCCTTCATCCCTTTTCTTTTTTTCTGTTAACAATATAGAACCACTCTTGCTTTTACAATTATTGTTAACATGACATATATTTATCTTTCTACTTTCAAACTACCCGTTTGGTTGGGTATGAAGTGAGTTTCTTGCAGACAGCATCTGGTTAGATCACACTTTCTTTTCTTTAAAAAAAAAATCTATTCTGCTAATCTCTACCCTTTAATTAATGTGTATAGATCTTATATTTAAGCCAATTCTTGAAATGCTTAAGCTGAAGCCTGCCATTTAATAATTTATTTTTTGTTTGTTTCCTGTTTTTCTTTTCTTGCTTTCTTCTGTGGCGATTGGGCAATTTTTTTTAAGGTTTATCTTGTTTAATTTTTCCTTTTTTGAGTATTTTCCTTTGTATAGGTTTCTTTATGGTTGTCAGGAAGCAACAGTTAGAACTGGACATGGAACAACAGACTGGTTCCAAATAGGAAAAGGAGTACGTCAAGGCTGTATATTGTCACCCTGCTTATTTAACTTATATGCAGAGTACATCATGAGAAACGCTGGAATGGAAGAAGCACAAGCTGGAATCAAGATTGCTGGGAGAAATATCAATAACCTCAGATATGCAGATGACACCACCTTTATGGCAGAAAGTGAAGAAGAACTAAAAAGCCTCATGATGAAAGTGAAAGAGGAGAGTGAAAAAGTTGGCTTAAAGCTCAACATTCAGAAAATGAAGATCATGGCATCTGGTCCCATCACTTCATGGGAAATAGATGGGGAAACAGTGGAAACAGTGTCAGACTTTATTTTTTGGGGCTCCAAAATCACTGCAGATGGTGACTGCAGCCATGAAATTAAAAGACTCTTACTCCTTGGAAGGAAAGTTATGACCAACCTAGATAGCATATTCAAAAGCAGAGATATTACTTTGCCAACAAAGGTCCGTCTAGTCAAGGCTATGGTTTTTCCAGTGGTCATGTATGGATGTGAGAGTTGGACTGTGAAGAAGGCTGAGCGCTGAAGAATTGATGCTTTTGAACTGTGGTGTTGGAAAAGACTCTTGAGAGTCCCTTGGACTGCGAGGAGATCCAACCAGTCCATTCTGAAGGAGATCAGCCCTGGGATTTCTTTGGAAGGAATGATGCTAAAGCTGAAACTCCAGTACTTTGGCCACCTCATGCGAAGAGTTGACTCATTGGAAAAGACTCTGATGCTGGGAGGGATTGGGGGCAGGAGGAGAAGGGGACGACAGAGGATGAGATGGCTGGATGGCATCACTGACTCGATGGATGTGAGTCTGAGTGAACTCTGGGAGTTGGTGATGGACAGGGAGGCCTGGCGTGCTGCGATTCGTGGGGTCGCAAAGAGTCGGACACGACTGAGCGACTGAACTGAACTGAACTGAGGAATTACAACATACAGACGTGACATCACAATCTATAGATATCCATGTTCGACTACAAGTGAAGTACTGAAAACTTACTTCCATTTATATTTTTTTTACCCCTGCTTTTAAAATATAATCGTTTCAAGTATTTCTTCTACATATATTGAGCATCAAAAAATGTTGTTATAATTTTTGCTTCAACTGTCACATATGATTTCAGAAACGCATGAGGACAGCTTATTATATTTACCTTTATTTTCACCCATTCCATCGTTTGTTTTTTTCTTCCTGAAGTCCCAAGCCTTCTTCTGTTGTCATTTCCCACCTGGACAACTTTCCTTCACCATTCTCTAAGGGTTGGTCTGCTAGTGACACGTCGTCTTAGTTTTCTTTCATTTGAGGATGTCTTTCTTTTTCTTTCCCAAGGATAGTTTCTCTGGACACAGAATTCACAGAGCCTCTTCCATTCTTCTGGCTGTTGAGAAAGGTTGTGTCATTTCCTGCCAACCTCCATGGTTTCTGATGAGTAATCTGCTGTTATCTGAAGTGGTGTTCCCCTATAGGTAATGTATCATTTTTCTCTGATGGCTTCTGGAGTTTTTTCTTTGCTTTTAGCTTTCAAATGTTTGCTTCTGAGACTGTCTTGGTGTGGATTCCTTTGATTTGCGCTTCATTCAGTTCCGTGAATTGATAGGTTTCCGTCTCTCCGTCACTATTTCTTCAAATGTTTTTTTCAGCTCCCCATTCTTTCTTCTCACCTTCTGAAACTCCAGTGACTCAAGCAGTGTAACTTTTTTTTGTTGCTCCACAGGTCTTTGAAGCTCTTTTAATTTTTTTTTCAATCTATTTTCTCTGTGTTTCAGATTGAGTAATTTCTAGTCACTGTTCTTAAGCATTTATCTTCTATCATTTCCACTCTCCTGTTGAGTCTTCAGCAAGATTAAAAAACAACCTTTTTGAGTTATTGTATTTTGCTTGAATTTAACAGGAAAAAAAAAAAAAACCCTGAAATAAAAGTGAATTCAACGCTGACCTTTAGAGCAATTATTTTTTTTCACTCCACGACAATATAAAGGTATTGCCTCAATCCCTTCTCCTCAATAAGGAAAATATTAATAGGATCTCTTAGAGATTATGTCAGGTCTTCAATTTTGGTGACACTCTTGTTCTTTACCATATTAGATATGATAAAATGATCACATATTTCACTTTACATATGATGTTCCTATAAAATATTTGAAGGAATTTTAACAATACGGCAATGAAGTTTTTGTTAATTTTCATTTTTCACTTTGAGACAGCAGTGAGCATTCTCGGAAGGCCTTATGGTCTTGTGGTCCTGGGCCGCGCACCTCTTCAGTCCGGTGGCTCTGGTCTCATTCTGTGGGTGAGAGTCGGTTTGACGCCTGGCACAGCCTTGTCAAAGTTTCCTTTCTGTTTCATCAATCATCATCTCCTTCTGAAGTGTATAGCCTGGCATTAATTATATCCTTTTCCATGTTGGTTATGCCAAGAAAATTATGCTGTTTCTTTTGGGATACTTTATTTCATTAGGTATTGAGGGAGGTAGACTCTGTGGTCCAACTTCAATCTTCTTTAAGAATATAAACTGTCATTTTTTGGTCCTTTCTCAGAAATACCGACACCAAGACATCATTCGCTTTTGATACTTTAGAATGTGTTTGTTATTCCCTGGCTATCACTTGTTCAGGTTAGATTTCCCCCTAAATTATTCATTAAGTGCTAATTATATTAAATGAATCCTAAATTTTGGCCTGATTCTTTCTTCTTAAATGGCTCAAAAGTGCTTCCATGTTTTAAAGCAAAGCTGGTCCAATCTGAAACATTATTCCTTTCATCTACTAAGAATAAATACATTTCAATTTGCTTTTACTGAAATTTTTAATACATTTGGACCACTGCATACTGCCTCTTTTGCATACTCCATACTGCATGACAAAGACACCCAAAGCTCCTGTCACTGTATTTTCTTTTCTTTGCCTAATACTGCTTCCCAAGTTTCTCCTGTTGGCTTCATTACCATATTTCCAGCTATTTTCTATTTAATTTGGTTTATCTCAATGTTTAAAAACATGTTTTAATCTTGTTTATTTTAAAAATTATTATTATTTTATTTTTGCTCACACCATGCAGCATGCGGGATCCTAATTTCCCTACAGGGATTGACCCTGCACTCCCTGTGTTGGAAGCATGGAGTCTTAAGCACTGAATCACCAGGGAAGTCCTCTATTTAATTTGTAATTTGGCCTATTTTAAAAGTTTTCCATTTCCACTGTTTGGTTCTGGCAACCTTATACTTAGCAAGTTAATTTCTCTTCTCTGATATCTCTGATGTTTGATGCTGTCAATCTATTATTACTGTAAAGAGACAATTTGTTGCTTCTACACTGATATTGGAAACATAATAAAGTGATAAAGGTACAGTTGTTGTTCAGTTGCTCAGTTGTGTCCAACTCTTTGTGACCCCATGGACTGTAGCACGCCGGACTTCCCCATCCTTCATTATCTACCAGAGTTGGCTCAAACTCATGTCCATTGACTTGATGATGCCATCCAACTATCTCATCCTCTGCCACCCCCTTCTCCTCCCCCCTTTAATCTTTCCCAGCATCAGGGTCTTTTCCAGTGAGTCAGTTCTTTGCATCTGATAGCCAAAATATTGGAGCTTCAGCTTCAGCATCAGTCCTTACAATGAATATTCAGGGTTGATTTCCTTTATTTATTTATTTATTTTTTTGATTTCCTTTAGAGTTGACTCATTTGATCTCTTTGCTGTCCAAGGGACTCTCAAGAGTCTTCTCCAATACCACAGTTCAAGGCATCGATTCTTCAGCACTCAGCCTTCTTTATGGTCCAGCTCTCACATCCATACATGACCAATGGAAAAGCCATAGCTCTGACTAGATGGACCTTTGTTGGCAAAGTAATCTCTCTGCTTTTTAATACGCTGTCTGGCATGCTGCGATTCATGGGTTCGCAAAGAGTCAGACACGACTGAGCGACTGATCTGATCTGATCTAGGTTTGTCATAGCTTTTCTTCCAAGGAACAAGCATCTTTTAATTTCATGGCTGCAGTCACTGTCCACAGTGATTTTGGAGCCCAAGAAAATAAAGTCTGTCACTGTTTCCATCGTTTCTCCATCTATTTGCCATGAAGTGATGGGATCGGATGCCATGATCTTAGTGTTTTTGAATGTTGAGTTTTAAGCCAACTGTCCTCTTTCACTTTCATCAAAAAGCTCTTTAGTTCTTCACTTTCTGCCATTAGGGTGGTGTCATCTGCATATCTGAGGTTATTGATATTTCTCCTGGCAATCTTCATTCCAGCTTGTGCTTCATCCAGCCCAGCAGTTCTCATGATGTACTCTGCATATAAGTTATATAAGCAGAGTGACAATATACAGCCTTGATGTACTCCTTTCCCAATTTGGAACCAGTCTGTTGTTCCATGTCCGGTTCTAACTGTTGCTTCTTGACCTGCATACAGGTTTCTCAGGAGGCAGGTAAGGTGGTCTGGTATTCCCATTTCTTGAAGAATTTTCCATAGTTTGTTGTGATCCACACAATCAAAGGCTTTAGTATAGTCATCAGTGAAGTACAAGTAGATGTTTTTCTGGAATTCTCTTGCTTTGTCTATGATCCAACAGATGTTAGCAATTTGATCTCTGGTTCCTCTGCCTTTTCTAAATCCAGCTTGTACATCTGGAAGTTCTCAGTTCACATACTGTTGAAGCCTAGCTTGGATTTTGAGCATTACCTTGCTAGCACGTGAAGTGAGTGCAAATGTGTGGTAGTTGGAACATTTGTTGGCGTTGCCCTTTGGGATTGGAATGAAAACTGACTTTTTCGAGTCCTGTGGCCACTACTGAATTTTCCAAATTTGCTGGCATATTGGGTGCAGAACTTTCACAGCATCATCTTTTAGGATTTGAAATAGCTCAGCTGGAATTCCATCACCTCCATTAACTTTGTTCATTCATAGTAATGCTTCCTAAGGCCCACTTGACTTCACATTCCACGATGTCCGGCTCTAGGTGAGTGAT
This sequence comes from Bos indicus x Bos taurus, assembly GCF_003369695.1. NCBI lineage: Eukaryota > Metazoa > Chordata > Mammalia > Artiodactyla > Bovidae > Bos > Bos indicus x Bos taurus. The sequence continues at coordinate 14,985,556 of NC_040102.1, read as the reverse complement.
CACAGCATTGTGGTTATCCAGGTCATTAAAACCTTTTTTGTACAGTTCTTCCGTGTGTTCTTACCACCTCTTCTTACTATCCTCTTCTTTCAGGTCCATACTATTTCTGTCCTTCATCGAGCCCATCTTTGCATGAAATGTTCCCTTGGTATCTCTAATTTTCTTGAAGAGATCTCACATCTTTCTCATTCTATTGTTTCCCTCTTTCTTTTCATTGTTCACCTAAGCAGGCTTTCTTTTCTCTCCCTGCTAGTCTTTGGAACTCTGCATTCAGTTAAAGGTAATAGGTGTTTTTAAAAACGTGACTAGTAGGCAAGCAGGTTTTTTTCTTGGGGGTGGGGGCATTTGTTTGTTTTGTCCTCAAGGTTTTTCACAGACTACAATTAAAAGTTTATGAAAGATGGGGAAAATTATCTGATGAAAGTTGCATCTTGTGACCTCAGGCTAATCTCAAGCAAGAGGCAACTGATTTGACAAGCAGACTGTGCTTCTTAGGTGTCTGCATCTTAGAAGAGGAGCCCGGAGAGGCAGCCGTGGAAGGTTTGCCCCAAATATTAGGAGGGAAGAGAGAATCCGTGTACTCCTCCATTTACATTTTGTTGAATCGCTGTTGCCTAGAAGGAAAATATGAAAAAGATCATTATACTGTCTGTTATAGTCCACATCACACTGGGCAGTGATTTGTTGATTGTTCATTCCCGGGCAAAAACTGTGGGTTCCTTAAGCCAAGAGTTCTGTATGATTCATCTTTCTATCCCAAGAGTCTAGAGCAGTGCCTGGCCCATGGCTTATTTCAATAAATGTTTGCTGAATAATACTTAGAATATTTAAAACGTCTTTCTGTGGCCTTTTGTTGGAGGTTAAAATGTGATTTTTTCCAGGGCTTGTACATAAAAGGTGTTACTCGTAATTATATGGATGCTGTTCTAATTTCTGATGAGGAGGATAAAACCTAGATGATTGTAGCGCTGTTTACAATGATGAGGAATTGTCTATTCTGTATGTAAACGTCTGTTCCCTGGAGTCGCTAATGCCTATGCCCCATTCTGGGTGTGCTTTCTTGCCTCCACCACTTGGGGGCAGCATAGATAATAAAATCACCTCTCTCCCCTTGCACCGTGTAGGATCCCGCCACACCATCTATAATACAAAGTAGCCCCTTGCTTGTAGAAAACATTAATTTTTATATGAATTTATTTCTTTATTTTCGGCTGTGCCGGGTTTTCCTTGCTGCACGCACGTTTCCTCTAGTTGGAGTGCATGGGCTTCTCATGGCGGTGGCTTCTCTTGTTGCAGTGCTAGGGCTCTGGGGTACGCAGGCTTCAGTCGTTACAGCACATGGGCTCATGAGTTGCGTTTCCCGGCTTTAAAACACAGGCTCAATAATTGTGGCACACGGGCTTCGCTGCTTTGTGGCATGTGGAATCTTCCCAGATCATGATTCAAACCCATGTCTGCTGCATTGGCAGGCAGATTCTTTTGAGTCACCAGAGAATCCCCAGAAAACGTGATTAAATAGCAATGTGCCACCATTTCAGGTTTTAGGATTCTTTTTTCCAAATCGACAGAAATCTCCAACATATTACCTTAGGCTATAATCCAATGACAGAATCTCCTGTTTTATGTGAGGGATTAGTCTAAGGTTCCTTCCAGCTCTAAGATGACCGGTTTCCCAAGTTGATCGGTCTCTCTGCTGCACACCCCGTTTTTGGTTTTTAAATGTGGGGGTAAGTAGTAGATAAGCAGGTTCGCTTTTAGGTCAAGAATGTCTGAAGCCTCAGGGCAGAATCAGGCTGTGAGGAAGAAGAGCTCCAGGACCCTAATTAGGCCTCTTATTGCATGGCGACCCTATTTTCTTTTTCTTTAAAAAAATTTTTCCTTTTATTGGCCATGCAGCATGGCTTGCTGGAGCCTAGCTCCCTGACCAGGAATGGAACCCATGCCACCTGCCTTAGAAGGTAGAATATTAACCACTGGATCACCAGGGAAGTCCCTTCTTGCGGGTTTGTTTTTTTTTTTTAATTTGCCTTTCCCCCTTTTCATCCTCTTTCTGATCCAGTTCAAAAAATTACCTAAAAATTAGACATGAGAAACCTCAAAGAAAAAACAAGACAACAACAAAAAGGAAGCTCAAAGAGCCAAACTCTTTGAAGGCAGCCAGGCTGCCTCCCAGAGGGCCCGAAGTCTGGGCACAGGATTCTCCATCCAGAGCTGCTAGTAAGAGCTGGTGCTAGGGAGAGGTGGTTCTAGAGGCCTCGCCTGGTGGGCTGAAGTCCATGGGGCCGCAAAGAATCGGGCGCAACTTAGCGGCTAAACAACAACAACAGAGGCTGGTAGTCACCAAGCTGCAGGGCACTTTCTGCAGCAGGGCACCCCTAACAGGGCCAGGCTGTGTAAGAAGAGAGGTTGATTGGCCTTGTCAAGGAGCCTTATCCCAGGGGTACCCAGGACCTGGGTATTGTGTGTCCCGGTGGAGGCCAAGCCTGAGAATCGGGCAAGGTGCCCAGGTGACAGAAAGCAGACCTTGGCCTGGCCATCACTGTGGATGGTCTGGGACAGTATTCTCTGAAGCTTAAATCTGGACAAACGGTCTGACAAGAGGAATGTGTTTATAAATCTCATGTCAAAAATCTGAAATGGAATTGTCCAGGAAAATCTGGAGTCCGCCATCCTCAGCTGGATGGTCAGCTGTGAAAAGGGCTGTTTGCACTTTGTCATGTCCATGTCATCTCTGGTGTCAAAATTAGTCACAGCTTTTGGCTTCTGATTGGCTTCTCCTCCTTGTTCATTTTCCATATGCAGTTCCCTCCATTCTGCCTCCCAACAGGCCACAGTCAATTCAGGGAAATTTTAAGCTTGAAAGTGAGGCATTGCATGAAGAATTTAGACATTGAAATACAGGAAAGAGCAAAGGGATTGCCCCCTGCAAGAAAAACAAAATCAAACAAAAGATCTCTTGAATACGTGTTTAGGTTGTAACATAAATTTGTCGAGAACACTTTACCCTTAGGAAATGTTCTTACACGATTGTTGATGAAGGTCATCAGCAAGATTGTGCTGATGCTACAGCTGTACTTGGAAGGGGCTGGTCCTTCTGTTTCCTGGCTTTGTCTCTTTATTCCTTTATTGTTGTTGTTCAGTCACTAAGTTGTGTCTGACTCTTTGTGACCTCATGGACTGCAGCACGCCAGGCCTCCCTGTTCTTCACTATCTCCTGGAGATGGCCCAAACTCATATCCACTGAGTCGGTGATGCCATCCAACCATCTCATCCTCTGTTGTCCCCTTCTCCTGCCCTCAATCTTTCCCATCATCAGGGTCTTTTCAAATGAGTCAGTTCTTTGCATCAGTTGGCCAAAGTATTGGAGCTTCAGCTTCAGCATTAGTCCCTCCAATGAATGTTCAGGGTTGATTTCCTTTAGGATTGACTGGTTTGATCTCCTTGCTTTCCAAGGGACTCTCAAGAGTCTTCTCCAGCACCACAGTTTGAAAGCATTGGTGCTCAGCCTTCTTGATGGTCCAGTTCTCATATCCATATATGACTACTGGAAAAACCATAGCTTTGACAATTCCTTTAAGTACCCCTCAAGGCAGAGGCTGAGGAGTGTGGGTGGTTTACTTGGGTGGTGACTCCAGGAGGCAGGAGAGTGAGGAAGGGAGGAAGAAAAGCGTAAACAGGGTGGGCTGCTGAGGTTGCTGCTGGGAGCGGTGGGCTTGTTTCCACTGGGATCTCAAAAGAACCTCATGGAAACCTGTTTAGAACTGTCCACCTGAAAAAAAAAAAAAAAAAAAAACCAGAGTGGCTTGAGGTTTGCCCATCTGCTTCTGACTTGGATTCATTGAGGTTTCCTTCTGGGCTGTGAAGTGCCTGGTATTTCTGAGCTGCATTTGTGTGTGTTGGAGTTGACCTTGGGGCAGGAAGTCTGGCTTGAACTTGAGCTTGAGGTAAGATGCTGGAGTACAAGGAAAGTCTGTGCTTCCATGAAATGGTCCCCTGGGGCTGGGACTGAAAGGAAAGGTCTAAGAGCTCATGAGGTCCCGTTGGTTGAGCCTTTGTTTGACTTGGGCAAGGAGGCCCCTGCCTGGACCTTGTGCTTTAGAAGGTGCCCCTCTGGCCATCCCCCAGCTGCACCCCTTCCCATCCAGAGCTTGCACCCTCTCTTCTGGACCACACGCTGTGTCCTGAGGACCCTCCTTGAACGGCTGTGAGTCTGCATGGCCTCTCCTATCTTCAAAGGCAGGTTGCTTACCCAAACAGTACCCAAGGTGCTGCTGTCTAAGGTGGGCAAGAAGGTGTGAATGGGGTTTGACTGGGGCTTAGGGCATCCACACAGGGATGTAAACCCCCTCATGTGAGAACAGGGCTGGGGGGAGAGGGGAGGGGAGTGGCCCAGGGCTGGGGGGCCAGCTTTCCCTTGGCTACCACATACAGAACACCAAGGAGTCTGAGAATTCGAAACTCAACCTCCATTTCTAGAGGTCATTCCTATGGGGTATCTGTCAAGGTAGGAGAATAGAGCATGTTTTATTTAACAGTTTGTTGGCTTGATTTATAACTCACAGTTATTTAGACATGTGGCAAATGTGGGAGTCAAGCTCCATCACATTCCAATTTTTTGTGGCCTTGAACTAAGATGAAAGTGAAAGAGGAGTGAAAAAGTTGGCTTAAAGCTCAACATTCAGAAAACAAAGATCATGGCATCTGGTCCCATCACTTCATGGGAAATAGATGGGGAAACAGTGGAAACAGTGTCAGACTTTATTTTTTTGGGCTCCAAAATCACTGCAGATGGTGACTGTGGCCATGAAATTAAAAGACGCTTACTCCTTGGAAGGAAAGTTATGACCAACCTAGATAGCATATTCAGAAGCAGAGACATTACTTTGCCAACAAAGGTTCGTCTAGTCAAGGCTATGGTTTTTCCAGTAATCATGTATGGATGTGAGAGTTGGACTGTGAAGAAAGCTGAGTGCTGAAGAATTGATGGTTTTGAACTGTGGTGTTGGAGAAGACTCTTGAGAGTCCCTTGGACTGCAAGGAGATACAACCAGTCCATTCTAAAGGAGATTAGTCCTGGGTGTTCTTTGGAAGGACTGATGCTGAAGCTGAAACTCCAATACTTTGGCCACCTCATGCGAAGAGTTGGCTCATTGGAAAAGACTCTGATGCTGGGAGGGATTGGGGGCAGGAGGAGAAGGGGATGACAGAGGATGAGATGGCTGGATGGCATCACCAGCTCAATGCATGTGAGTCTGAGTGAACTCCGGGAGTTGGTGATGGACAGGGAGGCCTGGCGTGCTGCGATTCATGGGGTCGCAGAGTCAGACACGACTGAGCGACTGAACTGAACAGAACTGAACTAAGAAACAGGAACCTTGAAAAAAAATAGGCTTTATATGCTTGGATGACTTTATATAGAATTCCCAAGTTCATTAGCTTCTGTAATGACTCATGGTTGTTTCTAAAATAAACTTTATATTATTTTTAAAAATCCAGGGATATTATTTAGGTCAGCAATTTGAAGGCACTAGACTGAACATCTCTGTGAACCAAAGGATGTGAATGACTAAACACAGGAGAATTATCACCTGAGGGTTGAATCTCAGAATATGACAGGAGAGATTGTGCTTGTTGACTCAGGGCTGGCTGCAGACGGGGCAGGGAAGCACCGGGAGTGATGCGTATCTGGGTCAGTTAGGGATGTGGGAAGCAAAGCAGAGAGAAACAGGCCCTGTCCAAGGCAAAGATGAAACTTACAAGAAGAGAAAACATTTTAGAAGAAGGAAAGAGATGGACTGTGAGTTTGAAGAGGGGACCGCAGAAACTGAATGGCGAAATAAACAGCCAATTTATCAGTGTAAAATTTCAGGACTTCCCTGGTGGTCCATGGTTAAGAATCTACCTGCCAATGCAGGGGACACGGGTTCCAGCCCTGCTCCAGGAAGATTCCACACGCCATGGGGTAACTAAGCCCCTACCCCACAACTGCTGGGCCCGAGCTCTAGAGCATGTGCGCTGCAACAAGAGAAGCCACTGCAGTGAGAAGCCCTAGCACCGTAACTAGAAAGCTCTTATCTGAATCAGTGACATTACACTACTCAGTCTACAGATTTGTGATATTTTGGTCTAAATTGAATGAAAGTTATTAGAGATCTTTAAGATTAACCTAGTATGATATATGCAGATATGCAAATGACACCACCTTTATGGCAGAAAGTGAAGAAGAACTAAAGAGCCTCTTGATGAAAGTGAAAGAGGAGAGTGAAAAGGTTGGCTTAAAACTCAACATTCAGAAAACTAAGATCATGGCATCCAGTCCCATCACTTCATGGCAAATAGATGGGGAAACAATGGAAACAGTGACAGACTTTATTTTTTTCCGGCTCCAAAATCACTGCAGATGGTGACTGCAGCCATGAAATTAAAAGACACTTGCTCTTTGGAAGAAAAGTTATGACCAACCTAGACAGCATATTAAAAAGCAGAGACAATACTTTGCCAACAAAGGTCCATCTAGTCAAAGCTTTGGTTTTTCCAGTAGTCATGTATGGATGTGAGAGTTGGACTATAAAGAAAGCTGAGCTCCGAAGAATTGATGCTTTTGAACTGTAGTGTTGGAAAAGACTCTTGAGAGTCTTTTGGACAGCAAGGAGATCCAACCAGTCCATCCTAAAGGAAATCAGTCCTGAATATTCATTGGAAAGACTGATGCTGAAGCTGAAACTCCAATACTTTGGCCACCTGATGGGAAGAATTGACTCACTTGAAAAGACCCTGATGCTGGGAAAGATTGAAGGCAGGAGGAGAAGGGGATGACGGAGGATGAGATGGTTGGATGGCATCACCGACTCAATGGACGTGAGTTTGAGTAAACTCCAGGAGCTGGTGATGGACAGGGAGGCCTGGCCTGCTGCGGTTCATGGCGTCTCAAAGAGTTGGACACGACCAAGCAACTGAACTGAACTGAGTATGATATAATGAAACAGAAATAGGACTTCCCTGGTGGTCCAGTGGTTAAGAATCCACCTACCAACACAGGGGACACAGGTTCAGTCCCTGCTCTGGAAAGATCCCACATGCTGTGGGGCTACCAAGCTGGTGAGCCACAACTTTGAGCCCACGTGCCTGGACCCTTTGCGCCACAACAAGAGAAGCCATCGCAACGAGGAGCCCTTGCACTGCCACTAGAGAGCAGCCCTTACTCGCTGCAACTAGAGAAAAGCCAGCATGCAGCAACAAAGACCCTGTGCAGCCATAAATAAATAAAAGTAAATTAAAGTTAAAAAGTTCACATCAGAAGCTAGAACAGTATGTTACATCGCATTCAAAAATCAACTCAAAGTGGATTAATTAAATGTAAGACCTGAAACTAAAACTCCTGGAAGAAAACATAGGGGACATCTTCGGGACGTTGGTCCTGGAAGAGATTTCTTGGATATCAGTCCAGAAGCATAGGGAACAAAAGCGAAAAGCAAAAAGAAAGAAATGGCTACATCAAACTAAAAGGTTCTGCCAAGCACAGAAAATAAAAACCAAGTGAAAAGGCAACCTATGAAGTGGGAGAAAATATTTGCAATCCATATATCGGAGAAGGGATTAATTTCCAAAACAGGTAAGGAACGCATATAACACAGTACAAAAACAAATAAACAAACATATAATCTGGTTAAAAAATGGACAAAGACCAGATAAGACATTTCTCCAAAAAGCAGATACATGTAACCAACAGGTATAGGAAAAGCTGTTTAACAACACTGATCATCAGGGTAATGCCAGTCAAAACCGCAATGAGATACCACCTCACACTTCTTCAGATGGCTACAATTCAAAACAGAAAAGACAGCAAATGTTGGTGAAGATGTGGAGAAGCTGGAACCCTTGTACAAAGTTGGAGGGAATGCAAAATGTGCAGCCACTACGGAAAACAGTATGGAAGTTCCTCAAAAAATTAAAAATAGAACCACCATGTGAGTCAGCAATGCCACTTCTGAGTATGTATCGAAAACACTGAAAACAGGATCTTGACAAAACACTGACGCTCCTGTGTTCCTTGCTGCACTATTCCCAGTGGTCAAGATGCAGAAACAACCTCAAGACCTATCATACCTATCAATCAACAGATGAATGGATAAAGGAAAACATCCATATGACGGACTATTACCATATTCTGCCTTTAAGAAGAAGGATATACCACAATAATATGTGACAACACGGAAGAACCTTGAAGACATTAAGCTAAGTGAAATAAGCTAGTTACAAAAGAACAAATACTGCATGGTTTACTTATACGAGATATGTTGAACAGTCAGACTCATAGAAGCAAAGATTCTTTAGAATGTTGCCAGGGAACGGCTAATAGGCATATTTTCAATTATACACGATGATGCAAGTTCTAGAAATCTGCTGTACAATATTATGTTACAGATGACAATACTGTAGTGTGCTGTGAACCTAAAAATCTGTGAAGAGGGTACATCTCATGGTAAGTGTTCTTATCACAACACAATTTTTTAACCAATCACATCAGTGTCATTTCCTTTCACCTTGCCAAAGCCTGGTATTCTTTTGAGAAGCTGCATATAAAGTAGGACTCTTTCTCTGGGTCGATAATGATGGTGACGACCAAGCAGTACATGCCAGTGACTGAGTGCTCCCTAGGTGACAAGGTCTCTTCCGAGACCTCTGCCTATACTGTCTCCAGCCGCGTTAGGTACTATTATCCTCCCCATTTTACAGATGAAGGGACTGAGGCACAGAGAGGCTCAGGCACTTGACCAAGATCCAGCAGCTAATAAATGATGGAGCCCAGATGCAAATCCAGTTAGTATCCTTCTACTATATGAAGCTTTCAGTATTTTCCTATTTTCATGTTGTTATGAACATACCTGGTTCCAAAAGGGTTTTGAAGCTACTTTAAAACTTTAAAAAAAAAACTTCAGTATTTCCAACGTTAACTGTTGAATAAGGGGTGAATTCGACACACATTTGATGAGGACTCTGAGAAATTTGAGGATGATGCAATAATGGACAGGTAGGAGTTAATAATAATTTATACCTAAGTCATCAAATAGATTATAACATGAGGCAGAAGATTGCAGATGTTCAAAAATAAGAGATATAAAATGCTGTGAGTATGCAAACATGAGGAAAATGATCTCTTGGAGTTGTGGAAAGGTCAGTGGAGTGTCTAGGAAGAAGTTCCTTTGCTCCTGAGCTGGGCCTTGAAAGATGGGGAAGATTTTGACAGGAAATTGAATTTTGTGGGCCTGGCCATGTCAATACTCATATATTTTTCTGTCTACCAAGATTTATTCTTTGTGCATTTTTAAAAAGTGCTTGTTGAGCACCTACTGTGTACTCTACTTAGCGAGGCACGAAGGGTACAGGAAACTTATGGCACAGTCTCAGCTCTCAAGTAACTTATACTCTAAAACAGAACCCAGATATACCTATAAATATAAATACAGTTCGATAGACTTGTGCAACAAGTAGCCATCATCTTCCATTTATTTTATAAAAATTTAAACTGAAATATTTCCTCCCTTCCCTCACCACCAAAAAAAAAACATTGCATAATTTAAGAGGAAGTTTCAGTTTGTAACCTTTAAATAAACTGTAGTAGCCTCTGCTGGTGAAATACTGTTTTGTAACTGTTAGACGAGTCCAGACAATTGGAAAAGAAAGGCATTATTTTAGAGCTGAGCAAAGTACTGTCCCCAAATCTCACCAAAGGGAAGGAAGTTCTGTGCCAGAGGAAGAAGATGGCATCCAGACTATTCTCTCTCTCTTTTTTTAATAGTAGGGATGTGCCAACATTTAATTAATATTACCATTGCTAGCATGGCTTCCCACATGGCTTCTTTACCACAGGTGGCGCTTGTGGTAAAGAACCCACCTGCAAATACAGGAGATGTAAGAGACGAGGGTTTGATCTCTAGGTCGGGAAGATCTCCTGGAGGAGGGCATGGCAACCACTCCAGTTCCTTGCCTGGAGAATCCCATCAACAGGTAGAGCCTTCCAGGCTACAATCCATGGGGTCACAAAGAGTTGGACTGAGCAACTTAGCCTGCACGCATGCACTGTTGGTACTATTTAGGTTGCTTCCAGCCATTTACAATCACAAGGAATGCTTCCATGGGTCTGTGATAAACATCCTTGCACAGGTGAACAAGAACACATACAAGACTAAGTTCAGAAGTGGGACTGCTAGGCGGGGTGCGGGGGTGGGGAACACAGGCCCGTGGTTCTGACCCAGGGGCCCAAACTCCCCACAGGGCTTGTCCCTCTGGCATAGTGGTTATCAAAACTTCTGGAACCTGGCCAGTCTGATTTAGGTCTCAAGTAAGGTTCCCCAGAATCCTTTGCAGGAAAGGAAAAGGCTTCTGAACATTTGAAAAGAGGCTTAACCTCACTGACAGTAACAGACTATTCTCTTAAAACTATAAGAGCTCTGCAAACACCTTGCAGGCATAAAGCTCCAAATGTCTGCCAACAAATCCTTATGCTGCAACAGTGACACCCTTGCAATCCCGTTATTCCAAACAGAAGTTTCCAGTTCAGTCTCTTTCAAGACAACTTTTTATAGCTGTGTATTTTCAGATTTGTAGTGCAAGCAGAGAAAGGCTGGGAAGGGGACTAACCCTTGTTGAACGTCACGTGCTCTAAGGACCAGGTGCTGCCCATGGCATTCGTGTTAGCTCTCTTTTATCCCACATTAATCATAGTGTGCAGACGCTAACCTCTCAGGTGAGAAAATTCAAACTCTGGGGGAGTTCACAATCCACACAATGTCATCAGTTTCTTTGTGTAAGGGTGGGAATCATAAGCCAGTCTGTGTGATCCCCAAGTCCCTGTCCACCACAGTCTCCATTTTACTTTGTAATCAGTGAAACTGGGATTATTCTGCCCGAAAATAATAAATAGGAGTAATAGTCTCTCTACCTCAACTTAATACCCATGGTCTGCTTTTAGCATTTGGAGGTGTCATTACATTATAAGAGCTTGCATTTATGTGAAGAGAGAACATTATGCTACTCAGTCTACAGACGTGTGATATTCTGGTGTAAACTTAATGAAAGCTATTAGGGGTCTTCAAGATTAACCTAGTATGGGACTTCCCTGCTGGCGCAGTGGATAGGAATCTACCTGCCAATACAGGGGATGTAAGTTTGATCCCTGGGCTAGGAAGATTCCACATGCTGCAGAATAACTAAGCCTGTGAGCTGAAATGGCTGAAGCCCACACACTGCAAGCACCGAGCTGCACACCCTAGAGCCTATGCCCCTCGACTGGAGAAGCCAATGCAGTGAGAAATCTGCGTACTGCAACGAAGAGCAGCCCCTGCTCGACGCAACTAGAGAAACTGCATGCACAGCAATAAAGACCCAGTGCAACCAGAAAACAAAGAAGTAAAATGTAAAAATAAAATATTAAAAAATTAACCTAGTATAATGAAATAGAAACAACTTGAACTGCAATGGAATTGCTGCATCTGATTTTAAAACTAATCCAGATAAAGCAGATGTTCCAAAAGATCTCTATAATCTTCACCTGAATACTAATACATTTTTTGATCAAACGATATATATTTTTACATATGGAGAAATAAAACCCACCTTAAAATGCTAATGTCCTTTTCTCTGCTATTTCTTGAAGCAAAAAAAAAAAAAAAAAAAATGACGCTGAACTATTGACTACTAGGCAGCAACACAATGTTTCAGGGAAACCAATTGACTTCAAAAAGTAAATAAGATTTTCAACGATGAGTCAGTCATACAGCTGCATACAGCATGGCCCAGCAATTAGGGTGTGCAACTCCAGCTGTGTCAAAGCTGTGACGTGAAGACAAGGCGTGTACAAAAGTAAGAGCATTTTTAGCTGAATCTGATCTGGAAGTCAGGAGACCTAATTTCCACAAACAATTTCTTTCTCTGTTGGTTTGTTCATTCTCCATGTTCTTCCAAAAATATATCAAACTCCCTAATTTAACAGTGTGACTTTGGCAAAAAATCACGTATATGCTTCAGAATGTTTAAAATGGTATATTTAGTTATATATATATATATATATATATACACACACACACATACATACACCCACAATAAAAAACTAAAAGCTTTTCTAAAATTAAAGTGTTTTTAATTAAAATAAAATAAAAGTTAATCAATACTATTTTAAAAATAGAGCTAAAATTAATTCTCCTTCAATTTCCAAATCTATGTGCCAAGTGTGCTATTTCTCCTTCAGTCATTTTACTGTGAGTATCCGTTGGTGGGCTTCTGGCTAGTTAATCAAAATAACCTTGGATAAGCATAATTTCTTCTAATTCTCTTCCTCTAGCTACCAGTCACATCCTGCTGCTGCTGCTGCTGCTAAGTCGCTTCAGTCGTGTTTGACTCTGTGCGACCCCATAGACAGAAACCCACCAGGCTCCCCCGTCCCTGGGATTCTCCAGGCAAGAATACTGGAGTGGGTTGCCATTTCCTTCTCCAATGCATAAAAGTGAAAAGTGAAAGTGAAGTCGCTCAGTCGTGTCCGACTCTTGGCAACCCCATGGACAGAAACCCACCAGGCTTCTCCATCCATGGGATTTTCCAGGCAAGAGTACTGGAGTGGGGTGCCATTTCCTCCTCCAAACTATAGCTCTGCCCCTTCCCAGCTTCCTCAGACCCTGTGTTTTCAGATACTGTCTCCTGCTGCTCTAGGTTTTATCTCTACACAGTTGGGTATCTTCGTATTGGTGCTAACTGTTGACCTGGATAAGCAAGAAACACAATTAAATTGCTATTTTCTCATTGCAGATGATCCAGGAATAGGAGAAACTTTGGGTGGCCCATATCTGTCTAATCCTTCTTATTAGCAATGTAACACATGTTCTGTGGCTTAGGAGTTCAAAGAAGGGGGATTTTCTTAATTTATCAGCTGAACCAATATTCAACAGCTTATGAAGAGTGTGCACTTGTTTGGGGTTAAAGCAGGGACACCACGAAACACTTAATGAAAAACTTGCACAAAACTTGGGTTCTTTCCAGCAGCTTTGATATGTAGGAATAACGTTTACACCATGACAACTCTAAAAATAAAACATTTTTAAACATAAAGCTGTTCTTCCAGTTGCTGTTTAAAACTTTATCCCGAGAACTGAGATGCTATTCAATAAAATGCAGCTACAAGTTTCTAAACAATAAGGTTCAATAATTGTTATATGTCTCCTGATGGATTCATTTTTTTGTCTTTGAATTTATAATGATAGCTGTAAAAGTAATTGTCAATAGTATTAGTATCATTTAATTTCTTTTGAAAAGACATATTTATTTAATTGGCTGCACTGGGTCTTAGCTACGGCACGTGGGACTAAAACCCTGACCAGGGATCGAACCCAGGCCCCCTGCAATGGGAGCGCGGACTCTTAACTGCTGGACCACCAGAGAAGTCCTAAGCATTTCATTTCTAATGAAATAATTTTTATGTATTAGATCTATAATTCTAGTAGTATTACCAGAATTTATTTTGTGTTTTATGATGATACCGTAAACTATATTCCCAGCAGCAATTTTATGTTTCATCTTACTAACAAAATTATCTGTGTTTTAAAACTTTGACATTAAAATATACCTTCAAAAAAATAAAATAAAATATACCTTCAGTAAGTGCCACTGTAATGGTCACGTGTATAAAACTTGTGTAAGGAACTATGATCCAAGCATTTTTTCTCTAAAAAAAGACTTAAATTTCTATCAGAGTAGAACTAAGTTTCTTTGATTAGAACTATGATTCTTAAATTGTGTACTGAAGCACTTTGGGGTGACAAGCGAACCTACAGAGGCACCGTGGGTTATTTTAAGTTTCTGAGGGCCAGAGACATCTGTTGGATACCACAGAAAGTACTACTAAGCTGTTTAGACCTCACTACTTGATAAAGACAAGTGTTTAGGTATTTCTTTTGGCCTGGGGGCACCAAGTACCAGGACAGGGTGGGAAGAAATCTCTGGAATAGAATGATTAGTGAACTTGAAATATAAGATAATTGAGAATTACTTACATAGTACAACCCTATCATTTTATAAAGGAGAAAACTGAAGTACAACATGGTTAAAACCTGAGTCCTAAATACTCAGGCTTCTAGTTCCCTCATCAGACTGTTCTGTAAAAACACCTGATTATAAAGGTTTGCATGATTCTGTAAATGGCAAGGCTATATAGATATGCCCGAACCTGGGCAAACTCGAGGAGATAGAGAGGGACAGAGGAACCTGGCATGCTGCTGTCCATGGGGTTGCAAAGAGTCAGACATGAACAACAAATATGGCAAGGTGGTAGTGAGATCTTTTTTTCTTTTGCTAAAAGAAGATTTTATTTTGAAAGTTATTTGAAATACAAAGGGCAAAGGAGGATATCTAAGACTCAACGGACATAGATTTCAAATTTAGATTCTTTCCAACGGCCACCAATGGGCTCTATCATGCCAGAAAGTTGCTTTCTTTGGTCATTCCTATTTCAAGCTCTCTGGAGAAATCTTTTTGCATAAGCCAAGCCATCTTTTTTTTCCTTCCTTCCTCTGTTCCTTCCTTTCTTGCTCTCTCTCCCCTCCTTCCTGCCTCTCTTCCTTCTCTCTGCCTCTTTTGCTTTCTTTCCCAGGAACCTATGCTAGTTGGAGATGGGTATTTTCTTTAAAAAAACATCAAAGTACATCTAATATGTTCTACAAGGAGGGGCTCAGTCACACATGAAGTGGAAGGATTCTCTGGTTGCTTATCACCTTGCTGCAACCAGGAATCCACACGAGGAAATGGCAGCCAGGAATGCGGTCCTTTGTGAAGTCAAAGTTGCTCTTGTTTTGCATCTTGAGTGCTAATCATTGGTTCTTCTGTTCAGGCTCACACAGCTCCTCCTCTGGACCTTGACCTTGGAAGGAGTTTCTGTAAATCTCAGCATTTTTAATGTTGATGGCAATGTCAGAAGTTACTGTAAAGTGGTTTTCATCTTCTTCTCATTTAGTTCTGTCACACATGCTGTCACTGAGCAAATGTCATCTTCTTATCTATCAAATTCACTGAGAAGTTGATAAGTACGTTTTTGTGACAAATTTCTAACACTCCTGTAGGCGTGTTGGCCTCTTGATCCAGGATCTTTTAGTGCTGAGCAATTTAAAACCTCTCTTAACCAAAACAGTCAGAATAACAAATGAAAGAAAATTAATTATACATCCCCATCCCCCAAAAAATAACCCCAAAAGAAAAAAAATGAACACAGGAATTAGATTAAACTGAGTAATTTGACATATATTTTCTCATGTCGTCATTGAGATTTGAATACTCTCAGGTATTTTCACATTCACGTCCTTGCTTGCTTGCCTGGAAGTGAAATAGGTTAATGAACGTCTTGAACTCAACATTGAGATTTTAAAAGATAAAGTGCATACAACACAAGACAATGTCCACAGATGATACTTCTATATTGAAAGTTCTTGCTTGAACCCATGTCAAATTCTTCCCTGAACACGCTTTGAACTTTCTTATGGCTATTGTTACTGTTGTTCAGTCACTCAGTTGTGTCTGACCCTTTGCAATCCCATGAACCGCAGCACGCCAGGCCTCCCTGTCCATCACCAGCTCCCAGAGTTCACCCAAACCCATATCCATTGAGTTGGTGATGCCATCCCACCATCTCATCCTCTGTCGTCCCCTTCTCCTCCTGCCCTCAATCTTTCCCAGCATCAGGGTCTCTTCAAATGAGTCAGCTCTTCGTGTCAGGTGGCCAAAGTATTGGAGTTTCAGCTTCAACATCAGTCCTTCCAATGAACACCTAGGACTGATCTCCTTTAGGATGGACTAGCTGGATCTCCTTGCAGTCCAAGGGACTCTCAAGAGTCTTCTCCAACACTACAGTTCAAAAGCATCAATTTTTCGGTGTTCAACCTTCTTTATGGTCCAAATCTCACATCCATACATGACTACAGGAAAAACCATAGCTTTGACAAGACGGACCTTTATTGACAGAGTAATGTTTCTGCTTTTTCATAAGCTGTCTAGGTGGACTGCTGTCTAGGTTTGTCACAGCTTTTCTTCCAAGGAACAAGCGTCTTTTAATTTCTTGGCTGCAGTCACCATCTGAGGCGATTTTGCAGCCCAAGAAAGTAAAGTCTGTCTTAGATGAGCCCAAAGTCAGAAGTTCAATGGTACAGCTTATACTAGCTCATGACCACTGGTTGTGTACAGCCCTTCTGACTCTGCATTCAGCAAAGTCACATCAGCTGGCCATGAGAGAAGTATTCATAGCAAGTGTTATTTGGTCCCTAGGGCTGCTTTAAAAAAGTTACACAAAGTACCATAATTCAGAGTTAACTATTATTATTTTATGTGTTTATTAGTTATTTACTATTTAGTATGAATTATTTTCTTAACTGGTATAAAAATGCAAATAATTAATACAATAAAGATATTATCAGCAATTTAAGCATACTGTATTCTCTTAGACCTCTGGAGGCCAGAAGTCTGAAATCAAGGTGTCATCTTGGGCTCTGTGCCCTGAGATTCTGGGCAGAATTCTTCTCTGCCTCTTCACAGCTTCCAGTGCTGGCTGTCAATCCTTGGCATTCTTTGGCTGGTAGAAGCATCTTTCCAACCTGAACCTCTGTGGTCGCTGGCATTCTCCCTGGGTGTCTGTCTCTGTGCCTCTTCTCCTCTCCTTATAAGGCCACCAGTATTATTGGATTAAGGACTTCCCTGGTGGCTCAGATGATAAAGAATCTGCCAGCAATGCAGGAGACCTGGGTTGGGAAGATCCCTGGAGAAGGGAATGGCAACCCACTCCAGTATTCTTGCCTGGAGAATCATATGGACAGAGGAGCCAACAAGTTGGACATGACTGAGCAGCTGAACTGAACTGATCCAAATTCTATGATTTATAATCTTACCCCTTAGCCAGCACATACTGTACATGGAATGTAATGTGATGTACCACATAATTTGTCCAAATTACTGCTAATAGTTTAGTGCAACTGGGACAAAGGGAATGAGGTAGGGATGACTGGAAGAGGAAAGTGGAGACACAGGGTCACACGTGGGCAAGGATTTGAGGTGGTACAGATCAGAGAAGTCAATAAATAGGTTAGTGGCACTAGTGGTAAAGAACCTGCCTGCCGATGCAGGAGACACAGGAGATGCAGGTTCAATCACTAGGTTGGGAAGATCCCCTGAAGGAGGGCATGGCAACCTATTCCAGTATTCTTGCCTGGAGAATCCCATGGACAGAGGATCCTGATAGGCTACAGTCCATAGGATCACAAAGAGTTGGACACGACTGAAGAGACTTAGCATGCATGCACGCATGCAGTATTATAGGCAAGGTTCTGAGCGAAGGTAATAACAGTGGGAAAATGAAAAGGAGGGAGAATAGCAAGGCCTATTTAATCAGTGGAATTTGTAGAACTTAATGAATGAATTGTGAAGGACAGAAGCTTAGGAAATTTCCTGGATGATTGGCTTGGATGACTGGTTTTCATGACTGAGGTCAGTCACAGAGAGGAATGCAGGGGTGATGGTCATATTGTTAGCTAGGTATGTTGAATAAATTGGGCAAGGCTGTAGAAATATGGAGATAGGTATTCTGTAAGTAGGTGGATACACACACAAGAAAATCAGGGTTGGAGCTATTGAGTAAGGTTCGTGAGTGGTTAGCAAAATCCAAGGGAGTGGCTGAAACTGTCCAAGAGGAGAACAAACAGTAGCAAGAGAAGAAGTCCAAGGAGGAAATACTAGGAAACATCAACACATATAGGACGGCAAAGAAGGAAAAAACTTCTCTTTTAATATGGATCAGTAAGTCATCTCCCAAATGTCCTACAACAATCCTAATGGCAAGTTCACAAAAGGGTTAAAAAAGGCACTGATACCTTTCATAGATATTGTTTTGTACGTTTGGGAGCTGGCTTATTGATCCATATTAATAGTCAATTTCTTATAAAGTTCAGTTCGGTTCAGTCACTCAGTCGTGTCCAACTCTTAGCGACCCCATGAATCGCAGCACGCCAGGCCTCCCTGTCCATCACCAGCTCCCAGAGGTCACTCAAACCCATGTCCATCAAGTCAGTGATGCCATCCCACCATCTCATCCTCTGTTGTCCCCTTCTCCTCCTGCCCTCAATCTTTCCCAGCATCAGGGTCTCTTCAAATGAGTCAGCTCTTTGCATCAGGTGGCCAAAGTATTGGAGTTTCAGCTTCAACATCAGTCTTTCCAATGAACACCTAGGACTGATCTCCCTTAGGATGGACTGATTGGATCTCCTTGCAGTCTAAGGGACTCTCAAGAGTCTTCTCCAACACCACAGTTAAACATACACTTTAAAATATGTCATGGCTCGGGGACTACCCTGGTGGTACAGTGGTTAAGACTGCGCTTGCACTGCAGGGGATGTGGGTTCAATCCAGGGAACTAGGATCCTGCAGGTTGAGAGGGGCAGCCAAAAAAAATTTTTTAAGTGGCATAACTTTATTAAGGAAAAATAAGCAAATATGAGTATATGTTCTTATGGAAGTAAAAAAATGAATTAGATCTGTATGTATTGGGTTTTACAATATATCTAAAAAAACAGGATACAGAGTAGGCAGAAATGCAAATTAAATAATTATATCATACAGGATGTATGACACCATTATCTGAAAAACATACAATATACACACGCGTGTATGTAGATATTTACACAGATATATACATAAAAACTCTTCAGAACGTGTGTGTATTTCTCTGCATTACAGAGGACTACATAAAGGACATCTCTATTTGTAGAATCTCCCTCTATCCCCAGCAAATTTTTTCTTTCAGAATGAAGAAAATAAAGAGGGAAGCAAAAGAGGAAGGAAGGAAGGAAAGAAGAACCTAACTAAGGTAAGTAAGACAAAACTCCAAGGTATAGATTCCAGGAGGTTTAAAATTGTTTTGTATACTTTTCTTCATATTTTATATCAAAAGGGAATACTGATCTCTGGTAAACAATTCAGAAAATATACAGAAGTGCAAAAGAACAAACAAACAAAAAACCCTCATCCAAAAAAATGAACTTAACATTCTTCCAGATAGTGCCATATTTCCATTAACCTGCATGTCGTACATATAATTTTTTGGTATTCTTTTTCAAAGGGGCCAGAATTTCTCAAAAATGTTCTGATTCATGAGGTGAATGATATTGAAGTCCGTTCTTTCTCTGAGTCTTTCGGACTAATTTGAATTAATTCTACAGTATTTTCTCACAGCTCCATAATCCCGTTTGCAGATTTCGTGGTTTGTCCTTCGGCTCACACAGTTCACTTGAGGGATATCTCAACCCATCTCAGATCTACTGTCGAACAGAAGACGGCACTCACAGTTCCCAAACCAGGTTGCCCTGTCCTTCAGACATTCGTTGAAACCATCACCGCTAACTGAACTGAGAACTCTCAGAACTGCATGCGTCTGACCTTCTAACCCGGAGAAGGCAACGGCAACCCACTCCAGTACTCTTGCCTGGAAAATCCCATGGATGGAGGAGCCTAGTAGGCTACAGTGCGTGGGGTCGCGAAGAGTCGGACACGACTGAGTGACTTCCCTTTCACTTTTCACTTTCATGCATTGGAGAAGGAAATGGCAACCCACTCCAGTGTTCTTGCCTGGAGAATCCCAGGGACAGGGGAGCCTGGTGGGCTTCCGTCTATGGGGTCGCACAGAGTCGGACACGACTGAAGCGACTTAGCAGACCTTCTAACACGTTCTGTGTAATGCAAGAGAAACTACAGTTCCCGTGGGGCTCTGCTCCTGGGGGCCCCGCCTCTACCCGTGCGCCTGCGCATTCTGAGCGCAGACTACAACTCCCAGGATGCATCGTGCTGCCGCTCTCGCCGCTCTACTTCCTGCCGGGGCGTGTCCTGAGCAACAGTGGCTCCGCGAGTCCAAGAAAAGTTAAAGATGGGTGGAGTTTGTGGGCTGCGTGGGAAGCTGTTGGGCGCCGCTTATTTTTTTCGATCACACAAAACCTTTGCTGATCTACAGCGAAGTGTACTGGTGCGCGGCTGCCTGGATTTGTGGTGTGCACGGGCTTGACTTCTCAACTGGGAGAAGAGTCTTTCAGGCACCTGCACAGGTGGTCGCGGCCTGCGTTGGTCCTCGCCATCAGCTGTTCCTTGAAGCTGTCCGACATCGCTCCGAGGGCGTGGGAGAGGCTGACAATCCTGGGTTTTCTTGGAGTGATGGATTGTTTTTTTCAATCTTTATATTTTCGCGGGAAATTAGAAGACTCCAGAGGAGACTTCAAGTCAGATATTTTTACCCTAGTAATCCACGCGCGCTTCTTGATAGATTGTTCCTATAGTTTTGTAGTTTGTTTTGGTTGGGCCTGGGATTTCTATTTTCGTAATATTTCAACTCCTGATTGTTACTGTGCTCTGAAAACAGAAGCGTGGAGGAATGCCTGTATTTAAAGCGAATAGGAAGTCTCCTAAGTAATCACTTGACTAACAATTTTAATATATATAATTAATAAATGTAATATGACAATAAATGTAATGCGTGGGAAACTACAGCCTCCACCCCCCCCCCCCAACCCCCCGCTGGAAACAGAAACGTTCCAGTTCAAGAGTGGGGAATATCAGAGAGAAATGGGTTGAAGAGTGAATGGTGGGTGGGAGGTGAACAATTACAGGTAACCATAAAGTGCGTTTTTAAAAAATGTGTTCTTGAGGAGAAAGCTGGATTCCCAGCTCTGGTATTTATTAACTGTAATTTCATCCAGGTTAGTTTGCCTCTTTGAATCTCAGTCTCCTAGTCTGTGAAATAAAGATGAATTTTCCTTTCCTCCCCATATGTTTTTGTGAAGGCAAGTTAAAGTATGTGAACATAGTTCTTAAACTCCATAATTACCCCAAAGTGAGTTGGTAATGATAGTTATGTGGCAAGTGTAATGAAAGGCCAGGGCAACTAGGAATGCTAGTTAAAAGTTGAAACTGGGGACCACGGGTCAAGGCTGAAGAGTAAAGCAAATGAGTCTGGGAAGAGCTGAGAATCGGGGAGAGACAGATGGGTCAGTTGGCAATATCTATGACTTGTCGCTGAGCTTAAGGAAGGTAGGAGCCACATCTGTGTTGTTCACACTGGTCTGCATGATGCCTAGCATGGTGTCCAACATATGAGGCCTTTGCTCTTGCCTTCCCTCTGCCTGGAACACTCTTACCCCATATATCAGTCAGGGTTCTCCAGAGAAACAGCCAGTAGGATGTATGTATGTATGTGTGTGTGTTTATGGTGTGCATGCACTCAGTTGTGTCTGACGCTTTGCGACCCCATGGACTGTAGCCGTCCAGGCTCCTCTGTCCACGGGTTTCTCCAGGCAAGAATACTGGAGTGGGTTGCCGTTTCCTTCTCCAGGGGATCTTTCTGACCCAGGGATTGAACCTGCATCTCCTGCTTCTCCTGCATTGCCAGGTGGATTCTTTACCACTGAGTTGCCTGGGAAGATCAGAACAACCCTGTATACTAAGTATTGTTATTCTCAGTTTACAGATGAAAACACTGAGACCCAGAGACATGAGATAATCTGCCCAAAGTCACACAGCGAAGTAAAAGGGCAAAGGGAAGGCAAACTGGATCTGTGTATGCTGCTTCTTCACTACTTCTTCCACCTCATGGATATGAACTCTGAAATCCTTCCTTTTTCTCCCCTACGATCCACTGTCCTTCCACCCTTCCAAAGAGTCTGTTCAGGAATACTTCAGGATGAGACCCTCCATTTATTCTGCAAGTATTTACTGACTGCCCACCTTCATATTCGCTTTGGTCACTCACAAAGATTTCTCGAGGGCCTACTGTGTGTTAGGTACTGGTGGGGGTGCTGAGGATACATCGGTGAAAAACCCACACATCACTGTGCTGTGGAGCTTACATTCTACAAGGGGCAGAAAGATAGTAAACTAATAAAATATAGAGTGATGGGTTCAAGATAATAGGTGCTAAGGGCAACGTAAGAAAAGAGGAAGATAGGTATGTAAGGCTATCTGTGTGGAGGGCTACGATTTTCAATGTTATAAAAACACAATATTGAGCAAAGATTTTCCAGGATATGATGGTCAGCTTTATGTGTCAACTTGGCTGAACTATAGTACTTGGTTATTTAGATGAGCAACACTCATCTAGGTGTTGCTGGGAAGCTATTTTGGAGCTGTGGTTAACATCTATAAGTTGTGTGGGAGTCAACCCTCCATAATGGGTGGGGGTATGAGGGGGAGACTCATCCAGACATTTGAAAGGCCTTGAAAGCAAAACTGAGGTTTTGCTGAAATAGAAGTTCTGCCTCAAGACTGAAACATCAGTTCCCACCCAAGTTTCCAACCCACCTTAGAGATTTCAGACTTGCTAAGCCCCCACAACTACAGAAGCCAATTCTTTAAAAGAAAACTCTTAGTGTACCTTATGTGTGCGTGTGTGTGTGTGCGCATCTACCATATGTGCATATATGGGTGTATACTGTACATATAGAGTACATATGCATGTATGTATAATGCATACACATATATGAGATGCTGAACACACACTCAGGGTTGTTCCAATAATGAGGAACTTAAAATAGGTTTAGCTTAGGACCTGCCACAGTGAGCATGTAAGAGATAGCTATTGTTAATATCATCATTATCATTCAGTATCAGAGTAAGGACCTTCATAAGAATCATTAAAGTAGACTAAAAGTATAAGACTTAAGGGCCTGTAAGCTTGGGATGCTAAAGTCTGAAGTGACATTAATATACAAGTTTGGGTCCTGCAGAGAGTAAGGGGCATATTACATTTTAGGTCAGGGTCCTTTAATTTTTTTTAAAACAGGATGAACATCTTGTAGTGTATGTAGTCCAGAAAACAGATTAATTGACACCAAACCCTTCATTTTGCCCCAAGCTGCCATTTTAACTGCAGGGTTAATTGGTTCCAGGTCAGAGGCCCCATTCACTTGCTTCCTACCAACACTTGAGAGAAAAATGTACATTTTAACTGAGATGTTTTCTCACCAGGGTTCTTTTGTTTTCCCCTGAGGTCGTTGCTTTGGGCAACAAGAGAAATGCTAGATTCCAAAAAAGCTTTATATCTACCCTGACCCAACTCCACGGTAATTATTACCACATACAGCTACAAGCATTTTTTTTTTTTTTTAAATTTTATTTTATTTTTAAACTTTACATAATTGTATTAGTTTTGCCAAATATCAAAATGAATCCACCACAGGTATACATGTGTTCCCCATCCTGACCCCTCCTCCCTCCTCCCTCCCCATACCCTCCCTCTGGGTCGTCCCAGTGCACTAGCCCCAAGAGGAAATACACACGTTGAAACCAATACACATCTTGTTGATTACCTATTGATATTATACAAACAATTTCTAGTTTTGATCCCCTCTGATAAAACATAATAGTTTTTATGATATGTGGGTTGTGTGTTCATCAGAAAAATACTAATTTTGAAAAATATAGTGTGGACCTGGTCATTCTATGACATCATGTCTGATTTTAACTTCTTAAGAGGGAAACATTTACAGTCACAAGCCAAGTAGATTTCATGCAGAAGACAGATGAAGGCCGGATGTTTGAGGTTTTTCTTCTGGTCTTTTTGCTTCCCGTAGTATCTGACTACAGCTAGTTATAACGTTTCATGTTTGTTTAAGGAGTGGGCAGATTGTGAAAAAATAGACAGTTGGCTGCAGCATTCTGAGCTGTGTTTTGTTTCTTGATTTCTGCTTTGCTCACTTGTTATAAGAAATAAACGAAAGTGTTTAAGAATGATAGATTCTTTCAGCAGTTCTTTTTTTAACCCCAGGTCATTTCTTCACATAGGGAAGACTATGGAATTTGGAGTAACATTTATTTTTGAGTATCATCCAATTTGGGATGGCTGACTTTGGTGGGGAACAAGGGTCACCTTGACCTTCCTTCAAGATTATAAAATAATTTCTTGTCTAAATGTTAGGGGTGGGACAAAAAGGGATCATCGTTCTGTGCTGTTTCCCAAATGAAAAGAAATGGATTTAAATGGAGCTCCTCCTTGCTTTTCTGTGTATTTTGTTTTCGACATGTTTATAATAAAGAATCAAAACAGTGCTTTCACATGTATTATTTTCAAATTAAGGGTAATTAAATGTCACTTTAATTCAATGTCAAATTAAGAAGGATTGATACAATACTGCTTCTGTTTTATGTTTTGGTTTTTTGGCCACAAGGCACATGGGATCTTACTTAGCTCCTGACCAGGGATTGAACCTGTAACCCCTGCCTTGGAAGGCAGTGGTCTAAAGGTCTTAACCACTGGACAGTCAGAGAAGTCCCTGTCATAGACACAGACAAATTGATAACAGAGCAGAATGAAGATACCAGAAGTATTTCTAAATACATATGGACAAT
The DNA here is from genome assembly GCF_003369695.1 of Bos indicus x Bos taurus. NCBI lineage: Eukaryota > Metazoa > Chordata > Mammalia > Artiodactyla > Bovidae > Bos > Bos indicus x Bos taurus. Next base: position 14,961,151 of record NC_040102.1, on the reverse strand, counting down.
TGATTTTAACAAAGGTGTAAAAGGGAATGCTGTGAAGAAAGAGTGGTCTTTCTACCCAATAGTGCTGCAATTAGATGCAAAAAAAAGCAAGCAAGAAAAAGGACTTCAATCTAAATGTTCAGTTGCTCATTTGTTTATAACTTTGCAACCCCATGGACTGCAGCACGCCACGCTTCCCTGTCCTTCACTAATCTAAATATCTCACACAATATACAAAATCAACTCAAATGGATTATAGACAAATGTGAAACCTAAAACTGTGAATCTACTAGAAGAAAACATAGGATAAACATCTATGACGTTGAATTTGGCACAGATTTCTTAGCTACAACACCAAAAGAACTATGCATAAAAATTGATAAATTGTCCACATCAAAATTAAAATTTCTGCTCTTAAAAGACACTGTTAAGGGAGAAGGGATCGTTGGGGAGTTTGGGATGGACATGTACACCCTGCTATGTTTTAAATGGATAGCTGACAAGGACCTACTATATAGCACATAGAACTCTGTTCTGTGTTGTATGGTCACCTGGGTGGGAAGGGAGTTTGGGGAGAATGGATACATGAATAGGTATGGCTGGGTCCCTTCACTGTTCACCTGAAACTGTCTCAACATTATTTGTTAATTAGCTATACCCCAATTCAAAATAAAAAGTTAAAAAAAAAATCCAAGTGTAGGCACCTCAGAACCACCTTCCACATGAAAAAAAAAAACAACAAAAAAACGATAAATGTATTTTTTTAAATAAACTTTCTAAGAAATCCTTTCCAAAAAAACCCACGCTGTCAAGAGAATGAAAAGACTGGGTTAAAAATTTGTAAATTGCATCCAATAAAGAATATACATCCAGGATAAAAAAAAAAACCTCTCAGAACTCAACAATAAGAAAACAATTTTAAAAATGGGCAAAGATTTGACTAGATGCTTCACCAAAAAAAAAAGTTGGACACGACTGAGCAACTGAACTAAACTTCACCAAAAAATGTTTCTGGATGGCAAATAAGCACATGAAAAGATGCTCAATTTCATTAGTCAGTAGAAAAATGCAAATTAAAACCATAATAAGAAACCACAACTGTTGGAATGGTAAAAAAAAAAAAAAAAAAAAAACAATAAAATCTGACTACATCCCAAGTGATGATTAGGATGTGGAACTCTGCTCTGTTGCTGGTGGGAATGTGAAATTGTACAAACACCCTGGAAACGATTTTGCATTTGGTTTGGACCAGACATTCCATTCTAGATATTTACCCAGGATAAATGAAAGCGTATTTCTATACAAAGACTTGTACATCATTGTTTATGGCAGCTTTACTTATAATAGCCCCAGATTGGAAATAATGCTAGTGTCTATCAACAGGTAAATGAGTAATCAAACTGGTGTACAAATAAATGATATTCAGCAATAAAAAGGATAGAAACGTTTGTACATGCTGCAACATGGATGAATCTCACAAATATTGTGGTACATACAAGAAGACAGACAGAAAAGAGTACCTATTGAATGATTTCATTTATGAAAATTCTGGCAAATGAACACAAAGTGACAGAAAGCAAATCAGTGGTTGCCTGGGGAGTCAGGGATGGGAGGGAAGGGATAGGGTGGTATGTTTATTATCTTCAGTGTGGTGAGAGTTTCGTGGGTACATCATACGCCCACTGTACATCATTAAATTGTACATAGGAAATACATAGACTTTACTGTCTGCTAGGTATATTGTGTGCTCGGTCACTCAGTTGTGTCCGACTCTCTGCAGCCCCATGGACTGTCGCCCACCAAGCTCCTCTGTCCATGGAATTTCCAAGCAAGAATCCTAAAGTGGGTTGCATTCCTACTCCAGTGGATCTTCCCCACCCAGGGACTGAACCTGCATCTCCTGCGTCTTCTGCGTTGGTAGGAAGATTCTTTACTCCTGAGCCACCTGGGAAGCCTGTGCTGGTTATAGCTTCAATAATTTGCAACCTTCTGCTGTTCTCTTTCAGGGAGTTTGGGGGTAATGGGCAGGTGAAAGAAATAGCGAACTTAGAAGAGGTTATGAGATCAAGCGAGGATTTTGGTCTTTTATGAAGCTGGGATATGCCACAGCATGTTTAGACGCTGATGAGCAGAGACAACAAACAGATGCAAGAGTAAGAGGACCTGCCAGAGCCCTTGAGTGGGCAGGAAAGTCTGGGCTGGTATCCTGTGTGCGAGGGAGGCCTGGGCCTGGGAGAAGAGGACAGCTCATCCACAACGGGAGACAAGACAGACAAGGGTGGGGCTTGCTTCATACGCCACACTGGCTCTTTGTTAGTAATGAAGACGATATCCACAATCACAGCAATGGGAATAGTCAGTAGGTGCCGTATTCATTAATAAAATGAGTCACACCAATTCAGTAGAACTTGATTTTCTTTGGTAAAATTTTCAACCAGGACACCCATGAGCATCTTGTTGGTACAGATTTCTGGGTCTCCTGCTGAGAAAGGGTGATGCCAGCAACCCTAGTTCTCCTTTGAAGCAACACTCCCTTGGTCTGAATTGGAGAAATCAGTTTGATAGAAATAATGAGAAGTCCTCTGCCTGTGTGTTCAGTATAAAATAACACTGCCATTCAAGTCTCCCAGTGTTAGGAATATTTTCATAAGCAAAAATCTCTGTTCTCTGACTCCTGTCCCTTGTCAGTACCATGGCCATCACTCTTGCCACCATTACCTATGCAGCAAAAGCAGCAGCAGCTACCATTTGTTAAGTGGCACCCAGCAGCTCAGCAGTAAAGAATTTGCCACAATGCAGGAGACACGGAGATGTGGGTTCAATCCCTGGGTCAGGAAGATCCCCTGGAGGAGGGCATGGCAACTCACTCCTGTATTCTTGGCTGGAGAATCCCATGGACAGAGGAGCCTGGCGGTCTACAGAGAGTTGGACATGAGTGTAGCGACTGAACAGATATGAAGTGACTGTCTCACTGCATCTTCACAGCAGCCCTGTTGGGTTGATGTGCTATGAGCGCCTGTTAATAGTCGTGAGAAATGAGTCTTACAGAGGTTAGATTATTGTCCAAGGTCACATCTCAGAAGTATCAGAGCCAGAATTAAAATCCAAGTCCGTGTGACTCCAAAACCTTTGCTCTTAACAAGAATTGTATGCAGTACTTACCTCCCCTTCTGAATTCGAAGTCTCACTGGTGAGAGTAGATTACATGCATATTTTCCTCCAAGTCTGATTCACTGCAACCATCACCTTTGGACAATAATAAAGGAACTCAGGAGAATGAAAATAATTTAACATCCTGTCTCAGTAACTGTTTTCATTTTTGTCCATTTCCTTTTGATCCTTATCCACGTGTACATATTTCACATAGCTGTAGATGCAATTTTATATTTTGCTTTTATGGTGAATGTTATACCAGGCATTTTTCTTGTTCCTATTTAGTCTGTAGCAGATGCATAATATTCCATTTCGTTAATGAGCCATGACTTAATTAACAAAATCCCCTGATGAGCAAATCTTATTCTCAGTTTTTCAGTTTTATAAACTATGCAAACTGATTTCCCCCCATCTTTTTGTAATTTTTTTTTTAAAGAATAAATTCCCCACCCCCCCCCCAAGAAAAATAAAGAATTCCCAAGAGTGAGATTACCAAACAAGAATTTGAACATGTTTATGACTTTGGTACTTTGAAAGAGAGTGAAATTAGGAAAGTTTGTACCTTGGATGATGGTAGAAAATTCTCATCACTGGCATGAAGAGATGAATAGTTTAATTATTGTTCAGGAAGACCAGAACTGAAGACAAATGGGGAGTGACTGCTCAAGGGTACAGGGTTTCTTTTTGGGGTGATGAAATGTTCTCGAATTAGATAGTGTTGATGGTTGCATGACTTTGAAAATATGCTAAAAGCAATTCACATGTATACTTGAGAAGGGTGAATTTTTATGGTATGTAAATGTTATCTCAATATAGGGTCGCAAAGACTTTAGTTAGACATGACTGAAGCGACCTAGCAAAAAATTAAAGGCAGAGTTTCAGATTTTCCAAGTAATAGTTTCAGCCCTTGTTCAATCACTCTCAGAGTGTCCTGTATTTGTTTTTATATCTGGGAACAGCATCTCATAGTGCTTAGAAGCATCACCACTTAGCAGCTTCATGACCCTTGCTGAGTGCTGGAGGTTGCGTCCTCTGGAAGCCCACATGGAGATGGAGATTGGGGTGTAGGATGTTTATGAAGGATCGGGACTTATAAAGGCAGGGCCGAAGCAGGGCTGGCTGGAGAAAAAGATGGAAGTGAGCTGCAGGTCTGACATAGCCTCAACCAACCCCGACTATCAATGTCTTGCGCTGGGCTGAAATGGCCAGGCCATTTTACAGAGACTGTGCTAAAGTTTGGTATGTGTTGCCCTGGAAGGGCAGGCTCGCAGGCCAGGTGTGCGCTGCACTTGTGGCTGACCCTGAAGGAGCTGATGGCAGAAGGCTGACCTCTCTGTTCCTCGAAGGTGGGCAACATGACCAGGCCTCCGGGTGCAACATCTCTGTGTCTATCACAGGAAGTTGCTTTAACCTTCTTTGCCTCTGTTTCCTCACCTGTAAAACTGAGATAATATCCATCTGCTAGGATTGTTAGAGAATTAAGCATGGTAACACATTGCTTGCTGGGTGGTTCAGTGATAAAGAACCTGCCTGCCAATGCAGTAGATGTGGGTTCGATCCCTGGCTCAGGAAGATCCCCTGGAGGAGGAAATGGCAACCCACTCCTGTATTCTTGCGTGGGCAGAGGAGCCTGGTGGGCTACAGTTCATGGAGTCGCAAAGAGCTGGACACGAGTTAGTGACTAGACAACAACAGCCCACAGGGAACGCTAAGAATAGTGCTTGTCATATGAGAAAATTTCAAAAAAGACTAGCAGCTACTCTTGTGTATCATTCTATCATTATTTATAATACTTAAACTTTAATACTATACTACTTAAAATATAATAATTATTCAATATAAGTTTATAGTACTAATTATTTAATATATAAATACTGTATATATAGTAATAGTTACTATCATTATTAATGAATAATACAGTCAGTTTTGAAGAATTGTAGAGTATATACTGAGAAGTTTCAGAAGACTTTTTAAATTTTTACTCTTTCTTATGCTAAAAATTTTTTTGATGTGGACCATTTTTAAAGTCTTTATTGAATTTGTTACAATATTAGTTTTATTTTATGTTTTGGATTTTTGGCCACAAGACATATGGGATCTCAGCTCCTCGACCAGGGATCGAACCCATACTCCGTGCACTGGAAAGAGAAATCCCAACTCCAGGCTTCCCTGTCCATCACCATCTCCTGGAGCTTGCTCAAACTGATGGCCCTCGAGTCGGTGATGCCATCCAACCATCTTATCCTTGGTTGCCCGTTCTCCTCCTGCCCCATTCTTTCCCAGCCTCAGGGTCTTTTCCAAGGAGTCGGCTCTTTGAATCAGGTGGCCACGAGTACTGATAAATAGTTGCTGAATAGGAGGAGCTCTCCAATGCAGGGGTTCAAGGGCAGTGGGCCTGGATGTTGCACACAGCACAGCTTGTGCTTTGGTGGGGAGGGCAGCATGAGGCCATGGGTGCTCCGCTTGCAGTTCGGGTGAGGGGAGGGCACCAGGAGAGGAAGGTAGGTGCTTAGAAAGGGAGGAGGAGGAGGAGGGAAAAGAGGAGACTTTGCTTTCAGTTCACTTCAGTCACTCAGTCATGTCCAACTCTTTGCGATCCCATGGGCTGCTGCATGCCAGGCCTCTCTGTTCATCACCAACTCCCGGAGTTTACTCAAACTCATGTCCATTGAGTCGGTGATGCCATCCAACCCATCTTGTCCTCTGTCGTCCCCTTCTCCTCCTGCCTTCAATCTTTCCCAGCATCAGGGTCTTTTCCAATGAGTCAGCTCTTTGCATCAGGTGGCCAAAGTATTGGAGTTTCAGCTTCAGCATCAGTCCTTCCAATAAATATTCAGGACTGTTTTCCTTTAGGAAGAATTGGTTGGATCTCCTTGCAGTCCAAGGAACTCTCAAGAGTCTTCTCCAACACCTCAGTTCAAAAGCATCAATTCTTTCTCAGGTTTCTTTATAAAGAAAGCTGAGCCTTTGCTTAGTGACAGCTTTACCAAGGGCTGACCCTTGGGTACAGCTCTGCTAGAGGAGGAAAGACAGCTTACACTTTTTACTTTTTAATTTTAGAGTCAATTTTAATTGTATCAACATTGCATAGGAGAAAATTTCCAAGTGTTGAAACAGCTTTGCTTTAAAAAAGAAAAAGTCATCATACAGGTAAATGGACTTTGTATGAATTTTAACACGTGTAGATTCATGTAACTAGCAGCACAGTGAAAATACAGAACGGTTCTACCACCATGTAATGTTCCCGGGGATGTATCTGTGTAGTCACGCTCACTTTCGGCAGCCACTGATCTGTTCCCCATCACTATAGTTTGAGACAGCTCTACTTTGAATCATTTTGTCTTTTATCCTCACAGAGTTTGCAAAGACCATGGGGTTTTTGTGTCAGAGAGAGCAGCTGTGTCCTCCATTACTAAGTATGGGATTGGGGGAGGTTAACTTAATGAGGCATGGAAAGAAAAGGAAACATTTATAAGGTCCGGCCCAACAAGGACGTCTGCCTTTGCCATCTCGGATCTCAACCTTACTCAAAAGATCGGAGTAAAGTTAAGGGTTGGTGTGGTGAGGCAGAGGTTAGGCATGCCTGTTCAGTCTCTTCGGTTATGTGTGACTCTTTGCAACCCCACGGACTGGAGCCCGCCAGCCTCCTCTGTCCATGGGATTCTCTAGGCAAGAAAACCGGAAAGTGAAAGAAAGTGAAAGTGAAGTCGCTCAGTTGTGTCTGACTCTTTGTGACCCTATGGAGGCTGTAGCCTACCAGGCTCCTCAGTCCATGGAATTTTCCAGGCAAGAGTACTGGAGTGGGTTGCCATTTTCTTCTCCAAGGGGATCTTCCCAATCCAGGGATCGAACCTGGGTCTTCTGCATTGCAGGCAGACCCTTTACCATCTGAGCCACCTGGGAAGCCCAAGGAAACCGGAGTGGGTTGCCATTTCCTCCTTTAGGAAGTTACTAGTCTAATGAATAATACAGTCAGTTTTGCCCAGACCATGCTGAAGAGTTGTGATGCAGCATATACACCGAGAAGGCTCTGAAGATTTCTTAAAAATATAGAGTTTTAATTTTTTTTAGACCAGTTATAAGTTCACAACAAAACTGATTCACAATGGAAAGGTTACAAGTTACTTGGGGAAAGGAGATAACGGGTTTGGCAAATGAAATGAAATGGGCAAAACGTGAAAGAACCAGCACAGGGTGTGTTTGAGAGAAGATTTTGTTTTCCTTTGTGGGGATGGGGTTGAGACATGGAAAGAGAAAGATTGGGGGAGGTTGAATGCTGTGATCCATAGTGTTTTGGGCAGTTATATGCTGGATAAGGAGGATATTCATAGACATTTCATTGTGTATTATAAAGGAAATCTTCTATGGTACTTTCAAAACATGTGTGAAGTTTTAAGTTGCTTTTCTATTATTTTTGGATAAAATTTACTTATGTCTTCTATTCTTGAGGCAGACTTTGTGTTTATTATGTTATATTCATTGTGATATACGGTTTCATAAATGTGAGATATATATATGTATACACACACACACAGGCTTAATAGATACTGTGGGCCAGGCACTGTTGACGTGGCCTTATCAACCTTATCTCATTTAATCCTGAAAATAACCCTAAGAGATAGGTACTGTTATCAGTATTCTATTTCATAGAAGAGGAAATCAAGATTTAGAGAAGTTGAGTAATCCACTCAGAGCTATTAAACAGATTTGAATGCAGGCTTTTGAATGGCAGAAATCAGTCATCTAGCCATTATGCTATATTGCTGCCACTCAGCTTCAGATTTCTCATCTGTTAAGATAGAGAATAATTCCTAACCCATAAAATCATTCTGAGGGTTAAAGGAGATCACTGTAAGCTCCCTGCACAGTTTATTCATGTTCTTTGATTCCAATTTCCATTACTGTGCCTTGCACAGAGAAGAGACTTCAATAACAGCGCTACTGTTTCATGACTAAGCATATTCCATGCCCACTCTAGGTTTTACGCAAGACATTTGTGAGTTAATAATCATTGTGTTACCACTGGGGATACGAAGATAAATAAGACAGTCCTCGCCCTGAGAGCTCAAAGTCCTGTGGGTTAAAAACACACAGAGAGCGTTCCCAGATACTGTAGATAAGTGCAGTGAGTGGAAGTTAAGATGCATGGTCTGCCTGAGAGCTGCCTTAAAGGATAATCTGGAGTTCAGAGAGTAGGTGAGTAGGGAAAGGTGGGCTTAGGAAGGCAAGACACCTTTTGGAGAGTGGAAAACCAGTGATATTTGGTGTTTGTGGCTGAGGCATAAGATGCAGGGCAAAAAGTGGCAAGAAATGAGGTTGGGGAGGAAAGTACCCTGGGTGCCCTGCAGAACACTTGAACTCCATCTTGTCAGTCACTGTTGCCAAACATCTTTGCCCTACTCTTTTTTTTTTTTTTTTTAACATTTTGCCATATCCATGCCCTCTGTCTTATTATTTGCTTAATATTAAAATCAGCTCTTTTTTTACTTAATCTTGCCCTAAGCAATAATATCCCCCAAACCAGTTTTGTTATACTAGTTTTACATTTCTAATAATACACTTTACAACAAATGGGTTACAATTAAAATTTTAGAAAATATCTATCTATGGATCACTTAAAAATCATCTCAAAAAAAAAAAAGAAGAAGAAGAAGAAGAAGAAAAAAAAATCATCTCAGATAGCACTGAGAGAATGAATGTGTATTGTGCTTGTTTGGGTAAGCAGTAGGGTCCTTGGAGGGTTTTTAGCAGAGGAATGATTTATTAGATTTACTTTCTTTCTGAAAAATAGAAATTAAAAAATTTTTATATAGGAGAAGAATGAGCAAATAGGCATTTCTCATTATAAAAATGTCCTTTTTAAGATTTAGGGTTTATGTTTGCATCTTTTTTCTTTGGCTCCCAGAGAAAAACTAGTTTGCCAACTTTAGCCACAATACTTCTTTTAAGAAGGTCCACATGAAACATTTGTTTATTTTTCTAAGCAAATACAAAGCACTGTATTTGCTTAGAAATTTTGCCCATCTGTACAGTTTTGGGAGCCTTTTGTTTCTGATTTTAAGAGTTTTTGTCTTTTTCTCTTACTTTCATTCAATTTTGCTTTATAATCATGCTTCCCAAGTAAAATCTACAAGACAAAGTGTTTTCAGAGAACTCTAGTTTCTGCCCTTCATCTCTACCTGGTTCCTTCAATCCATTCCATGGGGAATCATTTTGCTTATTTATTTGTGGTTTGAAAGTGAAAGCTGCTCAGTTGTGTCCGACTCTCTGCAACTCCATGGACTATATAGTCCATGGAATTCTCCAGGCCAGAATACTGGAGTGGGTAGCCTTTCCTTCCATTTGAAAACATGTGTGAGATATATCTCCACCTTGCTTTATTCACACTGTATTCTGGAGACCACTCCATAGCAATACATAGAGATGTTTTTCATTTAGACTGTGGCTTTGAGGAGAAAAGTAGTTCATACAAAGTAAGTTTTCTGATCACATGAAATTAAACTATAAGTCATAACAGAAATATTTCTAGGAAAAAACCTTCAAATATTGCATATTAATCATTACCCTTCTAAATAACCCATGGTTAAAGAAGAAATTACAAAGAAAATTTAAAAATATCATTTGAGTAAAATTTATTGACACACATATTAAATTTCTAGCTTACAGCTAAAGCAGGGCTTATACAGAAATTTATAGCATTAAATGCTTATATTAGGAAGGAAGAAAGTTTTCAAACTGTTAACCTAGACTTTCACCTTAAAAAAGTTAAAAAACAAGAACAAATTAAGCCCAAAGCAAGCAGAAGGAAAGAAATAACAAAAATAAAAACAGAAATTATACTAGAAAACAAGTGAAAATAAAGTAAAAACCAGAAGCTGTTTCTTGAAGATCAATAAAATTGATAAATCTCTAGCCAGATTGACAAAAAAAGAACAACAAAGTCACAAATGAGCAATTTTTCAAATGAAAGAGGGCCACCACTACAAATACTAAAATGACACTGAGGATATATGATGGTCGACTTTATGCCAGTAAGTTTGATAGTTCAGATATAGACAGCTCTTGAAAAACGCAAACCACTAAAGCCCACTCAAGAAGAAACAGATAACCTGAACAGCCTTCTACTAAAGAAACTGAATGAAAGAAATTGGATTTGTAGTTAAAAACCTCTCCACAAAGAAATTCCAGACCAGATGACTTGAATTTTACCAACCATTTAAGAAATGAATAGTATCAATTTTACACACAGTTTTTATGACCTTAGCTTAGGCAAAGATATCTTAGATAATTTAAAAGACTGGCAACACTAAGTCCTGATAAAGATACAGAGCAATTGGAACTCTTATCCACTGCGGGTTGGTATATAAAATTAGACAGCCACTTTGAAAAGCAGTTTGAGAGGCTTTTATAAAGCCAAACATCCACATACATTTTGTATATGGTCCATAACTTCATTCCTATGTATTTACTTAACATAGGAGAAAGGAAGTATTCCCACAGAGACCCACCTGTGAATGTTTCTAGAGGTTTATTCATAGCATCATCAAAATGGAAAGTAAAAATGTCCTTCAACTGATGAATGGATAAACCAATAGGGACTGAGCTATTGATAACCACAACATGGATGAAATCAAAAGGTTTATGTTAAATCAAAGTGACCAGATACAAAGGTTATATATTATCTTATTTTCATAGAATTCTTTAAAAGGCAACACTCTAGAGAGAAAAATTGTTAGTGATTGCCAAACCTGGAAAGGAGATTGGCTATAAAAGGTTGAGAACTTTTTGGGGTGATGGAAATCTATGGTATTTTTATTATGGTGGTGGTTACACAACCATATACATTTGGCAAATCTCATCAAACTGTACTTAAGGGAGTGAGTTTTATTTTTATATACTTTGCCTTTATAAACTTGACTTTAAAAATATAAGAAAGGTAAAAAAAGAAATGAGGGGAAAAAAGATTAAAAGGACTTCCCTGGTGGTGCATTGGTTAAGATTCCATGCTCCCAGTGCAGGCAGTACAGAATGGATCGTTGGTCAGGGAACTAAGAGCTTGAATGCCACATGGTATGGCTAAAAACAAGACACTGAAGGTGGAGAAACCAATAAGGAGACAGAAGGGATGAAGTTTAAACTAGGGCATGTGTGCATGCTCAGTTGTGTCCAACTCTTTGCTGCCGGGCTCCTCTGTCCATGGGGTTCTCCAGACAAGAATACTGGAGTGGGTTGCCATTTCCTCCTCCAGGGGATCTTCCCCAACCAGGGATCGAACCCATGTCTTTTGTGTCTCTTGCATTGGCAGGAAGGTTCTTTACCACTGAGCTGCCTGGACAGACACCTTGATGAGCCTTCCACTGAGTGCTGTGTACAGATTGTCAGAGCTCCAAGTAAAAGGTTACAGCCCATATTAATCTAACTTCTAAAGCAAAGAAATACGGAAAAAATATTACAATGTAGAAAATCACTTATATTTTTAATACATTGAATATATTTGAATACATCGAATACATTTCTCTGGGGTCCCCACTGATAGTCCAGTGGTTAATTTTATTGGGCTGATATCCAAGCCAATTATTGTTATGGTAATTCTCTATGTCTCAGTGCTAAAACATGGTAAACACACAACAAATATTTGCTAAGTGAATCTGTTGAATATTTCCTCTTTGCCAACTTTCGGAGGCTTCTGGATTCCATGGACTGTGAACACAGGTGAGCTTAGGAGGCAAACTCAGAAATGTCTGCACAACTGAAGGCTCTTAAATTCATAATGCCTGATGGAAGGATGGGAGGGGTTGGTGCTACTTGCTACCTGGTTTCAGTGGCTTTGCACCAAACTGATGTTTTTTTGTTTTTGTTTTACCCTTTCTTCAAAGTTTCTCTTAAATCCAGCTGCAGTTCTCTCATGCATTCATTGCTTTTTTTTTTTTTGCATTGCCAGTTGGAGCCACAGAAGAAAGACCTGAACCTTCTCTGAAAATGGTTTTTTCTGTTTTAAAAACGTTCCTTTTGTGACTTTGGCAACAGAGCCTGAAAGTAGCAGAGGGAGAATAACTTTGAGCATCGCTGCTTTACGGTAGGAAACCATTTAGCTCTATTGTCAGCAGTTCAGTCCGGTTTGGGCACCAAAGTATCATGTTCCTAATCACACAGGAACTTGTGAATTCAATTCAGCATCTGGTGTGACTTCCCGAAATCACCAGTTGGGACGACTACATTCCTTTAACTCGACTGGGCAGGATGGCACATGTCCTAAAATGTGCTGGAGGCTCCTCTTAGCACCTCCTTCTCAACACCCAGAATCGAACAGTCCTGCCTTTCTGGTCACTGTATTTTTCTGTAGACTCTCGACTCCCTGTGCGTGTTTTCTTAGCACCCTGTGCATGGAGCAGGTTGGGTTTGAATGTCACGGTTATTGAGCAAATTTGAAAATAAGTAGGAGTCAGAGTGAGAAGGGTAGCTGGTCTCCTAAGAGGAGAGAGAAGTTAACGGACTGTGGGAGGGGTGAGTCATAGCTGCTCTGAGTTTCAGAAACAGCTCAGCCCCGCCAGCTGCGGGCACTCAGCCTTTTAGCAAGTGACTCTCTCCGTACTCCCCCCGTGGGCCGGAGCACGAATGAGCCTGAGGTCCTGAACAGGAAACTCCACATTTGAAAACTGTACTTTAGCATCTTGGTTCTGCTCAGGGACAGTCTTTGAAAACTGGCCATCAATCCAAGCTCCCAGCAGTGACGTAAGCGAGGCACTGCCAGGGTGACAGAGGCTGGAATACACAGAATTTCACTCTCTTTTTGTTTTTGGCATAATTAAGTAGAAGGATCTGCTGACACTGTAGATTGAAAACGAGGACATCCGTAATGCTTTATCACATTTCTCGGTCCTGACAACTTCGCATGTACATTCAATACCGGCACCCTTCAATGTGTTAGAAGGGGAAAGTCTGTAATAAAAAGAAGCTGAAAAAAAGGCACAGCAGTGTGGTTTGGTTTCCTGGGCACGTTCCTCAAACTAGTGATCTCATTGGAAAGGAGCTCAGGGACGTCAGAGGTGTGGGGAGTAGGAAAGGCAAGTTCCAGGTTGGGTCAACCATTCAGCATAACCATTAATCAAGAGCGGTCCCGGAGGACTCCTGGGTGTCACGGCTTTGATGCAGGAGGCCATGGCCCATGACTGGTGAGGCTGTGAGATTGGGTTCAATGCAAGGGAGTAAATGAGGGGATGTTCCTTTCGCCTCTCCATCGCCCTCTTCCATTCCTGTATACTCTTAGTGTATCTCACAAGGATCCCAAATTGTCATTCCCTTCATAGTTGCCCAATGGCTCAGGGGCTTCCCCGATGGCTCAGTGGGTAAACAACCCACCTGCAATGCAGGAAACACAGGAGAGTCAGGTTCTATCCCTGGGTTGGGAAGATCCCCTGAAGAAGGAAATGGCAATCCACTCCAGTATTCTTGCCTGGGAAGTCCCATGGACAGAGGAGCCTGGCAGGCTACAGTCATGGGGTTGCAAAGAGTCTGACACGACTAACTGACTGAGCACACACATATTGTGAAAGGCCCTTCAGCTCTTGGGAAAACGCAGAAGATAAAGACATTCTACCAGCGCCTCTGAGCCACAGCTCTGACATAAGACATTTGCTCTTGGAATCCTGGTGTTTAACTCTGCAGACTCCAATTCCACTATGTCCCTAAGCTGCTCAGCACAAAGAGAACACAGATAAATACTACTGAGCTCTTACATGAGAAGCCTCAGCAAGGTTGGTTTTATCAGGCCCATAACTCATTTCCTGTGGACATTACAACACGACCAATCTCAGAGTGTCTTCAGAGTAAGGTCCTCAGGTTTGGAACGAGGAGAGAGAAGCGGTCAGCTGCAGCAACTCTGTGCAAACCCTCTTGTGTAACCTTGTATCCAAGGCCCCAAAGTTCCCCTCAGTCAAGGACATCTTGGTTCTGGGGAGGAAAAAATTTAGATGGATACACATGACAATTCAGTGGCAAAAACAAGACCTTGACATTTTGCTTCTATTCTACTTTTATGACAGAAAGAAAAGCAAGGCAGAGGGGTTGAATGGATAACAGAAAACAATGAAAATCATACCCATTATTTCTTTTCCTAATTCTAGAGTCTATAATCATCACCCACATAGCCTTCTGGACAACTAAATACCATTTAGTCTTGCACTTGGTGTTATACACATACTTCGCACAAGTATTTGGAATATGACCAAGTCGAGTATGGTCAATCCTGAACAATCTAAAAAGGAAAAATAAAAAAGAAAACAGAAAGAAAAAAAAGTAATAGTTAAGCAGTAAGTGGTAAAGAACCTGCCTCCTAATGCAGAAGATCTAAGACTCGGGTTTGATCCCTGGGTGGGGAAGATCCCCTGGAAGAGGGCATGGCAAGCCAACTCCAGGTTCTTGCCTGGAGTATCCCATGGACAGAGGCTATGGTCCACACGGTCACAAAGAGTCAGACATGACCAAAGTGACTCAGTTCACACCCACACGCACGCAAACCAGGGCCCACTGTCTGCTCCTAAAACGTACAGATAGAAAAGGACATGCGAATGCTGCCGGAACCTCTCTGATTTCATTAAGCGCCAAGCCAGGTTTGGGTCGGCTGACCCGGCCTGTCACAGATATGCCCCATCTCCCCTTCACCCGTCTCTGGGTGCCCGTCCTAGTGGGGTGTGACAACCTTCCAAGTGTGTATTTTTAGAATTTTAAGGGGGGAAAAAAACAACTTGAACTCAGAGTAATGGAGTTTTGCAAAGCTATAATGTTTTTAAAAGTATGCTGTTCACTAATTCATTCATTCATTCAACAAACATGGCTTATCTACCGACTATCTCCACTGCTTATTAGACACTCACTTTTTGACCGTTGGATAACAGCGCTGAAAAATCCACAGTGTTTTCTTTCTCATTGTCCCTCGAGGCTTAACACAGGTGTTTCCTTATTCAGAAAGAAGGCGGAGGGCTGCTCCAAACATCAAACTCCGTCATCTCAAGAAACAGCGTTTTTAGAGCAACTCCGTTCACTTGCTGTCCCTTTCTTCTCACATTCAAAACTGACTCGGTAGGTCTGGAACTTAATTGGAAAAAATATTTTAAATTCCACTAATCGGTGGCCCTTCACTGATTCTTGGAAGCGGAAAATATTGTGCTTTGGTCTGAGGCAGCTCCAGGGCAATGTACAACATCCAGCCTCTTGCAGCCGAGTGGTCAAACAGCTGCGGGTTATTACGGAGCTGGAGAAGATTTGGTATTTGAAATGAAATCTCTACACCTGACAGCAGCTTGCAAGAGCATCTAGGCAGAAAGGAGACATGGTTCCCACGAACCAGGGCCTTTGAAATGTTACCCAGCAGGACAAAACCCTCCTGCTGGAAGGCAGGGTAAATCTGCCTGCATGGCTCAATTGTGTCCTGTGCAATCCCTAATTAAATTTACTTATTTGTGTCTCCAATTTTTTTTTTCTCCAAGCAAGCACAAGGCTTGGCTTGCCATCTGCCTACTCTTGCTTTTGAAAAGCCCAGTCATGTGATGAACCCTAAGTATTAATGAAGATACTCATTAAATAAAGTAATAAATATTTAGAATATTCATCTCTGTTTAACTTTCCTACATTAGCATCAAAATGCGTAGAAGGATAAAAAGGCATGAGAATTCCAGATAGGGTTTTAATCTTAAAGCATAGAAAAACCAAATTAAGTGTATCCCCAAGGCACATTTCTCTGCCTGGGCAAAAACATAATCTTGGTCCTTAAGAATTAAATCTGACATTTCCTTTGATTTAATTAGATGCAACAAAGGAACAAAGCCACATTTAAATGAATGCCCCTTTTTTTTTTTTTTGCAAATTATCTGCACTGTTTTCCCTAACTTTGGGTGGCTTGCCAAGCCTTTTACGGAGTGTTCTGACCTGTATCATCTTCTCTGAATTTCTCAGCAATCTTGAGAAGGAAGCAGGAGACAACAGTGACCATCATTTTGCAGGTGAGGAAACTGAGGCTCCAAGAGGTCTCAGGGCTGAGAAGTGGCAGTAGCACTCTGCACCAGAAATAAGGATTTAATCTCTACTGCTTTCCAGAAGGCACTGAGGGTGTTTGTTAGCACAGTACAACCAATACTTGTGTGTGAGTGCCTGGGTGTAAGTATGGAGATGAAAGGTGGCTGGAAGGTTAGAAACGAAAGGGAATATAGACAAAAGAGAGCTAAGAATTACTAGAGAAGTTATGCCAAACTGTGGCTCAGGGCAACAAAATCAGCCCCATGTGCCGAAGGGTGAAAATAGGAAACGAGAGGCTGTAATATGTGCTACAGGCCTCCCTGGTGGCTCAGCAATAAAGAAGCTGCCTGCCAATGCTGGAAGCTCGTCCGGGGTCGGGAAGACCTCCTGGAAAAGGAAATGGGGACCCACTCCAGTATTCTTGCCTGGGGAATCCCATGGACAAAGGAGCCCTCGGCTACAGTTTATGGGGTTGCAAAAGAGTTGGATATGACTGAGCGGCTAAACAATAACAACAGAATGTGCTACGCTTCATGATTTCTCCAAAGAGGGTCCGTGAGAATTCTTTGGTTGGCACCCTAGCTGGTCAGTTATGTTGTAGCCACGCGTTCTGGGAAACAAACTCACTCAGAAGGACAATGCAGATAGTGGAGTGCAGTTTATTACACTGGCGGGCCCAAGGCAGAGAATCCTCTTAGCCAAGGACCCCGACCAGTTTTTGTGAAAACCTTATATACCCTAAGTGTACGTGCTCAAACCCACCTCCCCAAATTCTCTGAAACTAGTCTGAACAAAGGAAAAGAAAGATACAATCAAAGTTAACCCATGATTCATATGCCTTAAGCCTAGGTAGTTAACAGTGGACAATTAACAATAGGCCTGTGGTCATACCCCAATAAGCATAATAGAAATTATGATTCTATTCGGTTACACAGATAATTAGGGTATTCTTTTAGGCGACAGAGAGCCTAGGTACGAGCCCTGGGGCTCTTCCATGGGGAGGGGGCGGGTCTGGTTTTCCAGTTGGTATGTCGTTTCCATAGATACTGGGCATGGAGCTCAAAGTCCACAATCCAGCCCAAGATGGAGTCCTGCTTTCAAGATGGAGCCTGTTCTGTCTGTTTCCTCCTTCACGTAGGCTTTGCTTTTAGCAGATATTGTAGTCAGTACACGGAGTAACAATAAGACACTCAACTTCAGGACCAAATGAGGAAGTACCAAAAGATAATGAGTGAAATCAGTAAATTATTGACTAAGGAGATAGAGATGCCCTAGGCTAATCAATGCCGTTATATCAGGACATCTGTACCAACTTATCTGAGGCTGGGACATAATAGGTGTTATTAACCAAGAGGAATAGGAATCAATTGTGCTTGCTTTATCTAGGGAAGGATGAATGCTAACAGGAGGGGCAAGGCTGAACACCACCCTCTCAAGGAAGGAGCTGGATGGCAGGAATTCAGCAGTGGGGGCTGGGGGTGGGGGTATGTAGAGGGAAGAAGTAACTGGCAGGCACTGAAACCCTCTATGTATTAAGCAACAGGCTGCTTCATCAGGTGTTCTGGGGCCTGGGAATCCCCGCGCTCTGATTTCATGATCATCACACAGCCTCTAAGGGACCTGGAAAATTAGAAGGAGCTGCTGAGATTGGGGTAAGTAGACGGAAAGATCTATCCTTCCTTATAATGTAATAAACTAGCATTCTGCTTTAGATCTCAGGTCTTCGGGAATAGTTGATGTGAGTCTGTCCTGGATACGACCAATTCTGGGGCTTCTGCATCAGCAAACCAGAACCCTGATCCTTGAACGCGATGAGCATGCCAAGGCTCTTTGTCCATTTTGACCATCCTGTCTGGAGGAAGCCAGTCTTGTTGGATCACAGCTCGGCTGATCTGCCGTGATGACAGTGCACATGGTGATTTTTTCGTTTTGTATCAGTAAATAATTTCCTTGCAGCATGATGACAGTTTTCTGGTTCAAGGGCAACTGCAGCCAAATACCTGAACTAGAGAGAATAAGGATGCTTGCCTTGGTGTTACCGCTAACCACTTCTTTGATATTTCAAACTATGTAGTCAATTCCTCATCTATACATTCAAGGGAGTTCAGTATATGATCTTTGTAATTTGCCCAAGGTCACTACACTGATCAGTGACGATTGAACATTTACCTAGTTACACTTCTACTTGACTTCTCTTCTGTGTAAATTTGGGAGGAGAGCACGAGTTGGTGAGGGCAGAGAGTGTCCCAGGGGAATAGTGAGATCGCTCAAAGTGGATTTCCCTTCTCCATAACTAGCTGGAATCAGGTGAGATTACGTACAGACTTTTGTTATCTACATGAAGGCCTCATAGATCAAGAACCATTTCAGCTACAACCCAACCTCCCAACCTTCTTCATCTCACTGGAAACATATAGAGAATGATAATGATGGAAACTCACGTTTGTCTATTGCATGCTGGGGAAAATACTGCACTTGGTCACCCCAAGGATGAGGCATTCATCCATTCCGGCCCCTCCTGTCACCCATTTGGCCAAATACACTGGCTGGAATGCTGTGTTACAAGCCCTCTCTAACCAGGGTGCTACAAGGAATAAAACTAAATAAAACAATGAATGAAATAGACTAAGTTATCTTCTCTTCTTGGAATCTATCTCACCCCAAACTGGAAATACAGGTCACAGCCTCCTTCTGTCTCTCTTTATATAATGATGGTTTATTGTACAAGGGCTGCAGGTAGGAGAGAATGTGCTTCTTTGGTTTGGCGTCCTTCTTTAATGGAAGGCCACATTCTATTCTTTTGGCTTCTACAGTATTGCTTAATCTGTCGTTGCTTACTTCTAATTTATCATGACTATTTTCTGAGGCTGGAAGTCTGAGATCAACCTTTTGCATGGATGGTTTCTTTTGAGGTTTCTCTGGCTTGCAGGCAGCTGCCTTCTTGCTATGTGTTCAGATGATCATTTCTTAGTGGGTGCACCTGTTGGTGTCTTGGGTCCTAATCTCCTCTTATAAAGACACCGGTCATTAGATTAGGGCCCACTCTGATTATTGTAAATTAGTTACCTCTTTAAAAGTCCTATCTCCAAATTCAGTCACATTCCGAGGTTCAGGACTCCAACCTGTGAATTCGGAGTGGCACTCAACCCAGCCTGTAGCGTTTTCTGCAGTACAAGAGAAATGCTACATGCTCTGTTTTCTTCTTGGAAATCCACAAAGCCTATTTGTATATAAAATATTATACAAAGTCTTGAAAAATACTCAGTATTCATCTTTCACCCACCCCACTGTTTCATACATTTTAAAATCAAGGATCCTAAACTGTCTTTTGTCTCATATAGATTGGCTGGTAATATTGAACAATTGGACAGTGATCCTATCTGCCAACTGGTGCCAACAGCCAGGCCAGGAAGATGCATGAGAGATGGAGGAGAGCAGTACAGACTAGAACTCGGGGCTATTTCTCATCAGCACTGTCCTGCTCTCTCCCACCTCTAAGTCTTAAACTTTGAAGGTGCTTGCTGTAAATGGATGGTGAGAGATGGTTTTGTAAGTGTACAAGAGGGTTGGCCTTTGCTACATGGAATTGCCTCTTCCACCTGTACCCAAGGAATCTTCCAGATGCTAGGGGCCTGGAGCCTCCTGGTTCACCTCTAACTGCAAGCCAGGGCAAGTGGCCTTTCACTCTGCCCTGCCTCTGCTCTCTTCTTTGTCTTCTTGTTTGTTGCAGGTGAGGAAAGGAGCAGAGCTCTGGATGCCACTGGGGCGTGACAGGCAGCTGGGCAAGCATCCATACAAGGAAGCTGACAGCTGGTCTGAGTGGGTTGGGGATGGGTGAGAAAGGTCACCCCTGTGCAAGATCAGTGTGTTCTGCGAGATAGCGGAGGAAAGTGCCCCTGCCACGCCCCAGTGCCAGAGTGTCAGCCAGCTAACTGTGTGTACCACCTGCTCAGACCTTCCTGGCCCATACCCACTTTCTGCTTCCCACTCTTGTCTTTCCAGCCTAATCTCTCCGTTCAGCCAGAGTGCTTTCTCTGGGCCCCGCATCCCTTTCTGAACAATTCCTGTGGCTCTGGCCTTGCACGAATTATCTGAGTCAGACCCCAGACTCACTCAGCCAAGCAAGGACCCTCACTGTTCCCTTGGCATCTGTGGCAGCAGATGGTTCTTTCTGTTCTTGTGGTTCTCTCATGGTGAAGCGTCTCCAGGTACCCCAGGTAGAATCTGTCAGCTTTTCATATCAGAGTTGGACCAGAAAGAAGGCTGAGTACTGAAGAACTGATGCTTTTGAACTGTGGTGCTGGAGAAGGCTCTTGAAAGTCCCTTGGACAGTAAGATTAAACCAGTCAATCCTAAAGGAAATCAACTCTGAATATTCATTGGAAGGACTGATGCTGAAGCTGAAGCTCCAATACTTTGGCCACCTGATGTGAAGAGCCGACTCATTGGAAAAGACCCTGATGCTGGGAAAGATCAAGGGCAGGAGGAGAAGGGGGCGACAGAGGATGAGATGGTTGGACAGCATCACCAATTCAATGGACATGAGTTTGAGCAAACTCCAGGAGATAGTGAAGGACAGGGAAGCCTGGCATGCTGCAGTCCATGGGGTCACAGAGAGTTGGACAGGACTGAGCGACTGAACAACATATCAGCTAAGCTTTCACACTGGTAGCTTCGCAGCCTAGTGAAGATGGTGAGGTGATTTTAGAAGTGTGCGTCTACACAGCGACTGACCTGGCAGGTTAACACAGCATTGACAGCTTCCCTCTGAACAGGGCACCATGGAAGTCACTTTACATGCAGGGTTTTTGCTCCTCACAATAGCCCTGAATGGTAGAATCCCAATTTTACAGTGAAAATGGGCCCCCCTTCCCTGCCCGAGAGTAGCTTCTTATAGCTAGAAAGTGTCAGAATATCCTCTTGGGCCCCCATCTCCCAAATCCAGGGCCAAGGCTCTCAAAACCAGCCTTAACAGACATCAGTTCAGTTCAGTCATTCAGTCATGTCCGACTCTTTGAAACCCCATGGACTGCAGCACACCAGACCTCGCTGTCCATCACCAACTCCCGGAGCTTACTCAAACTCATGTCCGTTAAGTTGGTGATGCCGTCCAACCATCTCATCCTGTCGTCCCCTTCTCCTCCCACCTTCAATCTTTCTCAGCATCAGAGTCTTAGAGACATAGGTTTATGTTAAAACAGCTCTGAGCCCAGCATTGTCCTCACTCTCGGTGGACTCACTGCATTTCCCTCTAAATTTGGGTTCAAGATCCCCCCACAGCCTCTATCAGAATGCTCGCCTTGGAGTTCAGTGCTCTCAGTTCCACGAAAACCATTCCTAACCAAGCCCCACTCACTGAATTGCTTTGGGAAATATTTTGTTTCCAAATGAAAATTGCCACTAAACGTGAGCGGAAGTATCAAGGTATTTCTCTCCCCGGCCAGCCGTGATCTGTTTCTTCTTTTTCAGAATCTCCCTTTCTCATCACTGCCTCCGACAGACTTCCCCCTGCATCTCACACGATGTATTTGCATTTTAAGTTGGCATCCCTTAAAGACTCACACACATCTTCTCTTTTCATATTTTTAAGAACAAAAATAATACACCTAGGGATGATCCAATTAAAAAAAAAAAAGGATGTATCAATTTAACTAAGTAGGCCTCATTGTGGGGCTGTCACAGGGCTGTGTATTAGGTAGACTTTGGCGTTCTCAGCTTCATGGCCTTAAAGAGACAATGAATGAAGACTTTATAGTCCTGTAAGTCAGAGTTTACCAGGTAGATAAGGTAGACAAGTTGATAATAGCAGTTTGAGGATCCTGGCTCTGAGTGGGCGAGTGACTGTCCGTGGTCCTGCAGCTGTTGTGGAGAGAACAAGCCTTCTGGTTGAAGAGTTGTGCGCTTTGACTCCTCTTCACACTAAGTTCCCGTCCCTTTCATCCAGAGTGGCAGACTGCTCCCGTAGACCAGAGCGATGCGATGAAGGAACGCCTCACCCCCTTTCCCGTGTTCACAAGTTACATCAGAAATTCTGGGCGGTGCTTGCTGCTTTGCCGGCTGTGATCTGACGGAGCCATGGCAGGAATGACCCCAGGGAAGGGCTCTGAAGCTCCTCTGTTGCCTGAAGTCTGGGAGATGGAGCTCATAGTCCCTTCCTCCTGCTCCCTAGGCTCTTGGTGCTTAGGTGGGGAGCATCCTTCACACTGACTGCAGGAGGAATGGCCAGGTCCTTGAGCACGAAGCCTGGTCTCCAGAAAACTTCTCATTTCATTGCTGCCGCAGGATGGGAAAGAAGGAATCTTCAACCCAGTCTCTCTCCAGGGATGCTCGTATAGGTTAGAGATGTCTGCCAGGCTCCTCTGTCCATGGGATTTCTCAGGCAAGAATACTGGAGTAGGTAGCCATTTCCTCCTCCAGGGGACCTTCCTGACTCAGGGATGCAACCCAGGTCTCCCATATTGTGGGCAGATTCTTTACCATCTGAGCCACCAGGGAAGCCCACATGGATGAGGGTGGCTGTGTTCCAATAAAGCCTCATTTAAAGACACAGAGAACTGAATTGCCTATCATTTTCACATGTTGCAATATAGTATTCTTCTTTTGACTTTTTTGCAACCATTTTAAAAAGCTGGCTTAAAATTCAACTTTCAGAAAACTAAGATCATGGCATCGGTCCCATCACTTCATGGCAAATATATGGGGAAACAATGGAAACAGTGACAGACTTTGTTTTCTTGGCCTCCAAAATCACCTCAGATGGCGACTGCAGCCACGAAATTAAAAGATGCTTGGCCCATGGAAGAAAAGCTATGAAAACCTAGACAGCATATTAAAAAGCTGAGATATTACTTTGCCAGCAAAGGTCCATCTAGTCAAAGCTATGGTTTTTTCAGTAGTCCTGTATGGATGTGAGACTTGGACCATCAAGAAGTTTGAGTGCTAAAAAATGGATGCTTTTGAACTGTGGTTTTGGAGACTCTTGAGAGTCCCTTGGACTGCAAGGAGATCAAACCAGTCCTAAAGGAAATCAATCCTAAAGATTCATTGGAAGGATTGATGCTGAAACTGAAGCTCCAATACTTTGGCCATCTGATGAGAAGAGCTGACTCACTGGAAAAGACCCTGATGCTGGGAAAGATTGAAGGAGGGGACTACAGAGAACGAGACAGTTAGATGGCATCACTGATCCAAAGGACGTGAGTTTGAGCAGCTCTGGGAGATGGTGAAGGACAGGGAAGCCTGACGCGCTGCAGACCATGGGGTTGCAAAGAGTCGGACACAACTGAACGACTGAACAACAAAAAACGTGTTAATAAAAGCCATTCTCAGCTCAGGGGCTGTACAAAAATAGGTTCCCTGGCTTTTGCCTGTGGGCTGTCGTTTGCTCAGTTGTGTGTGACTCTTTGTGACCCCGTGGACTGTAGCCCACCGTGCTCCTCTGTCCATGGGATTACCCAGGCAAGAATACTGGAGTGGATTGCCATTTCCTTCTCCAGGGGATCTTCCCAATCCAGGAACCGAACCTGTGTCTCCTTCATTGGCAGGTGAGTTCTTTACCTGCTGAACCATCGGAGGAACCCGTCGTTTGCTGACCCCTGAGCTAAAGCATGGTGAGCAAATGGGGGAGAGAGTGATCCCAGATGGGGTGAGAGAGACAGAGAGAGGTGTGTGTGGACCAGACCCCATGCAGGCATTTTGTAGGCCATGGAAGTGAGTGGATTTTATTCTAATTGTTCTGGGGAATGCCTGAGGCACGTTAGGCAGGAGTGTGACGTGATATATTTTAGTAACACTTCAGTGCCTCTGAGTCCAGAGCGAACGTTCAGGAAACAAAGAAGACTGAAAAGAGATGATAAAATATTGGAATGGGAATGAGAACCCCAACCTCAGAGGTAGTGATGTATTAGGGAGGTAGGGTGTTTAAGCAGAGCACCTAGTCCATACTGTGTACCCAGTAAATGCTCCTTCCCTACACTTTCCTTCCTTCTTTGGTGATAAAAAGCCTGGGAGTATTGGTTTGGTCCAAATCTCTCATCACTCTCAGAAAAATGATTCATTCTACTAAAAACAGGTCAGATATCATCATTAAAAGTGGATGAATGGACTTCCCTGGCAGTCCAGCAGGTAGGATTTCACCTTCCAATGCAGGGGGTGTGAGCTCAATCCTTGGTTGGAGAGCTAATAACCCAGATACCTCATAACCAACAAACCAAAACATAAAACAGAAGCAATATTGCAACAAACCTTCAATAAAGACTTGAAAAATGGTCCACATCCAAAAAAAAAAAAAAAAAAACACCCTAAAAAAAGTGAGTGGACTCACGCTCAAATTTTGTTTATGACTCTCTGATATATGTGTAGGTGTGTCCATATTTTTGTTGAGCCACATGAAACAGCTAAAATTTTTCTACCGATTAAGGTTTATCAAGATCACTGGCCTTACTGATGCTCTGAAAACACATTTAGTTTCAATCTATTTAATTGTCCTCATTAAAAGTATTAACGTGTAAATCAAACCATTATCCTGGTGGCCTTAAAGTTACACAGTGATGTATGTCAACTGTTTCTCAATAAAACTGGGGAAAATGTATCCAAAAGGTTTTAAAAAATTATCCTTAGGTACAGAGGAAAAAAAAAAAAAGTACTTGATCATTTTGCTAGAATTAACAACTAGCCTTCATGTGCCATTCTGTTCTCCCAATCTCTGGATCTTACGTGGCATTGTATTGGCATAAAAAGGTACAGAACACTAAAGTCAGGAATTTGCCTGATATTGGAAGATTACCAACTTGGAAAAGGAGATGAATCACCCTGAACTCCATATGGGACAACATAAGACCGTGAGGTTAAGATGAAGGATGATAAAACTCTAACCGATCCAGAGTCTGTCTGTGAAGCTGATAGTTGTAGAGTTAGTGGTGTTATACCAATTTGACTTTATGTACTTAGAAAGGTAGGGGTGGTTGGTTGATCATAGTTATTATATATGCAACAAAGTGTACATGTGACCATAGCTTCTGGCCTGGAAAAGTGCTGGGGAGAATCTTTCCTTGTCTCTTCCAGTTTCTGGTGGCTTTAAGTCAGTTTTCAAGACTTTTGTTTGTCTTTGTTTATATTTTCTGTCAATCTTTTTTTTTCTTAATCTTTGTGCTTTACTATGGATAGATTGTATTGGTATCACTTCATATTCCCTGGCCTTTTGTGCCTAATCTACTGCTATTCCTATCCAGTGAATTTATTTAAATACACTTTTGTTTGAGAAAAGTCTGGATTTACAGAAAAATTACAAAGATGGTACAGAGTTTCTATATACTCTTAGCCAATTTCCTGTATTGCTAACATGTTATCGTGATACATTTATTAGAGCTGGTGAACCACCATAATAGCATTATGATACTATTAACTAAAGTCTATACTTTATTCAGATTTTCTTAGTTTTTATCAATGTCCTTTTTCTCATCTAGCACGCCACCTTATATGTAGTTATCCTGCCTCCTTAGGCATCTCGGTGACGTTTTCATCATGGTTAGATGGAGCGTATTACTTTTTTTTATTGTTGCTGTAACAAATTATTACAAACTTAGTGGCTTAAACCACATAACACAAATTTATTACTTACAGTTCTGTAGGTCAGAAGTCTGACATGAGTCTCACTGGGACAAAATCAGTCACCTGGGCTGTATTCCTTTCGGGAAATTCTGGGGGATACTGAGTCCTCGCCTTTTCCAGTCTCTAGAAGCCGTCTATCAATACAGTCCTTGGCCAGTGGTCCATTCCTGGAGCAACAAACTGAGCGACTCTCTCCGACACTTTCACCTCTGACCCTACTACCATCGTCACTTCTCATCTCTGGCGACAGAGCAGTAAAAGGTCTCCACTTTTAAGAACTCTAGTGATTAGATTGCAGAAGGCAATGGCACCCCACTCCAGTACTCTTGCCTGGAAAATCCCATGGATGGAGGAGCCTGGTGGGCTGCAGTCCATGGGGTCGCTAAGAGTCAGATACGACTGAGCGACTTCACTTTCACTTTTCACTTTCATGCATTGGAGGAGGAAATGGCAACCCACTCCAGTGTTCTTGCCTGGAGAATCCCATGGACAGAGGAGCCTGGTGGGCTGCTGTCTATGGGGTCGCACAGAGTCGGACACGACTGAAGCAACTTAGCAGCAGTAGCAGCAGTGATTAGATTGGGTTCACCCAGATAATCCAGGATAATCTCTGCATCTCAAGGTCCCTATCCTTAATCTCATCTGCAAAGTCTCTTTTCCCATAAGGGTTCTTGCCTAGAGAATCCCATGAACAGAGGAGCCTGGCAGGCTACAGTCAATGGGGTTGCAAGAGTCAGACACAACTTAGCAACTAAACCACCACAATGCATTCTGGGGTTTACAATGTGGACATTTGCGGGGGAGGGGGGCCATTATTCTGCCTACCGCATTGGAGTTATGGGTTTTTGAGACAAAGGCCGCTGAGTCATTGTCATTATATCATATCAAAGGTTCGTGCCATCAACACAATTTATCACTGATGACGTTAAATTTGGTCACTTGGGTGAGGTAGTTGGTCAGGTTTCTCCACTATAAAGTTACCTTTGCCTCTATTTCCATACTGTTCTCTTTGGAAAGAATTCATTACATGTGTCCTGCACTTAAGGGACGAGAGTTATGTTACTCAGCTGGTAAAGAATCCACCTGCAATGCGGGAGACCTGGGTTTGATCCCTGGGTTGGGAAGATTCCCTGGAGAAGGAAAAGGCTACCCACTCCAGTGTTCTGGCCTGGAGAATTCCATGGATTGTATAGTCCATGGGGTTGCAGTCAGATATGACTGAGCAACTTTCACTTTCTTTCACTTTTTATGCTCACCTTACTGTCTGGAAGGAGAAGAGAGGTCAATAAACTGCTTGGGAACTGGATGAGGGTGGAGAACCGGGGTGGGGGATGGGGCGGGTTCAATTTAATCCTGCTGGCCCCTGCCCAGATTTTCCCATTCCTGTGCTTTTCTGGGTTCTGCATGGAAAATTAGCTCACTTCTCATAGACATTCCTCCCACACCCTTTGCAGACACTGAGGTTTGACCTTCCTTCTCTCTGACTCTTTGATATTCCTCTTTCGAAATCCTGTCTCCATATACCAAGAGCACAGACATCTTCAGTTTCTGAATGATGGGTGTGAATTTCTGTTACCTGTTCTCCTTGATGTTTTTTGGTCAAATCTGAGAGAAAGGGGTTGGGTGGGTATGTCTTTACTCTGTCCTTCTGAAACCAGAGTCTCCCATATTTTTGTAGCAAAAAACAGGACTTACCACATGGGGTGGATTCTTATAATTCCTTTATTTTTGTTTCATTAAAGCCTAAACTTGGAGATACATTAAATTTTAATCTAGTGGCTAATAGGAAGAAATAAACTATACAGAAAAGGGTTAAAGGTCATCAAATATGTGGATAAATTACTAGTTTGGTGCACAGGTGTTTTGCCTACATGACCACAAACATCTGGACGTTAGATTTTTTTCCTTCTGTAGTTTTCACCAGCTGTCTGGTATCATGGAATGGTCAAGGCCATGTAATTAAAATAACTTGTGAGTAGAATGCTGAGTTAATAACTTGAGGCTACTCCTCTATATGGGGCTTCCCAGATGACACTAGTCGTAAAGAACTCACCTGCCAATGTAGGAGACATAAGAGATGCGGGTTCAATTCCTGGGTCGGGAAGATCCCCTGAAGGAGGGCAAGGCAACCCACTCTGCTATACTTGCCTGGAGAATCACAGGGATGGAGGAGCCTGGTGGGCTACAGTCCTTGGGGTCGCAAAGAGTTGGATACAAGGAAAGCGACTGAGCACAGACTTTTCTATACATCCTGAATGTGGCTAAGGGCAGGTCCACAGTATTCCATCTGCCCGTCCAGTGACACACACCGGAACCGCAGAGCGTTCAAGGAATTCATGTCTGCAGGCACTGATCTGGTGTCTGTCTTCCCTTTCATTCCCATGGAATCAAAGTATCGCAAGGAAATAGTTCTCAACCTATAGTTTGAGAGGCTGAAGAGCTGCCTCAGAGATCTTATTAAATGCACATATTTCTTCCACATGTTGGATGTAGGAGTGTTTCTATCCCCCCTACTCCCATATCTAATTTTTAATTGAAAACAAACTAGTTTCTTAACTCTAGAAATACATTTGATGTATAATTCAACAAAATCCCTCTGGCTTAAACACCGAATTGGTTGGGACTGTAGGACCAGATGAGTTTGTTAGGTGTTCCGTGTGGGATCCGAGGACATTTTAAACTCTGAAAGCTCCTGGCAAGAAATTTTAAGGCTAACGACTCAGTATGACACACTCACAGATGAATTTATTTTTAATTACTCGTTGTGAACCTGTTAAGGAACAGCTCAAATTCCACCATCAGTGGAAGCCCCATCCCTTCCTTTGGTATCCTTGCTTCCTTGTTTACCACGTGGAACCGTTTCCTTTTGTGCTTGACTGATGACGTGCCATACTGACGCAATGGACGCCTATCACTCGGTGAATTATCCTTCAGAAGAGGTACACAGAAAACTGGACTAAGGTCCCTGCTTTTCCTGAGGCCACTGAACTGATGTCATGGAGGCACAAGCACTGTTTTGAGCAGGAACACACACTTTGTCGAAAGGTATTCAGTGGACCAGACTCCACCAGCTGCTGGCGTCCCTCTGGTGGGCGCATCCGGCCTGCCCCGGGGGACGCCATCTTGGTTCTGTACGGTGACGTAGGAGAATTCCTCAGGGTGACCAGAGAAGAGCCTTAACAAGAGCAGGGTCAAGCTGGCATGAAGCCACGGCCTTTAGTCCCATAGTTTTACACTTTAGGAAACTCCTGCTCTCCTTTTAGGCTGTGGAGATACACAGAAGGGATCTGAGGCCTTTCGCACAGGGAGGGCAGCGCCTTCGGGAAGGGAAATGTCAGCCTGCTTAGGTCTCTCCGTTGTGGTTCTGTGGGGTGGCTCTGGGTTAGAGCGATCTTGCCAGAAGGGCCCTGAAGTGATGTAGACTAGTGGACCCTCAAGAAGGCTATGTATAATTAATTATTAAGGGCAGTTTCTCTCTCTTTCTCTCTCTCTCTCTCTCACACACACATAATACCAAACAAAACAGAAATCAGAAGTCAATATAATTTTTTAAACACATTTTTAAATTTTATTTTACCTTATAGTAATAATTTAAAAAATTTTGGCTGCACCCTGAAGCATGTGGGATTGTAGTTCTCTGATCAGGGATCAAACCCACACCGGCTGGATTAGAAGGTGTAATCTTAACCACTGGACCACCAGGGAAGCCCCTCAAAGGGATTTTCATCTTTCTCTTTAATCTGCTCTGTATTTCCAAATTTTCATTTTGTTTTAAGATTATCTTCTTTTTCCTCAATACAAAAAGAAAAAAAACGAGTAGCCCACTTGTCCTTAAGGTGACCAACATTAGCAGCTTTGTATCTGCATCATTATCCTTTTAAATTCAAACGTTTTGTGGAGGGGTCCACTGATGTCTTTTGGGCTTCCCTGGTGACTCAGACAGTAAAGAATCCTCCTACAATGCAGGAGACACGGGTTCGATCCCTGGGTTGGGAAGATCTCCTGGAGAAGGGAAAGGTAACCCATTCCAATACTCTTGCCTGGAAAATCGCATGGACAGAGGAGCCTGGTGGGCTACAGTTCATGGGGTGGCAGAGTCAGACACAACTGAGCAATTAATACTACTAGCACTGTCGTCTTTGCACAAAAGGAAATCAAACTATGAACATTTCATTGCATCATGATCATCATTCTTTACATCTTGGCCCCTATCCATAAAAACAGATATTCTTAATTTTTTCTTTTTTATTGGTGCCTAATATCCCACTGAATAGATCAACTTTAGTTTATTTAATCATTCAGTTACCAACAGACATTCAAGTTCTTCCTGATTTTGTCATGACAAATAAGTCTGCATTGCTCTATTTTCTACTGTCATCATTCAGTTTAGTTCAGTCCCTCAGTCGTGTCCGACTCTTTGTGACCCCATGGACTGCACTATGCCAGACTTCCCTGTCCATCACCAACTGCCGGAGTGTACTCAAACTCATGTCCATCAAGTCAGTGATGCCATCCAATCATCTCATCATCTGTTGTCCCCTTCTCCTTCCGCCTTCAATCTTTCCCAGCATCAGGGTCTTTTCAAATGAGTCAGCTCTTCCCATTAAGTGGCCAAAGTACTGGAGTTTCAGCTTCAGCATCAGTCCTTCCAATGAACATTCAGGGCTGATTTCCTTTAGGATGGACTGGTTGGATCTCCTTGCAGTCCAAGGGACTCTCAAGAGTCTTCTCCAACACCACAGTTCAAAAGCATCAATTCTTTGGCCCTCAGCTTTCTTTATAGTCCAATTCTCACATCCATGCATGACTACTGGAAAAACCATAGCTTTGACTAGACAGACCTTTGTTGGCAAAGTAATGTCTCTGCTTTTTAATATGCTGTCTAGATTGGTCATAACTTTCCTGCCAAGGATCAAGCGTCTTTTAATTTCATGGCTGCGGTCACCATCTGCAGAGATTTTGGAGTCCAAGAAAATAAAGACTATCACTGTTTCCATTGTTTCTCCACCTGTTTGCCACGAAGTGATGGGACCAGATGTCATGGTCTTAGTTTTCTGAATGCTGAGCTTTAAGCCAACTTTTTCACTCTTCTCTTTCACTTTCATCAAGAGGCTCTTTAGTTCTTCGCTTTCTGCCATAAGGATGGTGTTATCTGCATATCTGAGGTTATTGATATTTTTCCCCACAATCTTGATTCCAGCTTGTGCTTCATCCAGTTCAGCATTTCTCATGAT
The DNA here is from genome assembly GCF_003369695.1 of Bos indicus x Bos taurus. NCBI lineage: Eukaryota > Metazoa > Chordata > Mammalia > Artiodactyla > Bovidae > Bos > Bos indicus x Bos taurus. The sequence continues at coordinate 14,930,165 of NC_040102.1, read as the reverse complement.
GTACTCTGCATATAAGTTAAATAAGCAGGGTGACAATATACAGCCTTGATGTACTCCTTTCCCTATTTGGAACCAGTCCGTTGTTCCATGTCCAGTTCTAACTATTGCTTCCTGACCTGCATACAGATTTCTCAGGAGGCAGGTCAGGTGGTCTGGTATTCCCATCTGTTTCAGAATTTTCCAGTTTGTTGTAATCCACATAGTCCAAGGCTTTGGCGTAGTCAGTAAAGCAGAAGTAGATGTTTTTCTGGAACTCTCTTGCTTTTTCAGTGATCCAACGGATGTTGGCAATTTGATCTCTGGATCCTCTGGCTTTTCTAAATCTAGCTTGCACATCTGGAAGTTCACAGTTCACATACTGTTGAAGCCTGGCTTGGAGAATTATGAGGATTACTTTGCTAGCGTGTGAAATGAGTGCAATTTTATGGTAGTTTCAGCATTCCTACTGTCATATATGTATTATTATGTTAGATGTAATATATTAGATATAATATATAATATAGATATTGTAATATATTAGATATAATACATATATGTATTTACATATATAACTACATATCTGTATAATATAATACATATATGTATATATGTATTTACATATATAAATAATATATATTATTTATATTAGAAATATCATTTAGAATATAAAAAATAGATAAGTACTATCAAGTCAAGAAACAGATGCTGAATGAGCAGATTAAAAAATGTATTAAAATATTACCTGGGAGTGGGGCCACATATAATCTGTGTCTTGAAATAATCATCTTTCCATTGTGGGTCCCATCTCCCAACTGCAAATGCCTCAAGGTCAAGACCCAGGTTTCTTTCTTTCCTGTCTCCTCAAGACTGTTAAGGACGCCCCTGCAGAGGGCCGGCAGTCCCAGGCCCACACAACCCACTGAGCCCTCACAGTATCTTTTGAGAACAGCTGTCTAGATTTCAGAATGAAAGTTTCCCATGTGTACAATGCTATAAAATGGTGTATTCCTGGGCCGGCCCACGAACTCTTATTTTAGCCCATCATGAATGAAAACTGTATACTTATACCATCATAGTTTCTTCTTACTTCTGAGGGAAAAGTATTCCGAAGTGAGTTTCCACAATGCAGAGAACCCGCCTCCCCTCTGCGCGCATGTGTATGTGTGTGAGAGAGAGAAAGATAAACATCCTTCCCATCACTGCCTTCAGATGAGCTGTTTTCTCTGCCTTCTGATAATCCTATTGTATGTGGCAATAAAGCAAGCAAAATAGGAACTACGATGACTAAAGCTGAAAGTGCCAGAAAGAGGAAAGGCAAAGAAAGAAAAAAAGGTAACATAAAATTATGGTATTTTTCTTAGAATCCTCATTCATATTTGAGATCTAAGAATTTGAATTTGATTGCTGAGCATCTAAGCATCTAGTAATATTCTTACATCCAAGTGAAATGAAACTTTACAAGTAGGAAAGAGTCTTTAGTTGTTATAGGTTTCTCTTAAGTCAATCTTTTTCAAACAGCATATTTAAAACATGATATGAATCAAAGCAAAAGCTTATTCAAATATTAATAATGATCATGGAATATATCACTTATTAATAGCCATTGATCTGGACACATGGTAATTTATGTTTGGTTTTATATGTTTCTTTGGAGAGTCATTAAAAATGAATATTTTGATAAAATTAAAGACTAGAAGAAACTATATGGCATTTGTAGGAAAAAATTATCTAGACAGATTTAAAAATTCTTATAAGAATGCAGTGTAAGATGTAAGATGTATAAACCAGTGCTTTCCTTTTTGAAGTCCAGGAGAAGAAACTAGCTAAAACAAGTCATTTGCATAAAAATCATAAGCATATCAAGAAATAGTTTTCTGAAATCTATAAAATATATTAACATTTTTACATTAATAAAAGGAAAATCTCTCCTCAAAAATGTTAATTTTTCAACAAAAAAAATCACTCAGTTCTGTTACTCAAAGACAACCACTATTAATGTTTCGATATAGTTCCTTTTTTGCCTTATATATATGAACATCTTTGGGGTAACCTTACTGTAAATATGAAACTTTGTTTTCCTTTTACCCTCACTGGAGCATAAATTTCCTACTATTATGTTCAAGTTCATCATAAGCAAAAATACCATTAAGAGTGTATGTGTGGTAAATACTTGTAAGCATTGTGGAAGATGAGAGGGTTAGGGTAGTGTTCCTCTAATTTCTCAATGAGGGAAAAGGCTTGGTCAAAAGTGTCATAAAACATGACATAGGGGCATGGTTAAGGGGTTTTCCCAGGGGCCTCAGTGGTAAAGGATCCACCTGTCAATACAGGAGACACAAGAGACACTGGTTTGATCCCTGGGTCACGAAGATCCCTTGCAGAAGGAAATAGCAACCCACTCCAGTATTCTTGCTTGGACAATTCCATGGACAGAGGAGCCTGGAGGGCTACAGTCCATGGGGTTGCAAAGAGTTGGACATGATAGAGCATGCACACCAGCCACCCAGCCAGTGGTTAAGACTCCACACTTCCAATCCCTGGTTGGGAAACTAAGATCCCATATGCTGTACAGTATGTCCAAAAGATAAAAATAAAACATAAAAAAAACCCCAACATGACATCAACCATACACCTTGTGAAACAAGTGGTCATGATTCTGTTGGTTTTACACCCCTGAAAAGATGAAAAGTTCTTGTCAAGATAGGAACTAAAAACAAGGAAAATATGGAGACAATCTGAGCAAGTCAGTTGAGGATGAACCTAAAGATTGGTCCCTCCTATGGGCTGGCTCTGCCTGGCTACCCAGCAGGAACTCACCCATCTACCCTCCTTCCAGTTTCTGTTCCTTGGTCTGCATATTTCTGTCTCTCCTTCAGTCTTAAAGATCCTCACTCACACTTTGCTGTGTCTTCTTTCTTATCTCCAAGTATAGGAAAATGAAGCTGAACTAACAGCCAGTATTTGAGACTTTGGTCTTTTTTTCCTTTTTTTTTTAAAAAAAAAAGCAACAGAAGCTTTTCCCCAGATGAAATCTTCAAAACTTCCTCAAAACTTCAATATGTAAAACAGGAAAGAAAGTGACTTTTTTTTTGGTTGTCAGGAGATGAAATCCAGTATCCACAGTTGGATACTGAGAAAATATGTGATGGGCTATTTAAACCAATATTTGCTTTCAAATTACACAACACCCAAGGCAAATCGAGAAGTTTTACCTAAAACTTCTGCCAACAGAAATTCAGTTTTTTGATAGCAAAAAAAAAAAAGTTTTTGAAGCTGAAAGTTTTGCTTTTGGACAACAGAAACTCATCTCTATCTCCCTCCCTGTACCCGCCCACCCCTCACCACACACACACACACACACATATCCTAACTACTCATTACACACAAGGGGTTTCTGATGGAAAAAAAAATCCTGAAAATTTTTCGAAGGCAAAAAAAGAAAAAATATTCAAAACCATTAAATTTTGGGGTGAATGTTGATTTTGTGGTGACATAATCTCTGAGAATTATCATTGTTCACTCCAAACAGTCTGAGGAGAATAGTGTGTGCCAGGAATCCACAGTTGAATGTATCTCCTTTTTTTTAAGGAAAGTTTTTATGGGGTGTGATAAAGAGCATGAAGTAAATATTTGCTTCGCTTGTAGAGATGAAAATCAGAGACAATGTTAAAGGGGAAGAAATACTTTAAAAATACAAAAAGAAAAATGAGATCAAACTGTTTCCAAATATTCTTAATGTGTTGTTTCCTCAACAAATTCATCATGTAATAAACTGAGAGGTCAACAAAAGAACTGTTGCAAATTCTAAGAAATCCACAAATTAAGCAAATCCTTGCATTTCACTGATGTGGGAAATTTATAGTGTGACATTTTAAAACCAAAGAACTCTTCAAAATCTTCCCATTGATCTCACAATAAAATCCATACTCCTTGTTCTGGCCTCTACCTGTGTCCTCACCCTCATTCAGAACTTTTAAGTCACATTTAGCTTCCTTTGGTTTCCAGAATACGCCGGGCCCTTTTGCTTCTCAAGGCCTTTGCCTCCACTCTCTCTCCTGCATCAGCGCTTCATCACATAGTTGGTATCTGTTATATGTTGAAGTGAGTGCCCCTCAAAATTCACGTTGCAGTGCTAACCCCCAGGACCTCAGAGTATCTTTGCAGATGCAATGAATTAAGATGAGATCATACCGGAGTATTATTGTTGTTTAGTCGCTAAGTCATGTCCGACTCTTCATGACCCCATGGACTGTAGCCTGCCAGGCTCCTCTGTCCATGGGATTTCCCAGGCAAGAATACTGGAGTGGATTGCCATTTCCTTCTGCAGGGGACTTTTCCAACCCGGGGATCAAACTCACATCTCCTGCACTGGCAGGTGGATTCTTTTATCACTGAGCCACCAGGGAAGCCCATATTGGAGTATGGGGGCCCCTAATCCAGTAAGTTGGTGTTGGACAGGGAGGCCTGGCATGCTGCAGTCCATGGGGTCACAAAGAGTCGGACACGACTGAGCGAGTAAACTGAACTGAACTGAATCCGGTAAGACTACTGTTCCTATAAAAACCAGGAAATTTAGATACAGGTGCACATCCAGAGAGAACACCTGAAGATTCAGGCAGAGATGGAGTGATGCTTCCACAAGCAAAAGAATGCCTAGGATTGCTGGCGAACCACCAGAAGCTAAGAGGGAGCAAGGAACACATCCTTCCCTCTCAACCCTCAGAAGGAACCAATCCCACGGACACCTCGGTCCTGGACATATAGCTTCCAGAACTGTGAGACAGTACACTCCTGTTATTTCAGCCACCTGGTTTGTGGTACCCCAGGAAATGAATGGGCCCCCTAGTATTTTCTGTCAAAGGTCTTACTTGTTTCTCTCAGCACACGGATACAAATCGGTAACTATCTGATTGGTCTGGTTATGTTGACATCATCCCCATTAGAACCTAAGCTCTGGGAGAGCAGGGCTTCCTTTTATTCTTTCCCAGAACACAGCTAGGAAACGTCTTGGAGGTGCATGCAAGGTGAAGGAGGCAACATCAAGAGCTGTATGTATGAAATGTCATGCAGCTTTTGGATGTAGTGGAGATGAAACTTTTTGAGGAAGTAAGACTATACTCTTTGTCCTTTGTTTCATGACACTCTTGGTCAAGGGACTAAGATACCACATGCCTCACAGGGCCAAAAAAAAAAAAAAACATAAAAAAGAGGCAATATTGTAACAAATTCAATAAGGACTTTAAAAATGATCCACATAAAAAAAATCTTAAAAAAATTTTTTTAATATTAAAAAAAGAAAGAGAAACAGAGATATCAGATCCCAAGGAACCAGAAAGATTCTGATTGGCAAACTTTCTGATTGGCAAATTTCCAAACATTTTCAAATAGAATAAGGTATATTATTCAAAGTGTTCAGAAGCTGGGGGGAGAAAGAGAACAGACTGAATATCATCAAGGCTCACATGCTGGCGAGAGAGGAGCGTACAAAGTGGTGGAAGCTGTAACAGATGATTCTTCAAAAACTCAGATTCAGTGAATTTTGTGGTTTGCTGAATTTATGTTACAAACTGGAAATTTATTTCTTGTTTGAAATAATTGCTTTTTATTATTTTTTTTCTGGTTCCTTGGGATCTGATATCTCTTTCTCTTTTAATATTAAAAAAATTTTTTAAGATTTTTTTTTAATGTGGGCCATTTTTAAAGTCCTTATTGAATTTGTTACAATATTGCCTCTTTTTTATGTTTTGTTTTTTTTGGCCCTGTGAGGCATGTGGTATTTTAGTCCCTTGACCAGGGATTGAACCCACGCTCCCTGCATTGGGAGGCAAAGTTTTAACCACTGGACCACCAGGGAAGTCTCTGAAATAGTTTTTTTTTTTAAATAGTTTTAATTCTTGAAACTATTACAGAAATTGTTTCTAATCCCTTCTGACTTTAAAAGCACTACTTTGCAGTTTATCACCTTAGAGACATAATGAATATTTCAAAGCCATTTGGGATAAGACAGAGAAATGATAGAAAAAAAATTATGAAGTTTTTGAAGCTGAAAGCTTTGCTTTTGGACAACAGAAACTCATCTCTCTCTCTCTCCCTGTACCAGCCCACCCCCCCCACCACACACACACACATCCTGGCACATTTAAAGAGTATTTCTTCCCTTATTTCACCAGAGGAACAGGACAAAATTAATATTTATTACTAAGGATTGGGCAATATATTACTCAATTGAAATTCATGATTTTCAGAGAATAATTGCAACAAATTTCAGAGTTTCTAGTAAAATGGAAAAAAACCCACTACATGAGGTAATACAGTAGTCAAGAACTTTTCCAATTTAATGCCTATGATCCTTGAACTTAGATGGCTTTTTCAACATCTTTGCAGTTCTACTGTTTCAACTAAAATCTACCATGGCTGTATTGTTTATTCAACATGGAATTCACAATGATATTCTTTGCAGTGCAGAACTATAATCTATGGCTTTGTATTGGGCAACTGCTCTGGCAAGTGCAGAACACTCATTTTCCATGAGTTTATAACCTCTGCTGAATTCTATCAGCATGCAAAAGAGTCTTGGGGGCCAGGACAAAAGTGGTACTAGGGATATTGTGGGAAAAATTAGGGGATCAACTGACAGAGTTATGGGGGGGTGCTGATTTAATCACAGCTCTAAGTACTTAGCCTTCTAGTTAGCATGCCATCATAGCCTATAGTTGTAACTTTAACGTCCAGTTCTAAAGACTGTGATAATAGCTGGAGGTGATGTCCGGGCCATTACTAGGATGATACAATGGAAATTAACATTCCAATTTACTAGACTGTAACAAAACTTATTGGATGGCAGAGATTTTAATTTGTTATGTTCACAAGAAGAGTTCTTGGGCACTCAATAAATGTTCGTTACTTAAATGATTATTTTACCAAATTAGTCTCATTTATTAGAACAAATAAATTAACCTATTTGAGAAAGGTTAACCTTGACTGTATCTTTAAGTTTCATTCATGGAAAGATCGATTGCTGTATGGACAAGTCATCATTGTCCTTTCTCGACTCCCTTGAAATGAGTACTGATGCATCCAGACAGATGATCTTCAGTTCAGTTCAGTTCAGTCGCTCAGTCGTGTCCAACTCTTTGCGACCCCATGAATCGCAGCACGCCAGGCCTCCCTGTCCATCACCAACTCCCGGAGTTCACTGAGACTCACGTCCATCGAGTCAGTGATGCCATCCAGCCATCTCATCCTCTGGCGTCCCCTTCTCCCCCTGCCCCCAATCCCTCCCAGCATCAGAGTCTTTTCCAATGAGTCAACTCTTCGCATCAGGTGGCCAAAGTACTGGAGTTTCAGCTTTAGCATCATTCCTTCCAAAGAAATCCCAGGGCTGATCTTCAGAATGGACTGGTTGGATCTCCTTGCAGTCCAAGGGACTCTCAAGAGTCTTTCCAGCACCACAGTTCAAAGCATCAATTCTTCGGCGCTCAGCTTTCTTCACAGTCCAACTCTCACACCCATACATGACCACGGGAAAAACCATAGCCTTGACTAGACGGACCTTTGTTGGCAAAGTAATGTCTCTGCTCTTCAATATGCTATGTAGGTTGGTCATAACTTTTCTTCCAAGGAGTAAGCGTCTTTTAATTTCATGGGCCTGGAAATTAGAAATGCTACCCATGTCCCAGGAAGTTCCATGAACTCAGGAAAGATGGGAGTTGGTGATGCTTCCCCATTTCCTGCTGGTTAATGAAGTAACAAATACAAGTTGGTTGGGGAGAGTGTTATGAGTTTAGTTGGGACATAAATAATTTATTGTACCCAAGGAAAATCTAGAAGGTAAATGTACCCAGAGCTCAGAAGGTATGGATTTTGGAGTTATCACCAAATAGTGATATCTAAAGCTTTGGGTGTAGGTGAGAGCACTCCAAGAAAAAGCATGTAGAATGAGAGAACAGGAGGGGTGAGGCTAGACTGTCTCAGCACACCATAATTTAGGGGGCTGGCAGCAGAGGAGGAACCAGCAAAGCAATATGACAGGACAGAAGGATGTCACATAGGCATCAGGCCGTATTATGGCGATAATTAAATGATGCAGAGATGCTGAACAAAAATGTTCTTTACAAAAATTACTGAAAGGACATACATGAAAATATCTTCAGGTCTATTCCTTATTGGTAAAATTGCAGGTGTCATAGTCTTCCTTCAACTTTTCTGTATTCTACACAACAAATATCAATTACATTTCTATTAAAAATACTCTGATAAAGTCTACAATATTTTCTGAGAACCAAGGGCAAACGACTATTAGTTCCTAAGTAGCTGAGAGCCTCTGTGCTGGGCACTACACAGAGGATAAAATGCCGAACAAGAGGATGGCTCTGTTGTTTTACAAAAAGGAATGGAAGCTGGTTTGACAAGGGAGTGGTGTGGGGCACAGTAGCAGGAGATGAGGCTGGAAAAGAGGTCTAATGTCAGATTATAACGGGCTTTTTATGTCTTGAAAATAATATGGACTTTATTCTGAGGGCCGTGGAGAAATTTTTGAGGGGCGGGGTTAGGACTGGAATTGTGCTTCACCTGAAGTTGATTTTCTGCTTAACCTGGATGTTAACCCAGATGAGTTCGAGTTCGAGCCAGAAGCCTAGTCCCCAGGCCACTGCCATAACTCAGTGAAGCTATGCAGAGGGGTGGGAGAGGGGGTGGGGTCAGAGATATCTGGAATCAGTATCAACAGGTCCATATGATGGGTGGTGTGTTGGGAGGAAGGAAAACATTAAGGACCACGGGGTTTCTTACTTGGGGTCCACAGGGTGGGTAAAGACTGACAAAAATTCTGCAGAGTTTGTATATAGTTACTCTAATCATCTATCACAGTCATTGCTTTATGAAATAAGAAAGTGAGTGACTGTAGCAAATAGTATTCTATCAGAGGGGATAAAAAGTAACAGAATATGGCAGATCTATTTCTGGGACCACAGCCACAAAGCAGAATCCTAAACCCGCCCCTCTCCTCACCACATGTGCGTACGTAGATACTTTTACCCGTCTGTAAAGCTCAATACTTCTGTGAAAGAGGACTGCTGGAGCTATGTTTTTAGGTTAAGTGTTTACACATACGTAGCTATGGCCTCCTAGGAATGGACTTCCTGTGTGAGGGGAGAGAGATTTGGGAGAAGGCCAATGAAAAGGCATGTGGGGGAAGGAACAGGTATAACGAGGTCAGAATCTCTATTTTACAGCAAGGGACCCCAAAGTGACAGGTCCCAAGTGAACTGTGTTAGTCTGAGCTAACACCCTTTGAAGGGAACTGGTGCAGCACTCTTGCATTCTCTAAATCATCCCCATTTCAGGGCATTGAGGACTGAGGCCTTAGGTTAAGCAACTTGACTGGGGAATGCCAGGTAGTAAGTTAAAGAGGCCAAATCGGAACCTGGCTGGAAGTACTCCAGTATAAACTTGTCTCCTGGTCCAGCCACAGTGAGACATCTTTCAGGAAAATCCGCTCTTACCCTTGCCCATCTTAGCTGCAGGCAGGGAACTTCTAGGGGAGGGCCTTCCTTATCGCCCCCAGACAGGGTCCCAGACGACAGCAGCCCCTCAAATGGTTACACCCTCAGCTACTGATAAGGGTTTAAATAAGGTTAAGGACGCGTCGCTTGGCCCAGGTAGTGCACTAGTATCTAAGTAATGCTGTCTTGTCAGTTCATTGCTCTTTGTGTTCCTTGGAAGTGGGCAGTGTTACAAAGTGAAGTTTTACTCACTCGGAAAACAGGCTGTAAACACCTGCCCCACCGACGGGATGGCAAGAGCGTTGCTTCCACGAGCCGCCAGCCTCCTCCCTCCTTTCCGACCTTCGGGTCGCCCTTTAGTATGGGGAGTCGGTAGGGTACCTGCTTTCCCCGCCTGCCGCCAACCAGCTGACGCCTGGAGCCCAAGCTGGCGCCCCCGGAGCCCCCCGCCCCCGGACCCCCCGGCTCGAGTGGTTTGAACGCCCGGGTGCGCGGGCAGCACACTCACGAGCAGCCGCTTGTTGCTCCCGCGGCCGCGACGTGGGGAAGTGAAAATGAAATTGACTTTTCTGAGAAATGATGAAAGCGGCGCTGCCCGCCAATGAACGGCGGCGGCGGCGAACTTCCGCACCTCCTGGCCGGGAGGCTCGCGGCCTCCCCCCGCCTGCACCTCCCGGTTGCACAAGCTTGAAACAAACACTGGGGAGGAAGGGCGGAGGGAGGAGGGCGGAGCGGGGTGGGGGGGGGGCGGGGGGAGCGCGGAGGGCGGGCGGGAGCGAGCCAGGCTCTGGGAGGGCGGGGGGCGGGGGGATTTCCAGCCTCGGCGCTTCGCAGTTTCCTCTCCTTGTTTTGCTTTCGATCTGGACTGTTCTCAGGCAAGCCGGGGAGTAACTTTTAGTTTTGCTCCTGCGATTATTCAACTGACGGGCTTTCATTTCCATTTCACACACCTTAGCAACACTTAAGCCTTGCGGAATTGTATTGGTAGCGTGAAAAAAGCACACTGAGAGGTAACATTTTTTTCAAATAATAGTCGGGACTGTGCGTGTGTGTTTTTCTCGAGGGCATGTTTAGGACTGGAGGGGATGTGTGTATGTATGTGTGTGTGTGCGTGCGCGCGCGTCCTGATGGTTTGACACGATGTTTTGCAGACGGAAAATGCTGAGGTTCATAAATATTAATACTGATTTTTGGAGGAACAGTCGGCGCTGTTATGGATCATCTGGTTTTAGGGGAAGCAGGTTCGGTTGCTGCTGCTGCTGCTGCTGCTGCTGCTGCTGAGGCTGCAAGGAGGAGGAGGAGGAGGAGGAGGAGGAGGAGGAGGTTGGTGGAGGTTTAATTTCACTTTTGGATTTGCAGATGCGGAGAGCTGGCTCCATGGACACAGACCTGCTCTGTGCGATCCTGCGCCCCAGGTGGTGTTTGTGGGGGAGCAGGTCCGCTGGAGTCGGGCCTCCTTTTAAAAACAACATGATCGCGTGCATGTGTGTGCGTGTGTGTGTGTGTGTTTACAGATGCCGGCGCCACCGGATCCGAAGGACGGGAGCGGGTCGTTCTCTTCGCCCGGCGGCAGCGCCTCTCTCCAGGCAGCCTGTGGCGTAAATAGGCAGGAACCCGCCGTTCGCCCGCAGCCTGCGCCCCGCGCCCGGGCCGGGAGAGGCGCCTCCCGCCGCGGCCGAAGGAAACTTGATGGGGCGCCGGGGGCGGTCCCCGGGGCTCGCCCACCCTCGGGGCTCGGGGAAGGGTCGCGGGCATCGGGTGCCGGGGGCCGGGGGCCGGGCGGGCGGGCTCCGATCGGGGCTGCGCGCGGGGCCTGGCCGGCGCGCCCGGCTTCCTGGGGGCTGGGCCGCTGCCGCCACCGCCCGGGAGGGACGCGGCGTCCTCCTTCCCGCCGGCCAGTGTCTGGCCTGGCCCTGGGGCTTTGTCGCTGCACTTGTCCCCGCGCGGGGCTGGAGGTGGTGGGGCTCGGGCGGCGAGTCCCGGGAGGGGTCAGCGGTCCGGGCCGCGGCCTAGCGCCGGGCGCCTCCGGGTCCCCGCGGGCGCCCCCCGGGCCGGCCTCGCGCGCTCGGCCTGACCCGCCTCGGCTACGGAGCGGGCAAGGTGGGGGCGGGGAGCCTCTGGGGACCGAGCGGCGCCCCGCTGGCAGGCCCGGGGCTGGGGGTGCCGGCGTCCCCTGGGGGTTCCGGGGCGCGGGCGGCGGCGGGGTGGGGACGCGAGTGCCCGCCCCGCGCCCTCCGACCCCGCTCGGGGCGCAGAGTGGCATTCGCCAGCCGGCCGAACGTGGTTGGTGCAAAGCCGTGGCCGCCACTTCCTTTCCGCCTCGCGGGCCGGGCTCGCCCACCAAGCGATGCCCGCCGCGGCCCATCGTGGCGCCCGGCCGCTCGCTGTGCCAGGGAGCCGGCTCTGAGAGGGGTCGGGCAGTCTTTTGCAAGTTGGAAGGGTTTCAGGACGCAGCTCACCTCCCCCCACCTCCCCCCCAGGACGCACCGGCATCTCAGTTTGGGCCCCAGGTGTGGCTGCGTGGGGCTGCGCCCTCACCCCCTTACCCCTTTAGAGGGGAAGAAGCGGAAAGGAGGCAGGCAGCCTGAGCCGGGCGCATAAACAGCCTTCCGGGCACCTGGCGAGGCGCCGAGGTCAGCCGGTGTCGGCGGGACCCCTGGTCATCGCTGTAAATGTGACCCTTGGCACTGGCAGTGGAGGTGGCCACGTACTGGCGGCGTGGTTTTCGGTCGTCTTTGCCACTAAAGGATAGTGTTTGGAACTTGGGGACATTTTCCCCGCTTCCTCCCTCTCCTGCCTCCTCCCTCCAGTGTGGGCAACGGTAATGCGCCCGGTCCTCTGTTCAGAGGAGTGCTGGCATCTTCCCTCTGCCACCGGCCTCCCCGTCGCTGTGACTCGGTCTGCTTTTGATGAATGGCGAGGGAGGGTGGAGGAGAGTTTTATTTCCTGTTGTGGATTTTCAGGAATCACCAAAGTTGCTGTCAAGCCTGCATTCGTTTATGAGTTTTCAGACCGACTGCAGATAACATTGAGGACTCAGCAGCGTGCGCTTTGCTTTTTGGTGCTTAAGGGCAGGTACAGAGAAGGGCCTGGCGACAATCTGGAAGGGAAGGTAGATGGTCTTGACGTTAGGCAGATGCAAGCTCCTTGCCACGACCTGGAAGGTCCATTCATGCACCCGCACTCAGGATTTTCTCTCCCCACCCCATCACTCCTTTTTCGGAGAGGGAAAGGACAAAATCCTGAAAAAACTTGTGTTTTCTAAGAAAACTTCAGTAGCTGGAATATTGAGGATTTCATTTGGTATTTTTTAATACCTTGGAAAATGTATTGATTGATGGGGCAAAGTCCAGAATTTCACTATAATTAGTGAATGGTTATAATTTATAACAGCCTGTTGTGTTAAGAAGTTAGATTTTGGCCTCCTGGATCCAAGTTCTTGTCTATTCTGATTTGTAACTGCTTCTTAATATTAAACATCTACATTTTTCATTCTCAATGAGTTGGGTTTTTTTTCTTTTGTCCTTCAAAAGTTAGAGATAATTCTGCACACTTCAGACTTACTTACCTGTTAAAGTGTCATGATAATCCAAAGTAAGGGTTTGTGGCTAAATTGGAGACCGATTATGGTGAACCGAAGTCCTGACAGCTCCATGAACCATGACCCAGTCTCTCTCTTCCTCTGCTTTCCCGTATCCTTTATTAGGCAAATATTCAGTATACCAAAGCTAGTTCAAGATGTTTGAACTTAGTAGTGGAAACTTTAAAACTTTGGGCATTTAACATTGGGGAGTTTGGTCTGCATCAATTTTCTCATGTCTCCAAGGACACTGTTCTTTTATTCTTGGTGTCATGGCATATAAGCTTCGTTGTTTTTAGAGCACTTTGATGAAACTTTCCTTTTGATACTGAACAGACCAGTGAACTCTAAATGGGATATCTGGGACGTGGTTCTGTTACGTGCTTCATACCAGAAAAAGGCTTAATGCAGATAAGGGACTTTATTCATTTAATAAGTATTCATAGAACATTCACTATGCCCCCGACACTGTGCTGGGTTCTGGGGCTTTGACTGAGATCAGGAAGGGAGTTTCTTTACCTTTTGGGGAAATTGCATTCTAGTGGGTGAGCTGACAATGCCTAGCCAAAAAATAAATACAGTAATTACCTTTAGGGGTGAGTTCTATGAAAGGTGATATCAATATCTGATAGGGTTGCTTTTGGGAACAAATGAGATACTGTTTTGAAAGAAGGTTGCGTAAGTTACAGCAGTCTACAAATGCGTAAGGCATTCACCTTCAGAATTCTATCAGGTTCTCCTTAACTTCCCACTCCAGTATTCTTGCCTGGACAATCCCCTGGACAGAGGAACCTGGGGGGCTACAGTCCATAGAGTTGCAAAGAGTCGTATGGGACTGACCGACTAACCACGCGTGCATTCTTAACTTTAAAATCAGGGAATCATGACTGTGGATTAAACACTGACTTTCCTTTAGAGAATTTTCAGCAAGAAGTGATTTTACTTGTTCTGAGAGAATATAGAGAATGGTAAGGAATTAAATACAGAATAACTATTTTATATAGAGCATTAAAATCTTTAACAAGACATCTGATATTGTTAGTAAGTGTTTTTCTGTCAAAAGTTAGATGGTGTCCATGGAGACCAAATGATATAGAAATAAAAATGATTGGACCAGTGTATTTTCCCTCCTTATATCAAGAAAAATCCTTTCCAAGCTCATTGTGTTTTAGTGTGAATTTTCTTCCTCGTTGCTGAAGACTCTTCATTATCTGTTACAATGGATATGCTCTTAACTGATTTTACTTTTTGCTATAACATCTTTATTATTTTTGGCCATACCATGGGGCATGTGGGATCATAGTTTCCCAAGCAGGGATGGAAACCGAACCCCCTGCAGTGGAAGCTCAGAGTCCTAACCACTGCTCCACTAGGGGAGTCCCACTATGACATCCTTAAAGCGAGTCAGTTAACTTGCATTTATTGGATGCTTACTATGTACCTAACACTATCTATGTGCAAATGATATGTGACAGCGTATGTGAAAATAAATGTAATAGATAGTATATGTTTATAATAGATATAAAATACTTAAAGGAGTATATATAAATAACATACATTGCTGGGAAATGTCCATTATTCTTAGCAATAAAGCCAGTTCTTCTTTTGGTCTGTGTGGGACACATGTTCCTTTGAGCACAGGGGTTGGAAGTTAGGGCCTCTGTCCCTATTCACCCCATTCGTGCCCTACTTTTGGCCTGAGTGTGATCAATATTTGGCTATAATTTATGCCCAAGTCAGGGTCAAGCAGTGGCCCTCATAGTGGGGGTGGCTGGTGAGAAAGGGAGTGATGAGATTTGATTAAATCTTGATTTTTTTTTTTTTTTCCAGCAAAGAATGGTAACTTATCTATAGGATCCAGATTTAAACCCAAAGCCAATATTTTATATAAAATACCAAAGGCAATACACAGGCAGGAAATCAAGTCTGCAGGTACCTGAGGCTGGGTGGTGACCCCTCCAGAAGACCCATAGTCACCAGCAGTTTTTCCTCCAAAGATGCTTTTAAAATGATTTCCCATCTTAACAGCTCCATCTTTGGACAAACAGCCTCTGAAACAGATTGTGTTTAGTTAGGAAGACTTTATGGGCCTGTTTTTATTCCTCAGAGGCACACTGCAGTTAGAAATCATGGTTGACCTGAGAACCAGCATCAGCAAATCTAGATGATCCAGTTCCAGCCCGAAGCAGAGAAACTCGATGTTGGAGGCAGCTTGGGCAGCCATTCCTTAGGTACACTGTTAGTCCTGTTGGACCTTCTGAGGTTCTGAAACCAGCTGCTGTCTTCCTCTGCCCCCCATCAGTAACTTTTGAGTTCTGCTGGGGGTCCAGGGACCCCAGGATATGAACCATTGCAGTAACTGAGGGGATTATTTTGTTAAATGAATGCAAACGTTGGGTCCTTATTTCATTTGCTTATTAAATATCTGTTGACAGCCAACATGTCCAAGGCCCTGGATAGTGGAAGGTGCATGGACTCAAAGAGCCCAGAGGCCTGGTGTTGACTTTCAGCTCATTTGTTAACTCTTCACTCACTTCTTCTTTCTGGACCTTAGTTTTCTCATCTGTAAAATGGGGTTCTATCATCTTTGGTAGTATCATCTTTGAGGGATGGGACTTATGTGTATCAGAATCATGGAGAGGAAGAGGCTTTTAGAAACCACCCAGACCTTCAGATTTGAGACTGAAGCCCTTTCCTCTCCTTGTCTCTCCCTTTTTGAGAATCCCTCCCCCCACCCCTGAGTAGCCCTCTGACATTGACCAGGGTGTCCTGGATCCCTATCCCTCAGGTATGTGGGCCAGAGCAAAGGCAGAGAACCACTGAATCAAGGGTCTCTTCTCAGGGCTGAATCTCTTTTTTTTTTTCGTTGGCTCCCAGGTCAGGCTATGCAGGACAGCAAGCAGATGGAACTTGTTAGCCACCTTTTAGGCAGCTCTTTGAATAGGTACTCTATGGTCCCTTCCCCATTGACTCTGGCCACATTGACCTTGCTTGTCATACAGAAATGGGATCTGTAGTACGGTTGTGATATTTTGAATTTTCTGCTCTGAACAAGCCCAGGAGGATTGTGTTTCATGAGTCTGTCTCTCTCTAGGAAGGTCACAGAGTCATGGGTTTGTTTGTTGTTTGTTTCTGTTTTGGCTTATATTCCCCTTTATCGGTTTAGTATTCAGCTTTAATAAGTAGGAAAGAACACGAGTCAAGCAAAAAACAGCTCTGTGTGTCCCATGCCCTGTGCGCACACCTTGTAGCCCCACACTTAAGAGACGAGAAGGCTGTGTTCTTTCTGGTGCTAAGCATTTTTATCTCGGGGGCAAGGCCAATTTAGTTCAACAAAATACCTTGCTTTAGAATTCTGCGTGATAAAAGCTGGTCCAGTTTTGATTAAGCATTTTTGAGAGTTAAGCAGTTTCTCTGTCAGTTTCATGAATAATTTCTTTTCCAGCATCCTTAGCAATCTGTTGCCGTCTGTAAGAGCATTTGATATACACCTAATGTGATCAAAGGAAAGACAGCTTCCCATTTCATCTATTCTTTTTGAGCTTGCAGATGTCAGGATTTTGTAGGAGCCAAAGAAATACCTTCTAAATAGAAGACGCGCTCCTGGCCCCATGAGCTTAGAATCCAGCGGACTTTCCCCTGACATGAGGTTGATGTTTTGAATGAGGAGAAGCTACATACATGTTTCAAGTCATATCTAAGGTGTTACTTTTGAAGAGCTTTTCCTGTGCTCCTTACCCTAAAATGATTGAAGGTGATGAGAACAAGGACAGTGATGGACGAGAGCGTCCTGGCACCTGATTAGGGTGTCAGTGGGTGTGGGGGGTGGTAGAGTGTGAGTGGGGAACGTGACAGTCGAGGGAATGAGGTGATGAGAAAAGAGACGAAGGTGTGGGGTAGAATATTGCCTCTTGAATTGCTGAGTGAGAGAGACTGAAAAGGGAGTCAGACAGGTAGACTTTGTGTCTGCCACAAATGTCATTGAGACGTTTTGCAAGTAAAGAGTCAAGCTGGTAGTTAATTGATAGTAAATGCAGAACAAGTTGAAATGCTAGAGGACCCTCCACTTCTAACTTTGGAGATTGGCCTTTTTTTTTTTTTTTCCCCTGGGGGATCAAATTACTAGGTATGGCCAACTTTAGACAAGTAAACAGGAGGCTGTGAGTGGTCACCCTTTGGGCATGGTTGAAACCACGTCAGAGGTGGTATTGGAGCCAGAGAGGATGGAGGAATTGGTGGCCTGACCTGAGGCCTTAAGACTCAAACTCAGTTACCTTTAGAGGCAACCACAGCCACCTCGAAGAAGATACATGTTGATGAAATGGATCAGCAATACTGTCATAGCCCTTAAGCTGTCCCCTCCCCCATGCTCGTCTTCCTTGCTGCTCTTTTATTTTTTCCAGGTTGTAGGAGGTAAGTAGGGAGTCCAGGAAAGAGAATCGGCACAGGGTTAAGACTGAGCTATGATACCATCGCTGGTACTGCGGGCACTGTAGTTTGGAAACTAAGCACTTGGTACTGTAGCTGGGGTATTGTACTTTGAAATAAACTTTATGGAATACAGTTAGGTGGTGTACACTTAATGTCTTAAAAATGTTGAACTCTCTGTTCCAGTAATCCCACTTCTAGGAACCTACAGATGTGAAGTAACCAGAAGCAGAACAAAGATTTATGTACAGGGATGTTTACTGTTCGCTTCTGTTGTAGTGAGAACTCGGAAACACCCTAAATCCCCAACAATAGGAGTACATTTAAATGAGTTACAGTGCACCAGGCCCTGAGTACAGATAGCTGATAAAATTCATGCTTTTGCATTTAATGATGGGAAGGTATTTGGGGTGTATGTTGAATGGAGAAAAAGAGGATTTTCAACTGTGACCTTAATTTTATTTTTAAAACGTGTGTGTATATACATCATTAAAAAAAAAATGGAAGGAAACATTTGGATGGTGTGCTTATGGATGTTTGGCTTTCTCCCCCAAATTTAATACAACAACACAATTACTCTTACAACCAGAAAAATATACTCAAGACGACTCTGAAGTGTCCCCTCAAACCTCACCTCTGGTAAATGTGGATGAGGACAAGTAAATCGGATGTTGCTAAGGAGGGTGTTGTTCATGAGCTTGGCCATTCCCAGCCCCTCTCTGCCTTGATGTACAGAGCCAGGCTGTAGAATCAGAGCTTTCCCAGCCAGTGAGTGCCTAGATATGCCCTTGTCCTGTTTCAGCTCTTACGGCTTCAAGATACCGAGATTGATGGTTCCTTTGGGAGGTTGGGACACATTGTTTTATCAGCAACTGTGGAGGGTCTGAGATGTTACCCGCTTCACAGATACGTCCTCTGTGTATATGACAGAAGCACCTGATGGGGGTAGGAGGCAAGAGTTCTTTCTTGATCTTTACAACCAGGTCAGCAGCCAGAGAGATGCTACGGTGTTGGCCTCCCATACCTAGACCTTGAAGTGATACCATTGAAAACAGATGGAACCTGGGTGTGGATTACCTTCCATAGACGACATCAGAATGACCATCCCTCTCCGCTGCCAATGGTCCGGGGTGGGGGGGAGGCGTGTGGGTAGAGAGAGAGATTGTGTGCGTGCTCAGTCACTCAGTCATGTCTGACTCTTTGCGACCCCATGGATTGTAGCCCACCAGGCTTCCCTGTCCATGGGATTTCCCAGGCAAGGATAACTGGAGGGGGTTACCGTTTCCTATTCCACGGAAACTTCCTCTGCTCCTTTCCTCTTCTGAGTCAACGTCCTCACCTTTTGGAACGTAAGGCTCTTACCAACTACAGGTGTCCGTGAGGTCATGGCTTTGCCCCTTTTGAAATGTACATGCTTAGAGAGGTAGGGCCTCCTGAGACCCTGCAAACTTCACCCAGGAACCTAGTCAAGGCTGTAACCATTTGGCCCTCTTAAGAAGACTAGAGAAGTTTGATTATCCTTCTGGAGCAGAGCAGTTAGTTTAGACAAATGGCTCCAGAGCCAGTTCCTGTGGTAGGTGAAGAGTAAAACGTTTTGAGGGGAAGTGAATGCAACCTGCCCTGTCTTATATACACTGTCTTTATACCTTGTTGGTTCCTGTATCACAGGTGGCTTGGCTATTTCACAGGAGCCCTGAAATCCTGGAGGTTTTATTTTCCCCACATAGCAAACTTTACACATCCCCATGGGATTCTCCATGGGGAGACTCTAAATGGGATTGAGTCTCTGTGTGTCTCAATCGGAGTGTGATTGAGACTTTCTGACTTTCCATAACTGAAGAAGCCTCCAAATCTGGAATTTGTGTCTGGAAAAAATTTTTAGAATAGTTTTGATTCCTTTATAGACATGGGAGAGGTTTTTCTGGATGTGTTATGAAACTGGGGTTGGGTGTAACCATTAGGAGTTTAGAGGCAGAATGCCAAAGCACAGCTGAGAAAAAAGAATATTGATTAGGACAACACTATCCAATACAAATAGAATGTGAGCCACATGTGTAATTTTTAATGTTCTAGTAGCCACATTAGAAAAGTAAAAAGAAGCGCATGCTCAGACACTCAGTCATATCCGACTCTTTGGGACCCCATGAACTACAGCCCACCAGGCTTCTCTGGCCGTGGAATTTTCCCAGCAAGAATACTGGAGTGGGTTGTCATTTCCTCCTCCAGGGGATCGTCTCAATCCAAGGATTGAACCTGTGTCTCCTGCATCTTCTGCATTTTCAGGCAGGTTCTTTATCACTGATCCACATGGGAAGCCCCAAAAGAAGCAGGTGAAGTTAATTTTAATGCTCTCTTATTTAGTCCAGTGTGTCCAGAATATTATCCTTTCAACATGTAATTAACATAAAACTATTAATGAGATCATTTGCTTACTTTTTTTTCATGCTGACTGCAAAATCCACTGTATCTTTTGTACCTTCAGCACATCTTAATTCAGTCTGGTCACATTTCAAGCGTGCAGCGGGCGCGGCCATATGGCTGGTAGCTACCATATTGGACGGTGTAGGACTAGGAAATGAAGCAAGTTGTGAAGAGAAATATAGGGAAACGATGTAATACAGCGACTCAATCTAAAAGAACCAGGAAAAAAAAAAAGCAGAGTTAGAGTATTCATTTGGTTATAACTGCGTCTCCCTGTGGGTCCCCCGCCAACCCTACCCCCTCTCATCAGCTTAAAATAATAAGATGCTCTGAAACTCTTCAGAAGCAACACACTGTGGGTGCCATTCCTTTGGCCATAGTCCCAAACACCTTGAATATTTCCCACCCTTTTGAAGTGCTGTGAAAAGTGTCGATTCCCTGGATTTTCCCGTTTGCAACACCTCCCCGACCAGGTTTTCTGAGACCTGGGATCGTGTCGTATTTCCTTGCATTCCCCACCCGTGCTTGATATGCAGTAAGCACTGGGTAAATATTTGTTGATTTGATTTTCAGCCCGAGAGCGAAGGTTAGCTCCGAAGCCTGGATTCCAGCTCAAGATGGATGGGCCAGATCTCTCTTGTGTTACAAACCCAGTGGTGTATGTACGGAGCACGGAAACCCTGGGATTTGTCACTTTGCGTTAGCAGTTATCACTTTGTATTAAGGAGTTCAATATCCAGAAGGTGGAAAAAATGGCCTGGTTTTCTCCTTTGGACCAAGGCCTTTACAGAAATCTTATCACTCGATTCCTTTGACATTTATGTTCCAATGCTGATAGTAATACCTTCCGGTACATGTAAATAAGCTTTCGTTGCTGAGAAACCAGAGGTATACATTTGGGAGCTGCTACTTTCTTGGTGGGTTAGTTATTAATAATAACTTTTTTATTAACAAACTTTCAGCCCGTAACTTACAGGCAGGGAAGTTCTTTTGAAGTCAAGCCCTGGTATCTTAACAGTTGCTTTCATTTGTACGCTCTGACTGTAATTGTTGGGGAGAAGCAACAGACATAGCCACAGAGCTCAGGCAATTTATTTTCCTGAAGCCTTACCTAAGAACTGCTTAGGTAGCTTTTCTCTGTGAGATTAAATACGACCTTCACTGAATCATGTTAGCAGGGCCAGCAGCTAGAAAAATAAAGACTAAACCAAACCTTCAGCAAAGAAATTCCCAGCTGCTCAGCGGGTCAGAACTTTCTTGATTGCTTTCTTCCAATGAAAACACTGTAGATTAGTTTTAAGTGAATTCTAGTAGGTTTGGGGATTTGCAACTGACAGAAGAACAGGAAAGTATAATCTCACTTTAAAATCATAATCCTGAAGGTAAATCTTGATTGACTCTTTGGGGGGATGTTGGGATTTTGTTCATATGGGAAAACTTCACTCGTGTGCACTGTTGAGCTGACTTGGAATGTCAAGGTCCTCAGGGATGAGGGGACAGAGAAATGAGATGAGAAGCTGGTGGCCCCAGGGGATGCTCTGGGTTCTTGGGGTGCTCTCGGTGGCCCTGAGGACCGACACGGATGGCACCCCTTTCTTCTCTCTGTTATAGAAGCGAAGTCCAAAGGTCCCAGGAGGGAATGTGGGTGAACTGCTATTTCCCCTTTGGGGTGTGGCTCTCCTGGTGATTCAGGAAGTCAGGGTGAGTTTAAAATATTATAGGAGAGGGTTTATGTATTTGCCTCTCTTACATGTGCTTTGAATGCATCGTCTTTTTTTTTCTCTCAAAGTCAAGGTGCAATTCGGGTTGCAGTCTGGGCAATGGGGTCAGTCTGGACCCTGAAACGAAGGAATGGACAATTTTGATCATTCATCCAGTTGCCGTTTACTCTACAGATGTGTACTCAGTGCTGACTCCATGGGTGGGGAGAAGGTGTAGAAAGGTAGAGAGGTCTTCAGCTTGGAACTGAGTGAGCCAGGCAGATGGTGTGTGTTCCCTGCAGTGAGGAGCCTCGGTCTGGGCGGCCGAGACCTCAGGTTAAAGAACTGACTTGTGGTGTCTGCCCCTCCATGGACCACCCGGCACCATCTCAGGTTGTCCGGGACACCACAGTGTGGACGCAGCACGTTTTGGGGCCAGCTATGTATGTTTTATTTTCTAAGGGACAGATTCTCAGTAAAGCTTATCACAGGCGTAGAACAAGGTCTTGTTTCATCGTTCTGGCTGCTGCTCTACCGTTTTCCCTCCCTGGGTTTGGCATCTTGCTTCTCCCTCTGTCGTCTGGTGTCCTTTGCCATAAGTGTCTGAGCCTTGATGATGGTTATCTCCGCTTTCTACTTCCCCTCCCCTCTGAGGGCAGACTGGAACTGGCCGTGCTGCTGCTGACACACGGCTTGGAATCCCTCCCTGGAGGTTTGTGCCAGGAGAACCTCGCTCCTCACATACCTCACATGGCTTGAGATGACATCCAATTTAATTTTGAAAATCCATCCTTTTTTGTGCATGTGTATATGTGGTCAGTAGATTACCTTTAGGTTACCTGGAAGTAAAGTATGACTATTGTCCACGACAGGGCTCATGGAAACAGTGACAGCAAGCAGTGAGTTCATGAATGCGTGTCTGGTCATTGTTTTTTTTTTTTTTATTACTATGGTAAAAGTTACATAACACAAAATTTCCTATTATAATCATCTTTAAGTATACAGTCCAAGGGCATAAAATTCATTTACAGTGTTTGCAACTATCAGCACTGTCCTTCCCCAGAACCATCATCTCAAACAGAAACTCTCTACCCATTAAATAAAAACCCACCCCCCTCTGCATGGACAGCCACCCTTCTCCTTGCCTCCTCTAGGTACTTCATATAGGTGGCATCAGACAATATTTGCCCTTTTGTGCCCGGCTTACGTCACTCAGCAGGATGTTTTTCATGTTCATCCAACATTGGAGCATGTGTTAGAATGTCCTTCCTTTTAAAGACTGAATAATATTCGCACACTTTGTTGATCCATACATCTCTCGATGGGCCCTCGGGGTTGTCATTACCACTGGCTATTGTTGAGTCATGCTGGTGTGAACTCTGCTATAAGAAGTATCTGTTTGAGTCCCTGCTTTCAATTCTTACAGTCCAGTGGGTCATTCTAGGTTTAACTTTTTGAGTCCAGTCATTCTAGGTTTAACTTTTTGAGAAGTTTGAGAAGTTTGCCATATCACCTGTACCACTTTACATTCCCATCAGTAATGCCCAAGGGTTCCAGTTTCTCCATATCCTAGCCAGAATTTCTTCCCTGGAATTTTTTTGGTAATAGCCATCCTAACTGGTGTTTGATGGTCTCTGTGGTTTTGATTTGCATTTCCCTAATGGCTGGTGATGTTGAGGATTTTCCCACGTGCTTCTTGGCCATTTGTATATCCTCTTTAGAGAAATGTTTCTTCCAGTCCTTTGCCCGTTTTTGAACTGGTTGCTTTTTGTTGTTGTTGAGTTGTAGGATTAAGTCGTTATTTTATGGGTTCCAAAGTCTGGTCTGAAAACTCAAAAAGATATGGTCTGAAATACTATTATGGTCTGAAAACACAAAAGATTCTCCCTTGTTACAGTATGTATATAACATGTAGTATAAAACCAGTGAAAAATTTTCAGAATTTGAAAAATGTTGAGATGTTGTAGAGCTGATAAAGCACCTATTGAAGAATTAAATTATACTGAATGAAGTATATCAGAGGGGACTCTGAAATGGGGAATCAACTAAGAGTACTTCACGTTTACAGCTGGAGAAATCAAGCAGCCTGCCCAGGGTCACGTGGCCAGATTAAGTCCTTAGTATATTTTGTTGAACTCAGTAGTAAAGAGTTAATTTTTTTCTGTTACGTTTTGAATCCTAAAGTTCTGGTAAGAGAAACAACATAATGCTTGAATATGCTAGTGGATTAATTATATCAGCTACTCATATGGTCATCTCTGACTCATATAAGTACCTTCGATACTTGGGGCTCATAAAAAGACCCTAGGGTTCAGTACTTTTAAGGTATTTTGGATAAAACTGAGTAAAAGCAGCCTCAGAATAACATTCGGGGGCATGAGAATTTATACATAATACTCTCAACAGTGGTTTGATAACTACCATTTGAGCAGATGAAGCAAAATAGTGCTGTTATAACAGGTCTGCTGGGAAAAATGAATGAAAGCATTTGTGTATTTATTGTGAATAATCGACAGAATGAGAAACCATGTATTTGTCCTTAATAAGAGCTATAGTAGATGACAAACTCGGTGAAATGTCAACTTTACAGTAGCAAATTTATTGTTGGTTTACTTTTGTGTTCTGCTCGAATTTTCTGCTTCACTCAATCCTTTTGAGAAGTTGGTCTTTATTGAATAATGTAGCCTGACAAGATCATATATGGATTATAACTCAGAGTGAATTGTAAATAATTGGGAAGCAGATAGATAGCTGCAAAAGTCTGTATTCCCTTCAGGCTTGGGGCCCAGACTTCTAAAAAAATCTGTAAAACTAGCCTCAAGTAGCTAGGAAAACAAATATGATGTTGAAGTTAAGTTGAAGACTCCTTCCTGCAGACAAATATTTTAAATACAACTTCCAAAAGAGTTAATTCCTTCAACAGACGTTTCTGGACTGCTGGTGTAGAGATGCAAAATTGACAATTCCAGCTTCTCACGGAGCTTATCATTTAGTTAGAGAGACAGGCAGGGAAATAACCATCTGTAGGAGCAAAAAGAACAATGTGCTTAATGGAAGCACCACAGCAAAGGCTATGAGAAGGAATTGGCAGGGGCTCTATCTTTCACCAGGGCAATGAGCTTCACTATGCTTTCCACCAATTGTAGGAACAGGGCAGGTTCAGCCAGTTTCCTGTGGGGGCTCAGGGCATCTTTGGTTGAAAGAGCAGTAAGAACAAAACCATGAAGGGTTGGAAATTCCTTCCACTCTTGGTGGATGGAGAGTTCTCTTGTCTGATGGGAGCAGACGGGTTAAGGGAGTATCAGGGATCATTCCTGGTAGGCACGAATACTTTCTTCAGTGCATGTGTTCCTGTGTTTACTAGCAAGGAAAGGCTTTATTCTGAGTGTAGAGCAAGTTTTTGGGGAGAAGGGTTATTGGGGATTTGGAACATCTCCCCACCTCTTACATTTTAGATGATATAGATGGTGAGTCTTCAGCAGCTGGAAGTCAGTGCTGTGAGCCTTCCTTGCTTAAGATAGAAGAAGGTTTAAGGATGATGCATGCATTTCATTCATAGAGACACGGGCACTGCAGGAAGGACCAGACTCTGGTTTTGATAATAACCAGGCCTGTCTAGGAGATGTTTTTGTACGTTTCTAAGAGGAAGTGATGCAAAGGTACAAAAATATTTTTTGTATCTTCTTCTGTTTGTTTTGATTTGGCTTTTAGTGAGAGAGAAGTTATGATGACTAGGTTCACAGTACTTAAGTGAGGGGACGATAGAGACTGCTGCTGTTAAAACAGACGAGAAACTCAAGTTGGAGAACCAAGATGACGGCCCAGGTGCCCCCAAGCCAGAACTTGGCACAGCAGAAGTGTTTAGGGTGAGGCGTCCCAGCGGCTCCAAGAGTGACTGGATCTGGCTTCATCTCAGCAGCGGGACTTGCCGTTGGCATCGTATCCGCCGTGCGCTTGGCCGTGTTATCCGAGTGACGCGATGGAAGAGCTTGGAAGGGCTGGCTCATGGAACCTTAGGGGCAAGCCTCAGTTTGGAGGAAGCCTGGAGGAAGCCGTGGGTATGGGTGCACCCGGTGGGACTTCTTCCCATCTGCACGCGACCCCCGTCCCTCCCCACCAGCATAACCAGGTGACAGGACAGAGGCCGTAACTGGTTAACGGCCGCAGTGATAGCATTTCTTGGATATGTGCTGGGCTCTTTGCTTACGTTTAAAGGTCTTATTCAAAGGCCCAAGATACTTCGGTGTTGTATTTCAATAGATCACGCTCCAGGTTTATTATCAACAACTGCCGTGTTGAGCTGATTATAAATTTGGGAGGACCATCGTGGGAGGGCTCAGCAGAACGACTTGCATATGCCCGGCACTCAAGAAACGTTGGATGAATTAACTCGGAATGATTGACCTAGTTCTCCCATTTGTCATTTCCTGTCCAGACAGACTCCTCTGTGGGACCTCAGAGCCAACGGGTGTTTTCTAATGAGGAGCAAGGCCCCGACAGCAGGTGGGAGACACCTCAGCCATTTGTGCATGTGCCCTGGGGTGTGTGAGGGTGTCTCCCCTCATCAGACAGCAGGGACCCTTGTTAAGGTGCAAGGACAAAGGTCTCTCTGTTAGCCAGCCAGCCTCAGGGAGCCTTCCGGCTGTTTCTCTCCCATATCCGCCCATTTTTCCTGGGGCATAGCTTCTCCGAATTACTAATGGTTCAAACATGCCATCATGCCGCTTCCGCCCTTTCCTTTGTTGCTGTGCAGGAAGTTTTTTCCTTCCTTTCCGCCTGAGGCCTGAGATCCCCTACCTTTCCAAGCCCACTTCAGATGCCCCCTCTACTTTGAAGCCCTCTCTTCTGGGCTTTGACGTAATCTAGTAAAACTCCCACAAAATGCCTTCTGAAAAGCTCAGGGTCCTATGATTGTCAGGTTGATGAAATGACCAGGGTAAGTCCAGTGCAGAGAAGAAACCAAGAACCAGTCGTGTTGATGAGTTCAAGCCAGGAGGGGTGTATTATAACTTCTGGCTCATCCTGGGAAGCTTTGGCATCTTTGATTTGTTTCTCTAGGATGCCTAGTTTTGGAGCTGGTTGTTTTTCTGTTCCTGCCTCTGTCCTTATAATGTAACCTTTTTGAGGACAAAGATCGTGTCCTGATTGGCTTTGTATTCCCCACAGAGCTGTTCACAAGATTCTATGTTGTGAATGAAATGTTAAATAACTGTAATTCAGAAGTTTGCTAACATACTTAACTTGGTTCACCTGCAAAAAATGTCATGAAAATAGTACAATTTTTCTTTATTGGGGTTGCATGCTTTAGCAATCTTCCCCCATCCCCTCCCACTTATCTGTTACTTGTTCATATTGTAGTTCCATCATCACAACGTGTATTTCATGTCATCTGCTTTCTCCTCCCCATCCCCAGCCCCAGTGGGTTTTCCAGGAGGGGTTCATCCACTGTCTTATCAGTCTGTAATTACTACATGATGATTCATGTGCCAAGGACCATACCTGATCTTTAGGGAAGATGAGTAACAGACAATTCCTGCTCGCAAAGACTTCACCCAGAGCTGTGCCTGTTTTCAAGTACATGAAGCTGTGAATTTCAGTGGAGTTTAGATGGTAGGAGGGATGAGTCAGGTAAGAAGTCAGAAAGGTGGGATGGGGCTGAGTTCCTGTGAGTCCAGATTTTATTCACTGGTCATTGTGGAGCCACTGCAGTTTCGAGCCAGGTGATCAGACGTTTGGGAAGAGGCATCTGGCCAGCACTGTGCAACGTGCAGAGGGTGCTCACATTCCAAAACACGGACCCTGGGGACCCTCCTGCTCCTTGGGAGGAATTCTGGGGTGTCCACTCTGCTATCAGGTGGGGTGCTGGCTCTGCTCTTTGGGATTTCTTGGGGGATGTTTTAGGGGAGACCAAGGCACTCATCTCATACTTTTCCTCCTAATAGAAGCTGCTCTTTATTTGTTTCTTCCTCATAGCAGCTCTGCCGAGTTGCTATTAAGATCTCTGTTTACAGATGAAGAAACTAAGATTTGGACAGGTGACAGGGTGTAAGTGGTGAGATTCCCATCAGGCGTGCTTGACACCAGACCTGTGCTGTCTTCCAGCACCTTCTGCTGAAGCCAGGGAGGGGAGGGAAGCCAGTGTGGTCCTGAGAAGGGCTGGTGGAGAGGGGGACATGGTGACAATACAGTGGATGCCAAATCCAATTTCCAGGTACTGTTTGGGACTTGGTTAGTGGCAGTAAGTAGCTTTGAAAAATATTTGAAGACATTTCTGCAGCTTGTAAAGGAAAGATGTGTTCTTGAGTCAGGTCTTAATGTATTTGGGGGCGGTTAGCAGTGCTGGCTCTCATTTCCAGTTGGAATTCATCAGTGATTTTTTTAAAAAATGCACTTAGATTTTCATAATTTAGATATATCTGGAAAGTAATCTGTGCAACTTCACACAGTTTCTCATTTTTTTTACAAGAAAGAATATTACATTAGTATATGTAACAGATTTAGATCATTGTAGTGTGGTGGTTTCTTTTTAATGTTTTAGAAACATTGAAACATCCATGAATAGAATCATTACTGTGGAAGGTTATAGTTTGTCTGTTGGATCTCAACCGGATTTGAGCAAAAAGAGCTGAATTGAATGGCTCTGTAATGTTATACAATAAAAGTGTGGTGGTTTAGTTGCTAAATCGTGTCGGACTCTGTAACCCCATGGATTGTTGCCCAACAGGCTCCTCTGTCCATGGGATTCTCCAGGCAAGAATACTGTAGAGGGTTGCCATCCCCTCCTCCAGGGGATCTTTCCAACCCAGGGATTGAACCTGGGTCTCTTGCACTGCAGGCAGATTCTTTACTGACTGAGCACCAGGGAAGCCCCAATAATAAGTATAATAATTATAATAAAAGAGAGAAGAAGAAGGGGAAGAGGAGGAGGAGTAAAATAAGAAGCATCAGTAATAACCTTTATTGAGAGTTTACTGGCTGAAGGGACAAGCTCAAAGGAAATCCCCGAAGGAAAAGCCACAGCAAGAAGGAAGCTGTCAGAGACCCTGTGGATGTGGAATGAGGGGAAAAGATAGTGCCCTTCAATCCCAGCCTTTTTTCGGAGCAAATTATTTTCAGGCAAGTGTCTTTGGAGAAGCATCAGTTTTCACCATCAGTTCAGTTCAGTCGCTCAGTCGTGCCTGACTCTTTGCAACCCCCTGGACTGCAGCATACCAGGCTTCTCTGTCCATCACCAACTCCGGAAGCTTACTCAAACTCGTGTCAACATCATCCGCCAGTAAATGGATTTGAAATCAGATGGCAGCAAACAATTTTGTCATTTTAAGCAAATAGGTTTTCTTGGAAGGTTCCAGTATTCTGAATTGCTCTTCCTCGACTTTTCTAACTGAAGTAATGAAAGCATCTCCATCCCCCTTTTTCCACGTCCCTTTGTTTGTGTTCCTAGTGGGACAAAACACCCAGCATCCATAGGTCACAGAGAATCCTATGGCGGTGGCAGGTAGGCAGTGACTTGGGTGATGTAAAGAGCTTGGAGAATTTAGGTCCTGCTCATTTCCTGCCGTGTTCTTCCTTCCCAAGCTACTGTGTGTATCTCAACCATCCGCTCTGTGGTCCAGAGTTTTCTCACATGCACCATCTTGTTTAACTTCTCCTGTGCTTTCCTGGGGTATTTGAGGACAGAGACATCTTTTCCGGGCTTTTGGACTGCTGGCTTAACTGGATGGCTCCAGAGACACCCACCTATTCATGCGAAGAGGGACAGTCTGAAATGGACTCCCTGCTTAACTCCCAAAAGGAGAAGTCACGGCTTTCAGGCTTTGCCTTACTGCAGAAGCAGTGCTCAGAGGACATGCTGATTAAGGGAAAAATAGGGTCGCTTCTTTTCCCATTTTCCATATGGAAAGAAGGTTTGAACATGCAGTACGAGCCTGAGTCCATATGCTTTGAAATCTGTCCGTGGTTCTTGCTTTGCTGAATTGCAGAATCTGATGCCGCCTAGGTACATGGGTCTGGGGCCAAACACACAGAGTGGTCACAGCACGACTTTAGATCTATGAAGTCTTTTTTAAAAGTCAGTCTGCCCTTCTAGGTCCTTACTGCCTTCTGGGAATTCTTCTAGAAGATACTTTTTTAAAAGGTGATGGATTTTTTTTTTTTTAATGCTCTTAGGTTTCTATAATTTAGATATACCTGGAAAGTAATTTATCTGTGCAACTTCACACAGCTTTTTCTCAATTTTTTTAAGAAGAAAGAATATTGCATTTGTTTATGTAACAGATTTAGATCATTCCTTGTGTGTTTTGTTTTTGACGTTTTAGAAAACACGTTTCACACATGGTTAAATTGCCTTGAAAACACTTGGCTGGGTCATGGCTGGGTCAAAGGATATCTTTTAAAATGTCTGATACCATGGTCAAGCTAACTGTCTGGAAAATTTGTATCTGTTTGTACTCCAACCTATAGCACATGAGAGATGTAAAGCACAATTCTCGGTATTTTACAGGGTTCCTTCACTAATTCTTGCAAAGGCCTGTGGGAACAGATAGGGTTGCTAACCTGCCCAAGGTCACACAGCTAATAAGCAATAGAGATGGGCTTTCAGACGAGGCTTGAGTTCACCTCGTGGGCTTTTCTGCTGTTACTCGTGTGGCAGCTCTTGTGAGAAAATTAGCCAAGGGATGCTCTGATGATACACTCCTTCCTTCTACGAGTCCCTGGATGTGATGTGAGCTCTTCTTTTTTGCCCTAAGTTTTTTAAAAATTTAAATTTATTTTTAATTGGAGGATAATTGCTTTACAATATTGTGTTGGTTTCTGCCATATAGCAACATGAATCAGCCATAGGTACATGGATGTCCCCTTCCTCTTGAACCTCCAGGGAGCTCTTTTTTAAACATCATTCTTGCTGCATTAGATAAGAGAGTTGCAAAACGGTTTTCCTGAGGGGAAACCTTTGGTCTTTACATTCTTTCCCAAAGGGTACCCTTCGGAAAATGTTCTCCGAGAAAGGTCTTTGGGGATCCATCCCCTTTCCTCAGCTGTTCCTTGCTCCGTGTTCGGCTGGCTGTAGGCAAAGACAGGCAAGAGACAGTGTTAGAATCTTACCCCCCTATACACCCTTCTTCCTGCTGTCTCGTTCCTCATGGAGGTGTTGGGAGGACCCACGCCCTGCCCATCAGGGTTGCCTGTTTGCGGTGGCCTCTGGGGGTTGCTAGCATCTCCTAGGGGACATTGTCAAACAGAGGTATGAAGGTTTTGCAGTTTTGTTTGGGGACTTCAGCTTTTAAACCCTTGGCTACCAGACCTGGTGAGACCAGTCATACACACACCAGTGCAGCCCTGGGGTCATATAAGGTCAAAAGATTTGTTCCTCTTTTAGGAAAAGCCCCAGACAGCTCACTGTCTTCCTGTTCCATCCTTGTTTGTGGGCGATTTGTATTCTTAGTTGCTCCTCCCTCAGAACAGGAGACCCAACAAAACAAAGTAAGGAAATGCTACCACTATTCGGCTCTGTTTTCTTTCTGGGTCTGTAGGCCTGCGGGACTTAAATGCTTGTGTTCCTGAAATGTTCCTGACACAAAGAGGCAACTGTCAGAACTAGCATGGTGTCCATGAAAAGCTCGGGAAACACCTGTTTTTCTAGCATATATGTTTGAGGGCACGTGTAGACGAATCCTGTTCATGCAAGTCTGAAGCCTGTCTCGGATGCTGGAATCTCATGGTAGTGGAGCTCAGGGATGGAGGATCGGCTTTGCCAGGGACTAAGCCAGACTTCATTTTTTGGGGGCTCCAAAATCACTGCAAATGGTGATTGCAGCCATGAAATTAAAAGACGCTTACTCCTTTGAAGGAAAGTTATGACCAACCTAGAAAGCATATTCAGAAGCAGAGATATTACTTTGCCAGCAAAGGTCCGTCTAGTCAAAGCTATGGTTTTTCCAGTAGTCATGTATGGATGTGAGAGTTGGACTGTGAAGAAAGCTGAGTGCTGAAGAATTGATGCTTTTGAACTGTGGTGTTGGAGAAGACTCTTGAGAGTCCCTTGGACTGCAAGGAGATCCAACCAGTCCATTCTAAAGGAGATTAGCCCTGGGTGTTCTTTGGAAGGAATGATGTTAAAGCTGAAACTCCAGTACTTTGGCCACCTCATGCAAAGAGTTGTCTCATTGGAAAAGACTCTGATGCTGGGAGGGATTGGGGGCAGGAGGAGAAGGGGATGACAGAGGATGAGATGGCTGGATGGCATCACTGACTCGATGGACGTTGAGTTTGAGTGAACTCTGGGAGTTGGTGATGGACAGGAAGGCCTGGCATGCTGCGATTCATGGGGTCTCAAAGAGTCGGACACGACTGAGTGACTGAACTGAAAAGATTAATATTATCATATTATTTTATGTGAGACTCTGACATGATTTTCCTCAAAGCAGCATAAATAATTATTAAATATATACTTTTTCTCAATCAGCTATATGTTAGGAACTGGCACTAAAGGAAATTAGAACTATATGCATATATTCATATTTGTTGAGACCATTTACAGCCTCTCTTCTCATAGCTGCAGCAGACTCTCTCTTCAGACACAACTGAGCGACTGAACTGAATTGAACTGAAGCCACAGCTTCCTTCTCTGAAAATGGGAACAGTGATAATAGTGTTACCTACCTCACAGGGTTATTGTGAGGGTTGAGGGAGGTAATGTATGAAGAGCATAGAGTTTAATACTAGGTGCGCATCATAGCTACTGCCCCCATCATTCTACCACCATCTTTACCTGCTGAGGAATCAGGAGAGCATTTTTTTGGGAGGCAAGTTTGCGTTTTTTTTTGTTTTAAAAGATATATGTATATTTGGGGGGGGGGGGATGTGGAGCATTTTTAAAGTCTTTATTGAATTTGTTACAACGTTGCTTCTGTTTTTTGTTTTGGTTTTTTTGGCCATGAGGCATGTGGATCTTAGCCCCACCCTCTCCATCAGGGATTGAACTCATGCCCCTGCTTTGGAAGGGGATGTCCCAAGCATTGGACCAGCAGAGGAGTCGCAAGTTAGATTTTTCAATGCGTGTATTTGCAGTCCATGGGGCTGCAAAGAGTCGGACACAACTGAGCTGACTGATTTCTAAACAGTTCAATTCAGTGTATATAAATGTAATTGGTGGCATGCGTGCAGTGGCCTTTTTGGTAGGAATGTCTCCGGGGCTCCTTGACCTCGGCCATCATCAGACTTGCTGTGTTTTCTTTCTTCACACTGCCTGGAGGAAGTGTGTGTGCAAGGATGTCCGAACTGAATCTCTACCCAAGTCCCATAGAACCGAAACAGTTCAAAGGTACATTAGACGTCTCACATGGCAAGGATACACCTGCCCTTTCATTCAAAATTATTTTAAGTGTAAGGGGGTAAAGTTTCCGGACAGTTCCTTGAGTGAATTTGCATTTGTGCCACGTTGAGTCTTTCTCTTTCACGCAGTGGTTTCTGCAGAGCAGTAGGGCTTACATTAAGTAGAGAATGACTCACGCGCTTCCTCAATGGATAATGCAGTTCTTATGCTGCATGTACTATGATAAACAGCAACAAATAAACGTTATTTAACTTGATACTCCTGGAAGTATTCTGTCATAACTTAAATTTTTGAAATCGGATACTTAAAATGTTGTAGGAGAAGGAATGATGGCATTACAAATGTCACTGTAAGGCAACCTTAGGGAAGAAATTTTTAAGAAATTTTGAGTCTTATTTAAAGCTTTTCATGGGCTTCCCTGGTGGCTCAGATGGTAAAGAATCTGCCTGCGATGCAGGAGGGTTTGATCCCTGGATTAGGAAGATTCCCCTGGAGCAGGGAATGGTTAACCACTCCAGTACTCTTGCCTGGGAAATCCCGTGGACAGAGGGGCCTGGTGGGTTATCGTCCACGGAGTCGCAAAGAGTCAACATGACTGAGCGACTGACACTTTCACCTTATACTGTAAATAAATATTTTATGTATGACATTGGTAAAGTAAAATGTATACCTATTGCTTGGTGGAACTAATGTAAAGGCAATAATAATTTTTAAATGGCTACCTCAGATGTCAAATCTTAAAATATTCAGCAAAAGCATTCCCTCACTTTTTAATATGCAAAAACAATCTGTATTGAAGTTTTCCATTTCAGGACTGAAATTGTGCTGTTACTCACTCAAGCATGGTGCATGCCTGATTAGTTTATAATGTAAATACAGTTTAAGGAAGAAGATGCTGATTGTCTTGTATAACATGGGAACAATAATATATTGCAAGGATTGAAATAACTTGAAATTAATTACAGACCCCAAATCCCTTCTTTGCTCTGAAAACTGAAAGTTTTTTTATCATGACTCATTTGTCTGTATAGTCTGCCCCAAATTGGCATGAAGCTATTTATAGCTTTTACTAATCCCAATCAGTGTGAACGTTCCTGTTTTACTGCAGAAATATTGCTGTATTAGATTAAGTGGTTCTGCTCTAGAGATTGCTGGGGGTGTTATGTTCTATATGTTATATGCACCATATCATCTCTCTACAATCCCTAAGCTGCTGAATTCTAAAACATATACGGTCCAAGGATTTTGAATAAAAGAGCAGTTATCTCCTATGACCTGAAGACCCCCTCATCCTGCTTCCTCCCCCCCGCCCCCCGCCCCGCCCAGGGATAGTCTCTCTTTACATCTGTTTAGAGGCAAGGTATAATTATTAGTAAGGCCCCATTCATACTCAGAAGTGTTCCGTTTTGGACCACAAATAATATGGTCATCATACTGACCATCTGTGCATACTGGGTAATGGAAAAGGCAGTGGTGATGGGCCTCAGTAAGTTTCTTGTGAATTTCCATATATACCACTTTGAAATAAATATGATTCCAGATTATATCTTGAAACCCTAAAATAATGGAAAGCAGTGCTTGTAAGAAATAATTTTTAAAATGTAAAAATATATATCCCAGGGCTTTCTCAGACAAATTAATCGTTGCATTTATATATACCTTCCTTTTTTTTTTTTTTTTTTTTTAAAGGGCAGATCACTATTTTCTTCACTGTAATTGTTTGTGTACCAGCCTTCTTTTACTAGGCTGTCTCCCCTCTCTGTTCCCCCTCTCACTGTCTTTCCTGCCTGACATCCACAGTCAGGTCCTAGTTTATTAACTCAGCATCAATCTTTGCCATTTGCTCTTGAACCTCATGGAGATTCTTGACTAGGGAGGCGGATAGGTTTGGAGTCTGGCCTGGCCTGGGGAGACTAGGAAGTCTTGCCCAGGACGTGCTTGTGAAGCTAAGACGTGAGCCATGTGAGTCAGCGGGTTGCCTTTGAGGATGGCAAGTACAGAGGTCGTGGGTTGCCCTGCTGACCCGAGGGTCAGGGAGTAGGCCAGCATCGGGAGGGGAAGCCGGAGCCAGAGCCGGTGACAACAGTGAGCTTTAAAGGAGATCATGTTTATGCTTTTACAAGAGTCTTCTGGTTGCTGGGCAGATAACAGACTGGGGTTGAGAGGTGCGGGGCAGCCATCAGAATGGACTTGATTGGCGTGGGCTCCGATGAAGGCAGGAATTATTCTTGACTCCCTGGTTTCACTTTCTGTTCTCACAGTGTTGTAGTTATTCTCCTGGGGAAACCGTAACTATGTGCTGTGCTTGTTACTTGCAGGCCAGAGCAGTTACTGAAACGATCAGCTAAGTGAGAGCAAATAGAGCTGAAGGCTTTTCAGGCTTCTGTTTTCTCCACGTTGAGGAACAGTTGTAAATATAAGACACAAAAAGCAAAAAAAAAAAAAAAACAACCCTTACTCATGGTGGGCTTTTCTTGAGCCAAGTGCAGGAAATTGGCTGTTGGGATCAGGAACTCTGGTCATGAAAGAAGACGAAACTATGCCGGCCAGGAATGCCCACTGTGGGTGCTCTGCTGACAACTGGGACTCGCCCGAAATGCCCCCCAGAGAATCTTGCGGTATGGGGTCCCCTGAAGACATCAAAACCCGCCATCTCTAGGGGGCTCAGGGACCTGGCCTTCTGACTTCTTTATTCTGCTGCTGACTTCACCTACAAGGTGAAGCAGTGTCACCTGGGAACCAGGCTCATGTTTTAAAATCTAAATCTAGCATCTATTTAGTCGCTCAGTCGTGTCTGACTCTTTACAACCCCATGGACTGTAGCCCCCCATACTCTTCTGCCCGTGGGATTCTCCAGGCAAGAATGCTGGAGTGGGTTGCCATTTCCTTCTGCAGGGAATCTTCCAGACCCAGGGATCAAACCCTAGTCTCTTTCACTGCAAGCAGATTCTTTACTGCCTGAGTCACCAGGGAAGCCCCAGATCTAAATAACTTCAATCAAGTATGAGTTCAATTAAATATGAATTCAGATGTTTGACTGGAGAT
Source organism: Bos indicus x Bos taurus (assembly GCF_003369695.1). Classification (NCBI taxonomy): domain Eukaryota; kingdom Metazoa; phylum Chordata; class Mammalia; order Artiodactyla; family Bovidae; genus Bos; species Bos indicus x Bos taurus. The sequence continues at coordinate 14,894,174 of NC_040102.1, read as the reverse complement.
AACTCTTGGATGCTGAAGTCTGAGAGGCTTCTCAAATATGCAGGCTGGCTTTTAGGGTCATCTGTTCATTTCCCACATACCCTTTACTTAAAATGTGTGTACCGTCTTCCCTGGAAAATGAAGCTTCAGGGTTCCCTGTTCAGATCGTTGTTGCTTGATTGTGCAGCCCCTCATGGGTGGACAGATAAGGTGATCGATGCTCATACTTTATACAGTCATGGTACCCATGGATTAAGAAAAAACTACCAGCCGTTTAGTTTAAGCACCTCAGGAGGAATTGGCTAGAGTTTGTTATATTTGCAGAAATGCTGTTGCTTCCCACTCTGGACAGTAAATCACTGGCATGTTTGGCTGTCTTCTTTTTTGCCAAGTCTTTTTCTTTGCAGCTAATTTCAGTTTTAAAAGTTGCAAAAATACTTACAAAGAATTTTCCTATTTTCCCAACCTCTGGAGAGAAACTTGCCAACCTGAAGTTCCAGCACTCCTGAATCCTTGAATGTATCTATCCCGCAAACAAGGATGACCTCTCCACGTGACCATCAGATTCAGGAAATGGGCACGAGAACTTTCTAACCCACAGATCCCGTTCAGATTTGCTAGTTGTCTCAATAATGTCCCTCATAGCAAAAAAAGAAAAATCCTGTCCAGGTTCAGGGGTCATGCTTTTGCCGTCTTTCCTAAGTGTCCGTGAACTTGAGATTTTTGATGACTACAAGCCAGTTATCTTACCCAGCATCTGTCAGTGTGAGTTTGTTGGCGGTTTCCTCACGATTAAATTCAGAAGATGCATTTTCTGCAAGAATATCTCGGACGTGATGCTCTGTTCTTTTTGCCTCTTCTCCGGTGGTATATGTCTTTGACTTGTTCCTTTATTAGTGATATGCATTCGATCATTTGAGTAAGGAGATTATCTGTCAGCCTTCTGCACTGTAAAGTTACTTTTTCCCCTTTGTAATACAGAATATTTTGTGGGAGGTACTTTGAGACTGTATAAGTGTCCTTTTCTCATCAACCTTTCACCCACTGGTTTGAACTTGTGTCATGACTGAGTAATTACTACTTGGATTGCTGCCAAACGGCAATCTAGTTCCATCATCTTTCCACAATCGTTAGTTGGCACTGTACTTTGCAGAAAAGCTTTCTCTTCTTCCTATTAAGTTTTTTGTAGGTCCCTATTTCATTCAATGGGGTATAACACAATTTTATTATTTCAGTGCTCCAGTTGTCTCAGATTTGGCCAGTGGGAGCCCTTTCAAGTTGGCTACTATATTTTTTCGATGTGCTCCCAGTGTTCTTTGATCATTTCCTTTCTTTCCAAGAAAGAAAGGAATTTTCTGTTTCCTTCCAAGATGGTTCAAGCTCATTTTCAGCTTTCCCTGATTTAGCCCTGGAATCAGCCATTTTCCCAAGAAGCCTCAATGCCCTGCCCAGTTGTGGTGGGGCCATCTCTGGTCTCCACCTTGCCCAGGGATTGCCATGCTGTCCCAGGGTCCAAGTGGCAGTCAGACCTCCTCTGGTAATGCCCTGCATCTTGGCCACCATCCTTGGTAAGTAAGGACAGCGCTAGGCCCGGCAGAGATCATAGTCACTTGTTCAGACATTCCCAGTCAAATGTATTAGCTGAGTCAGACAAGATTGCTTATCTTTAGTGTCCAGATATTTATCAGAAGCTGTCATATCAACAAAAACAAAATGAGCCTTGTGGTAATAGTCGAATCTGCATTGGTCAGGGGAAGCTTTTTTGGAAGGGTAGATTTAAAACCCGCCCCTGAATTCCCAGAGAGAAGTGAGCTGGTATGTAGAGTGTGGAGGACCCACAGGGCGCTGAGAGACTGAAGCTGTTTGGAGTTTGTGGGCTGGGGTGTTGGCACGCTTTAGAGGTCCTGAACCTAGAAGTGAAGGGGAAGCAGAAGGCCTCATGGGCAAGTGATTGCTCTTCACGCACGCTGACGGCTGTGGAAATTGACAAATACCCACAATGCCTAGCACTTCCGTGGTTTTCGGTACCTTACAAAAGTGTTCCTGTGAAATCAACTCTGCGATGGTGGAGCAGTGGCTTCTATGGGGTTTGTCTGCGTTCCGGAAATAGTTCCCTGGGTTAATCAGTAACCGGCAGGGCAGGGCAGGGCGCGCTTTCCTCGCTTCCTGCTTTCATCAGACCCCTCCAGGTCCCAGGTGGCCCGTGCTCAGGCCAGGGACCCTGCTTTACGGCAGAGGCAGAAACTAAAATGAAACCACTGGAAAATACACCCAGTGATTCAAGTTTGGAAAAAAAAAAAAAAAAGATTCTTTCCTGTTGCTTCTTAAAGAAGGGATGGAGGTGTAAAGGGGTGGAGAGTGGAAAAATATTTTTATTTTGGAGTATGGGAGTGGGGAAATGCTGTTTTCCTTACAAATTACAAAAATAAAGCCGGGCTGGACAGGATATGCAGCAGTCCCTGTTGCTGATTTCCACCAGCCAGGAAGGTACTAAAAGGGGCAGGAAGTGTGACTTGAAGGGGGTGGAGCTGGGTAATGAGGCTCCGATGCTTTCTACTCATCAGGTCAGGCAAGTGCAGCCTGACCAGAGCTCCAGGCCAGCAAGGGCTCCCTGGGCGGGCGCTGGGTCAAACTGGGAGGCACTGGGATCTCAATGCCTCTTTATGTGGTTCCCAGTTTGGCCTCATAGTCCACAGGCTAAGTGAGGGCCTAAGACGCCTTCTGTTTCTTTATTTATTTTTAATTTTTCAATTTACTTTTTCATTGGAGTGTAATTGCTTTACAATGTTGTGTTAGTTTCTGCTGTAAAAACAACATGAATCAGTTATATATGTACATATATCCTTTCTTCTTGAACCAGCCTCCCACTCACCCCCCGACGCCCCATCTCAGGCCTCTAGGTCATCACAGAGCATCGATCTGAGCTCCCTGTGCTATGTAAGCAGCTTCCTACTAGCTTGCTGGCTTTACACACGGTGGTTCATACATGTCAGTGCTATTCTTCTGTTTAAATCGGAGCTCTCCCACCTTCTGTGAGTGGGGACAAGTTGCTTGACCTTACGTGCCTCAGTTGCTTCATCTGTCAAATGGGCATTTTAGTAGCAACTGCTTTCTAAGGTTGCTGTGAATCAAGTGAAATAATGCCCCTGACCAGCTTAGAACCTGCCAAACACTTAATCCTCATTAGCTACTGTTGGGATTGCTGCCGTGTGGCGTGGGATACTCAGGGCAAGCCCTGTGTTCAAGGGCTCACAGGTCTAGGCCGAGGTAAGGATGACTCACAGAAGCTCACCGCTTACCAGCAGGGCTGCCTCCCCAAAGATGGTTCCGCTTGCAGAGGGTGAGTCAGGCCTTTTCAAACCAACCCGACTGAAAATTGAGAGTAACAGTGTCTCAGTGTCAGGTGGATAACCTGCCTTAGCAGGAAACCCACAGGGCTGTCTCTTGCAGACACTTTGTTTTTTTCCTGGCACCAGACCACTCACAGGGACTTGGAAAGACTAGAGCTGGCCTTGAAACTGTGTGTCGTCTTTGGGAACAAATGGTTCTCCCTTCACACCAGGCACATCCCAGGTGTTCAGTAACCACTTACAGCCAGTGGTTACCTTGTTAGACTGTTTGGATACTGTTTGCTTTTGTCCCTTAGTGACTCTTTGTGAGCCGGTGGAGTATAGCCAGTCAGGCTCTCCTGTCCATAGGATTTCCCAGGCAAGAATACTAGAGTGGGTTACCGTTTCCTACTCCAGGGGATCTTTCTGACCCAGGGATGTCTCCTGCATTGCAGGAGAATTCTTTACTTCTGAGCTACCAGGGAAGCCCCAGGACATTGGTACCACTTGTTTTACAGATGAAAAATGTGGGTCACCATCACACGGAAGTCACAGGACTGAGATCTGACCCTGACCTGTCCACTTAGAACATGTGCATTACCGCTGGAGGGGGCTGGTGTACATTTATTGGCTACCTTCGGGGTACAAGGTGCAATGCTAGATGTTTCAGATAGTTCTACATGTTAACATGTGTAGCAATGTTAGCAGAAGTTTGTCTCGGTGGAGTAAGGCAAAATGCAGCGATGACTGTAAGACAGCATAGGTACATGATAGAGGCAGCGCATATTATGGATTTAAGGGCAGTTTTGAATTCGCCAGTGTGGGCTTTGTGGAGATGGCATTTGAACAATCTGTAAAGGGCTGCCTGACTATTACCAGGCAAGACTTCTCCTGGGCTCTGGCGTCACATATCTAATTGCCTATCTGGCATCTCTTGGGATATCCCAAAGATACCTTAAATTCAATAGACATGAAACCAATCTCAGTATTTTTCCTCTCTCTCTCTCAAGTAGAAGTATAGCTGATTTACAATATTGTGTTACTTTCAGGTGTACTGTATAGCGATTCAGCTATACATATACACATAGTTATATATACATAGATATGTACATATTAAGTCTTTTCTATTATAGCTTATTACAAGATACTGAGTATAGTTCCCTGTGCTATATAGGAAATCCTCGTTGTTTATCTATTTTATATACAGGAATGTGTATCTGTTAAGCCCAAACTCCTAATCTATTTATCCCCACCCCCGCAACTGACTTTTCCCCTTTGGTAAGTTTGTTTTCCTCATCCGTATGTCTATTTCTGTTTTGTAAATAAGTTCATTTGTATCATTTCATTTTAGATCCCACACATTAGTGCTATCATATGATATTTGTCTCTCTCTGACTTACTTCGCCTAGAATGGTCATCTCTAGGCCCTGGGCAGCATCACGGATGAACCCAGAGATGATCACACTAAGTATTTCTCCTCTTAAACCTTCCACATTCTCTGTTGCAGAGTGACATTACCACCCACTTGGTCTGAAGAAGGACAAAAGGAGGTCACAGAGCAGTCTGAAGAGGGAAGGGAGTCAGACATTCAGAAAGAAGAGTGGTGCCCTCTGTTTTTCTCTCTGGGGTGGGGGGCAAAATCATTTGCTGGGATCAATGAGTGTGGAAGTGAGGGTAGAAAAATCTGAAAGTGCTCCCATGGAGAATGAGAAACGCTGATGGAGAAGGAACAACAAAAAAGACAGAGACTGTTTGAAAGCTCTGGTGAAGTGATAAACCATAAATCTATAATGGTATTATTATTATGATGACTGGGTACCATTCGGCCGGGGGCTTCTTAGAAGGCTCAGTGGTAAAGAATCTGCCTGCCAAGCAGGAGACGTGAGTTCGATCCCTGGGTCAGGAAGTTCCCCTGGAGGAAGAAATGGCAACCCACTCCAGTATTCTTGCCTGGAGAATCTCAGGGACAGAGGAGCCTGGCAGGCTGTAGTCCATGGAGTCTCAAAAGAGTCTGACACGACTTAGCGACTAAACAGCAACTATTCAGCCCAGTCCTGAATTTTTGCCAGGTGAGCAAACAAGAAGAGGGAGGCAGTGAGACCTGTCTGCAGTGAAGTGGTTGGGAGCTGCGTCTGGGAAAGAGTGGGCCCCGAGAGTGGACATTCTTGGGAGACAGAGCAGGGATGTGGAGCGTGGTGGGCGGAGGTGGACCCTCTCGTTGGGGAGCACACATCTGCACAGACGTGACCTGTGTGTGGCGTGGATGTTGAAGGCTTCCTCCCTGGGTGGAGACCTTCTGTTCTCTTTTGGCTACATTGAGAACTGTTTTGTAGAATGACCGTTGGCTCACCTGCAGTACTGAAAACCAGAGATATTTTGGTGTGTTTCGAGCACATGTGTGGAGGCTGTAAGTCAATTTCTCTGTCAGCTTATGGTTGTGATTCAGAGGTTAAATCGCCCTGTTTCAGGTGCCAACGTAGTTTGTGGTCAGAAACAGGGAGATTTTTTGTAAAGGAGGTCTGGTAATGTCTTCTAAAAGGGTATAGAAAACATCCCTAATAAGAAATTTGTAGGTGTGCAGTGGTGAATATGCAAAACGGTAGTTTGGATAATTCTCAGTATGGGAAACTGGCTCTGCGGTACTTAGAGGTATTTAGACTTTTAATTTCATATGCAGTTGTATTCCATTGATGAGGAAATCTATTCACCTTTGGCCTCCCAGTTTTCCCATGACTCAGTTGTTTAGTAACCATATGAAATCTGAAAGGCCGTTGGCTAATGATTCTAAGTATATGTATTACTACATACACTTACCTGCATAAAAAGTATCCTAGGATAATAAAAAATAACTGATTCTTGACTCACAGACTTAGAAAATGAACTTATTGTTGCCGTGGTGGGTGGGTAGGGGGGTGGGGGGAAGGGATAGTTAGGGAGTTTGGGATGGACAGGTATACACTGCTCTATTTAAAATAGATAACCAGCAAGGACCTACTGTATAATGCATGAAACTCTGCTCAGTGTTATGTGGCAGCCTGGATGGGAGGGGAATTTAGGGGAGCATGCTATGCTATGCTATGCTAAGTCACTTCAGTCGTGTCCGACTCTGTGTGACCCCATAGACGGCAGCCCACCATACATATATATGTGCATATGACTGAGTCCCTGACAGTCCCTGAAACTGTCTTAGTACTGTTAATCGGCTATACCTCAATACAAAATAAAAAATTTTTTAAAAATTTAAAAAATAAATAACTGATTCTTAAGTTCTGGAGATTCTTATTCAGTAGTTCTAGGATGCGGCCAGAGAATCTTTTTTTTTTTTTGATTCTCTGGATAATTGCACATACAGGTTGGGGTGCTGCTATAGGTGAAGAGAAAGTATGGCAAAGTATAACTGTGTGTTATTAGCATTGGTATCTCATTCTACGTAAGGCCTTGAACCAGTGTGATGAGGATAAAGATGATGATGATAACAGTCATGGTGATGGTGATTTTTAATTTTCAATTCCAACTTCCTCTAAGTTCACATAATTTTGAACTGAAATTCTTATTTTTTTCCAAAAGGTACATAAAAGTCAATATGAGGAGCATAGGATGTCATGTAAGAGGAACTTACATTTTGGGAAGGACTACTGTATATCCAGGAGAAATCACCACTAAAAATTGCTATATTATATTCCTACGAGTGTATCCCCACTCGTGTGTTTTCCCTTTCCTCACAGCCACCATCCTCAACAGAGCAGTAGCTCTGGCCACTGGCTTCCTTGCCTTCGTGTGTGGAGTGGTGCTTGGTTCATGACGAAACATAGCCATTCAGGACTTTTCAGTAACCCTGCAAACAAGCCCAGTGTCTAGTGGGGCATTTGAGAGCCTCCAGCAAGACCTGGATTCAAATCTTGGTTCCCAGATTCAAATCTGGGGGCTTGGGTGACCTGGACACTTTTTTAATGTACCTTTGTAAGCTAGGCTTTCCCTCATCTCTAAAATGGGGATAGTAATACTTAACTGACAAGGGCGATTGTGAGGGTTTGCGATGAATATATTAATATGCGAACTATCCAGTCTGTGCTTCTTAACACTGGCTGACTCTTATGAAGCTGCCCCATGTTGATACGTGAATCAGTTGCTCTGTCCACATCAGCAAAGAGGCCTTTCTTAGTTCTGCTTTGGCCATAAACACCAGCGCTTACCTTGCCTGACTTGGCTTGCAGTCTTCTGTCTACGTAAGTGATCCCGCCCTACCCTGTAAACTCTTTCTCTACCATAAAGCTTTCGCTTAGGAACCCATCTAATAATGATTTATGAACGAGTTCACCTAGTTGGCATTTAATCACCCACTGCCTTCTGATCTCTATTGCAGTCTTTTGTTATGATAATTATAGTATTATTAGGTAGCTTTATGTAATTTATGTCTCATGCCCCCAGTTAATTTACTAATTCCTCGAGGGTAGTGATCATGTCTTACACATCTTTGAATTCTCCTCAGCACTTAGCACACAGTTCCTCGTAATAATGTGTGTTGAATAAATATTTGGTGGTACCCTGGATGAATGGATATCGCAGACAGTACATCCATAGGGGGAGAGGGTCCAGTGGTTAGAACTGTGAGAGAGGGTTAATGGGTGAAAACGGACTCGAGTTGGCTTTTGTCGGGAGGGTGACATTTATGTCCGGCTGGCACGTGGCTTTGTGAGGAGAAGCCGCAGCCTGCACAGGCATATTTAAAACAAATGATGCAGCTGCAGAAGCAATGGGGCAGGGCACCACTGTGATTGGCTTCTGTGACACAGCCTCCAAGTTAAGCCCTGTGCTTATCAGCAACTTCGCTCCCAGGCTTTTGCCTGCCCTCTTACCACGCTGTGACCCACCGTCTGTGATGCTGTAACTGGGAACTGATGTTTGGCGGGGCTGCTGGTGGAAGATCTTTAGGTTTGCCTCTAAGTGAACATGCCTTTATTTCCTCTTCATCCTGAAGGAAATTTTCACTGTATTTAACATTTAAAAAGAGCAATTATTTTCTTTGGGTGCTTTTTAAAATTTATTTTAACTTAATTGTTTTGGTCCCGACACACAGCATGCGGGGATCCTAATTCCCCAGCCAGGGACTGAACCCGCACCCCACGCAGTGGAAATGCAGAGTCCCAACCATTGGACCGCCAGGGAAGTCCTACTTCAGGAGCTTTAAAGGCATCTTTTCCATCATCTTCTGTGTTCCATGGTTTCTGCTGAGTAGTCACTATAAGGCTTCTGGGTTTTGTGTTTTTTGAAGATCATGAGCTTTTTTTTTCTTCTTTAAGAACCTGTTTTTCTTCCGCTGATTTTAAGATTTTTCTCTATGTTTTTGGTTTTCATCAAAGGTACTACATTATGCCTAGGTGTGGCTTTATTTATAGTAGTCAGTTTGGGATCTGTAGTGAGTATAAGAGAATCCCAGGGATGGCAGAGCCTGGTGGGCTGCTATCGTCGGGGTCACACACTGAAGTGACTTAGCAGCAGCAGCAGTGAGTATAAATTTGTGGTTAGATGGTAATTGATCACTGTCTCTTGAAATATTGCTTCTGCCTCATTCTTCTCTCTTATCTTTGTAGAACTTCCAACTACCAATATTTAGATCTTTTGGGCTTCCCTCGTAGCTCTGAAATCATCTACCTGCAATGCAGGGGACCCAGGTTTGGTTCCTGGGTTGGGAAGATCCTCTGGAGAAGGAAATGGCAACCCACTCCACTATTCTTGCCTGGAGAATCCCATGGACAGAATCCCACGGACAGAGGAGCCTGGTAGGCTACATATAGTCCATGGCGTCACAAAAGAGTCAGACACAACTTAGCTACTAAACCACCAGAACTTTTTAGGTCTAAAGTACAATCTATCAGTGCTATGGATTTTTGATCCTTTATTACGCATATCCCATTCTTTTGTCTCAGTGCTTTATTCGTGTCTGTTTTATCTTCTGGTTCACATTTTTCCCCCAGTGATGTCTAATGTGTTGGTAAACTCATCCACTGAATTCTTACTTTGAAATGATCAGTAGTTATCCTTTAGTGTAGAATTTCCAGTTTTACAGTGTTCAGTTCTCTGAAAAAATTTTCCGTCTTGTCTTTTATTTCCTGTGTTAAGCATACTTGTTTAAAGGCTGTCTGGAAACATTGGTGTCTGTGTATCCGTTAGTTCTGTCTAAAGTCTGCGTATGTGTCCCTATTAGTCCGTTTCTATTGTTTACTACTTTCCTTGGTTTTCTATTTTGTTGTCTTCCATCCTCGGATTCCTAGCTGTATTGATTGAATGCTGGCCATTGTATCTGAAAAGTCCCAGATAGAATATAAATCTTAGGATAATGTTATCTTTCCTCAAGATATGTTTTGAGGTGACTTCAGGTAGTTCCAGATCATTTCAATTTGATCAAGGCTTGAGATTAATCAAAAAGCCAGGCTTTAGTGTTTGAGGCTAGTCTATTTCCATTTCGTTTTACACCTTACACGACTTTCGTGTTTGGGAGTGGGGAGTTCCCAGGACTCCCTTTGCCTAGCTGGCTCCTGACTTCAGTTCTTATGCCTTTTCCTAGCTGGCTCCTGACTTCAGTTCTTATGCCCCTGGTCACTGGAAGTGTCCATAGCCCTGCTCATCTTCGAAGGCCTGCAGCTTCCTCTCTGGGTTCAGCAGTTGCTTCTAGGCTTGGAGAAGAGCAGCCCCAAATATCAGGCTTACCTTCCTGCATTCCTTCCTTCCCCCAGATCTTGCCTCCTAATTCTTTACCACCTCGTTAGTTCTCTGATGTTTCTAACTGTATTTTGAAAAACACGCTTTGTTCAGGTTTCCTAGTATTTCACTAGGGGAGTTAGGTCTGAATTACCTACCATGCCATTACCAGAAGCAACCCCCCTCTCTCAGCCCAGAGTTTTATTCTCTAAATCCAGCAAGGACATTAGAAGTCTCTGGTACTGAACATTAACATGATATAAGTGGTGTTTTAGGATGATTAACATGTCAGTGGTATGCAAATCAGAGAGGGGTTGGGAAAGTCTCTGTAAGTAGAACAGTTAAAAGACCATCTGAGTGTTTTCTGCAGCAAGAGGAAGGCAGATGTTAGGGTTTCTGAGCCCGGGCATTGCAGACAGACTTGAACGAGAGTCTGGGTTCCCGGGCAGTTCCCCAACCTATCCCCTCATCTGAAATATGGGTGATAAAGTCCCTACCTTCTGGGGTTGAAGAGAAGTGAGAAGCTCCCAGAAAACCCTGGTTTCCATGGCTAGCATTTAGTAAGTGCTTAGTAAGTGGCCTACTATTCTAAGAGCCAAACCGCAGTTATTTAGGTTAAAATTCAAGATCTCGGTTAATGGCACTAATCAGGACCAGAGTCAGCATTGTCAGCCTCATGGGGGGCGTGAGTTTGTTCCTTGAAACACAGTGGACAGCTCTTGTGCCTTCATGTAGCAGCCCTGGTGTCCGTAATATTCTAAATACTTGCCGTGCACTGAATTGATTTATAATCAATGCCATGGTTTCAAAGATGATCCCAACCCCAAATCTCAAAGATGTTAGGATAGCTGATTTTTCAAAGTCAAGCTTGAGGGTAGATGCGTCATATTTTAGGTTTGAAAGTGTGGTCACTCAGTCGTGTCCGTCTCTTTTGCCACCCCGTGGACTGTAGCCCGTCAGGCTCCTCTGTCCATGGAATTCTCCAGGTGAGAATACTGGAGTGGGTAGCCATTCCCTTCACCAGGGGATCTTCCCGACCCAGGGATCAAACCTAGGTTTCCTGTATTGCAGGCAGATTCTTTACCATCTAAGCCGTCAGGGAAGCCCATGTTTAGGTTTATAGAAGCATAAAATTTAAGTTTTTCACATTTAACGCACCGTGTACAGGAAATGAAGCTTACAAAAAAAGTTAAATCAGATTATGAGCCTTTATGTTACAAAAGGATTCCTAGAGTCACAGATAACCTTGGAAATTATCTTTGTGAAACTTCTCCTTTTTCTAGATGATTAAAGTGTCCACCGGAGAGATTGAGTGACTGACCCAGGGACGCACAGTAGTTAACAAAGTCAGAGCTGGAACACAAAGTCCAGGTTCCTGATGTATTTCGGTCCTCTTGGCAAAAATAGCACCTCTTTGTCTTCCCTGTCGAGTTCCCTGACTTTTTCAACTCTGTTCAGGTTTCCTGTGGCTTGAGTGTTTCTGCCCAAGGGAAACGTGCATCAGAGAAGGAAGACCCAGCTAGCTCCTTGAATTTCACCAATGGAAGCTGGAAAGCACGTGCCTCGTAGGCCTGTGCTAGATCAACGTTGAGTTCCACCTTCCCTTCCTTTCACAGATGCAAACCCAGCCTCTGATAGTCATGAGAAATCTATGTCAAATGGCGACCTTTTTATTCTCGATCATGTGGCAAGACCACTGGTAATTCATTACCTGTTTAGTGTGTGGGAGGGGGAGCCAGGCTCTAAAATCGAATAAGAAAGAGGAAGTGCTTCCGTGTAAAAGGGTTAGCTTTCATTGTGTATCATCGGGGATGTCCTAGCTGTTAAAACACACACACACACACACAACACCATGGAACCTGAAGTAAGTGAAGCACTTGATAATAGAGTTTTCCCTACTCTGATCAGATCCTTGCTGTATTTGCTTTTCCTAAAAATCTGCTTATAATTTATGACAGTCCTGACTAAAGATTTAGAACAGTTTCTATATGTGGGATTTCCATAGAGTTTGGCTAGGTGAGCGGTAAACGTTGAGGTTTGGCTGAGCAGCATCCTTGTTAGAAAGACGTATGTAAATGGACTGGGTCAAAAGATAGATGACGCCGCAGAACACGACGCACAGAGACTAGTGGAGGGGGGCTGTCTGCCGGGACGACCAGACTTTGTAGCAAGAAGAACCAGACTCTTCGCAGAAGAACCAAGTGAGTCTGGAGCCTTGCTCTTCAGAGTGTGATCCAGTGACCTGTGAGCTTGTTAGAAATTGAGAATCCCAGGGCTCACCTAGACCTCCTGAATCGAGATTTGTGTGTATGTTAACGTTGGTGGAGCCCTGGTCTAGGTTTTATAATCAGCTCTTATCTTTACTGTTCACAACACTGATAATATCATTGGTTGGTATAAATCTCTAGTTTTCTCTTCACTCTTGGGATGATGATCAAAATCCTAAGCATGGTTTTGCAGGCCTGTGGGGTCAGCCTGCCTCTGACATCACCCTGTTGCTGACTGCCTTCTGCAGCTGGTCCTCCTGCCCTCGGGGTCTTTGCACTGTCTGCTGTCCCATCTTCTTTAACTGTAGACAGAGCAGGAGACCTGTCACCTGACTCAGAGCATCTTCTGCATTAAGTTTCCTAGGGTGGCCATAACAAAATACCACAAACTGTGTGACTTCAACAGGAATCTATTCTCTTACAGTTCTGAAAGCTGGAAGCCCCAGGTTAAAGTGTTTGTAGGGCTGTTCTCCCTCTTAAACCTCCAGGGTAGGGTCGTTCCTGGCCTCGTCCAGTTTCTGGTGGTTGCACGCAGTACTTGGCTTGTGGCTGCATCATTCCAGTCTCTGCCTCTGTCCTCACATGGCTATCTTCCCCCTGTGACTGTGTCTGCACGTGGGCTTCTCTGTGTGTGTGTGTATGTATGCTCAGTGACTCAGTTGTGTCTGACTCTATGCCAGTCCCTATAGGCTTTGTGGCTTCCCTGGTGGCTCAGAGGGTAAAGCGTCTGCCTGCAATGCAGGAGACCTGAGTTCAATCCCTGAGTCAGGAAGATCTCCTGGAGAAGGAAATGGCAACCCACTCCAGTACTCTTGCCTGGAAAATCCCATGGACAGAGAAGCCCGGTAGACTACAGTCCATGGGATCACAAAGAGTCGGACACGACTGAGCTACTTCACTTCACTTCATAGGCTGTGTAGCCCACCAGGCTCCTCTGTCCATGGTATTCTCCAGGCAAGAATACTAGAGTGGGCTGCCATTTCCTCCTCCAGGGGATCTTCCTGACCCAGGGATCAAACCCACATCTTCTGTGCCTCCTGCATTGCGGCAGATTGTTCCACAGAGCCACCTGGGAAGCTGCCTCTATCTGTCTGTGTCTGCATTTCCCTCTTCTCCAAAGGCATTAGGTTCCTGTGAGCCTCTGATCACATTTTCATCAACTCATTGATATGTAATCTTGTTTTACATGCTTCTGTTTTAAAGACTCCATATTTATTACATCTTGTAGACAACAAGCAGTAACTCGTGCCTGAAGGAAGTTTATCTCACACACATATTTTCTCTAAAAGTCACGTCACAGCCTTCTTGCACTTAGAGATGGTTGACAGCGTTTCAGACAGCCCACTCTGGGGGCCATTTTAAATGGCAAAATCACTGACAAAAAGGCAGGAAAATGTGAAAAATGTTGCACTGGATAGACTGTGAAAAGGACATGTATTTATAGTGTGAGAGCTGAAATAAGAAGGCAGGATGTCACCGGTTTGACCTTAGTTGGGAGCGTGTGGACCGGCTGACTCAGGATTTCCACATCTCTGGGCATGTCTGTGAAGGGCCAGGGAACACCCCAAGGATCAATTTGGGTGATAGAAATACTTAGTGAGTAGGTACGTTTGCAAATATGAAATCCTCGAATAATGAAGATTGATTGTATTTCCCCACACAGGCTTTAAAGATACAAAGTTTTTTGCCTTATTTCAGGTGACCATTTTTTCCTAAATGGGTTGTTTGTAAAAAAAAAAAAAAAAATAGGGGAGGAACATGTTATAAATTACAGATGGAAAGCAGGGGCATATTTCCGTGTTGCTGAGCTAAGGTAGGGCTGCAGAGGTTCCTGGGCCACAGCGGTTCTGCTTTCATCTTATCCCTTCAGAAGAGCTGTCACGTTATATCCATGCCTCCTCGCCCCTCTCTACTGCCCAGACCTCTGTGTCTTGAGATCTTTTTAAGAAGGAGGATCTGCAGGGTCAGCTGGGCAGAGCCTTCGCTATGCTTGGTCACCCGGTGGATCTAATGTGGACAGCTTTACCCCATGCTTCCAGAACTCTCTCCTTATCATTCTGTACACAGGAGGCACCCTGGGCTGTGGGAATTGTCTTGTCCCCTGTCTCCTGCTAGACCAGGAATCCCTAGGTGGCAGGGACCATCTCCTTCCTTCCTGTTCCTGGAGCATCACTCTTGATACATGGCCTGTGAATGGAGGAGTGAGTGATCGGAACAGCTTGAGACCCATTCAGAGCAGCCATGTGAGGCTCCCTGTGGCTCTTCCACGTCCTTTTGGGGTGTCCCTGTGGTTCCTCTTATTCCTGAAGCCACCAGATGAGTGGACAGGGCCAGCCTGCCGTGGTGACCCCATCTTGGCTGACCTTCAGAACTGGTCCTTGTATTGCACCTCTCTTGGAGGGCACGGCTGCATTTAGGTTTTGTAGGATTATCCAAAGACCTATGAGAGCTGGAGTTCCTGCTCTCAGTGAAGTTACTCTTTGGAAAGAGGAGAGGGTGGGCACAGCTGAGAAGTTTCCGTTTAAAAAGGTAAGAGTTAGTAAGAATAAACACAACCTTAGAATAGCTGCCCTATAGCAATGTTTGATTTTCCAATGAGCAGTACAAGATCGTGGGCATTGTGGGACATGGAGGAGGAGGGATTCTTGCAGCTGGCATGTCTGGGAGGCCTTGTGGGGAGGAGGGCGGAGATTGGATCTTGGAGAATGGCTCAGGATTGGCAAGGCTGGGAAAGAGGAGCAAGGAGGAGGCGGTGTCTGTGACAGGGAGTGGGTCAGAAGTAGGGAAAAGGTCCGAGGGAAAGGCAAGGGCTAGCCTTAATTCTAGAGTCAAAATAGGCTTTACGGGCAGAGAGTGCAGCTCCAGGTGGCTCATAGTGATGCTTGCCCTCTGGTGTAAGCTGTGGGCTGGGCACAGAGGAGACAGGAAGTCCTTTGCGAGCTGGAAGAGAGCGTTACTGAGACTGTGATCATCCTAGCCCAAAGTCATCGGAGCAGAATATCCAGAGCTCATTTCTGGAGGAGAAAATGAGCCAAGGATAGATGAGGCAGCCAAGGGTTGAAAAGAGCGTCGTGTCCTACCGTCCATGATGTCCTGTGGAATTGGAGACTTGGTCGCCGTTGTCTCTGCTCTTGGATCGAATGCAGACTTGTGTGTAAATAGGCTGAAGATGAATGAGTGATCCCACTCTGGGTATATTTAGGTGGGCAAGGGATAGACTGTGTAGAAATGCATCTGGAAGGAGGGGGGAGGGGTGTTTTGTGGGCTGGTGGAGGAAAGGTGACCCCAGGTCAGAGGGGGCCGGTGGCAGTGAAGAAGGATCCTTGAGGGAGCACTCTGAATAAGAGATGCTTTCACATAAAAGTGATGCTGAAGCCAGGAGACAGACTACATTAGGAGGGGATGGCTAATTGGTGAAAGACCTTGAAACCAAATGAACCTGATACCTTAAGAGCTTGCCCAAACATGCCTGTGTTGGGATTTCGAAGCTTGTCAATAACTCAGATATCCCAAAGGAATGGCTGTGTCCACCCTTGGCTCTTAAATAAAAGATGATGCCAAAGGGTACTTGTAAAACACTGGTCCTCTGGGTACCTGATACACTGAAGGTATCTGCCGTAAACACAGCCGGGTTGGGAGGGGGTAAAACCCAGCCTTAGGGTTTCCCAGGTGGTACAGTGGTAGAGAATCTGCCTGCCGATGCCAGAAACACAGGAAATGCAGGTTTGATCCCTGGTTAGGAAGATCCCCTGGAGAAGGGAATGGCAACCCACTGCAGTATTCTTACCTGGATAATCCCATGGACAGATGATCCTGGCAGGCTACTTCCATAGGGTCACAAAAAGTTGGCTGCAACTGAGCACGCATGCGCAAAACCCAGCGTTAGGTATCCGAGCCCTCTGACTGGCTGCGTTTCTTCATCATGGGACCCTCTTAGCTGAGAGCCGGCGTGGCCCTCACACACCATCGCCCCACGGAGACAGCCCCTCGGGAATGAGTGGGGCAGGATGCTCCAGGGCAAAGCCCCTAATATGCTCTCATAGCCCCCCAGCCCCCGGGTACACATAAGCTATGCGATTTTGAGAAAGAGGAGTATACAGTTGGTCAGGCATGGTGTCAGACTTCACCTGCGGACATGACAGTGAGCAGCAGAAATGCCTGATGTTGTGTTTGCTCTTCTAGAAAGACACCATGCCGGTGGAAAGGATGCGTATGCGCCCGTGGCTGGAAGAACAGATCAACTCAAATATGATACCAGGGCTGAAGTGGCTTAGCAAGGTAAGTGTGTGCATGTGTGTGTGTGTGTATGTATGTATGTGAGTGTGTGTATGTGTCTGTGACAGAGAGATCCCTACTAAAAGCAGCTGCGTGTGGACTGCCCCAAGTAAAATTGTTCTTTGTGTTCAAAATAGTATGCTTATTTATTACAAAAACCAACCAAGCAAAAGTGATTATGAAAATATCAAAGAATCATAAAAAAGATTTATCATCACTTCAGACTGTAGCCTCGACCCTGAGTTAAGGCTCTGGTCTCATGGATGACTGTTGTGGGAAGCATCTGGCTGTATTTCTATTCAGTGCTTCTTACCCTTCTCCATCTCTGAATATTCTTTCTTGCTTCTCCTTGTTTTCTAGGGTTGGAGGACATGGAAACTCTAGGGCTTTCTATTGGGAAAGGAGCATATTGATTTTCTTTTCAGTATTCTCTACGTAAAGACAACTTTTGTTTTTGTCTTAAAAAACTTATTTTACTTTTATTATGAAACCCTGTTTGTGTGCCTACCTGTCCGAAAAAAGCAGTATTCTGTCATTTACAACCCCCTCCTACATATGTACATAAATACTTTTTTACTTTTATCAACCTCAAAACCCTCAGTTTAGTCGATCCTTACTCTTAGGGGATGAATCAGGAAGCCATTGGATGTAAACATAAAGAACGCCTGGAAACATTCAGTTATAATCTAGAAAAGCAATGACTACAGCATACTTTCTTTAAGACAGCCCAAGAGAAATTTCTCTCCCACTACTAGGAGTATTACGGTTCTTCTGAGAAGAAGAACTTGCTTCTGAGCAGGTGTCTTTTTCCTCCTCTACCTCCCCGTGTTTTTAATCTTAAGGACACGATGAATAATTTAGCAGGTCAGGCTTTACCTTTGCATCACGTGCCAAGAGCTGACAGCCAGATTGTGGCCGCTCCTAACAAGTGTACAAAATATTGTTCAGCCTAATTTTTGTATGAATATTGCTCCTTACTTCATTTTTATCTTCACAGATATCTCTCAATCTTATTTCTTTTTTCTTCCTCCTCGTTTACCTATTTTTTCATTTATTTTAAATGTAGTGGTGTATTATATTTGAATGTATCTATTTAAATAAGTCCCTTCTGAAACAAGATGGCATAGAAGTAAACAGAAATATTTTAAGTAAAGCATATGCTCATTTCAAATGACCTGTCCTATATTCTAAGGTCTTGGGGCAAATGATATATTTTTCCAGCCTTGCTGTGTCTGTAGTATTTTAGGTTTGTATCCTGGAGGGGCTTTGTAATTAGCCTCTTCCAAAGAAACAAGTCATCAGTTCAGTTCAGTCACTCAGTCATGTCTGACTCTCTGCGACCCCATGGACTGCAGCACGCCAGGCCTCCCTGTCCACTCCCAGAGTAGGTCTGGTCCATCGAGTCAGTAATGCCACCCAATCATCTTATCCTCTGTCATCCCCTTCTCCTCCCGCCCTCAATCTTTCCCAGCATCAGGGTCTTTTCAGGTGAGTCAATTCTTCCCATCAGGTGGCCAAAGCATTGGAGTTTCAGCTTCAGCATCAGTCTTTCCAATGAATATTTAGGACTGATTTCCTTTAGGATGGACTGGGTGGATCTCCTTGCAGTCCAAAGGACTCTCAAGAGTCTTCTCCAACACCACAGTTCAAAAACATTAGTTCTTCAGCGCTCAGCTTTCTTTATAGTCCAACTCTCACATCCATACATGACTACTGGAAAAACCATAGCTTTGACTAGACAGACCTTTGTTGGCAAAGTAGTGTCTCTGCTTTTTAGTAAGCTGTCTAGGTTGGTCATAACTTTTCTTCCCAAGAGCAAGCATCTTTTAATTTCATGGCTGCAGTCACCATCTTCAGTGATTTTGGAACCCCCAAAAATAAAGTCACTGTTTCCACTGTTTCCCTGTCCATTTGCCATGAAGTGATGGGACCAGATGCCATGATCTTAGTTTTCTGAATGTTGAGTTTCGACAAGTCATCAGGTAGATTTTTCTGTCATATTGCAGACAAGGAAATCAAGGCTCATGGGTTTAGGAGGATTATATCCTGAAGAACTGGTAATATTGCCTATATTGATTTGGGATGTGAAATTAAAGCAGATGTTCCTGATTTCTGAAGAAAGTCAGTTGTTTGCCTTTGCTTTTTCCTTTTCAAAACCCACCCACCCGTTTTGGCTAGCTTGACACAGTGGTGTGCTTCCAACGTCACCACGTCTCCTGCAAGTGGGCTCTTAATACACTGCGGTTTGTTGTTGTCTGTAGTAGGTTGAGTGGTAGCCCCCCTCAAAGATATGTCCACATCCTGACCCCCAGGACCCGTGGTTGTGACCTTATTTAGAGAAAGGATCTTGGCAGATGTAATTAACTTAAAGATGTCGAGAGGAGATCATCCTGGATTACCTGGTGGGCTGACCCAGTGACAAGGGTTCTTATAAGACACAGAAGAGGGACTTCCCCGGCAGTCAAGTGGTTAAGATAATTCACCTTCCAGTGCAAG
Organism: Bos indicus x Bos taurus; assembly: GCF_003369695.1. Taxonomy (NCBI): domain Eukaryota; kingdom Metazoa; phylum Chordata; class Mammalia; order Artiodactyla; family Bovidae; genus Bos; species Bos indicus x Bos taurus. The sequence continues at coordinate 14,875,129 of NC_040102.1, read as the reverse complement.
GGTGGTCAGGGAGCCAAGAGCTCACATGCCTAGCAGCCAAGAAACCAAAACATAGAACAGAAGCAATATTGTAACATATTCAGTGAAGACTTTAAAATAATGGTCTGCATAAAAATTTAAAAAAAAAATCTTAAAAAAATAAAGGACACAGACGAGGAGACACCCACAGGGGGGAAGGCCAAGTGGAGAAGGAGGCAGGGACTAGAGTGCTGCAGCCGTAAGTCAAGAGCACCCGGACCTACTGGAAGCTGGAAGAGGCAAGGCAGGATTCTCCTTAGAGCCTTGCTGATGTCTTGATTTTGGACTTCTGGCCTCCACCGAAAAATAATAGGATCCGTTTCTGTGGTGCTAACCATTCAGTGGGTGGCAGTTTGTTATGACAGCCCAAGGAAGCGTACACTCCCTCTCAAAGCTACTTCTTCACCTGGGCTGTCCACCAAGATACCTTTTGCTCAAACCCCTGTGTCCCTGTATTTTGGATTTTGTTGTTCAGTCGCTAAGTTGTGTCCGACTCTTTTTCAAACCCATGGACTGCAGCACACCAGGCTCCTCTGTCCTCCACTATCTCTGGAGTTTGTTCAAATTCAGGTCCATTGAGTCGGTGAAGCCATCCAACCATCTCATCCTCGGTTGTCCCCTTCTTCTCCTGCCTTCGGTCTTTCCCAGCATCAGGGTCTTTAACGAGGCGTCAGCTCCTCACATCAGGTGGCCAAAGGATTGGAGCTTCAGCTTCAGCATCAGTCCTTCCAATGAATTTGTAGGGTTGATTTCCTTCAGGATTGACCGGTTTGATCTCCTTGCAATCCACTGGGCTCTAAAGAGGACCAGAAAGTGAATGGATTCTTCTTGGTGCAGCTGAACACTTAGCGCCCCTCAGGCAGTCCTTCGTGTGGAGCCTTACTCACCTGGCTCTTGGCTCCTGAGTGCCTTCTCTGGTGCAGAAGGACAGGAGACCTCCACCCCCTTGTTCTCTGCTGGGCTGAGCGTGGGCCAGGCTGAAAGACAGAGAGGGGGCAGTGGCTGCAGCAGATGGCACCTCCCAGGACGATGCTGTGCCTGCAGCTCCTGGGCTGCCTGAGGGCCCAATGCAGACGGAAACGCCCTGTGGCTGTAGTCACTGTAGATGTTGGGTGGCCTCGGGGCATTTCCTGTCTGTACCCACACCTCCCTAGAGCATCGGTTTATAGGTTTTCTGCTAACTTAGGCTTGCTGGCGTTCGGCTGTCTGCATAAATATTTCACTCAGACCCCACTGTTATTCCCTGCCCATTCATAAGCCCAAGAATCCCTACTTGTATTTTGAGTGGTTTGAGGTCATCCCCAATTCTCTTCTGCTGAAGGCTGTTGTGAGTCTTAGAAAACCTCTGCCACCCTCGGGGCTTTGTCTTTCCGGGTGCTCACGGGGAGGCACTCCAGGCTGGCCATGTACCAGGGCTGTCTTGACCATTGCTGAGAGCTCAGCGCCAGGCCTGACACCCTGGAGGCTCCAGGTAACATTGTGCTGAGAATGAATGCATGAAGGATGGCTACTTGAAGGGGAGGAACATCGATGACTCTGTATATGTTCTGTTAAGATAATCAGACTCAAGAACACTGGGTTGGCAATGGTCACATTGCTCTCAAACGGAGACTCCATCATACCCAGTGCATTCCTAGTGAGAGATAAATAGGTGGCCAATTAATGCCTTAAATTTGTTTCCATCTCCTGCTTCCAATACATGAAGGGGTGGGGAAGTGAATGAAAGTCTGTTGCTCAGTTGTATCCGACTCTTTGCAACCCTGTGGACTGGAGCTCACCAGTCTTCTCTGTCCATGGGATTTCCCAGGCAAGAATACTGGATTGGGTTGCTATTTCCTTCTTCCAGGGATCTTCCTGACCCAGGGATCGAACCTGCATCTCCTGCTTAACAAGCAGATTCTTTGCCACTGAGCCACCAGGGAAGATAGATAGGTGGCTAATTAACGCCTTGAATTTGTTTCCATCTCCTGTTTCCAGGAGGTGGGGGCTGATGGAACAGGTGCTCTGGATTCCTCTGGAGGAGCGATAAGGAGGTTTGCACAGCAGCATTGTACCTAGCTCCTGAACGTGGCTGTGGCTTGGGCCAGTTGCTTTTTATTATAAGTATTTGCAAATACACATAGTATGCTTGAATGATCTAACGACTAGAAAGAATAATGTAGCAAATTCCCTTCTAGATTTAAAACTCACATCTAGATTGGACAACTATTAATTGGGAGGTGACTAAAGCAACTCCCTGACTGGGTATATCTGTAAGACCCAAGAACATTTTCTTATGGATTCACAATACCATTACCAATTGGATAATCATAAATTAATCATAATTAGTCATCATTTAAAGTGCCATTACTGCCCTGTTCCTATTCAGAATACCTGACTATTCCTCAGATATCGTTCTAGGATTTATTTGTTCCATCAGAAGCCACAGCAGACCCCTAGGTTGTGTTTGGTTCCTGACTATGAGCAACGCCCGCTCCCTTTTTGCCATCTCTCCATTGGCTTGTTGAAGAGACCAGGTCTGATCTGGATTTGTCCTCATGCTTGATTTTGTGGTTTCCCTGGGCTGTTTCTTGAGGAAGGAAGGAGGCGGCATCCAGGTTCACTGTTCTCATCACTTCGATTGATTCCCACCCTGATTTATGAGGTTCCTGTTTCTCCGCAGAGGTCTGCCTGGACCCAGGCGCCAAGGCCCCCTCCCTGAGCCCTGGAGGTCATCGGGTAATTCCGACCTTTTCCTGCTCTGCACTTTGAAAGCAGGCTTGTACTTGTGTAAATATCAGGCCATCTCAGAACACAGTGAGAAGTCCAAACAAAAATAGCAAGCAACATTGGAACATCTTATAGATATTGGGGGAGTGGAGCAGCCGTGGGAGATAAGAAGGCTGGATTCCACTTGGAGGTCAAGCTATGTTTGTTCTGCGTTGCTCAAAATTATCTCAGATGTTCTCAACTTGAGCCGGGCTCATCTCTTCTGCCTGCAGGTGGGCAGAGGTCTCTACATCTGCTGTTGTGTTCAGTCCTTCCATACCCAGTGTGTATAGCCACCCTGGAAAAATGTCTGTTTAGGTCCCTGGCCCCTTTCAAGGGGATTCATGGTGGATGATTGCTAGGTTCAGTCATTACTTTCATGGTTTCGTGATTTGGGCATGATTTCTGGGAGACTAGGTTTGGAGGTGTGTGTGTGTGTGTTTGTGTGGTGTTGCTGTTGTTGAGTCACTAAGTTATGTATGCTTGCACATACACACACAGTTGAAAAGATCTGCCTATCAGAATCAATTTTGTGTCTCGAGATTGATTTCAGATTGTGTCACCCCAGATCTCCTTTGATCTATAAAAAAGTGCAAGAGTCTGATTCTTTAAAGGTCTGTATCTTTAAGCATAAACCTTTAGATTCTGCTTGTGTACTTCAGGAAAAATTCTTTCAGATATAAATTTATGGGTTTTTTTTTTTTTCCCCCTGGGAATGTTAAAAACTGCATTGAGTGATTTTGTGCTCTGATATTTGTCTACCATAAAAAATAAAGTTTCACTCAACCCTCTTCAGATCACCGCCCTTTTGAAACTGGCCAACCTGAAACCCCGTCCTCTCTCAGTGGACGATACAGTGTGAACACGGAGGGTTTTATGAAAAACCTCTCACTTTCAGTTCTTCTTTATTGACTACGTTTTATATACATGGAATTTTCCCCTTTAACAGTTCTGGGGAACCCTCAAATGTTCTGACATATTTTTAACTCAGGCTTTGTGGCTGGTTCTGTGGGAGGCATCAAGTCCCTTTTGGGTCGGTGGGGCCCGTTTGTATCTTTCATTGTGTGAAACCAAAGAGGTGGGAAATCCCTCCTGACATTTACTTTCCTGCTCCAGTGTATTGTGCAGAGATTTCCCCCCCCCCCTCCCTAGAAACGATCAGATCTACCTTGAGAGCTTTAAAAAAATACAGTTTTCTTGGTCTTTAATCTGCATGGAATCCAAGTCAGCAGATCTGTTGTAGGTCAGGAAATCTAAATGTAAACCCTGGGAGACAACTGGCAGTGTGAGTCAGTGATTGAATATGGGATCACATGACCTAGGTTCTGAGTTTAGATATTTACTAATATTACCGTGAGTTCCTTGAATGGATAATTTAAATCTGTTCCTCAGTTTCCTTAACTGTAAAGCGGAAACAGTAACATATACCCAGCTCCTTCGGGTGTTGCAAGAACCAAAACTGAGACCTTGTGAACATGCAAAGTAAACTGGGTTTCACATAAGTAGTTTTACTATTTTGTTTCCAAAGCACTAGTTTCTAGTCATACATTTGCCAGGGTTGATTTAAGCAGTTTTGAGTTGGGATGTAAGAGAGATGGAGAAGATCTTCTATGACAAGAACTGTACTTAAGGGACTTTTCTTCAGAAAAAGTGTGTCATCCTCACATAATTGGTACATCTTTGTTTATATTTGTTGCTTTCTCCTCAGGCAGGGTAGTAGACACAGGGATTAGAACAAAATCTTAAAAAAAATTTTTTTTAACTTCTCTATTTTGTTTTATTTTATTTTATATATTTTTGGCCACGCCATCTGTCATGCGGAATCTTTATTTCCCCAGCCAGGGATCAAACCCGTTCCGCGCCCCCCCCACCCCCACCCGCCACCCTAATCCCTGAACCTGAGTTTGCCTAAACTACGGAAGTTGGTGACAGACAGGGAGGCCTGGCGTGCTGTAGTCCACGGGGTCGCAAAGAGTCAGACACGACTGAGTGACTGAACTGAACCCCTGGAAGGGGAAGTCCCTAAAACAAAATCTCTCATTTCTGTTGGCTGCATGAGCAGATTGAGAGATTCAGTCTCTGACAATGGCCTCAGACACCCCGACTTCCCTTTAGCAGTGAAATGTGTATTGCTTTGAAGAGTTGCCTAATTTTAAAAAATTTCTTTATTTTTAATTGAAGGATAATCACAGTATTGTGTTGGTTTCTACCATACATCAGCATGGATCAGCCATAGGTATATACATATGTCTCCTCCCTCTTGAGCCTCCCTCACACCACCCACCCCTCTAGATTGTCCCAGAGCCCCGGGTTGAGCTCCTTGCATCATTTCTCAAATTCCCACTGGCTGTCCATTTTACACATGTTAGTGTATATGTTTTCATGCTAGAGTTGCCTAATGTTTAATTTACCTAAGACAGCTGGAGTTCCTCTTTACCAAGTGACAGAAATAAATCATAAGCTATAGACGTTTCAGTCAGTGGCCATTTACCTGTGATCCTGTAAAAAAGGAGGGACAGATAATGAAACACATTGGCATTTCCCAAATCATCACTTTTGACCTTGAAATTTATTTCTAGCCTACCAGACTCCACCTGCCTCTCAATCTCACCTGGTAGACTGTCAAGGTTTGGGTCATAGTGAGGAAATGGGTTTGGTTTACCATAGACATTCAGCAAACCCAGTGATTTTACTTAATGGGGAGTCTTACTAGCTGAAACTAGCTAGAACCCTCTGCAATGATGGCCTGAAACCCTTCGCTGCAGTTCTTACTTTTTTTTTTTTTTTAGGAAAAGAAGATTTTTCAGATCCCCTGGATGCATGCTGCTAGACATGGGTGGGATGTGGAAAAAGATGCACCCCTCTTTAGAAACTGGGCCATCCATACAGGTATGAACCCACATCATCTCCAGAGGCTGGTACTGTTGCTTTTTTTTTGTTGGTTTCATGCTTTTTAAAAATCAAGGTATAACTGACAAATTAAATTGCAGGATATTTAAAGTGTACTTTGTTTTTTGGTTGAGAATATTTAAGTTCTACTCTCTTGGTAAATTTCACTTATATGATAGACTGTTAGCTATTGTTTCTTTTTATTTTTACTGCATGTATGAAATGCCTTGGCTTATGGTTTCATGAAGATAGTGCTGATAAACCTGTGACTTGTCTTCAGACACATCCAGGGCATATGAGGTATAGACTTCATCACTCAGAAGTGATGCTCCACCCATTCCATAGAAACTGAGTCTTTAAATTTCCTGGACATGTGGTTTTCTATTTTTTTTTAACACCAAAAATACTATATATTGGGATATATCCGATTAACAATGTTGTAGCAGTTTCAGATGAACAGTGAAGGAACTCAGCCATATAAATGTGGTTTTCTGATGAAGTTCCCCAGGTATGTACCAGGGGGATGTAGAACTGATTTGTTCTGGAGCTGTAAACCTTGGTCGAATTATTTCCCCCAAAGGTAGTCGAGATTATATTTATTTATAACTAGAGAGCTGTTTCTCTTACTATTTATTTAGCTATGTATTTCTTACTATTTATTTATTTAGCTGTTTATTTTTGATTAATACTTACTATTTATTTAGCTATTTATTTCTTATTATTTATTTGCTGTTTATTTATGTAGCTATTTATTTATAATTTCATTTAACTAGGGAGCTGTTTGTTTGAGAGTCAGTTGAAAAGGAGACCTTCCAGTGACTTATGCTTATTGGTCTCCTGGCCTCCTGAAGCGAAGTGAAGTGAAAGTAACTCAGTCATGTCCGACTCTTTTCCACCCCATGGACTATAGAGTCTATGGAATTTTCCAGGCAAGAGTACTGGAATGGGTAGCCGTTCTCTTCTCCAGGGGATCTTCCCAACCAGGGATTGAACCCAGGTCTCCCACGTTGCAGGAGGATTCTTTACCAGCTGAGCCACCAAGGAAACCCTCCTGACCTCCTAGCTTTTTCTTTTCCTTACCTTGATTATCCACATTGATTTCTACCCTTATTTTCTCTGAAGCTGTTTTGTAGACCCAGGGTGACCAGTTTGTCCCAGTTTGCCCTGAAACTGGGAGAAGGCAATGGCACCCCACTCCAGTACTCTTGCCTGGAAAATCCCACGGATGGAAGAGCCTGGTGGGCTGCAGTCCATGGGGTCGCTAAGAGTTGGACATGACTGAGCAACTTCACTTTCACTTTTCACTTTCATGCATTGGAGAAGGAAATGGCAACCCACTCCAGTGTTCTTGCCTGGAGAATCCCAGGGACGGGGGAGCCTGGTGGGCTGCCGTCTATGGGGTTGCACAGAGTCGGACACGACTGAAGCGACTTAGCAGCAGCAGCAGCGCCCTGAAACTGTTGGGTTTTAAAACAAAAATTCCCGCATCCCAAGAACCTTCTCAGCTTGGAACAAACCAGGACGTTTGTTCACTGTAGGTGTGGCCTGGAATGAAAAGCATTCTCTCTGCAACCCGCCAGCAATCCTGTTTCCAGAAATTTTTACTCTGGAAATAATGTTCCCTCTCTTTTTTTTCCTCTTAACCTTCATTCTTTCGACTATTTTTTTTAGGAAAGCATCAACCAGGAATAGATAAACCTGACCCAAAAACGTGGAAGGCGAATTTCCGATGTGCCATGAACTCTTTGCCTGACATTGAGGAAGTCAAGGACAAAAGCATAAAAAAAGGAAACAATGCCTTCAGAGTCTACCGGATGCTGCCCATGTCTGAGCGGCCTTCTAAGAAAGGTAGATAAAGATATTTACTGGCTAAAACAACTGTTGCTTAAATAGCGCCTTTGTGATTTCTTGATTTCCACAATCGTAGCCACAGCAAGAATACAACCCTGTTCCCATTGTGGATGTTAATTCTGCCTTTACTTGGCTGGGTAAAATGACTCTCAGGGCCCCCAAGGAAAGGAAAAGAAACGTTTGGGATCTTGACCATCTACACATTACAGCAATAAATGCAGTGAGAGTTTCAGAAAGAACTTAATGTAGGGGAAATGTCTCTGCATTCTTCATGGATTAATCCCGAACTATTTTTGTTGCCACAGGAAAGAAACCAAAGACAGAAAAAGAAGACAGAGTGAAGCACATCAAGGTAATCTTTGTGCAGAGAGGAGACCAAAGTTGTGATCATACTAGTGATTCATAGTCTGTCTCATGAAGACAAGCGATGTGGTCTCTGTGAAGTATTTAATCTTGCTTCCTTTGCTGTTGTGATTTCTGTGCTCTCATGTCTTCTCTTTAGCATGTGCCCGCTTGTGGGCTCAGGTACACACACCTCCCCTGCTTCATCCAATTTCCCTGAACGATTTATGAATGAACTCACAAATCCACGCTGAGCCTGGCAGTCTTAGGCCTCCATCTGGCCCCTGCAACTCTTGCCAGCTGGTCACTTAGCTCCAGCTAAGCTCCAGCAACTCGCTACTATCTGACAATATCAAGTATGTTTTCAGGCCATTAAATATATTTTAAAGTATATTAGGTATTATAAACTTATATTAAATACCTACATTTATATATGTATGTGCTTAGTCACTCGGTTGTGTCCAACTCTTTGTGACCCCATGAACAGTAGCCCACCAGGCCCCTCAAGCCTGGCAGGCTACAGTCCATGGGGTTATAAAAGAATTGGACGTGACTGAGTGACTGAACACACATGCACACGCACACGTATATATATGTGTGTATATGTATATATTTATGTGTGTGTATATATATATACTTGTGTGTGTGTGTGTGTGTATATATATATATATATTTTTTTTTTTTTTTTTTTACCCTTGATAGGCTATTAGTTTGTGCTCTGTTCAGGCCCTCTATTTGTGTGGATCTCAATATAGAACTAGCTTTCAAAAAAAAAAAAGAACTAGCTTTCGTAACTCCCAAAGGTCTTCCATAGGGATGTATTTGTGTGTGTGAGCTTTTCCATCGGCTATGTAGTCTGAAACCCCCTACCCTGTGAGGGTCTTTGTGTGTTGATTGGGGGGCCCTTGTTCAAAAGCCATAGAATTGCCAAATATCCCAAGAGAAACTGAAGATGAGCTTCGGTTGCTAAGCAAAGAGCAGACTCTACAGTCCGGGCCCGTAGACCATCAGAGAGACAGTGGTCTGCTTCAGCACACCCTGTTTGCAGATGAGGAGACGGTGGCGTGAGAAGGTTGAGTGACAGGGGCCCAAGGGCAGCGGGACATGTGGCCAAGTTCACATGGTAACTTTGAACTGAACTTAAAAGTGATGCCAAGTACTCTGATTTATACTCCAGAATAACTGTTGAAGGAAAATCCAAATTATCCAGACAGCGCAATGTTTAAAAGCAAACCACTGAGTCAAAATAGTTGGAAAAACACACACACAAAATATACTTCAGTTTGACTTGTGAAGGTAATTAGAGGGGAAAACTTAGGTAAATTGTTAAAATTTCAGACACATTTACTTCTACAATGGAAAAGAAATATTTTAGCTAGAGTGTTTCAGCAGTGAGACCTCTAGTTTCCACTTTCAGTATTTTTAGTTGGTGACTTACTTTAAATATAGCACAGTATAGGCCTTATATTTTAACTTTTTATTATGGAAAAATTTTATACACACAGGAAGGAAGCAAGTGAGTCAAATGTACTTCATAGACCGTCACCCCACTTTCAACATCAATCAGCTCATGGCCATTTTATTACATTAGTACCTCTGTCCACTTCCCTATATGCATGAAACTGCAGATACTCAACCATTTTTGACTTGCAAAAATAATTTCATATGGTTCAGCCCAATATTTTAAAGCAGATTCTAAACATCATTTCTTTCACAACTACTTCAGTAAATATCTTTAAAAGATAAATGCTCTTTAAAAATAATCCAGAATCATTATTACATCTGAAAAAATTAATAGTAGTTCTTCACTATCACCAAATATCCATCCAGTCAGTGCTTAAAAATTTCTGATTTGTCTCATAAGTTTCATAGTTTTTATACAGTCTGATCACTTGAATCAAAATCATATAAAGTTCACATGTTGTGATTTTTGTATATGTCTCAAGTCTTTTTAACCTATGGGTTTCCACTAGATTACTTTCAAAAAATTATTTTTTTCTTGCAATTGAAAAAATCTTGTTGTTTGTTATATCAGATTTCCCACCATTTGGATTTTTTTTAGGGCCTACATTCTGATTATTCTTGTTTAGTCAGAAAAGTTGTAACTTCCACAAATGTGTGATTTTGAAGAATCTTCTACAGTCTTAAGTACAGCTCTGTCATATTTACTGCTATTAATATTTTCACAGCATCTAGCTTAGTCATTGGTACAAAACAGATAATTAATACATATTTGGTCACTGCCTAGATAGATGAGTATTTGTTGACCAAGTAGATGCATAAATAAATATATGGGGAGGGAGTGGAGGGTTAGAATGCAGATTAAATTTCGTAATCTCAGTTAATGGAGAAATAAAAATGGAGTAACAGATGTTCACTTTTCAGTTGACTTTGCTCAGACATACCCTCCAGAAGCAATGACTATTAGGTGCCAATGATGGTAAGATGTACTATTATTTTTTTAATCTGTAAGCAGGGAAAACTGCTTGCAGTGAAATCTTGACATACATAATTGATCAGAAGGCACGTCTTACTTCAGGCGTAGGGAAATGGAGGACTGTGCCCCTCACAAGTCCATCAGTGTGCGAATTGATGACACGTGGTGTTCTCGGCAGTAAAGATCATCTGCAGCCCCGTCACAATGACAGTGTCTTGCATGTGGCCAGGCCCCACATTGACGCAGGGGGGCAAGTGAGAGCTTTCTTTGTAGGCTCAGCCATGTGGGTTAATTCCATCCCAGGAGAGGGTGCAGTGAGAAATCCTGCTGTGATGTAGGCTTGCTTAGTACCTGAATTGTGTCCCTCAGAGAGACATTGTTCCTTCAGCAGAAGATAGGCGATTCATCGGAAGTAAACACAACTTAACTTTTGAATATAAATCCCCTTGCATCTGACTTAACAACAAAGGCTGGGAACATGGAGGAGGCTTGTAGGCTTTCCCAAGTGCTGTGGCTCATGGCTGCATAGTGTTCATTGAATGTTTCTGGAGAGCGGTTCAAAGTCCATTCCCCAGATGGTCTGGAATTGTGTAAAGGATTTTACTGAGATGTTCATACATTACTTTTTATTGTTTGTCAAAACAGCTAAGATCTGAGTTCATATGTCCTGTGCATATATGCAACGGAATAGACTAGGTAGGTTTCTTCTACAGAGAAAATTTGTCTTATACAAATGCTTCCCTTGTGGCTTAGTATCTACCGGCTAATGCAGGAGACGTGGGTTGGATCCCTGGGTCGGTAGGATTCCTTGGAGAAGGAAATAGCAACCCACTCTAGTATTCTTGCCTGGGAAGTCTCATGGACAAAGGAGCCTGGCATGGTCCACGGGATCGCAAAGAGTCGGACATGACTGGGTAACTAAGCACAAGCGTGTAGTAACTGGGTATGAAAATTTACTGTTAAAACAAGCTCTTCCCAGTCTTCCTTCAATTAAAGTTGAAGTGTTTTTTTTTTTTTTTTTTTTTAAGATACCTGAATAAATACTATTCTTATTTAAATTATTTTTTTCATTGCAGTATAGTTGATTGAGTTGAAGTTTTAACTAGGAAGAAATATTCAGAGCATGCTGGCCCACTCTTAGAATATTTCTTGGGCCATTCAGGTAGTCTGTTATCTCCATGCTCTTTGTTTCCTCGGGAAATAGCTTCCCGGAAACTGGGAGACCAAGGCCCACTGACCACGTAATATGTGCAGAAATGCTGCCTCCATATCCTCAGATGTTGGAGTATATGCTGTGCACTCAGGGAGCCATTTTACTTGAACTAAGCCCTGCCTGCATGGAGGTAACTGGCTGTCTAAGGGAATATTCTCATAAGAAGCACAGTAGAGAGCAATACTAGATGGCACGTCATCAGAGTATATCTGTGTTTCAGAAAATGTCCCAAAGCCATGATGAGTAAGGATAGAAGTGGATAAAACAGAGGGGTGTAGCTGACATTCTGGCGCTCTTACCATGCTCTCAGCTTCAATTATTACCTGTTTCGTCTTTCTCATGATGGGCAGGTTGTCTCCCTTTTGTGTTAGCAGCAGTGGAGGCACAGGGATGTTGAGTGATTTTCCCAGAGTTCCACGCTTTATGGAGTTGGGATTTGATTCCAGGCGAGTCCAACTCCAGAACCTGTGCCACATCACCTTCCTCAGTGCCTCAGTGCTGTGGGCTCCGAGCCAGGCCTTGGGGGACATGCCAGTAAATTGGTGGATATCCACTCCCACCAGCAGCATCGCACGTGAAGGTCTGGAGGTCAGAGTTGATGTTTGGTCTTCATTGGATAGGGCTTCCCTGGTGGCTCAGATGGTAAAGAATCTGCCTGCAATGCAGAAGATCTGGGTGGGGAAGATCCCCTGGAGAAGGGCATGGCAACCCACTCCAGTGTTCTTGCCTGGAGAATTCCAGGACAGAGGAGCCTGGCGGGCTACAGTCCACAGGGTTGAAAAGAGTTGGAAATGAGAAGTCAGGAAACCAGCTTCATTAGAGCAGGAGCCTGAGTGAGGCCTCATGGGGAAAGAAGGCATGTAGGTAGGATGGATTCGAAATGAATACTTGCAAACTGTAGACTGCTTCCAAATCAAAGAATTGATGCTCTTAGAGAAAATATAATCAAGGACAGCCTTGCACAGTCACTTGGTAAAGAGCAAGTCTTTGCTCTTTGTTAGTTTTGAGTGCAGACCTCTAGATGGGAGTTACAGAAAAGCAGGTATTGGCTCAGCAGAATTTTATTTTATTTTATTTTTGGCCACCTTGCACAGCATGCTGGATCTTAGTTCTCCTACCAGGGATTGAACCCGCCCTCCCTGCATTGGAAGTTTGAAGTCTTAACCACTGGACTGCCAGGGAAGTCAGCAGATTTTTCCGATAGAGCGCTCGGATCCAACATTGACTTGAGCTGGCTTACCAAACAATATGCTCCCTGTTGCTGTCCACAGATAGACTGAATGACTACCTGTCAGGGCTCATCCTGGAGTAAGCTTTTCATGGGTGGCAAGGGACCTTCAATTTTTAAACCTTAATGAACTGAAAACCCATGCCAGCAACCCACCTGAACTTTCAACAGATGGAATCAGAACTGCTCTGGAAGCAGGAAACAAGTGAAAGTACTCACCCAGCCAGCCCTGGTGCCTCCCTCTCCTCCTGGAGGCTCTTGAAGAGACTGCTCAGAGGACAGTCTGCAAAACTGGTTGGCCGACTAACCTCCATGGATGTTTTTGTGGCATAAGGCACCGCTGAACTCCTTGGGAAGGACTTGGAGCATGGTGGACTTGATATTTAAGGGAGGTCTTTCTCACAGTCAGGGAGGAGAGACTGAAGTAGACAGTTTAGCTGAAAATAGTGGTTGGAATGGAGAAGAGACATTTCTCTGCAAGAGGATGCTGAGGATGAAGACAGGTATGGATCCAAGAGGCAGCCCTGAGTTTTCAGGCCTCATGGAGAGATGTTAGGACAGAAAGAGGAGCCAGGTTGGCTTAGGACTCAGCAGGCCAGGTTATGGTACAGCCAGGTGTGGTACAGGACAAGAATGAGCATCACAGAGGACCAGGAGATGCTGTGGGCAAAGGCCGTTCGTGACCTGAGGGATCTCTGTATATTTGTTCTATAGAGAAACGTTCACCTATTTTCTTAATTTGGGCTCTTGACTTAAAAAAAAATAATAACATAGTTTAGTTTTAGATCTTCCTATTCTAATAATTTCAAAAATTTCAGCTGAACGTAGTGAGGATCCCTGTTTTTCTGCTCCCTGGATGGAAACCTTTCAGAGAGGTGCTAGATGCTTTTCACTAGACAATCTACTGTCTTGTCCTCCCAGAACCAAAGAGAAGGTTTGCGTGGAGGACTTGGGAATCGATCGGCTGGTTATTTTGGATGTGGGGACGGGAGGAGGCAAAGCAGTGTTCATAGTCTCAGCCTCCATTGGTGGTGGTGGTGGTGTAGTCGCCCAGTCGTGTCTGACTCTTCAGGACCCCAACGATTGTAGCTCACCAGGCTCTTCTGTCCATAGGATTTCCCAGGCAAGAATACTGGAGTGAGTTTCCATTTCCTATTCTGTTCTGTTACAGAAGTTGTGCAGGATTCAAGGCAGGGATCTGGGGAATAGAACAATGTTGGCAGTAGTTCTCAGTCTCCATTGGAATTAGTACAGGATCCAAGGGTTTATTAAGAAGCTACTGGAATTGGACCATGTTCCCTGACCAAAGACTGGGTTCAGCTCCCGTATCTCCTCAGATTAAAAGGAGTGTGATCTTAGAAAACTAATTTCGTCTCTGAGTCATAGTTTTCTCAAGTGTAATGTGATAAAAGTCGCACTTGCCGCTAATTAAACTGTAGATCATGTGAAACACTTTGACGTCTCCACATTGAGAAATCAGAATAATTTAGGTTTTTAAATATATGCAAGTCTGACTGCCTCGTTACTTTTATAAGAAACCTAAAGTGGAAAATGACAACAAAAGAGACTCATGAAAATGAGCAGTTCTTTCCATAATTCCCTAAAATGTTCTTAGTTCCTTTTGGGAAATCAAAGAGATGAAAGAGGAATAAGATGACACATAGAGCTTGGTGGAGATGTTGAGGGGGGTAGAAAGGGGGCCATTGAGAAAGCCAGAGAGGAAGGGGCCCTCAGCAAGGTGGCAAATCCGGTAGCTTTTGTTGTCAAGAAGGGAGAGTTACAGGTCTTCCTGTTGGATGTCAGAGTGTGGGGCTGAGGGAAAGAGACTTGCAGAAAGGTGCTTTGGGAGAGTGGAGTTTTATCTGTGACCTTGGATAATAGCGAGTGTTTATTTAATTATAGATGACAGGTGCATATTCATTGTATTTAATCTTTCCATCATCCCTGTGGGAATGGTGTGGGTTCTATTATTGTCCTCAGTTTACAGCTGTCCACAACATCCTAAGAGACTGCTGAAGAGGCTAAAGCCCTGTAACTAGTGAAAGATTTGAATTCCAGGCTCATGTGACTCCAAAGCCAGACTGTCTCATCGTCACCCTCTCCGGGAGCTGAGAGTTCGCTTCCACGAGTGGAGTGGCAGCCAGACTGCAGGCTTTTCCGAGCCACAGTGAGGGGGCTGTGGTGGGAAGGCAGGTGCACAGTCAAGAGTTTAGCTCTCAAGGGAATGTGACACCTCAAGTCACAAGCAAGTGAGTTTCTTCCCAGAAAGGATAAACTCTTTGGAATTTGTAAAAGAGATGCTACAAGGAAAGAGGATAAACATTCTACCCAACAGGGCGGTCCCTGGTCCTTCCTGGGGATGGGGGACAGGGGGCAGGGGGGCGGGGGGGGGGGTGTCAGCGTTTCATACATCTGGTCAACCCTGCTGTTTGTGATTTTTTTTTTTCCCCCAAGAACTGAGCTATACAGTGAGGTAATGTCTTTAAAGTCACGGATATCATGGTGGGAATTTGCTGGGTGGGACTGTGGCTTCCCTAAGGTTTACAGGGCATTCGTGATTGAGTCCAAGCAGCACATGCATTGATAAGAATACTCTGCATGCCTTGGAGCAGCCACTTGAAATTTTTCAAAGCAGAGTCATATCCATCTCACATGATCTTCTGCTCCCGTCTTCTGTTCTTTCCATCCTTATACCCCCGTCTCCAGTGTGGTTTCCCCAGGAGTTGTGTGTGGCTTTTTTGGTCTGATTCTGTTGCTGTCGTAGATAGCAATAGCTTCTCTTCTCTTGAAGAGAAGCGCTCTCATCAAACCACTGAAAGTCAGTCTGTACCCCAGCACTGGCTGTCCCAGAGCTGTTGGTGCTTTCAGAGGTTGGAGGGCTCTGGTGCACTTGAGTAAACCAGAATCGAGAGCCGAGCTTAGGCAGAGGAATTGATTCTCCTAGATTCATTAGTATCAATATGTAGACTCTCGGAAGGCTTTAACAGGCACCATGGATATGGGCTGCTCCACTTGCCTCCACGGAGTCAAGGGGTCTTCAGCTGGGAGTCTGGCCCGTGTCACCGGCCGCCCCGCCCCACCCCTGGGGCAGGATGCTCAAGTGGCCAGGGTCCAGGGCAAACCCTATATGAGAAAAATTCATCCACCATGTGCTCTGAGTTCCTGTCCTTGGGCTCATAGTTGAGGCAGAGCTTTTCCTCCAAAAGTATAAAAGGATTCCTCCCTTAGAGAGAAGGTCAGGAGCTGACGCATGCACGCCCTCCTTCAGAGAAGGAAGAGTTGGGGTCTCCCTAGCACGGAGCTTTACTTAGATAGTAATGCAGCTTCCTTATCCAGGGGTCATCGGGTTGCAGAGGTAAGCATTTCAGGAAGGTAAGCCAGGTGCAATGGTGTTACCTCCTCCAAGGAAGAAGTGGGAAAAAAGGGAACACTAGAGGAGACATTCTAGGCAGAAATGTGCTTTTTAAGCTCTAGCTGATTGAAAACATACACTTGAAACGTGCACTTGGGAGACGAACCTGACCTTGGCATTAAAAGAAAGCAGACAGGGTAGAATTTAAGCTAAGCAAAGGAAGGGAAAAGGAAGTGTTCTCAATTCTTTTTTCTTTTCTTCTTCCTAGCAAGAACCAATTGAGTCACCTTTGGGGCTTAGTAACGGAGTAAGTGATCTTTCTCCTGAGTATGCGGTCCTGACTTCAACTATAAAAACTGAAGTGGATAGTACGGTGAACATCATAGGTAAACTGTTTTGACATCTCATTTCTTTATACACACAAGTAGCCCCTCCGGGGTCGAGAATTTGTAAAACGTGACTTAAAATAACATAGGCTGTGGGAGGAGGGCTTGGAACTGTCTCAGAATGCAAGTTCAGGCCCTCGGATGTCAGGGCTGAAAAATACAATCCTTTGAGGATCAGATAAAGGAACTGAGGTGGATGGACCTCAAGAAAATAGGTAGATGAAAAGAGATTCCACCGCCCGCCCCGCCCCCCGGCTAATCACCGGCAGTTCTCAGTCTTTGCATTTTTGGTTATGTGGACAAATGTATTATTTATTTAACTTGGGAACAAGGAGTGGGGGAGACTGTCCCCACCAGTCCTCACAGCATCTCCTGGATGACGGACCTGCCACAGAGGTGGTGCTCATCTCTCAGAGGCGGAAACAGAAGTGTGTGGCCGGAGGGCATGCTGTGATCCCGCGGAGAGTTCTGAGTACCTTCTGTGCCGCAGAAGCAGCGCTGTGCACGGGGAAATAGATCGGGAGCAAGGCAGGACCAATTCCTAGTTTCATGGAACTGCAGATAACAACAGCTTTGCCGTCTATGTTAAATGCGCCAGAGGGACAGACTGGAGAGATGAGATGATGCTGCTGGGGGAGGAACTGCAGCAGGGGGCTGGCAGCAGACCTGGCCCCATGGACCCCGATGCAGGAACACACTTGGAGGACTAGAGGGAAGGCCAGTGCACCTGGGGAGGGCTCATGAGGCCCTTCAGAAAGGAAGTGGGGTGGGCTTATGGGGGCCTTTGCAGACCCTGGGAAGGAGGTTGGGTTTTTTTCCTCAGAGTGCTGGAGGGTGTGTGTGTGTATGTGTTTAAGTTTTTAAAAATTGAAATATAGCAGATACTAAGGCTCACAGATGTTGCATATACATGCATCATGTAAGCCCCACCCCAGGAGGCTTTTAGGCAGGAGGGTGACAAGCGTGGATTATATCTCAGTAAAGTCCCACCGGGGTGCTGCCGTGAGTGGATGGTGGGGACCCTTTGTAAGAGTGGAGACCAAGCCTTGAACTTGTATTCTGACTCCAGCCCAGGAATCCAGAACCTCTGTTTCTTTGCCCTCAATACCTTTGGTTTCATTTCATTTTGCTCCATTTTGTAAACAATTAGGGCTTCTAACACTGGTGAGAATGGGAAAGATGAAGCAGAGCTCCAAGAGTCAGTCTCACATCTGAGGACCTTCATTTGTGGGTTCTCAGTGGCTTCTCCGATGGCTCAGCAGATAAAGAATCTGCTTGTAATGCGGGAGACACAGGAGACACGGGTTCAATCCCTGGGTTGGGAAGATTCCCCTGGAGAAGGAAATGGCAACCCACTCCAGTATTCTTGCCTGGGAAATCCCATGGACAGAGGAGCCTGGTGGGCTACAGTCCATGGGGTTGCAGAGAGTCGGACATGACCGAGCTACTAAGCACACAGTGTGGGGTTTGGACCGGAAGTTGCAACCGCTGCACGTGGGGTTTTGGAGTTTGGAGTAGAATCACAGGTGCAGGGTCTTCCTTGCACTTGGAGTCTCCAGCAGCGTGCAGGGTGAAGGAAGAATGACACATATGCTGTGTCTCGCGACTGGACGGCCTTGCCTTCCTCGTTGGGATGCGGCACTTCTGCACAGAGACAGATGGCCCCACAGTCATTTTGAGCTGAGTGAACTGTCGAACTGTCGAGCGAGCAGCCTTCTCACTTCCCCTCTGGAGCGAGGCTGCTTGTCTGACCGGAAGTCCGGCTTCCTCCCCTAGGGCCGCTGGGAGCTGCTTCTCCAGCACCTGGGTTTTGATCGTCCCTGTGTCAGCAGACTGTCCTCGGAAAGCTTCGGTCCTCTGAGCTCTTTTTAAAAAGCAAGATATTTGCCAACCCTCCAGGCACGCTTTCTTAAGATTCAGCTTATTTTGAGGGAGCTGTTTGACTTTTGAGCTCCCTTCCTTAAGGAGGGAAATTCAGCCTCAAATAAAATGCCAGACAGAAGCCAGAATTGGACCAGTATTCTTTACTCCCAACCTTTTTTTTTTTTTTTTTAACATTCTGGTTGAGTCTTCAGTACATAAATTCTCTGTCAGGTTGGTTGTTCTTCGCCCTTTGGTGTAGTGGGCGTTGCATGGCGTTGGTACTGCATGGTCGTTCCTTCTGGGGCAAAGATGAAGGTCAGGTCTGGTTAGAGAATCACCAACTGGATTAAATGATTCTCTTCCGAAGAATAAAATCATAATGGATGGCAGTAAAATGAGTTTGAATATCTCTTTCTAACTAGTCAGTGGCCCTTGCAAAGGTGTGTAATGATAGATGCAGTGGATCCATGCAAGTATTTGAAAGAAGTGGGTACTTTGTGATTATTGCTAACAGAACCACTAGTTCAGATTTTAAACCCTTCTCAGAGCCTTGTCTCCACTCTCCCAAGTGATGGTTAATTAGCCATTCCAGCCTCTGTGATGTGTGGACCAAGATGAAAAACATAGCTGTTTCTGATTCTGAGGCTCCTGTGGCATTGGAGAGATTTCTTTTCTGGGCTGTCTTTACTTTCTAAAAAAATGTTTTATTTAAAAATGACACCATTTCTTGCTTTCTATTTATTGGTCTCTAAACCCAGAGTTCCTTCCAGTTTTGTATCCAGGCACAAAGATGAAAACTTCAAGATGTTTTCATTCCCCTCTTATAAGCCCATGTTTATGAGATTAAAAATGGGAGCTGAAATGAGTCCTTAATACAAGAGCCTTTTCCTCGTTGTTGGTCGGCTCTGTCCCTGGGGAAATAGATTGAAAATCAGTATCTTAATCCCGTGGAGGCCAGCCAGCCAGTATATTTTTATTCTGGAGATGGGTGCTCTGTGTGGTAAGCAAATCCAGTAAGGGCGTAAACAGCGAAATGTACTGTTACCCTGACAAATGAACTCTTGCTGGATCTCAGCTGTGTTTCACTTTTATTCTTAGGGCAGCAGGAAAACACACACACATACACACGTGCACTAGTGCACACACACTCACAGTTAGCGGGCAGTGTCCTGGGCTCACCTTCTTGTCCATATCAGCTGAATGTACTTCCAGATTTAGCTGGCTGTGCACTCCAAGAGGGGGTGTGGTGTCTCAGTACTTAAACCAGGTGTTTTCCCATTTCCTCTCTCCTGAGCATTTAAATGCACAGGTCAGCACCCTCCAGCACCCTTACCTGCTACCCCTTTAAGAGGAGGGAGGAAAAAAAAAAACACTCCTTATTGTTATTTTTACTTTTCTTTCACATTGAATTATTTCGTGTATGTGGCAACTTCTGTTTTTAGGAAGTGGAAGAAGCCAGAAACATGCTGGATTGTTCTGATAATACCCTGCTGGCCTACTGCCCGGGTCAGCAGGGCCTCTGCTGAGCTGTATTGAAATCACCTCCAGGCCAGTGTGTAAAGTCTGCAGGTGCGGAAATTCTGTCTCCCTGGCTTAGGTGGGGCTTCATCACCCCCATTGTGTTCCTTGATAAAAGTAACCCCACCCTGCAAGAAAGCAAAGACTGCTGTGAAATAAGGAAGGCTGTTCATGACCCTGAAGTAAATCAAGCAGGCCTTGGGTAACTAGACATAGACAGTTAGGAAATAATGTGATTTGGGTTTTGCCTTGATTTTGGTGGCCCAAATCACACAGTCTTAGGACGTACCTTTTTTTTTTTGGTTCCAAATTTTACTGACTTCATCTAAAGTAAACCTAGAGTAGCTTTTTTTTTTTCAGCCACGCTTAGAAACTTTGAGTATCTACAGGAGCAGAAAACAACAAAAAAGGCGCAGAGGAGATTCAGAACTAAGAGACCAAACTTAGGGCCTCACAGTTACAACTTAAGATCGGCAGCCTCTGGCACCAGATTTCATAATTGTTTGAGGATGGCCTGCCAGTGGAGGAGATGCAAGAGATGCGGGTTCGATGCCTGGATTGAGAAAATCTCTTGGAAGAGGGCACGGCAACCCACTCTAGTACTCTTGCCTGGAGAATCCCATGGACAGAGGAGCCTGGCGGGCTATGGTCCATAAGGTTGCAAAGAGTCAGACAAGACTGCAGTGACTTAGAACGCACACAAAGATGATGCTCAGACTGTAAGGTTGTCTTCATTTTTTCAGCTCCTTTGTGGCTCGTTCAGTTCCCCATTTTCCCTGATGCTTCAGATATGAGAAATTCCATCTACGAGATAAAAAAGTAGCTTTGGGGTGACTCTTTAGATGGAAGGCACCCCTCTTGAGAAGGGGCGAATAAAGGCTCTCCATGCTGGTTCTCAGTGGGCTGGGCCTTGTCCTGGAGGCTCTTGGGGACAGGGTCAGAGACCCGATATCCAGTTTTATCAGGACCCTGAGAAAGCTCTTAGCCATCGGGTGGTCCGTGTATGAGGTGTAAATCGAGATCTCACAGCGTACCAAGACACAACCGATAATACATCTTGTTTTTGTTCGGTGAACTGGACCTTGGAAAACCCAGGGTGACAGAGGTTAGCCAGCACAGGACGTGATCTCCGTCCCGCGTGCCCCTGCAGCCCGGGGAAATGGAGGTGGAGGTTTTATTTATTTTTCAACCTTTAAGGAGTTTTTATTTACCCAAGCAAGTTGTCAACTTTTCATGAGGCTATAGATGTTTTTCTCCTCCTCCCTCTCTCTTGCCACCTCTGCCTCATTTATAATTAACTGTCTAATCCCGTCTTCCCTGGTCGTATTTCTCAAATCCGTCCTCTTCTATTTCTGATGCGACTCCCAGTCACCTTCGCACTGGCCCGAGCTCTGTGTCCACACTGCCCCTTCTCCACGGAGTCGTTTGTCCCAAAGTGCCAGTCTCACCCTGTCCCCACTGCCCTGGCCCAGGACCAAGGCCCTCACGTCCACAGGCTCCTGGTGACCTAGTCCCTGTCCACCTCTTTTATACCTGTGTTTGAACTTGAATGACTCTGAACGGTTTGATTCTATGTGTGCATCCAGGGAGAAAAAGGTTTAGGGCATGGGTTCTGTTTCTGTGGGTGGATGCTAAGTCTCTGTCTGCATAGCAGAGTGAGGATGGGGCATTTGATGGCTTCATCAGGGAGGGTATGCCACCAATCCATGAGGTCTTACCCGGGTTTCTGCTCCCAGAGAGTTGACCCTTGAGACAAGTTGATTAACTCAACTGAGTTTTTACTAGAAGACACTGTTTGCTCCCCTTTGTAGCAGAGCAGCATAGGATGCTGTTTTCTGATGAGAGTGAAGAGTGTATACTCTCATCACACTCTGGCTCTACCCTGCACCCCTGTAGACCTGTCACTGTTGGGGGGCAGTGTGCCCCATGTGGGGACAGAGCTCCCTTCTCTGAAAGTACTAACCTTGTAGACACTGTCTCTACCACCCTTGAATGCCTAAACCAAATCGTGGCCAGACTCTTTTATCTAAAAGGAAAACAAGAGTACCAGATAAAAGTTAACAGGATGGGGCTCCAGACCTAGTTCTGCAGGTTTCTGTTTGTCACATGACCCTAGGCAAACTCCCTAACTTCTCTGAGACGCACATTTCCTCGTGTCTAAAGCAGAAATGATAAAACTGATTCCGCCCACCTCGCAGGGTTGTTGCAAGCATCTGGTGGGTATCACGAGAAATCACTGTGTGATTGAAAAGTGAAAGTGAAGGTCGCTCAGTCGTGTCCGACTCTTTGCGACCCCGTGGACTATCCAGTCCATGGAATTCTCCAGGCCAGAATACTGGAATGGGTAGCCTTTCCCTCCTCCAGGGGATCTTCCCAACACAGTGATCGAACCCAGGTCTCCCACATTGCAGGCGGATTTCTTTACCAGCTGAGCCACCAGGGAAGCCCAAAGTGTGGTTAGAAGATGGTAAAATGATACTATGCTTGTGATATTATCAAAATCATATTAAAATAGATTTGATTAAGAGAAGTTTTCTCTTATGTTACATCATCAGGGCTGGTCTTCACAGTTTAAGTTCTCAAACTTCAGATGAGGTCAGAGAGAAATTTCTCTCCGTGGTAGCTTGCAAATGGCCTGCTTTTCTATGCCTTCAGCTGGACCCTGCAGCCGCCTGAGTGACCTTGACAATTTACCCGGCTTCCCTGGTTTTCAGCTTTTTTTCAGCTGCCAAGTGGTAGGACCAACCCACCTTCAAAGAACTTTTCCATTCCTAGCAGGCTACTTTTAAGATCTTTCTCTGAGGCATGGGGGCAACTACTTTCTTGGGTGGAGCCCTGCATTAAGTCAACAGTTATTAATAAAGTGAGAATGACCTTTTAAGGAATCAAACTGGCTCATCAGTAACGAGCCATGAATAATATTGTTGTAAGTCTCAGCAACGAAGTCCCGATAAAATTACATTCCTGTGGGTGTCTCTTTTCCTGATGTGCTGACCTTCATAAGCTAGAGGAGCTTAGTGGATTCCTTGCTCCTCTGGCCATTCGAGAATTTCCTTGGCACCCAATATAGAACTGTTGAAAAGCAATTTCACTATTGGTTATGAGCCCAGAGTTTTATTAAGGTGAGATTTGAAAGTTTTTCTCCTAAGAGGGGCTCAGAAAGCCCTGGGTAGCTCAGTTTGAACTTCCTTAACTCTTTCAGGAGACGGTGCTGCTGAGTACTGGAGAGGGAAAGCTGAATGTCCACCCTGAGACTGCCACTTAACCAGCTGTCTGACCATTGAACTCTCTGTTAGCTATTTGATTCTCCATGATGTTTTTCCACCTGTGTAAGACAGGGTGATAATCATATCTTCCCCATGGAGTTGTAAGGTCTCACAGGTGATCATCCATGGGGGGGAAGACAAACTTCAGGGCCCAGAAGATGTTAGGTTTTGTTCTTATTGGTTATCAGGATCATCCAGCACCTAGAGGGCTCCCACTCTTGTCCTTTCATGCTGTAGCACAAGGGTCCCCAACCCCAGGTTCTTGGAAAAATCATCTTCCACGAAACTGGTCCCTGGTGCCAAAAAGGTTGGGTACCGCTGCTTGAGCAGATTGCTAACTCTGCTCTTCTTGTGACTTTTCATTCCTCAGGAATCAGTGGCTCTGTCTGTGTGGTCCCCTGGGGGTAAAGTTTGGTGATTCAGGGAAATCAGTTCGCATCTGTCTCTATAGATGGGTAAAGAGAAGGAGATTGATCAAGGCTGGTGTGTAAAGCCCATCCAGAGAGCATCTCAGACGTGTGGGACCTCTGCGCTTCTCTCTTGGACTTGCGACTTACGAGCTGGAAAGTTTCTAAAGTGTCCTTGGTCGTGTTCAGATGGAGAGCGGCGCTCGTCCCTGTCCCAAGCACAGAGCTACACGCTCTCAGGGTGATGCTTGGCCTTAAACCTCGTGGACTCATATTAACTGGGTACCAGATGTAGCCCAGAAAGCAAAAACTTATTTTCTCTCTTTGTCACTGGTATTCAGGATACACTTAAAAATTGAATTAGAGGTGCTTATCTACTTTTGGTCTGAAAGCATGTATATTAAGTGAAATACAGTAAAAGCAGCCCTCTTAGAAGGTGTGCAGCTCTGTGAATTTTGATGGATGTCCTCTGTGGTGTGACCACCGCTATATTTAAGACATAGGTCACTTTCCTCACCCCCAAATGTTTTTATGTCCCTCCTGCAAGCCCCTGGCGGCTATGGTTGCTCTGTCTTTATCACTTCACCTAGATTTTTAAAATCCCACTTGCCAGGAGTCCTGAAATTCTCTAGAAGACATCCGTTGTTCCATCCGGTACTCACAAATGGTCCTGAACTCTTGCAGGCTTCTGGCTCCCGCCAGGGAGCCTTGCTCTGTTTATTCATCTCTTTACTCAGCAGAGTCATCGAGCTGCTCTGCGGTCCAAGCCGCAAACGTGTGCTGTGACTCGAGACACAGAGTCCTCATGCAGGTTCTCGGCTCTCTCGGGAGCCACAGCGTGGTTGGGAGATGACATGCATGAACACAGAGTTTAATAAAGAGACAGAGAATTAATGGGCCACGTGAGGCCGAAAGTCAGGACACGTCCCGAGATCACGTCACGTTGTCGTTTTGGCTGAGCTTTGGGGACAGCAAGCGAGGGGCCCACAGGAAGAAGAGGGCAGCTCTGTTCTGGGTTGGGGCGGGGGCAGGAAAAGGCCCCCCGAAAGCAGAAGCATCTGACTCCTGCCTGCCATTCACCCTCCCCTTCTCCCCTCCCGCTCGCTGAAGCCTTTGATTTCCTGGAACTGGAAAAAAATATTCCACTTCCTGAACTTTCATCACGGGCCCTCTGCTTTCTGTTCCTTTTCACGACTGTCCTCGGCTTATTCTCTGGATCATTGCGTGCTGGCCTCCAGCCCCGCTGGACTTCTCACAAACCAGATCCTGGCCTAGACTGTGCTTCCTCGTGTCCTCCTAGGACCTGATAGCCAGGCCTTGTACAAAGACGATGCTCCAGAAATCTCTTGTCAGTTGAATGACTGAGTTGGGCCTTCTGGGGGAATACCTTGAGGAAGAGAATTCCTGGTCAGAACAAAGGGATGCAGTTAGGAAGATGCTTGAATGGCCACCATTGTTTATACTCCCTAGAATGATAGTGCAAGGGAGAAAGGACTTTTGGAGGATTGGAAGTTAAAGCGGCCTTGATTTAAATGAAATTTATAAAAGATCTTAGCGTGTAAGATCTCACACACACACACATGCACACACAGACACACCTTGTTAGGTTTTCATATCCACCCCCAGTTAGGGAAAGGAAAGACGCCATCTCGCTTTCCTGCCGTCTTATTTTCCTTGGGAGAAGAGGCAGAAGAAACTTGAGAGAGGTCAGTGTCAGTGCTCAGTGTGTGTCTGGTGAGCAGCATAATGGATGCTCTCAGGCCCGAGTAGGATCATCCAAAGGATAAAATAAGAGTTTGGGAGTCTGTCTGCCATATGTAGCCTGCCCTCCTCTTCTTTAATTTTATGCGACCCCCTCCAGGAAGACCTTGGTGGCATCCAGTTTCCATTCCATTCCTTCTGCCATGACTTTGAGGAGTCTGTTATCACATCCGCAAATCTCCTTTCCCAGTTTCTTCTGCACCTTTCTTTTCTTTGCTAGAAAATCCATGGATTCTCACTCCCTTCTAAAACCTCCCCTGTATAGAAATCAGGTTATGTTCTCCCTACCTTGTGCTGGTCATTTCATCACCCCTCATTGCCCAGGCAGTTCAAACAGAAACCCATGTATAAACAGAAATCAAAATACTTGGAGCAGTGAATGCAGGAACTGGCCCATGATGCTAATAACTTCTCCAGGAGACTGGAATGTGGCTGCCTTCCCGCCTAACCTGAACCTTTTCCAGGTGGCCAGGGACGCAGAGCACTGCCCATGATCCGAGCCGAGTGACTTCGGAGAAGCCACTGTACTTCTCTGTGCCCAAGTGTCTTCATTTATAATGGGATAGCGATGCTTTCCCTGACATTCTCATGTGATAAAATGTTAAAGTAACTTACGCACAAGCGTAAGTTGATTATGGGTACGGAGTGCTTTGAGAGAGGCCCTTGGGAAAACGTCGGTCCTGTTTGCTTATGGGTGCCAGTTTTCAGCGATATCCCATCCAATCAGTTGCCAACAGAAGTATGTGGTCTGCTCTGTTTGAAAGTGGGACAGGGCATTAGGGGCATTCAGATTAAAACCACAGTGAGGTATCACCAACATGTATCAGAATGAGTAAAGTCAAAAAAGTAATGATGACACCAAAATCTGGTGAAAATGTGCATCAGTGAGCTCATCCATTCATTGCTGGTGGGAACGTAAAATGGTGTGGCCGTTCTGTACGCTACTTTGGCAGTTTTTTGTAAAACTAAACATCTAATTACCACGTGATCCAGCAATTGCACTCTTGCACCTTTGTCCCAGAGATGGATACTTATGTTCAGATAAAAACTGCGTGAATGGCCATAGCAGCCTTATTTATAATAGCCAAAGAATGGAACATACTACAAGTCCTTCAGTGGGTGAATAAAAGCAGACCGTGGTACATCCACATCATGGAATATTACTCAGCAGTGTGAAGTAACCAACTCCTGATAAACACAACAACTTGGATGAATCTCCAGGGAATTACACTGAGTGAAAACAACCCGTCTCAAAAGGTTACCGTGTGAGTTCATCCGTGAGGCCTGCTTGAAATGACAAAAATTATAGAAATGGGAAACACATGAGCGGATGTCAGGGGTTAGAGACAAGGGGAGGAGGCAGAAGGACAGTGGATAACGGTTATAGAAGATGCTTGTAATGATTAGACTGTTTGGTGTTTCGACTGTGGTGGTGGCTATGTGAAACCACATGTGTAATGAAATTGCCAGAACTAAGTATACACACAAACACACACGCAGGAGTACAAGTGAAACAAGGAAATCTGAACAAGACGCATAGATTATCAGTGTCAATGTCCTGATACTGTACGATGGTTTAATAAGGTGTTACCATTGGAGGACACATGGCAAAGGGTGTGTGGGATCTCTGTATTATCTCTTACAACTGCATGTGAATCTCCAGTGATCGCAAACTGAAAAGCTTGATTTAAAAAAAGATTGAGGCAGGATTCAGAGCCAAGGTGGTCAGAATTCATCTTGTTAAGTGTTTTGAGGAGCTGATGCTGCGAAGCTGTGTTAGAACTGGGAAGGCAGTCTTTTCGATCGTTCTGATATGACATCTTTTGCCTGCAGAGGAGGAAGAGGGTGGAGAGTATGAACAGAGCGTCCCACAGCTAGACATGACACAATAGGGTGGATTTTGGTGGTCCTTCCTCTTTGTTAAAGTTTGATGAGCTCTCTGGACCCCAGGACCCAGAAACTAGCACAGCAGCTTCTTTTAGAGGAGGAGCAGAGAAGAGAAACGGGTCACGTTCGCAGCACTGCTTCCCTCTTGTGCCCTGGGGCTGGGTCTGGATGGGGCCCGTGCTCCTGCAGCCTTGGCCCTGGGAGGGTTGAGTTTGGGATGCTGCCACACATGAGCACCATTGGCAGGGCTATTTCAGCCCTGGGGAGCCAGGTTATTGGCAAGCTGCTTCTCCAGGGACATTAACCCAAAGTGAAGGCTTGTTCTTATTTCATGGCAGATGACATTTGATAACTGGGACTCCGGCTCCTGGGCTCTCTCGGGGGAGGTTTTCTTTCTTGAGAGTGCATGCCAGGATGGTACAGACTGGTGATGGTGGCACATGATGGCCGTCTTTTCTTTAAAGTCGTAGGACAGTCACATCTGGACGGCACCTATGAGGATCAAGAGATTGTCGCTAACCCACCGGACATCTGCCAAGTTGTGGAGGTGACCACCGAGAGCGATGAACAGCCGGTCAGCATGAGTGAGCTCTACCCCCTGCAGATCTCCCCCGTGTCTTCCTACGCAGGTAAGGGGCTGGGTGGGTCAGAATCTCTGCCACTGAACGAGGAACAAGGCAAGGAGATCCTTTAGTCTAAGGTCACCCATTTCACCAACACAGCAGACAACCTCTCCTCCTTCCTAAGGATTACTCTGGCTGGAATTATTCTGTCTTTAATGTTCTCAAGCACCATCTCCTTAGACACTTTTGTTCTCAGTTCCAAGTCTTGGTCACATTTCACTTGATCACCCGTAACATATTCACGCATGACTAATGAATAAGAAGATTTCTTTGGGGGGAGAAGTATGTTCGATTTTACAGATGTTATAGAAAGATGTTGCAGAAAAACCTGAACGAAAGTTTTGGCCAGTGTAACAGTTCATCTGTGTCTGTTTTATTTGCACACATTATCAGAAATTTGGAAGGGTGTTTTTCATGGAATCTGAGTTTGTCCCACCTGGGTAGGACCTTAGGGATCACCTCTTCCAGTTCCTTCATCGGAAGTGAAGGGATTGCTCCAGGCCCATAAGTGTTTGGGTCAGAATTTGAACTGAACCTGCAGACCCCACGTTCCACCAAGTTTCCTTGTCATCTCCACATAGGTTCCGCTTCTTTTTCAATTTAGCACAGCTTCTCATTGAGCATTTTGAACTCTCCAGGGAATGTCCCCAGACTGGCAGAAATTGGCCCCGATGTCAGAGCGTTAGGACCAGATTCAGCGGGCTCTCCCATCCTTAGAGGATAAAGTGGTGGTTCCCTTCCTCCACCAACATTACGTCTTACCCTCCTTCTGACGATCTCCACTTGACTTTTTGGGACTCAGTTATAATTATGAAATGTAAGGTCTAAGTCAGGGTTATTACAGGTAAAAAGTGGATGTCCTCTGATGGGTAACCCCAGTCGCTCAGGTCAGGAGTTCTTCCCAGTGCTCTTTATGTGCTGCCAAGTAGCGTGTCCTTCAGTCTGGGCACCACCCCAGTGACTGGCACAGAGTCGGCTTCAGAATTAGGTGGATTCATGTGACACATCGTTTGTACATTAGCAGCCCCTAAATTAACCTTCTGTTTCCTGAACCCCAACTTGCTTCCATGTCAACTTAATTTTTTTTCGATTGTGGTAAAATATCTGTAGTATAACATTTACCACTTTAGCCTTTTCGTTACTATTTTTTGGGGGCCATGATGTGTGCCATGTGGGATCTTGGTTCCTCGAACAGGGATGAACCCATGCCCTCTGCTGTGGAAGTGAGAAGTCTTAACCGCTGGGCTGCCAGGGAGGTCCCCCCGCTTCAGCTATTTCAGCGGCATTCAGTGCCTTAACCATGTTGTGCAAGGAGCACCCCGTCCATCTCTAGAGCTCTTTCACTTTGCAAAACTGAAACTTCGTGCCCGATATACAGTAACTCCCCATCCGCCTCCCCCCAGCCCCTTGGCAGTCCCCCTTGTACTTTCTGTCTCTCTGCATTTGGCTACTCTATGTACCTCATATAAGTGCAGTTATACAGTATTGGTTCATTTGTGACTGGCTTATTTCACTTTGCAGAATGTCCTCAAGGTCCTGACTTTCTTTTGTGCTGCAAACATAAAAGGAAAGTGAGAAGCAACCTTGGCTACAAGAGGCCTATAATCTGCCAAACAGGCTAAGCTTGTCATCAGTTATTTATTCATGAAACATCTTTTGAACTCCTGTGTGTACCATTCCCTGTAATAGGAACTATGACGATACTGTTTGCTGCGTGTGTGTTGTGCCCTGGAAACTATGCTAAGTGCTGGATGTTGACTGGCTTATTTAATTGTCAGGAGAATAGCCCTGGGTACTGTCATTATTATGTCTTTAAAAATGAAGTATCTAAGGCTGCTGGGGTGAAGCGGTGTGTCCAGAGATGGACAATCTATAGCACAGTGGGACCCACGCGTGGCTGATGCTGTTCTTAGCCCTTGCACTGCGATGCTGCCCTGCAGGAACTCGTGGGGCTCTGCCATTCAGAGCAGTCCACATGCCAGGATCTCAAGGGCCAAGCAAAGGAGGCAGAGCCAAATGCTTATGCCCTGATTCTACAGTGGAGATAACTGAAACCTGAAACACTCAGCCACTTTGCTTTTGTTTCCCTGACCATGGCTGCAAATGTGTGGCTGCTCTGTGTCATGCATTGCAGGCATTATTACATCGTTTTTTTTTTGTTTGTTTTGTTTTTAAAGGGGTTAGTGCTTTAGAATCAACTTTTCTATTTATCTGTTGAGTAAGAGTTTTCTGAAGTGTTCTTGGGGATTCTGGAAGGGCCTCTTCTTGCTGTTCTGCCAGCAGTAGCATTTTGCCTTTGCAGAAGAATCCCAAGAACAGCTGATTCATGCAGAGAGAAATGAAAATGTCATTACCCTTTTCAGGACATTTGCAAGATGTGAAAAGAAGGATTTTAGTGCCAGGCTGGCAGGCAGCAGGGGTTTGCTCGGAGCCTGGTGTTTCAGCCTGGCCTTTATTTTTTTCCATTGTTTTCATTGTCTGAATTCTCCAGAACCCTTTGCGGGGAGGCTTATTGGATAGAGCCAAGATAAGTCATCACTACCACTTTTCTAGAACCCAGGACACAGCAGAAACTTATCTGTTACTGACCATGGGTAGCTAAAATCTTTCAGTCAGGAATTCCATAGCTTGCTGCTAGGAAAGACAGCTTCTTGGTTGTATTCCTTTTTAAACTTGATGGTCTCCACAAAAAAAATAGGCTGTTTGCCTGTTTTTCATGACAGGGTCCCTTTGTTTGAACTATTCAAGTGAATTTCAGCCTTCTCTAACCACTTTCATTCATTTAGGAAACTGGTATTTGGAGGCAGTTGTTTGCTATTTTTTTCCTCCCTACTGATCATTGAAATAGAATCCCAGTAGTATTACAAAAACCACATTCATTGTTGCAACTCGGTCTTCTCCGTGGTCTAAATATGATGTTGAGCAAGAAAAGGGACAGTTTCTTTGAGTGGAGGTACTTGCCCTGTGGGCTTCCCTGGTGGCTCAGTGGTAAGTAATCTGCCTGTAGTTCAGGAGACATGGGTTCAACCGGTGGATTGGGAAGAGCCCCTGGAGGAGGAAATGGCAACCCATGTCAGTATTCTTGCCTGGGAAATCCCATGGACAGAGGAACCCTGATGGACTGCAGTCCATGGAGTCACTAAAGAGTCGAACATGACTTAACTACTGAGCACACACACTTGCATTATGTTATTAGAAGACAACATGAAATTCTAGTTGGATTCATGAAACTTTATTCTGGGAAGGGATGTCCCAAAGCCCAACCCTGGGAAACTCTAGAGAAGAGTCCTTTTTATTTTTAAAGATTCCGGTGTGTGAATAGGGATTATTTATTATGTTGTTGGTGGCTTAATAAGAGAAATCACAGTAGTACTGGGGGGAAGGCTGGATGAGAGGATGGAGAAGAAGGCAGAAGACAAAAGACTGATTTGTAATAACTGAGAGAAGGGAGACCAGCCACTAGCAGAAAAGACTTTGGGTCCTTCAGGAAACCGGAGCAGGCTTGTGTTTTGTTGGGTGCAGCAAAAATAAGAGTGCTTTAAGAGGACTCTGGTTTGAAAGACTTCCCTGGTGGTCCAGTGGTTAAGAATCTGCCTTCTAATGCATGGGATGCAGGTTTGATCCCTGGTCGGGGAACTCAGATTCCACATGCTGTGGAGCAGCTAAGCCTGTGTGCTGCAACTGGAGAGAAGCCTGCATCCCGTAACAAAGGATCCCACACGCCACAGCTAAGACCTGATGCAGCCAAATACAGAAATAAATATATATATATAATTTTAAAGAGGGCTCTGATTTGAACCTTTTCATTGAGACTTGTAGTAACAGTCATGGAGGAAGTGATCGAGGGAAAAGAATCCTTGTCAATCTTATTAATAAAACTTGTTGAACAAGTCTTCCAGAAAATGTACCAAGATGTCATTGTGCAAAAGGGCTGTGACGGAAGACGTGTTGTCTCCTTCCAAATCATGTTCCTAAGATGGTCTGACAATAAAAACTGGGCTAAGGGGACTCCCCTGGCAGTCCAGTGGTTAAGACTCCGTGCTTCCACTGCAGGGGGCATGGGTTAGATCCCTGGTCAGGGAACTAAGATCCTGCGTGTCAGGCCACACAGCCAAAAAAAATAGAGCTAAAAAAAAAAAGAAAGAAAGAAACTGGGCTACGTGGAGAGTGAGCCTAAGACTAGCGTCATTGTAAAACTGCAGGTCCTGGAGGGAGCACCCAAACCCACTCCGGGTGCTTCTGGGAAAACAGAGACCAGAAAGATCAATCAAACTGCTTAGGTACCTGCTATTACTCTGTAAACACTACAACTTACTCAGACTGTGCTTAAGAGGCAACTCCCCATTTTTTTTTAATTCCATTTTACTCAAAGCAAATCAGAACCCAAACTGAAACTAATGAAAAGGAAAAATAAAACAACTCATATTGATGTGTCAGTAACAACATTGATCTGGAAGCAGCAGCTGCTGTGAACTTGTAAGTTCTGTGAAAATACTGGTGGTGAAGTAAAACCCAAGAAAACAGGAAAATAGGTATGCGTGGCCCCCAACAAAGCACTTTGAGCCAGTGACCCAGGAGTCACTGTAAGTACCGCTGTTCTTCTAGAGAGAAGGGTTTGATATCCTCAGGCTGGGGCTTCAAGCATCCTTTGCTCCTAAGCTGAAGGCACTCGAGGCCGTTCTTTTAAATACTAAAAACTAGAAAAATCAGGAACTTCCTGATGGGCCAGTGGTTAAGACTGCATGCTTCCAATGCAAGGGGCAGGGGTTCGATCCTTCGTCCGGGAACTAGGATCCCACATGCCGTGCGGAGCATCCAAGAAAATGCTTTAAGAAAATAAATAGAAATCTCAGTTTGCTAATATGGAGATTCTTCAAAACTGCTTCAGAGGGAATTGACCTTCCTTTAGAAATGATGTTCTTCCGCAGACACTTATGTCAGCTGAAAACAGAAGTTCGGAGCATGTGTATCTCCTCTTGTCTCCAGCAGTTTCCCTGAAGTTGTACTTAAAGGTGGATAACATTCTGATCCCATTTATGGTCATGCCAGGTCCCAGCACAGAGTCTTCCCAGAGACTGCATCCCAAGCCCCTCCCACGTTGGTGACTCAATTCCCTGCTGGTTTTTGCCCATTTCCAACAAGCCTGGTGGCATCCTGTGTTTATTTGAAGGGGAGAGGAACAGAAGACGAAGTATTTCTATAGGGTGATTAGGAGGAATTGGAGGGGCTGGACCTACAGGAAAGGAAGAGAAACCTCGACTCGACTTTGGAGCCCTACGAAGCTAATGCTCAAAACGGAATGGGGATCTTGAAGTTTCGTGGGAGGTCGGAGCTGCAGGAGAGCTTCAGTGCCCGGAGCCCGGGCATCAGAAGGCTGGTCTGTCTTCCCTCCCTGCACTGACTCAGACCATCACACTTGAGTTGGTTTCTCAACATCTCTGTTCTGCTTTCTTCTTGGGAGTGGCAGCCACTGATTTCTGTCTCCTCTTAGGAGTCCTGGGCTAGCTGGAAGATTAAGCCAGGAGGGGTGCTTTCCCTTGCTGTTGTTTTTACAATAATGTGTTTTGGTGGGGAAGGGTCTCTTGTGCCTGGCGTTGCTGGTTTGCCCCAATAAAGAGGGTCAGGGCTTCCCGGGCGTCTGCTACCTCTGCTGGACGGGCCGGTTTTCTGGCTGCGGGTGGTCAGCCGTCTGCAGTGGCTCAGGCCTGGGTGAAGTCACTGAAGTACAGTGACCGAGAACGGTGCTGAGAGGCCCCAGGATGGGCCCTGTGTCATCACTTTCAGCTTCCTTGTTTGAAGAATGATTCTGTGCCTCAGTTTGTCCATTTGTTCCCTAGCCTTTAGTTCGTGGAGGGGCTGGTCTAGGACTGGTGCTCTGTGTGGTCGGAAGGGCTCTGTCTGGGCTGGGGGGCTACCTGGTCATAGCCATGCCACCAGCAAGGTTGGAGGCTGGAGGCCAGGGCCTCTGTAGGTTTGAAGTGGAAAGGGTAGAAGCCACGAGAACACACAACATCTTCTGCCCAATGAAGGTGGGGTGGGGTGACAGGACCTGCTTCCTGACTTAGGGTCCTTGAGAGACTGAATAAGACCTGCAGGCAAAGTGCTGGCCCACGGCTCACTAACCCTGTACTGCTGCTGCTGCTGCTAAGTCACTTCAGTCGTGTCCAACTCTGTGCGACCCCTTAGATGGCAGCCCACCAGGCTCCCCTGTCCCTGGGATTCTCCAGGCAAGAACACTGGAGTGGGTTGCCATTTCCTTCTCCAATGCAGGAAAGTGAAAAGTGAAAGTGAAGTCGCTCAGTCGTGTCCGACTCTTAGCGACCCCATGGACTGCAGCCTACCAGGCTCCTCCGTCCATGGGATTTTCCAGGCAAGAGTACTGGAGTGGGTTGCCATCGCCTTCTCTGACTAACCCCATAAACATTCACTAATATGGCTTCCCTTCAGGCCTTGTCTGTAAAGTGAGTGACCCCGAGGGTGACCTCTAAGTGTCCCTGTATTTTGGAAGTTCTCCCTTCTGTGCGTTCATTTCTCGATGTTGTGAACCCTGAAAAACTGCACGCCATCAATTTAGTATTTGAAACACTTAAAATTTTTTTTACTTAAAAATCAAAAGTAGTTTGCTTAAAAATTTTTTAAAATTATTTTTACTTGAAATTTTGGGGATTCCCTGGTAACTCAGTGGTGAAGAATATATTAATACCTGCCGATGCAGGAAACTCAGGTTTGATCCCTGGTCCAGGTAGATCCCACATGCCTCAGAGCGACTAAGCCTGTGCACCACAGCTACTGAGCCTGTGCTCTAGAGCCCAGGAATTGCAACTACAGAAGTCTGTACATCTGGAGCGCGTGCTCTGCAACGAGAGAAGCCACTGCAATGAGAAGCCCACGCACCGCAACTGTGGAGTAGCCCCTGCTCCCTGCAACTAGAGAAAAGTCTGCACAGCAATGAAGACCCAGCCCAGCCAAAAATAAATAAATAATTTTTTTTTTTAAAGAACACTGGTAAATTACTTGAAAAAAAACATCTTGTATTCTGTGCACAGGTGATGTCACCTCTGGTTGTTGCCTGATCCTGTTCCCCTAGTATGTGGTACAGATCCAGTGTTGAAGGAGGCTAGTGAGCTCAGGACAAAGGCGCTCCAGCATTTACTGGATGTGGGCTGTGTGCCGGGCCCCGGACTGAGCACAGCATCCTCTTTGGAAGGTGCTTCTATTCCCAACTGTGCCTCTGTGAAGTCAAGTCACTTGCTCTGTCTCTCACAGCCGGAAGGCTGAATCAGGGTGGTGACTGAGTTTGTCGTCTGTTGCCGCGTACAACTACAAACTTAGTCCCTGAACACAACACACTTTATCATCCCACAGTTGCTGAGGGTCAGGAGAGCAGGCATGACTTGGCTCGGGTCTTCGGCTCCGGGCATTCTCTGCAGAAACCCGCTGTCCAGTTCTGGGCCGGGGCGGCTGTCGCATCTCAGGATGGGATCTGGGAGGGTCTGCTTCCAGGCTCACACAGCGCGGGGTGGAATGTAGTTCCTGGCAGGTTGTCAGCCTGAGGGCCTCAGCTTCTTGCTGGCTGTTGGCTGGAAGCAGCCCCTCGGTTGTCTGTCCGGGTGCCTCCCTGCCGTGGCGGCCTGCCCCCTCAAGGCCAGCCGGGGAGGTTGTCGCCTCATTAGATGGGGTTTCAGGCTTATGTAATGTGATCGCATACAGCCTGTCGCCTCCGCCCTGTTCCGTTGGTTTCAGAGCAAGTCACAGCCCCGCCTGCCCTCCGGAGGAGGGAACCCCACGAGGAGGTAAACACGGCAGCTGAGGCTCACAGGAACCCCCCTAGAATCTGTGCATCCACAGCAAGCCAGGGGGAAGATAAACCCCTTTATCCTTCCAGGATATCAGCACTGAGGGGCTGGGAGGAGACTGGGCTGGAAAGGAGGGACCTGGGGAGACTGGGCTGGGATTTAAATGAACCAGCTGCTGCGGATGGTGTGGGGCCTGGATGGAGCAGCCGCAAGGAAAGGGCCTGACACGGAGGCAGAAGCTGGCAGAGGACCAGGGGGGCAGACGGGCACCCAGGGGCCCAACATCCCACCCCGGGAAGCAGAGACCATGAATAAACGTAGCCTGGCCCTGGGAAAATGAGCCACCCCTCCACCTTCAACCTTTTCTCCGAAGGGACAGAACTAGAGAACTCCAATTCTACCCCAACACCTCCCAGGCACACGCGTTTGACCTGAGCAAAGGAGACGGAGGTTTTGAGTTTAGTGACCCACTTCTTTGGAAGAAAAAGTTTCTGATATATATGTATTTTAAAACACTGCCTGAGCCTCCAAACAGTTTGAGCTGCAGGAATGATAGGCCTGTGTTTTTCTCTCTGTGAACAGAAAGTGAAACTACGGATAGCGTGCCCAGTGACGAAGAGAGCGCGGAGGTAAGCATGGCGGGGCCGCTGGCGCCAGCAGGCGCTGGGACAGAGCCTTCCCAACCAGCACGGTGGTTTCCGCGTGGCTAGTGGAGGTTCTTTTCTTTTGATCATGAGTTTCAGTTGCGGCTTTTTTTTTCTTTTCTTGGTGGTGGTGGTGAAATATACATAACGTAAAAATTGACAGTGCTTTTGTATTTCAACTTACAAAACGAGGCTTTGGGGAAATGAACGGGAGGGCAGAGAGTGAGAGATGTCTCAGTAAGAAAGCAGGCTGTGGCGGCAGGAAAAAGCCAGGAAACGCTGATGTTCGTAGGGCCATAAACATCCTACTTCTTGGGCAGAAATAGAAAGTCCAGGTGGCTCCGGGCAGTGATGAGAGGTCAATGTCAGGAAGCGCTTTAAGCCGGAGCAGCTCTCCAGGTCCCTAGAGTCCCTGCCACCCGCGATCCATGCCCACTGGCCAGGTGTGTATTCAGTCGGATTCTGAGTCCCCCTCCTGTTCTCCTTCCTCTGGCTGGGCTCTGACAATGCCAGCCAATGGCTCTGATGGTGAGCGAAGGCATTCCTGTGAAGCCTGCCTTGTGTCTGTGTTTGAGTCAGTTACAGACAGACAGACTGTCTAGCGGTTGTTTGATATAGCGATTTCCCAGGGTGCGAACTGCTTCCAAGGATAGCCTGGGAATTCTGAAAAGACAGCAGGCGCAGGTGCTTACACATTTGGACCCTGTTTCTTCAAGGTCAGAATTCTAGCTCCTTCCCTGAATGGCGCCCACAGCTTGAAGCCAGCTGTTGGCAGCATGCTGGAGCTCTGAACTGCACTCATTTGAAAGAGATCCAGGGGCATTCCCTGTGTTATTGAGCACCTCACTTGCCTTCTTCTGAAAAACTCAGCTGGACTCAGGGATCCGGTGGGGCCATCATGAAGACCTGGCCGCCCTCTCGCACCAGCCATCCTGGCCCAGAGCTTCCTAACAATCAGGCCAGGCAGCTGGCGTTAGAGGGGAACCAGAAACCAAGCTGCTGCCTCATTTTCCTGCCTTCATAGAATAGTCTCGGCTAGATTTCTGGGAGGTGGGCGACGGGCATTGATGATTAAAAATAAAAGGTTGCGGGGGAGAGAAACTGTGTTTTGGGGGCATGTGTGGCTGGGGATGGATCTCAGTTCAAGGATGTGGAGTCACTCAGCTTCTTGTTTATTCCATGCCTCTTAAATTCAGATACTTAACACGTGGGGAGAAGGGGCCGTGTTTTAAAAAGCCACTGGAGAAAGGGCAGAGGAAATACCTGTCATCATTCTTTTCTTTGCAAGGGTCGGCCACACTGGCGGAAGAGGAGCGTTGAAGGCAAACAGTACCTCAGCAACATGGGGCCGCGGAACACGTACCTACTGCCCAGCATGGCCACCTTTGTCACGTCCAACAAGCCCGACCTCCAGGTCACCATCAAAGAGGAGAGCTGCCCGGTGCCTTACAACAGCTCCTGGCCCCCGTTCCCCGACCTCCCCATCACCGCCCCCATGAGCCCCACGCCCAGCAGCAGCCGCCCAGACCGGGAGACCCGGGCCAGCGTCATCAAGAAGACGTCAGACATCACCCAGGCCCGCGTCAAGAGCTACTAATAAGCCTGCGACTTCCCCTGGTGGTTGTCGGGATTTCTTGGCTTTGTGTTTATCGTTTGTTTGTATTTTATTTTTCTCTCTGACATCTGTTGTAGACGAATCTTAAGGGAAAAAGCCTTGACAAAATAGAACATTGATTGCTGTGTCCAACTCCAGTACTGGAGCTTCTTTTTAACTCAGGACTCCAGCTTCTTGGTAGACGCGTTATCTCTAGAGCCTGCTGGATCTCCCAGGGCTGCTCCCTCAAGTTCAAGGACGTCATAGGACCAACCCATATACGGGCAGTGAGGTGCTGCGTTGCCTGTGGTCAAGGCCAGCATGGTGGAATGGATGCCTCCACACGGAGGAAGAAAATGTGAACTAGCTGGAATTTTTTATTCTTGTGAATATGTACATAGGGCAGTACTAGCGACGTTGCAGTCTGCTTCTGCACCTTATCTTAAAAGCACTTACAGATAGACCTTCTTGTGATCCTGCTCTGTTTCACAGCACATCAGCACCCCCCTTCCCTAGCCTTCTTCCCTCCTCCCCTCCCAGCCCTGACCCTTCCTCCCTTCCTTCCCCTCCCATCTCTTTCCCTTCATCCCCTCCCCTCCTCTCCCATTCATTTTCTTTCCTCCTCTTCCTCCCCTCAAAGGCCGTGTTCCACATCCCTGAGGAGGAGAAGAAGGAAATGAACTTCTCCACCAATGTCCCATTTTAAAAGACTGCTTTAAAAAAAACAACAACAACAAAAAAAAGAGAAAATCTTTCTAATCTGCTATGCTTGAATGCCACGCGGTACAAAGGAAAACTATCATGGAAAGATTATGCAAATTCTCAGATTTGAAGACAAAAATACTCTAATTCTAACCAGAGCAAGCTTTTTTATTTTTTATACAGGGGAATATTTTATTCAAGGTAAAATTCTAAAGAAAATATAATTGTTTTTTATCTTTTCTACAGCAAATTTATAATTTTAAGATTCCTTTTCTTGTTTATCGGCAGTTATTACATCCTTGTGGCACATTTTTTTTTTTAATTTTGTAAAGGTGAAAAAGCTTTTATGAGCTCATGTAGCAATCAAATTATCCTGTGGATTGATAATAAATGAATATGATATATAGTTAAATTTTTAATGGGCATCACGCCTGGCTTTGTCTGTGTGTACCTTAGAGGACAGTCATGGGACAGGACTGGCAGTGTATCATTTCTTCTGGCGGACTGGAACTTTCCCCCTTTCTTTTCTTTTGTGTTAATCATTCAGTCATGTCCGGCTCTTTGTGACCCCATGGACTGTAACCCACCAGGCTTCTCTGTCCATGAGATTCTCCAGGCAAGAATACTGGAGTGGGTTGCCGTGTGCTTCTCCAGGGGCTCTTCCCAACCCAGGGATCGAACATAGGTATCCTGCACTGCAGGCAGATTCTTTACGGTCTGAGCCACCTAGGAAGCCCTGAGGATGCCTTCCTTTGCGGGGTGTTTGCCTGCAGCTGGATCCTGTGCTGAGTGCTGTCTTACATGACAATTTCACCTCTTCACTCATCAAGGTTGTGCACAGGATAGAGATTTATCTCCATTTCACAGGGAAGAAATGGAGACTGGAAAGGAAAATGCCTTTATGCAAAGCCTCACAGGTAGTAAGCGTCCGAGGCTGGTGTGATTATGGATGGAGTCTTTTTCCCCCTTTCCACTGCTCTCTACTGTTAGCAAATTCCATGCACATCTGTGTTTTTCTTGTTCTTAAATATATGATTAAAATTCTGTATTTATGTCACATCCTGAGCTCACGGATAAGACATTTTTGGTAACAGGAGGTATTTGTTGCATTCCTCCTGGCTCGGTCTTCTTTCTAAGACCTGGGGCCTCAGCCCAAGGCCCTGCCCTCAGAACTTAAGGCATATCTTTTCGAGTGAGAAATGTGAATTGCAGAATCCCAGACTCCACCACCGAGTCCGTGACCTCGGGGAAGCCACCCAGTTCACCCCTCAAGCTTCCACCGTGTCCGTAAAATCAACTTATGGAGCCTCAGCCCACCTCCCTGTTACCTCTGAGGCTTGTGTAGGAGATTGCTGGGTTAATGTTTGAAAAGGTTCCTTCAGTGAAAGGACAAAGGGCTAATTTTATACCTCCCTCTGTGTGTGGCTGCAGATAGAATTAGTGGCCATAAAATTATCCAGCCCTGAACAAAAAATGAACTGAAGCATGTTACTGGTTGCTGTGCTGTGGCTGAAATGCCAGGCTGGACGGTTGGCTGCTCCCATGAGGAGCACCCCGGTGGCAGTGGGTTTACCTCCCCTTCACGAAAAGCCTCTGCAATCTCGGCGAGAGGAGAAGCTGCAGGGAGGAGGGGTGCCAGTCTTCCTCGGCCCCGTGCCCTTCACTGAAGACCTCACCTTCTTCCAGGTTCTGGACAAACAGGTCCAGTTCTTTGCAACTTGGATCTAAATCCTTCTACTCAGCCACCCTGCTTTAGAATCAATTAACCAATAGCGGAAGGCGGCTCTCGGTCATGTGACCTGGAGATCAAAGGGGAGATCCTCTTGACCTCTTTCTTCCAAACACAGAGGGAGCCCCCCAACCCCCCAACTCACTTCCAGGCCTCTCAGCAGCTCTGCAGGGCCCAGAGGCCACTCCGTGTGCTTCTGCCGACTCGGTTGTGACCGGACAGGCAGCATCTCTCCAGGTGAGAGAAGACAGAGAACTGGAAATGCACCTGAGGGGCCTAAAGATAACCATCCATGGCCAAGAAGATGCAGGTTCGATGCCTGGGTCGGGAGGATTCCCCTGGAGGAGGGCATGGAAACCCACTCCAGTATTCTTGCCTGGAGAACCCCACGGGCAGAGGCACCTGGCAGGCTGTGATCCATAGGTCACAAAGAGTCAGAGACAGCTGAGCACGCACCCAGAGCATAGCCAAGAAGGCAGGAGAACCAGAATGGTGTTTAAATTATTTCTGAGAAAGGGCGTGTTCTGTCATGTTCGTCAGTGTCACTTGCCAGGAGTGTGGGGAAGGAGCCCCGTGCCTGGGGTTGGCCTGAGGAAGAAAAATCAGCGAGACGGGGCATCTCAGGGACGCAGCCTCAGACCTCATTGTCTGTTACAGGAAGTGCTGGGGACAGTGCTGCTTTTGGCTGGTGTCTGTGTGAGCTGATAAGCTTTTGTGATGGGCTTGGGTGTGTGTGTGGATACGTTTTATGGTGGGCTTGGTGTGTGTGTGTGTTGATATGCCTTTTTGATGGGCTTGGTGTGTGTGTGTGTGTGTGTGTGCACTGATACAGTTTTATGATGGGCTTGGTGTGTGTGTGTGTTGATATGCCTTTTTGATGGGCTTGGTGTGTGTGTGTGTGTGTGTGTGCACTGATACAGTTTTATGGTGGGCTTGGTGTGTGTGTGTGTTGATATGCCTTTTTGATGGGCTTGGTGTGTGTGTGTGTGTGCACTGATACAGTTTTATGATGGGCTTGGTGTGTGTGTGTGGATATGCTTTTGTGATGGGCTTGGTGTGTGTGTGTGTTGATAGGCTTTTGTGATGGGCTTGGGGTGTGTGTGTCTGTGTGTATCTGTGTGTGTGTGTGTGTGTAACTGGCAGGTTCAGTGTCTTAGTCTCTGCTCCAGCACCTGGGTCATCCCCTTAATAATGAGGAGCCTGTTCAGCTGTGACCTGTGCATCCAGTGGCAGGAACTTCCGCCCAGTCCGAAGGTTGAAAGAACCCAGCACATCCTGAACCGCAAAGGGCTTCCAGAACACCGTTTTGCAAGTTTCTAAATAAATCCATGCTCAGCCATAGCATTTTTCCATGTTTTGATGGAAGTAACTGCCAAAGGAGGTGTTTAGTCTATTTAAATGTATTTATAGAGAAGAAGAAATACACACAGAAAAGAAATACAAATCTACTGGCCATCCAAACCCCAAAATAGTATCTGGTTTTTTCCCCCCCCCCATCCTAAATCTAAAGTATATTTGGCTATCAGGTAACTAGTGAGATCAAAATTTTAGGATTGAGGAAGATGAGTGATTGGGTTTCAGGATTCTGAGTTTTCCAACTTGTGCTTTTGGAAGTATTTTGCATGTGAATGAAAACGACGGTTAAGCCCCAAATGGCCTCCTGCCCTAATGGAACATTAGACATTCCTTTTGCTCGAGGCTATTCTTTGAACGTTGAATTCATTAGGTTTTAAAAGCTCCCTGTTATTCTAGCTGTGGACAAACAGACCCAGATAAAAGGTGAACATAAGAACCCCCGGCAATTCTGCCAAATTTCTACTGAGGAAAGAGAAAGCGCACTAGGAGGCTTGCAAGCAGGTAGCCCAGAGGGGTCCTGGAACGCGGTGTCAGGTACCCAGTGTCTCAGTAGCAGCCTTGGTTTGCAAAGAGAATGGAGGCAGAAACTGGTTTTTACTCCATGGTGTTCGGCTACCTCTTGCAACACCACCCCCTGGCGCACCCTGGGCCAGGATGGTCGGAGCTGGTGGACTAGAGCCTGACCCACCGAGGGGCCTGGGAACCAGTTCTCCACCTGTACTTAGGCTGCTGCAGACCCCTCCCCGAGGGAATCCCACTCTGTGGGACTGGAAGCTTCTCCAGGTTGTGTTTCAGTCATGTTGGCCTTCCAGATGTGGAAACTATGCAGTCACCCCCCCACCCAGAAGCTTCTCCTGCTCCCCTGGGATCCACACACCAGTGTCAAAGAACAGGGCCGGGCGCCTGGGCTCCAGCCCTCGGGAGGGTGGCTGGCTACAGACCCAGGGAGGAGCACCCCGGCTGGGCAAAGCTTCGGGTCAGGAGACACAAGAAGATGTGGGTGCGCAGTTCTCTCCCGAGGCTGCTGGCCCTCTGGACCCTAACACCATCCCCTGCCCGGCTTGGGCAGGCCTGGCCTTGCTGGGCAGACAGACCAGGGTTTTGTTGAGGTTTCCTTCTGCGGCCATGCTAACAACAGGTGCAGGGGTTCTGCTACCAAAAATAGAGCCTGGAAGGAAGGAAGTGGCCAGGCCTAATAGCCGGTGTGAGCAAAAATGTTAAGTCTGTCCAAGAACTTGAGTCATTCCATGGAAGGGTTGGAAGGCTTGAGATGTGGGACATGTCAGAGTTCACACGGTCTAAAAGCGTTTTCTGGAGTCCTTTAGGCAATTTTCTTAAGAAGAAAAGCAGCCCAGGTGGTGCCTCTGTTCCCTAAGCATGCTGCCCTCGGGCGGCTTGGTCAGTTTCCCTGTATCTGCTTTGTAAACACGTTCAGACTGCGCTTGCTGTTTCTGAGGAATGCATTGTGCTAGATTGTGCAACTCCGGCTCCGTTAACCCCTCACACGCACGGCCGGAGAAACGGCACCGTCACGGGGCACAGTTGATTTTAGCAACACAAATGTTTTTGCAGGTGCTCAACAAACTCCAGGGTGACGGCATCGCTAAGTTTTGGTTTGGGTTGAGAAGAATGTTTGAAAATCTAAACATCCAAGCGTTCAACCGCATGAATCATCGGGGAACGAAACTCTCCAGCATAATCCATCTACTGGAAGGTTGGGTCGTAGAACTGAGCATGCTCACATTCTCCAGTTCTCAGTGATGCACCATATCAAAGACATTATTTTGAATCCCAAATTGTACTTGAACTCGATGTCTGAAATTTCAGGATAATGTCAGCCGCTAGAGTCTGGGGAGGGGAGGAGGGGAGGGGGGAGTTGTTGATGGTTTGTGATAGCTAAGCATTTATTTATCCCTAGAATTAACATGATAAATATTCTCAATAGAATTAACTTTTCTGTCTCCCAATTACATTATAAGCAGATTTCCCTTGCGTTCCCAAAGGATCTAGTGCTATAACTTTTCTCTGGGAAGCTCCTGTATCAAGTTTTTAAAATTTAATTATGAAATATGCTATTAATTATATTTCACACCCTGAGCTGTAGCATATTCAGTGCATAACCAAAAAAGAAGATTGATAAAAGTGTAGACGGCAGCCCAAGGCCATTGCTCAAATTTCACCCTGATGGCTTCTGCGATCATTCACAAGACAACTGTGACGTGAGAAGGAAACCCCAGGCTGGTTTAAAAGATTTGTGTTTGCAAACTTTAATTTGCAAGATGGATTTAAAATAATATAATTTCAAATGCCTTCCTTTACCACCTCATGAATTTAACTAGGGCAACTAATCATCTCGGTTTGCTCAGGTCATGGGATTTCAGTGCTAAAACAGAAAATATCAGGCAAACCA
The DNA here is from genome assembly GCF_003369695.1 of Bos indicus x Bos taurus. NCBI lineage: Eukaryota > Metazoa > Chordata > Mammalia > Artiodactyla > Bovidae > Bos > Bos indicus x Bos taurus. Next base: position 14,831,109 of record NC_040102.1, on the reverse strand, counting down.
GAAGGATTTGGTCACCCTAAATTTAATGGTAAGATTCAGAGAACACATATCACTTTGCTTTCTTTGAGGATTTTCTAAACCCGGGTGAAAGCTTCATGAAGAGGCATAACTGAGGGTATATTGTTGATGACCTTGTTACTAATGCAGTAATTTTGGAGTAGTGTTCAGGTAAGAGGGCTTCCCAGGTGATGCTAGTGATAAAGAACCCCTCTGACAATACAAGAGAGGTAAGAGATGTAGGTTTGATCCCTGGGTTGGGAAGATCCCTTGGAGGAGGGCATGGCAACACACTCCAGTGTTCATGCCTGGAGAGTCTCATGGTCAGAGGAGCCTGGTGGGCTATACAGTCCATAGGGTCACAAACAGTCAGACACGACTGAAGCGACTTAACATGCACGCACCAACATTCTGTTAAGAAAAATAGATTCATTGATTCAACACTATTTATGGAGTTCCTACTGTCTGCCACTAGGGTTCTAAGTGTTAGAAGGCTATACAGAAGTGAGCAAAACAAAGTCTGTGTTTGAATAGAGATTAAATTCTAGTAGTGGTGGACATCCAACCAATAAGCAGTCTTTGGTGGTGGTTTAGTCACTAAGTCATGTCCAAGTCTTGCAACTCCAGACACTGTAGCCCAGCAGACTCCTCTGTCCATGGCATTATCAAGCAAGAATACTGCAGTGGGTTGCCATTTCCTCCTCCAGGGGATCTTCCCGACCCAGGGATCAAACCCATGTCTTTTGCATTGCAGGTGGATTCTTTACCAACTGAGCCACTAGGGAAGCCCAAGCAGTCTTTCAGTTCAGTTCAGTCGGTTCAGTTGCTCAGTCGTGTCCGACTCTTTGCGACCCCATGAATCGCAGCACACCAGGCCTCCCTGTCCATCACCAACTCCCGGAGTTCACTCAGACTCACGTCCATCGAGTCAGTGATGCCATCCAGCCTCCTCTGGGGGCCCATTAAATTAGCGACTAAACCTTGAGAAAGTCCCAGTGTCTCACAATCACGTTGCCCGATGATTACAAGTGAATGCGAAGGAAGGTAGCTTCTGCCTCCATCCTGACTCTCAGTCTCACTCACGCGCAGATAACTAACTTGTCGAACCAGATTCACAGTTTAGAAGCCCAGATGCAAGAACAACTAGGAAATAAGGCTGTCCATTTCCAGCTTTGGTGTCAGAGGAAAGCAGAAGAGAAAAAGTTGGGCAGGACTTTCCTGATGTTAAGGTTCCCGTGCTTCCAATCCAGGGGGATGGATTTGATTCCCTCCCCCCGGCAATTTGGGCATGGGGACTGCTGAGTGCTTGTTTGGGATATGCATACACCTCAAGGAATTCACTCTGCCAATAACACCAAAGGAAGTAAAAACTCCCAAATAAGAGCATCCAGAGACCAGAGTCATCATCCTGTACTTCCCATGTGTATGGGACTGCAAGGTGGTGTAGTGGAAAGAGATTGGGTTTTTTTTTTTAAATCAGATGAACCTGGGTTCAGTTCTCACTTGCTGCTGACTTTTCTGAAATCTCTTAATATCTATACAAAACAGGATTTTTTGTATATAAAAGAAGACATTAACATCTTACATTAACATCTTACTCACAAGAATGTTGTGAGAAAGATCTTGTCATTAAAGTCTGGGCTGTGTTGTATGCACTCAGTTTTATCAAGCACATAATCTGGATATAAAATAGCCAGGATCCATATTACAGAGCGCTGCTTCCAGATGATCTATCCCCTCCAGATTTATATTAATTCAAGGATTTATCACTGAGGATTCCAGAGCTCAAACATGTGACCCCAATTTCTATGTAGCCCAAAATTAGTGGGGTTTCCCCCCCTAGTTCCTGGTCCAAGATTTGTTGGGCAAGACTCATTTTATGATTAAGTGGGCTTATAGTTAAGAAAATATTAGGAGTTGAAGGCAATCAGAATCTGTCAGTAGGGACTTTTATTTTTAATATCATGGACTCAAACACATTTTTAAAATGCCTTCTAAAACCACCAGGTAGAATTTAATTAACTTTTGATTATTGAGGTGATCCTAATTGACTTCATTCTGGGTCAGCAACATGATTTCATCATAGACCAGTGGGCACGCTGATTCCCACCAGATTTGTAGGATGCAGGACATATTGACTCAGCAAGTTTGAAATCAGGTGCATTTCTGCGAACTTATAAATCAGACAAGCACACTATTAAGCTTTTGTGTTTCTTGATATTTTCCTGCCCTATCCTAGAATGTTATCCTAGGTCACGGACAGGATGAAGGAACTTGGATACGGCGGAAGCTTCAATAGAGTCTAGACATAGATCAGGTGCAGCTGCAGGAGAAGTCCTTTCCAGGGTATCTGTTTGCCTCAATGGATCAACACGGCGATTGAGAAGCTTCCTGGGAGAAGAGCTAGAAGAATGTCAGAGACTAGATTCTGGGAAGACAGTGTAGGCTGAGGCTGTGACCAGCTGGAGCCAGAAAGATGCTAAAGGTGGTGGGTGCTGTTCTCAGTAGCATCGGGACTGCTGCTTGTGCCCATAAAGATACTCTATCACCCTTGAGAGACGTGTAGCCCGAGGCGAGAGTGGCCGAGGGTATGTCAGCTGCCATCTCAGGACCCCCACCCCCATTTACGTTGTTGTTGAGTTGCTAAGTTGTGTCCGACTCTCTGCAACCCCATGGACTGCAACTGCAGCACGCCAGGCTTCCCTTATGCAGAGGCTTGTTTTTTAGTTTCCTGGTTCTTTTATTTTTAGTGGTTGAACGAGCAGTGGCCTGAGCCTCAGAAGCAGATCAAGTAGAATGATGGGAACCACCCTGGAGAGGGCAGAGGCAGGTCACCTAAAAAAATAAACATAGAAGAAATAACAAAGAAAATGTGCCAAATGAAGAAGGAAATGCAGTAAACACAGCATGCAGTGAATATAACATAAAATAATATGACAGCTTTGAGACTAAACAGGAATGGTATCAATAAATGGAACAGACTTTACTGGTTTCTTCTCTTTTCTTGTAGTGACAAATGAGCCAGGTATCAAATTAGCTTACAAGGCAATGTTATATTTAATAGACACGCCTTGATCACAGTGATTCAAAAGACCAAAAATTAAGAAACAGGAGAAGTTCTAATAGAAAAATAAAAGCAGTAAGAAAGAAGGGTGATGATTTTTAAATCAGATAACGTGAATTCAGGCTAAAAAGCTTTACATGAGAGAAAAAGGCATGCTATCTAAGGCTGAAAAATCATGATTCACAATGAAGATAAATTATGAACATCTCTGCACCAAATGGTACAGCAACCAAGCATATAACACAGAAATTACGTAAAATGAGAATAGAAAGAGATGGAAACATATTAGTAAAAGGAGACTTCAACACACCATGCTCAGCATGGCAGGTCTGGAGGAGATAAAGATAAAAGTTTTAAACAATTTAGTAAATAATAAGGTGGAATTATTTTTTTATGCATGTATATTCAACACTATACCCTAATAGTAGTGATCATATGTTCTTTTCAAATGCAATGGATATGGATAATTTCGAAAAATTGATCACATATTCATTTTATGGTCTCATTAAATTAACCCTCTGAGTGAAGGGGAACTGAGCTCCCACAAGGTAACTCTTTCTCCCAGAGCTTTGTGTAAATTCCTTCCACGGACCTGCATCTTGGCCTGGTTTGACTTTGTCCTCCTCTAGGTTCTTATCGCATATTTCCAAACTGGGGGACTTACTATTTCTTTTAAAGCTACGAATTTTTTTCATAGGCAACAAAGCAAAGCTCTTAATTGCTAAGCAGGAAGGGGAGCGGCTTTGCTGTGTGAGCACTTGGAACCATCATTAAAAGTTTGTTTGCTTTATAATTTTATTAAAAAGAAAGAATCAAAGAACACCCAAAGCAAAAATAACCACACACGGACACGCAAAACTGCAAAGTGCTTTTATTGGAATTATTCCTCATTCCTTTATCAAATGGGAGTCCGTCTTTCACAATAGCTGTGTGTTCACCCTCATTCAAATGAGCCTCCTGAGAAAAGGAGGTTTCGTGTCTTAGCACAGCCATGAAAAGACACATTTGCGTATGAGCCCTCAGGAAATGAAGTCTAATCTAGAAGAAATTAGCCTCTTGGTAGTTCAGGCAGGAAGCTTAAAATAAACATAACCATTGTCTTCTTCTTCCTTTTTAGATTGGTTTTCCCTCCATGCTGTGACTTGAACTCTGTGATCTCCAGGTTTGAAGCTGGAGGAGGTGTTGGGATGACAAAGGATAGAGGCAGACACAACTTTCTATCTGGTGGCCATAGCTCCAGCTCTGCAGAATTCTCCAAGGGCTTGGAATATTTGAAAGCTGCCCTATTTTCTCGAGTTTAACACAGTTTATTTTCCCATATGTTAACATTTATGAAATTGGGATCTGTAACGCAAGCCCTGTCAAAAAGATTTGCCTGCTGCTGGGCGGAGAAGTGAGGTGCCAAGACAGTTGGCACTGCCTATGGCCACACAAGCTTTGCCAGCGTAGAAGTATCTCTTCATCCACTTCACCACTCCTGGTTCACTGTTTGCATTGTGGCACCACACGCTATTAACATATCAGTGGATATGTGTCCTAGTGGTCACCGAAAATGTCTTAAAAAGCTTTCACTGCTTTACTGTATTGAAGCAGAAGTCACCTCGTGTGCACACACTGAGCATTACACCTTGCCCCACGACAGAGGGTACATTACAAAAATTTTCAAAACTGGGAGAAATTGGTGTGACCCCTTCATGCATCATAAAAAAACTATTATTTAGGCCTCAAAATCTTTTAAAGGTTTCTAGTGACTTTCAACAGAAGCTGCTTAATGCTCTTTAAAAAAGGAAAAACGAAATTATAAGTTTAACCAAAGAGGAAATGCCAACACACCCCTAGGGTTCTCTGTGATGCCTTCAAATTACATTGTCAATCTTAACTGTGCGGCAAAGGCCAAAGTATTTAGTATGACTGAAAGACAGTGTCTCCTCGTCAGGCTGTGAATAACTGTAGGTGTCCAAAATGACTTGGGAAAATATTTAGTTTCTGATTCTGAAATACGCTACAGAGACTTCCCTGGTGATCCAGTGGCCAAGACTCTGAGCTCCCAATGCAAGGGGCCTGGGTTCAATCCCTAGTCAGGAAATTAGATCTCACGTGCTGCAACTAAGACCCAGCAGAGTCAAATAAATGAATTTTTTTTTTAAAAAAAAAGAAATAAGCTGCAGCTAAAGTCTGGTAATAAAAGCAGCATATAATTGTGAAGAGTAGGAGGTGTGTGTCTAGAATCTTTTTTATTTTATTTTTTTTGCAAGTGGATGCTCAGTTGTCCCAGAACTGTTTGTTGAGAAGACTATCTTTTCTCCACTGTGTTTCCTTTGCTCTTTTGTCAAAGATCAGTTAGTTATATTTATTGGGGTCTGTTTCTGGGTTCTGTATTCTGTTTCACTAATCCATTTGTCTGTTCTTTTGCCAACACCATGCTGTTTTGATTGTCATAACTTTCCAGCTTGAACGCAGGTAGTGTCCATTCTTTTTCTTCTTCTTCAATATTATGTTGACTATTCTGGATCATTTGCCAGGAAGTCAAACAAATAGTCCAAATGCTAATCACTGGGGTTCTTAAATGTCTTAACAATACCTCTAGACGATTACGTAACCGCCAAGATAATATTACAAAATCTACCGTCTTTTGTTTTTCATTTCAACTCCTCTCCACTTAAGGAAGGATCCCGTGTATGCACAGCTCACTTTCGCTTCAGTAACTTTGGGGAGTGGGGGCTGTCTCCTTCCTTTATCAGCCTGTTGCAGGGACTCCTTGGACTGGGAAGTTCACCAAGTTCCTCACATTTCAGCCACAGAAAACAAAACTCACCGGAAGCATACACTTCCCTTCTCTTCCTAGCAATAATTTCTTTATCCAATCACCAGGAAGTCCTGTCCCCTATCAGCGGTGGAGGGCGCTGCGGTGTCGCTGTGCATGTGTGTTACCCACAATGTGGCATAATAAAGGCATAAATAAGATGCAACAGAAAAGGGTTTCTCCCATGACTGCCCTTCCAATCCCTAAGCTGCCCAATAAGCTTCCTTTGCTGCCTTCTTCCTGCAGGGACCACTTGTGCATGTTCTGGATGCTGGTGCTTCCTCTCCCAGGAGGGCAGTTCACCCTGAGGGATACCGGGGAGGTGGGGAGTTGTGCCCATCTGCATTGGTGCAACACCCCCTCCGCAAATTCCGCACATTTTTCTCTTTTAGAAAAGTGACTTATCTCCCCCAAATGCTTTTTCTTTATATTATAATGATGACTCCGATTCAGGAATACTCCAAGACAGTAAATGCAGTGAAAAATGTGTCTATGCTCATACCTGGTGCGCCAGTTACTGTTGCTGCACGAGAATTTATCCCTGACATTTAGCAGCTTCAAACACCCATCTACTGCACATTCAGGGATCCTATGGGTTTGGAATTTAGACAGCAGGAATGGCTTGGCTCTGTTCCATAATATTGTTACCGGTGAATTTGAGGTTCTTGCTTCATCGTGAAAGAAATAGCGGTCCCCAGTCTTTTTGGCACCAGGGATTGTTTTCGTGGAAGATAATTTTTCCACGGAACAGGGGTAGGAGATGGTTTGGGGATGATTGAGGTGAATTCCTCTTCTAGAAAATTAGAGATACCAAGGGAACATTTCATGCAAAGATGGGCTTAATAAAGGACAGAAACAGATCAGAAGATATTAGGAAGAGGTGGCAAGAATACACAGAAGAACTGTACAAAAAAGATCTTCATGACCCAGATAACAATGATGGTGTGATCACTCACCTGGAACCAGACATCCTGGAATGTAAAGTCAAGTGGGCCTTAGAAAGCATCACTACGAACAAAGCTAGTGGAGGTGATGGAATTCCAGTGGAGCTATTTCAAATCCTGAAAGATGATGCTGTAAAAATGTTGCCCTCAATATGCCAGCAAATTTGGAAAACTTAGCAGTGGCCACAGGACTGGAAAAGGTCAGTTTTCATTCCAATCCCAAAGAAAGGCAATGCCAAAGAATGCTCAAACTACTGCACAATTGCACTCATCTCACACGCTAGTAAAGTAATGCTCAAAATTCTCCAAGCCAGGCTTCAGCAATATATGAACCGTGAACTTCCAGATGTTCAAGCTGGATTTAGAAAAGGCAGAGGAACCAGAGATCAAATTGCCAACATCCACTGGATTACTGAAAAAGCAAGAGAGTGCCAGAAAAACATCTATTTCTGTTTTACTGACTATGCCAAAGCCTTTGTGTGGATCACAATAAACTGTGGGAAATTCTTCAAGAGATGGGAATATCAGATCCCAGACCACCTGACCTGCCTCTTGAGAAACTTATATGCAGGTCAGGAAGCAACAGTTAGAACTGGACATGGAACAACAGACTGGTTCCAAATTGGGAAAGGAGTACGTCGAGGCTGTATATTGTCACCCAGCTTATTTAACTTATATGCAGAGTACATCATGAGAAATGCTGGGCTAGATGAAGCCCAAGCTAGAATGAAGATTGCTGGGAGAAATATCAATAACCTCAGATATGCAGATGACACCATCCTTATGGCAGAAAGCGAAAAACTAAAGAGCCTCTTGATGAAAGTGAAAGAGGAGAGTGAAAAAGTTGGCTTAAAGCTCAACATTCAGAAAACAAAGATCATGGCATCCGGCCCCATCACTTCATGGCAAATAGATGGGGAAACAATGGAAACAGTGACACACTTTATTTTTTTGGGCTCCAATATCACTGCAGATGGTGACTGCAGCCATGAAATTAAAAAATGCTTGCTCCTTGGAAGAAAAGTTATGACCAACTTAGACAGCATATTAAAAAGCAGAGTCATTACTTTGCCAACAAAGGTCCATCTGGTCAAAGCTATGGTTTTTCTAGTAGTCGTGTATGGATATGAGAGTTGGACTATAAAGAAAGCTGAGCACCAAAGAATTGATGCTTTTGAACTGTAATGTTGGAGAAGACACTTGAGAGTCCCTTGGACTTGAAGGCAATCCAACCAGTCCATCGTAAAGGAAATCGGTCCTGAATATTCATTGGAAGGTCTGATTCTGAGGCTGAAACTCCAATACTGTGGCCAGTTGATGGGAAGAACTGACTCATTGGATAAGACCCTGATTCTGGGAAAGATTGAGGGCGGGAGTAGAAGGGGACGACAGACAGAGGATGAGATGGTTGGATGGCTTCACTGACTCTGTGGACATGAGTTTGAGCAAGCTTTGGGAGTTGGTGACGGACAGGGAAGCCTGGCGTGCTGCAGTCCATGGGGTCACAAAGAGTCAGACATGACTGAGTGACTGAACTGACTGAACTGAAAGTGAATAACATCTATTGTGCACTTTATTTCTGTTATTATTACATCAGCTCCCCCTCAGATCATCAGGCACTATTAGGTCTTAGAGGTTGGAATGCCTGATTTAAGTGAGATCTGGCAAAATAGGGAAGGCAAGAAGGAGAACTAGGTGGAGGAGATTGCACTTTTTAAATACAGGGAGGTAGGGAAGCATGGGGTTGACGTGAGTACGTCTGTGTATCTATAGTGCTGGGGTTGGGCTCAGGGCTGAAGGGAGAGAAGCTTGAAATGCACATGGAGTCTGAATTTGTTTGAGCATTTGACTGACAAAGCAAAGGCTCAGGAAGTCTGTTTATATCTGTCCCTCCTGCCTTCTCCCCGCTTCCCACCGTTAGTCTATATATATATTTTAAATATTTTGTGCTTACCCCTATAATTTTCCTTTCAAAAGAGCCTCCCATGATTTTGTGGCATTGGCACTCTTGGAGGAAATAAAAATACAGAAGAAAAGGCTCTAGATGTGCATACTTTCTCAGTGTTTGCAGCTAGGGTCCTTCAAATGATGCTGACACCTCTGCCTATCACAGAACACTTAGAGAAAGGTCTCACCCACAATGCAACTATAGCGTGGGTGGGCCTTCCAGTTGCATACGCCACCTCGTGGAGGTTAGGAGCTTCTGTAGATTTGCTTATACCCATGTCTTGACTTTGGAGCCGTTCCTAATCCACGCATCTTCCTCCTCCTCCACGTCCTGTGCAGTCTATTCTTCTTCCTCCTCTCCTTCCCCTGCTTCTCTCTCTGTGTGTCTCTTTCTCCCCTTCACCCCTTCAAATCCACCCTCAAGAGGTGAAGATGATGCTCCAGCTGGGAAGGGACTGTGAGTGTCCATCCTGCGGGAATGGAAAACCCCGGGTGTGGCCCCAGGCCCTGGGTCACTGAGCACACAGGCAGCTCCCAGACCTCACGCTGTCCCCGCCCTGTCCACGCTCCACATCCTGGACTCAGGGTTGGCCTTGGCCTTTGTTTCAACAGACCTGAGCATTCCTCACCATGTTTTCAGACTCTCCGCTGTCCACCTGCCTGCTGGTCATTCAGGAGTAAACTCAGGCATGGCTGGATGTCAGAGGAGAAATTGATCATTCAGTTCAGTTCAGTCGCTCAGTTGTGTCTGACTCTTTGCAACCCCATGAATCGCAGCACACCAGGCCTCCCTGTCCATCACCAACCCCCGGAGTTCACTCAAACTCACGTCCATCAAGTCGGTGATGCCATCCAGCCATCTCATCCTCTGTCGTCCCCTTTTCCTCCTCCCCCCAGTCCCTCCCACCATCAGAGTCTTTTCCAATGAGTCAGCTCTTCACATGAGGTGGCCAAAGTACTGGAGTTTCAACTTTAGCATCAGTCCTTCCAAAGAACACCCAGGACTGATCTCCTTTAGAATGGACTGGTTGGATCTCCCTGCAGTCCAAGGGACTCTGAAGAGTCTTCTGCAACACCACAGTTCAAAAGCATCAATTTTTCAGCACTCAGCTTTCTTCACAGTCCAACTCTCAATTGATCATTAAGAGGATTCAAAAGACAGCCCCAGAAACGATCAGGGAGACTGAGGCCACATGGCTGGGGAAAGACAGCAGGTGCTGGGGCGACCCATCAAGGAGGTTCTTCCACTGATGCGGGGTGCCTTTCTATCTGTACAATAAGCAAGACATAGCCAGCATTCAGGGAGCTGTTCCGGAGAGGGACGTGCCACAGGAAGAGGGGGGGTGGGGGGCTCTGTCACCATCTCAGAAAGACCCAGAAACAGGTCTGGGAAGGAGATACACATGTACAAATTTTTTCAATCACTTATTCAAGAAATAATAATGATGGAAGGATGAATTAGGGTTGTGGGACTAAGAGATATCAATGACTATGTATAAAATAGATAAGCAACTAGGATACACTGTATAGCATGGGAACCATAGCCATTAAATTGTTACAACCTATAACGGAGTATAATCTGCACAAATACTGAATCCCTCCGCTGTACCGGCAACATATAATATTACAAATCAACTGTACTTCAGTGAAAAAAAATAATGAGAAATGAGTTACACACAATGGATTAGTATGTGCCAATAGATCAGATCAGATCAGTCTCTCAGTCATGTCCGACTCTTTGCAACCCCATGAATCGCAGCACGCCAGGCCTCCCTGTCCATCACCAACTCCCAGAGTTCACTCAGACTCACGTCCATCGAGTCAGTGATGCCATCCAGCCATCTCATCCTCTGTCGTCCCCTTCTCCTCTTGCCCCCAATCCCTCCCAGCATCAGAGTCTGTTCCAATGAGTCAGCTCTTCGCATGAGGTGGCCAAAGTACTGGAGTTTCAGCTTTAGCATCATTCCTTCCAAAGAAATCCCAGGGCTGATCTCCTTCAGAATGGACTGTGTGCCGATAAGGTACAGATCAAATACCTAAGTAAACTGGATTTAATGAACATTAAGGAACTCTTTCTGGAGCAATTATGAATCTCTCTCTCTGGAAGGCTTGAAAAAAAATGGATCCATTAAACTTGGTTGACATTGGGGCTTATTAAAGGCCAGAGGAGGAAAGAATCAGGGAGGTAATTCTCACTGTGAGGCCCCTGGCTGGGGAAGCTACACCTACAGAGGAAATATTTGCTCACTAGTTGGTTCAGCAAATCACCATGCTGACACACCTATCTGCTACCAAGGTCCAGAAGCTGGTACGGTGAGAAGGGGAGAATCAGGTTGGCCTTTGTGTTCTAAAGGAAGGACATGAATGGAGTACAGTGCACCTTGACCTTCCGTTAACACGGCAGAGCGGTGTTCTCCACGATCCACTGAAATCCCATCGTCCCTCCGCATCTGCAAACCCATCAGGCGGTGTTTTTCCATGGACCTTATTCCAGCACAATGCTCTGGAGAAAAGCTTGGGAAGCCGACACTAGTTCAATACAGTACAGGATGGGGGCCTGGGGGACGGAGAGGAAAGAAAAGGACTCATATGCTTTTGAAAAATCATTGCCAAAAGATAAGCTTGTTTATGCAACCTCCAGCATGGGTGGGGGCAGGGAGGACTCTGTGCCACCAGGACTAAAGAAAGAACTTTAGTCAGCAAATAAATACACAGTTCATACAAGCCAGCGGGTAGGAAAAGGACTGAGTCTGTGAATTGTCCGAGATAAATAATTTTTGAAGGCAGATTTAAGGAGAGGTGTCTGACTTAATTTCGTTGGTATGGAGTGATGATTTGGAGTCTACATTCACAAGAAAGACAATTCATCTCATGAAGCACCAGACTACAAACCGCGGTCTCTTCATAGACCCTGATCAGTGGATTCAAATGGTGATGTCCTACATCCTGGGGGCCAGATGGCTCTGCTGCTGGCTTCACACCAACCTCTGGGTAACAGAGCCTTGCCATCAGGGAAGCTGGGTAGGCATTGAGGCCAACTAGGGGGAATATGAAATGAGTCAGTCATTCTGTGAGTCCTGGCTGTTACCAGGAAGTGATCTAAAAAAAAAAAGAGAGAATAAATATGCATATCGAAAGCTGGAACAGAGATCTTGTACTGAAAGGCTGTTTGGAGTAGTTCATTCACTTCAAGGTATGAAAACCCACCTTCTCTCTGTGTGGAGACACTGAAAGCTGGCTGGTTTGGGGCTCTGCGTGTGACCAGATGGTGCCCGGGGACCACTTCCAGATGGGGCAAGCTCCAGGGGAGGAAGCCTTTACTTGAATGAAAAGCAGAGACTTTACTGAAAGTTTCTCAGTGACAAGCTTTCCATCATTAGTGGCCAGGAGGCAAGTTCCAAAACCCTCCTTAAGGGAAACTTGAAGAGATCCAAAGACATGGTCCTAAAGCCTGGGGAATTCATCCCGAGGCGGATGGACACAGCGGCAACCTACAGCGTTTGGGTGTGGGACTCACATCCAGCCACAGGCAGGGTTTTCTCAGCAGAGGGCGACACACTGGCTCTGGGTTGGGGGGCACCTCTCCCAGGAAGATCCCGGCCAGAGGGGATGGTCTAGGGTGTCTGAATATCCAGATGACTGCTGATGACATTGGACGAAGGTCGGGGTAGGACACCATGAGACAGACCTCTGATTAAGACTAAAACGTTGGCTGAATGCTTATGTGCGAATTTTATTTTTAAGTTGTGACTTCCTTCCTGTCTTTTGTGGCCAGTGCCTGAGCTGGAGGAGGGAGAGTTGTTATCACTCTGCAAGAGAAGTTTCCCCAACATTCTGGGTAGATTCTTGAGGCAATAGACATCTGACCCCTGCGGAGAACTACTGCAGGTCACCGGAGCCCTCCACCGCCCCACCCCAGGCACAGGCCCATGGGCCCAGAGACAGAATATTATATGCACATCTCTCTGTCCATTTCTCTTCAGAGACCCCAGAGGAGTGCGAGAAGCTAATTTCTGCAGCAGCGTTTGCTGTCCCACAGCTGAAAGAGGAACTAAAATTGAAGGCAGAATAGTGACATTTTGAAAATGCATATGGAGTTCACTGAGCTGTCTCAGCTTAGAAGTCTTTCAAAGCTTCTAAGAAATCACCACTAGGGATATATTGTTTTCAGACCCTTAGGATGATCTGTCTGGTAGCTGGTGTAAAATTGAAAAATTGTCCGGGAAACATTATTGACTTTTTGATCAGCTGCTGAAAATATGGTAGATGTGAAACTCCAAAAGTTGCACCAGATTCCTCGCCGGAAGGAAACCTCTTCTGAATTGCTTCCCAGTGATGGGTTTTCATAACATGGTGTTTAAAACCATTTTTCTGTAAATGATATCTACGTAGAAGGGAAGACTAGGCTAAAACAGCATATTTTATCACCTCAGATCATCTCATTTTCTCTCTCATTCCTGGATTCTGAGTTCTGTTTGGCTTAAATGTGTAAAGCTTTCGACCATGAAGATATCTCACAGAACTGGGTCAGGAGGACAAAGTGTTGAGATAGACGGAGTTTTTAGCCAGCAGTTTCCCAATAGCACAAGATTTCCATTTTTTTTTTTTCTTTCTCATTCTTCTTCAGAGGAGAGCAATGTGTGTGGGGTGAGGACCTGACTACAGGGCTGCCCAGGCAGGAAACACTGTCTCAGATCATGAAATTTTAAAAAGAAGAGATTTTAGAAAATGATATATATATTTATGGTTTGCTTCTTTCATTTTGTTCGATGCCACAGGCTTCATGCTTTGTGGCTGTGTGAAACATTGCGAATCCCAAAGTGAACCCATGAAATCAACTTTAGTGGTCACTCTTTTCCTAAAATGATGAGGATTTTTTTTAGAAAAAAAAAAAAAAGGTTTGTGTGTTTTTTCAGTTGATCAGAAGATATTTATAGACCCTCCCCTGGGTGCAGAGTGATGTAATGGGTCCTGAGGGAAAGCAATTAAAGAGCAGGCTTGGGATCTGACCAGCTGTATTTACAACCTTTTGAAAGAGGAGGTCTCATGTGTCATGTAAGACACTTGCCCCTTGGAGCCCAGCAGATCGGGGTGCAGACAGAAGGAGGGGGAGCCCAGGGACCCACTGTGGGGGAGATCAACAGAAACCCCAAATTCAAACTTATACTGTGTTCTGGGAAAAATAATAAAAGCAAGTGACCCAGGCCTCTCTCAACCTCTGAGAGATACTGGCAGGGAGAGGGGACACAAGCGGAAAGACGGCTGTGACGAGTGGTGACGATCACAGCCCCTGCTCTGTTGCCACTCCTGTCCCAACCAGTCATTCAGCTCTCGTCTTCTTCTGCCCAGCCCTCTTCCTGCTCTTTACATGCTTGGGAGTTATCTCAAGGTAGATCTAGAGGCTGCGGGTGTTATGGAAATAATTTGGCTTTGGAGTAAGTCAGGCCTGGGTTCAGATTCTCTGACTGTCCCATTTATAATGTTGGACTTTATTTTCCTACTCTGAAAAATGGGTGCACCCACCCCTAGCAGTCAGAGTAGTTAGGAAGACTACAGTGGATTCTGTGTGCGAACACACAGCGTGGCGCCTGGCCCAGGACAGAGGCTTGGTGAAGATTACTTGTCTCTCAGCCCTGAGAGGGATGGCCAGTCACTGGGGTTCACCCATATTGATGTGCGGGTGGAATAGACTGGGCATGGAAACTGGTTGTGTTGCTGACTAGATGCGAGGTCCCCAGTGTCCCTGTTTCTACGGAAACCAAAATGATTCAACTGGTGTTTTGCAAAGAGGAGTGTGACACGCAAGTTATTAACAGCATTGACATATTTCCTGCCAATCCCAAGGAAGAAAGGAGTAAATGGCCGAGAAGAAGAGCGGTTTGGTCATCAGATGGTTAAATGTGGTGAGGTAATGTTCTGTTAGAGGTTTTGAAACATTCAACGTATGTTCTCTTTGCTTCAGATAGACCGGAGTAGAAAGCATCTGGAGATACATGCACATCTGTGGGAAACACCTGTGTGTGTGGAGGAACCAGCACCCTGCTGTTCCTCTATAGTCTCTCAGTTCCATTCCCACCTCCTTGTCCTTCTCTATAGAGGGGATGGAAGCCTGCAAACCACATTTCCCAGATCCCCCAGCCAGCTGGCTTCCCAGTGAGCTCTACCAATGGCAGACACTGGTGGGAGACTGGAAGGTGAGTGGAAGGAAGAAGCCAATTAAAAAAAAAAAATTTTTTTTTGCTGAAGTCTTTGGCAGTGGCAGCAGCAACAGCAGTGGGTGATGTGGGTTTGTGCTTAGGTAGTTGAATTTCAGCAGTGGAGGCAGTGACGCTCCTAGACCCCGGCTCTGGAAGCAGCAGGATCATGACGGGCAAGTGTGGATGGGAATTCAGCCTCCTGGCTTCTTGAGAGATGTTCCAAGAATAATAGCAGTGGAGCAGTGACTATATGAGCAGCCTCAGCCACAAACAATGGTGCATTCTGGATAAGGCCTTTTTTTCCCCTCAATACTACTTTTTCTTTTTTTTTCCTTGGTCAGCTCTAGGATGCTGCTCGCTTCCTGCAGTTACTAATCTCTGAGTGATCTCAGCTTCTCTCTTTTTTTCTCCGGCCCTTCAAAACATTTATAGCTGATTTCTTATGTTAACGCTCTTCTATCTGATAGTCTTAGAGTAGTTTCTGTTCTGCTAACTGGACACTGACCCACACAAATAAACTAAAAAAAAAAAAAAAAAACTGAAGGCAAATCAAATTAAAATTTCAACATCCGTAATCTCCTACTCCTACATTTTGGAGCTTACAGTGAGGAAGGGATAAGCAAGATTTTATCCCTAAAATTGGCAACAAAACTCAGTTCCTCGTCATATGTCCTGCAGGTTCTACCGAAAAAGAAAGATTAATAAGACAGGTGTTCTAGAACAAGAATTGCCTATGAGAGATGCCTGTCTATAATCATTCTGTCAAGGACCTTAATAATAGGTACTCCCTCTCCAGGTATTTTTATACTTGGCCTTTCAAAGATGCTATTTCACTTAATTACCATAATAACCCTAGAAATTAGGTACTGTTCTCATTTCATATATGAGGAAGATAAAATACCATTAATGGAATTGGTTTATTGTTTAATGGCTGCTTATGCCTCCCTTTCTAGAACACATACTTTTTGCAACATGACCTAGCCACTCCTCCCATTCAGCGGCACAGTCTGTTTCTTCACTCCCTAGAATTTGAGACGAACTTGTGACTTATTCTGGCCTGTAGAATGTGCCAAAAGAGACCTGCGAGTTCCAGAACCCAGGCTCAAGAGAGCCGGCAGCTTCTGCTTGCCGTCCCCTGGAGCATGGTCCTATAATGGCCCTGAAGGCAGCAGGCTTTGCTTATCGAAGGATGAGAAATCATGTGGAGAAGACACATCAGAGCATTTAGAGTTATATAAGGACAATGTTAGAGTTCAAACTGATTACTTGAGGCCAAAACATCCCTTCCTCAGTCCAGTTCCTCTGGTGACCCCGGGAAGGAATTGAGCTCTAATCTGGTTAGCGTCATCTGGTAAATAGGGCTGGCCCTGGGCTTAGGCAAGAAGAAACAGGTACCACTGTTGCATACAGGCAGATTCTGACCACGACTCCAGGCCATGGGGACAGGGAAAGGGGAGGGCTCTCTCTCTTTTTTCTAAGAATTAAAGCTTCTTTAAAAAAAAAAAAAAGTATGCATTTATGGCTGTGCTGGCTCTTTGCTGCTGCGCAGCTTTCCTCTAGTTTTGGTGAGCAGGAGCTGCTCTCCAGTTTCAGCGCACAAGCTTCTCGTTGCGATGGCTTCTTTTGTTGCAGGGCAAGAGCTCTAGCACACACTGGCTGCAGGAGTTGCGGCTCTTGGGCTCAAGAGCACAGGCTCAGTAGTTGTGGTGCTCGGGCTAAGTTGCACCAAGGCATATGGGATCTTAGGGATTGAACTCGGGTCGCCTGTGTTGGCAGGCAGATTCTCTACCGCTGAGCTACCTGGCAAGCCCAAGAGAGGGCTCTCTTAAGCTCAGAGCCTGGTTGAAGGCCTGGATCTCCTGTCTGAGTTCAGACTGGAAACAGTAAAACATCACAATAAAAAATGCAGTAATGTCTGCATGTGACATAGGCAGTGTGACCTCTGCCTCTTTTTAACTGAACCCCAGGAGCAGGAACAATCGTGAAGGACGCTCATCAGGATTGAATACACACTCCAGGGGAGGTTTGCTGGGGGATTATTAGGAAGACCCTGCTCTCGGGGCAGCTATAAGCAGTTCCCTTGTCCTCATTCTCCGTAAACACCAGCGGCTTGGGTATTTAACTCAACGGATCTTAGAAGTAATTTTCCTTGGTAAAATAAGAGGTGTTCCACACACATGAGTTGGTTGAAAGGACTGTATCAGACATTCTGGCTCTTGCTTACAAAAGTCATTATGATCTAGAGAGCCTAATAATTAGCGTATGCCCTTACCAGTGCTGACTCTGGCTTCAGATTTGAAGCAGGACCTGTAGGAACATTCTCGCCAGGACTCTGTCTAGAAGTGTAGCTAAATCTAGTGCTCGAATATTGTCACATCTGCCTGAAGTGAATCTGTTATACAAGGAATTTGTCAGCGCGCCAGGAGGACGGAGAACAGATACCTCACTGAGTTTACAGAACCGGTTATGCAACTCTCTTGTGCCTGCTGCCTTTAAATGTTTATTTTATGGAATTCAGCCTGAGACTCGCTTTCCTTGTCAGATATGTGCATGTGTGTGTGTGTGAGACGAGAGTGGTGTGCTCAGTTGTGATTGACTCTTTGGGACCCTATGGACTGTACCACTGAGAAATGAGGATGAAGACAGGAGACCCCGAAGCCCTCCCCAACCTCTGCTGTAGACACACAGGCCCACGTGATGCCTGCGAGTGAAGGTTTATGTCCCTTAGTTTAAGGAGGTTCTCAGAAGCTGGAATAAAACCTGAATCCATTGTTAAGCCTCCTGGTTGCAGCAGCTACTGCTGCTGCTAAGTCGCTACAGTTGTGTCCAACTCTGTGCGACCCCATAGACGGCAGCCCACCAGGCTCCCCCGTTACTGGGATTCTCCAGGCAAGAATACTGGAGTGGTTTGCCATTTCCTTCTCCAATGCATGAAGGTGAAAAGTGAAAGTGAAGTCGCTCAGTCCTGTCCAACTCTTTTCGACCCCATGGACTGCAGCCCACCAGGCTCCTCCGTCCATGGGATTTTTCCAGGCAAGAGTACTGGAGTGGGGTGCCATTGCCTTCTCCGTGCAGCAGCTACAGTGGTCTTCATTTCTGTACCCCCTTACATTTCTACATATTGGTTTTTCCACCATTAAACCCAGTAGGGTCAGCTGCCTCCGTTCTTTTATTGGAAGGACTTATAAGATGTATGAGATGGTATTGAGATAGGAGAAAATTAAAAAGGGCATCTCACCAATCCAGGAACCAACTTTTTTTTTTTTTTTTAATGTGTGTGTCTGTGTTTGAAGGGTCATATGTGTGAAGAATCCTTTCCAGCTTTTGAAAAAGATACTTCAGGCAGGGCTAACATCCCTGTAGCCAACAGCTCCCACTAAAGCTAAAATTTCTCCCCCCTGGCCTGAGCCAAGTGCTGTTCTTAATTTCACAGCTTCAGAAAACCTGCCCAACTTCAACTTATTTTGGCCCTGAGCCCATTATTTTGTTTGCTTTTAATTATCTTTCAGGACCACCACACCGGGTGATGTACTTCTTTTTTCTGCCCCGATCTCACATCTTTGTACCACGAATACACCACTGAGTGACACTCTATTTCTGCGTACGCCAACTTTGGTTTTGGTAAATGAGAAAATGCTTGCTTCTTGTTATCTGTGGTGTGAAATTCCTTTGGGGAGCCCCACCAATAAAATAAATAAGACCATCAGGAGTCCTTAGACTCACTAAAATTCCAGACTCTCTAAAAACAATATTTTCTGTCTAATCTTAACGTTAACAAAACGATCAGTTGGGAGCCAAAGCATGGCTGTGGGATGAGCTATTTTGGACACTAACTGCATGACATTTAGAATAACCAAGTCACCGTGGACATTAAGGTGTCAACGAGAAGTGTCTGTTTCTCTGACGTGCACTTATAAATGCCTCATAATGGTGTATGTGTGTGATGTGTAAGCATGCACCCCAGACAGCAGAGAAAGTCGACAGTAACATGTCATTACCATGAGCATTCAAGCTGAAAAGCTGTAGTCAGTTTAACTTGTTATCATTCTTGGCCTTGAACTAAGCTTTGTGGCCACTCTGTGAGAAACCATCATAGACACAAAATCGGCATGTGATAAATGATTCCAACAGAGGTGTGACTGGCCAGCAAACAACGTTTTCATAAAGGGCCTTTGCTCTTTGTTAGGGGCAAAAAAATATGTTTCCTTGGAAGGATAATTGCCTCTTCTTTAAAGGCCAGAGGATGGAGACAGGGGAGCTGATTGAAATTTATGCCAGTGGAATGCAGGAGAGTTGCATTTATAAGGTGTTATAAAGCTCAACATTCAGAAAACGAAGATCAAGGCATCTGGCCCCATCACTTCATGGGAAATAGATGGGGAAACAGTGTCAGACTTTATTTTTGGGGGCTCCAAAATCACTGCAGATGGTGACTGCAGCCATGAAATTAAAAGACGCTTACTCCTTGGGAGAAAAGTTATGACCAACCTAGATAGCATATTGAAAAGCAGAGACATTACTTTGCCAACAAAGGTTCGTCTAGTCAAGGCTATGGTTTTTCCAGTGGTCATGTATGGATGTGAGAGTTGGACTGTGAAGAAAGCTGAGCACCGAAGAATTGATGCTTTTGAACTGTGGTGTTGGAGAAGACTCTTGAGAGTCCCTTGGACTGCAAGGAGATCCAACCAGTCCATTCTGAAGGAGATCAGTCCTGGGTGTTCTTTGGAAGGAATGATGCTAAAGCTGAAACTCCAGTACTTTGGCCACCTCATGTGGAGAGTTGACTCATTGGAAAAGACTCTGATGCTGGGAGGAATTGGGGGCAGGAGGAAAAGGGGACGGCAGAGGATGAGATGGCTGGGTGGCATCACTGACTCGATGGATGTGAGTTTGAGTGAACTCCGGGAGATGGTGATGGACAGGGAGGCCTGGCGTGCTGCAGTTCATGGGGTTGCAAAGAGTCAGACACGACTGAGTGACTGAACTGAACTGAACTGATGCTCACCCAGCTGGGTGTGGCCTTATTCAGGAAAGCCAAGGAGATTTTTTTGGATGGATTAAACTATGAGTGATCGTCCATTCATAAAAACTTGGACCAATTATCATTAGGTTTCATGCCAGTAGAATGGTTCTTGGATGTTTAACCAGAATGCTTAGGGAACCAGGCAAGGAGCTTCTCAGCTCATTCCTCCATGGACCCTGCTAACCCTTGAAAACAATTCTCTGTCAGCTCCACGGTCTTTGAGTTGGAACCACAAAGCCTGAATTTGACAATTTAGCAATTTTTTGACTCAATGACTGTCCACCCCTCATCTATCCACATATTCAATGATTCCAGCCTTTGCTATATTCCTACTGCGTGCTACCAACTGAATTTTATAGATGAGCAATCGAAGCTCAGGTTTCCCAGATGGCACTAGTGGTTAAGAATCCGCCTGCCAATGCAGGAGTCTAAGAGACGCGGGTTTGATCTCTGGGTTGGGGAGATCCCCTGGAGGAGGAAATAGCAACCCACTCCAGTATTCTTGCCTGGAAAATCCCATGGACAGAGGAGCCTGGTGGGCTATGGTCCATGGGGTCGCAGAGTCGGACACAGCTGAATGACTGAGCACAGATCAAAGCTCAGATAATACATAACTTCCCCAAAGCCAAAAGCTGTTAAGAAGCAGAGTTGGGATCTGGGAGCGTTTTTAAAGTTCCTTAGACTTTAAGCCCCATGCTTTTTATTCATTTATTTCAACATCTAGCAAAAATTTTAAAACTAGTGATAATTCACCTTTAGTTATGGGTCATTTTACTCTTAAATGGACATTTCCAGCTATTCTACCCAACTGGATAAGGGTATCTTTAGTGTTACCTTCCTAAGTGTCTTTGGTTTTTATCTTCTATAGGTCAGGAGGAGAAAAATAGGTTTGAGATTGTAGATTGGGAGCATTGGTTCAGAGTGGGCCAAGCCTTAATTGCAGTATCTCTTACGTTATTAATGATACCACAGGGTAGGAAAAATATTTTCTCTACCCTCCTACATTCGGTATCTGGTGGCCCTGTGAATTATATTGGCAAAAGATAGATTAATGAGAGAAAAAAACAGATTCAATTGATTAATTTTTCTATATTGATTCATGATTCTCTAAACAGCCTCTTACTGCTGGATTCTCTTGGCATCCTAAGAAATCAGCCTTTTAACCCTGCATACATTGATCAGACTCGATGGCCACATTACAGAGGTAGGAATGAGCATCTCAGGAGGATGTATAGGCCCAATTCACACATAAGAAACCTCTGTGATCCACTGCTGAAATGCAACCCCTGCTAGAGTGTAACAGGACACTGGGTACATCAGTAATAACACTGTCTTAAGATCAAAGAGAGCAAGATTGAAAAGCCCACGAAACCCCGTCCAGACCAGCAGGGAAATTCCATGTCACTGGGTTCTGCCCACACAGGTGGCAGCCCTGCTCTGCGGTGACCCCATCGTTCTGCAGTGTCCCCCTCTGTTTTGTGTCTCTCGGTGCCTCTGAGGCACTGTCAGAAGGATGACCCATCGCACCAGGCTCCGGGCTGGCTGCAGGTGCCGATGCAAAAGTCAACACCAGCCCTGTCATAATGTCTAAAGGTCAGCAGCTGGGTCCCCTGGCATTTGGGGTCTGCAGGGGTGGATAGGCTCTGTCACTACCCCCAGCCACAGGGCCCAGATCACACCCATCCCACTGGCTTCCATGGGGCCTGGGACCGGACTGGGCCCTGGTGGCCATTGGGGGACAGTGTTTGAGGATACAGAAGCCCCTTGGATGGGTGCAGTGGTGGCTGGGCCTTCAGTGTGCTCTGTGAAGTGCTTTCTTCCCATCCTCTAGAACGAGCTCACTTAGCCTGCCTTCCTTCCAGCCTTGAGCACAGTGTGCAGAGCAACCACCATCCCCTGAGAGGTGATCGAGAAGACAGGACCGCAGTAGGTGTTTTGACTTTGAGCAGACCCCCTGGGTGTGTCCTGCAGCAGGAGTAGGAGGGCCGGCCTCAGATCCGGAAGCCCCTCCTCTGCTCCTGTCCATTTTGGGGAAGGACGGTCTCGGGCAGCCTCCTTCCTTCGGGATCCGTCTGTCCTCTGATCCTCCCCGTGGTCTTCCCAGCTTTGCACCGTTTTGCTTTCTTCTACCGGAGAAGACTGAGTGGGAACAGACACCACACAGATGTCCACAGCCTCCTCCCCAGTGTCACAGAGCTACGTGCTCAAGCTAGTGGTTTTGAGGAATGCTGAAAAACATGTGGTTTTACCCCAACTTCCAAGAATTAGAGGCAGATTCTAGGAGAGTGGGGACTGTCTGAACTTAAAAATAGTAAGCAGTACCACACATCTGGTGATGAGGTACTGCTGCCCATTAAAAGGACAAAATAGGAGTTGGTCTGTGGGCAGGGTGTGTACCTTACAGGCAATCCCCAACCAGGCCCAGCCCTGGGGAGGCTGCTTGCCCAAGAGGTTTAGGGGGGGTTGTTAAAAATTCCCCCCTCCACTTCTAAAGTCCATAAAGAGCAGTGAGCATCCTGGTGGTGACTCACTCCCCCTGTCATCGACCCCCATTTTTGCCTGAGAGAAACTTCTAGAACTCAAGCCTGCCCAGACATTTCACTCCCCATGTTTAAATCCAGCTCGTTGGTTCCCAGACTACAAAGGTTATACAAACCCCCTTAAGATCAGGCTCCAGCTTATCTTTATACCAAATTACTCACAGCTCCTCAGACAGTCCATGTTCTCACTTGCTGTTGGGTTTTGTTCTCTCTATTTTTTCCAGTTCTCTTTCTCTGCTTGACTAACTCATACTTCAACATTCAGGCACTGGGATATTTCCAGGGTGGCTGACCAATGTTGCCCACCCATCTGAGGTAGGGCTTGGCTTGACCAAACACGTCTGTGACCTGGCCTTAAGCCTACACTTTGAATTGTCTTTTTCCTTCTCTGTGTTTTCCATCACATTATCAGATGTTCAAGGGCAGGAACCACAACTCTTTGTTCTCTAGAGTACAAATGTTTCTTTCAGCAAATATGCATTAAGCTCCTATTTTGCTAAGCTCTTTAGATACAATGGCAAAAAAAAAAAAAAAAAAACAAATATAAAGCCATGTTTGTGGCCTGTAGTAGTTTGCTAAGGTTGCCAGAAAAAAACACCCCACATTGGGTGGCTTAAATAATGGAAGTTTATTGTCTCACAGGTATTAGCTACAGGGCTTTGGGGAAGAATCTGTTCCTAGGCTTTTCCCCTGGCTTCTGGTGGTTTGCTGGCCATCTTCGGTGTTCCTTGGTTTGTGGAAGCATCACCTCAATCTCTTCCTTCATCTTCACATGGCCTTCTCCCTGATCTTGTGTGTCTGTCTTCAAATTCCCCCTTTTCTTTTTTTAACTGCCTTTTAAGTTTTTTTAATGGAGTATAGCTGATTTACAATGTTGTGTCAATTTCTGCTGTCAGCAAAGTGAATCAGTTATAGATATATAAATATGTATCTGCACTCTTTTTTTAGATTCTATTCCCATATAGGTCATTATGGAGTATTGGGTAGAGGTCCCTGTGCTATACAGTAGGTCGTTATTAGTCATCACATTTTATATATAGTAGTGTATATATTTCAGTCCCAATCTTCCAGTTTATCCCTTCCCCCTTTCACCTTGGTAAACATAACTTTGTTTTCTACATCTGTAACTCTATTTTATAGATAAGTTCTTTGTACTCTGTTTTTTTAGATTCCATATGTAAGAAATATCATATGGTATTTGTCTTTCTCTTTATGATTTACTTCACTCTCAATATGACAATCTCCAGACCACCTGACCTGCCTCTTGAGAAACCTATATGCAGGTCAGGAAGCAACAGTTAGAACTGGACATGGAACAAGAGACTGGTTCCAAATAGGAAAAGGAGTACTTCAAGGCTGTATACTGTCACCCTGCTTATTTAACTTATATGCAGAATACATCATGAGAAACGTTGGGCTGGAAGAAGCACAAGCTGGAATCAAGATTGCCAGGAGAAATATCAATAACCGCAGATATGCAGATGACACCACCCTTATGGCAGAAAGTGAAGAGGAACTAAAAAGCCTCTTGATGAAAGTGAAAGAGGAGAGTGAAAAAGTTGGCTTAAATCTCAACATTCAGAAAACCAAGATCAAGGCATCTGGCCCCGTCACTTCATGGGAAATAGATGGGGAAACAGTGGAAACAGTGTCAGACTTTATTTTTGGGGGCTCCAAAATCACTGCAGATGGTGACTGCAGCCATGAAATTAAAACACGCTTTTAATAACTTTCCTTGGAAGGAAAGTTATGACCAACCTAGATAGCATATTCAAAAGCAGAGACATTACTTTGCCAACAAAGGTCTGTCTAGTCAAAGCTATGGTTTTTCCAGTGGTCATGTATGGATGTGAGAGTTGAACTGTGAAGAAAATTGAGTGCCAAAGAATTGATGCTTTTGAACTGTAGTGTTGGAGAAGACTCTTGAGAGTCCCTTGCACGGCAAGGAGATCCAACCAGTCCATTCTAAAGGAGATCAGCCCTGGAATTTCTTTGGAAGGAATGATGCTAAAGCTGAAACTCCAGTACTTTGGCCACCTCATGGGAAGAGTTGACTCACTGGAAAAGACTCTGCTGCTGGGAGGGATTGGGGGCAGGAGGAGAAGGGGACGACAGAGGATGAGATGGCTGGATGGCATCACCGACTCGATGGACGTGAGTCTGAGTGAACTCCGGGAGTTGGTGATGGACAGGGAGGCCTGGCGTGCTGCGATTCATGGGGTCGCAAAGAGTCGGACAAGACTGAGAGACTGAACTGAACTGAGGTCCATCCATGTTGCTGCAAATGGCATTATTCCACTCTTTATGGCTGAGTAATAGTCCACTGTGTGTGTGTGTGTGTGTGTGTGTGTGTGTGTGTGTGTGTGTGTATACCACATCCTCTTTATTCATTCCTCTGTCACTGGACATTTAGGGTACTTCTATGTCCTGGCTATTGTAAATAGTGCTGCAATGAATATTGGATTGCATGTATCTTTTCTAATTATGGTTTTCTCCAGATGTATATGCCCAGGAGTGGGATTGCTGGATCATATGGTAGTGTGATATTCAATATAAGTGTTACATTCAGTTTGCAGATGAGAAGTTTGAGGCTCAGAGATATTAAATAACTAACAAGTGTCACATAATCTCTAAAGGGTAGAGACAGAATTGAAAGCCAGATCTGCTCAACTTAGGCTCATTCTCCGTCCGTAACTGTCGGTATCCCCATGTTATACAGGTCATGATCAACTATCACTGCAAACGGACATAAACAGGTCAGGGAGGTATCAGAGAATTCATACCCCACCCCCCACCCCATTTCATAATTCTTGAAATGAATCCAGAAATCTGGCCCAGTATGAATCACCCATGTTCACTTCATGAGAAAAGTGTCCCTAAAATGCTAAGAACATAAACATGACAATATAATATAGTGAAGCTTATGACAGAGAATCGGCTCTAATGTTGAATAAAGGAGACCTTTGGGCATATTCCTCTGGGTGGGGAGACACTGACAGAGTTCTGTGGAGACGGCTCCTCTCAGTGTGAGGAGTTACACGCTGTGATTTCCTTGGAAAGGGCCGGGCTGTGTTTTTCTGCAGGTTTTGCAGTCACTACTGTCTTTTAGTCTCAAGGACAAAGCACCGTCATTAGGACAAAGCACCGTCATTAGTTAACTACCGGAGCTATTGACTCCCTTTTCTTCAGTAAACACTGCTGGCAGGTTCTTTCTGTTGCCTCCTCGCAGCCATAGTAACCGTTGTTGGGTAATCCATGGTTGCCAGACTCCTCAACTGAAGTGAGAGTTAAAAAAAAAAAAAACCTAATGTCATATCCAGGACAAACAAGAAAAGTCCTTTCACCCACACCAGACTCTTTTATAGCTACGGTGTCTACGGTGTAGAATTTGTATGCCCTCATCTGCCCCTTTCTACTGCTTGGCAAAGTATAGTTCACATGCAGAGATCTGTCTGTGTTTAGAGAATAGATGGAAAAACAGTGATCAGAGATATTGCCCAAAAGATGCTTGTTGGGCCAGAATAGGCGAATGAATCCAGTTAATCCCCACAGCTGCCTTAAAGGTAAGTACTCATGTGGTTCCCATTTTACAGATGAGAAAGCTAAGCCCCGGTTGAGTCAGGGTGGAGCTGGGATTTGAACCCGCCATGAGTGTTCCTGATTGGCCTGCCTTCAGTTTGGTGTACATGTCATCCGTGATGTGTGTTCATTTCATTGCCAGCTAGCTTTCTGGCTCTGGAACCTATTCTCCTTCACATAGAACATACAGATTTTGAGGAAAAGGGTAAAACCAAGGCAGACTTTCTCCTGCTGGGAGAAAGGGAGGGTTCCCTGCAGATGAGGGAAGTAAGGAGCCGCGTTGCCGTTTCAGCTGCAGCTCCCAGCCAGGGACCCGCCATACGTCACTGACAGACCCTGTAACAGTGAACAGCTGGAATCCAGTCACACGCAAACATTCAAAATCCACTGCTGTGGCGTGACAGTCTGTCAGGACGCTTTATAAGTGAAGAGACAGTGTGGAAACCAAAGGAAGACAGTCTTCTTATAAAGTTATGTTTATTTACTTCAGGGGCTCTGGTACCCAAAGTGGGTTCTCCCAGGGGCCCTTCCTGTGGCAGTGTGTTATTCCCCTGCAAGGAATTCATATTATAATTAGGAATATTATTGTATTTTATATAATAATATACCTGTGTATTATATTGTATGTATTAACATACTAAGAATAATATTTTAATTGAACTGTTAGGACCTTATTGAACCCTCAGAGGTAGGTTAACATTCTTAAGCATGTAAAGAGGTCTTATAAATCCACACAGAAATAAAGAGGAACAACCCCACACAAAAAAGAAATAAGCCATTCACAAAAAAAGGAAATAAAAACTGCCCCAGACTATAAGAAGATAGACAGTCTTGTTCATCATAAAAATAATTTAAAATAAGTGAGATGCTATAGTTATGTACTAAACTGTCAAACCAACAACAGATTTAAAACTCAGTGCTGACCACAAGGAACTCTGCTTAAAGTTATGTGGCAGCCTGGGTGGGAGGGGTTTGGGGGAGAATGGATACATGTATATGTATGGCTGAGTCCCTTCATTATTCACCTGAAACCATCACAATATTGTTAATTGACTATACCCCAATACAAAATAAAAAGTTAAAAAAAAACAACTCAGTAGTGTTCAGAGTATGAAAAAAAATAGAGTTTATATACTCTGTAGTGAGAGTATACATTTGGTTCAGTTATTACAAAAGAGCATTTTAGGAAAAAAAAAATGTAACCTTTAAAGAGGTAGATACTAGACAAATATTCATGTACATACAAACACACTTACAGAAATGCAAATGTACACACACACTGCATATTTTTTGACTCAGTAACTAAATTTTCAGGAATGTGACCTATGAAGAGAAACTCAAAAAAGGCAAGAAGCAGCTGCACAGCGCTGGAGAGGCGAGTGACTGAGGAGATACCCCATGGCCAAGGTCAGTAGCGGTGGCTGTGAGGAGATACCCCACATCCAAGGTAAGGGGCAGCGGCTGCGCTTTGCTGTAGCAGCCATGAAGAGATACCCCACGTCCAAGATAAGAGAAGCCCAAGTAAGATGGTAGGTGCTGAGAGATGGCATCAGAGGGCAGACAGACTGAAACCACAATCACAGAAAACTAACCAATCTAATCACATGGACCACAGTCTTGTCTAGCTCAATGAAACTATGAGTCATGCCGTGTAGGGCCACCCAAGACGGATGGGTCATGGTGGAGAGTTCTGACAAGATGTGGTCCATTAGAGAAGGGAATGGCAAACCACTTCAGTATTCTTGCCTTGAGAACCCCATGAACAGTGTGAAAAGGGAAAAAGATAGGACACTGAAAGATGAACTCCCCAGGTCGGGAGGTGCCCAATATGCTACTGGAGATCAGTGGAGAAATAACTCCAGAAAGAATGAAGAGACGGAGCCAAAGCAAAAACAATACCCAGTTGTGGATGTGACTGGTGATAGAAGCAAAGTCTGATGCTGTAAAGAGCAATATTGCATACGAACCTGGAATATTAGGTCCACGAATCAAGGCAAATTGGAAATGGTCAAACAGAAGATGGCAAGAGTGAACACTGACATTTTAGGAATCAGCGAACTAAAATGGACTGGAATGGGTGAATTTAACTCAGATGACCATTGTATCCACTACTGTGGGCAAGAATCCCTTAGAAGAAATGGAGTAGCCATCATAGTCAACAAAAGAGCCCAAAATACAGTACTTGGATGCAATCTCAAAAATGACAGAATGATCTCTGTTCATTTCTAAGGAAAACCATTCAATATCACGGTAATCCAACTTTATGCCCCGACCAGTAATGCTGAAGAAGCTGAAGTTGAACGGTTCTATGAAGACCATTTAGAACTAACACCCTTTTAGAACTAACACCCAGAAAAGATGTCCTTTTCATTATAGAGGACTGGAATACAAAAGTAGGAAGTCAAGAAATGCCTGGAGTAATAGGCAAATTTGGGCTTGGAGTATAGAATGAAGCAGGGCAAAGGCTAACAGAGTTTTGCCAAGGGAACGCACTGGTCATAGCAAACACCCTCTTCCAACAACACAAGAGAAGACTCTACGCATGGACATCACCAGATGGCCAACACTGAAATCAGATTGATTATATTCTTTGCAGCCAAAGATGTAGAGGCTCTATACAGTCAGCAAAAACAAGACCGGGAACTGACTGTGGCTCAGATCATGAACTCCTTATTGCCAAATTCAGACTTAAATTGAAGAAAGTAGGGAAAACCACTAGACCATTCAGGTATGACCTAAATCAAATCTCTTATGATTACACAGTAGAAGTGAGAAATAGATTTAAGGGACTAGATCTGATAGAGTGCCTGATGAACTATGGACGGAGGTTTGTGACATTGTACAGGAGACAAGGATCAAGACCATCCCCAAGAAAAAGAAATGCAAAAAAAAAAATGGCTGTCTGAGGAGGCCTTACAAATAGCTGTGAAAAGAAGAGAAGTGAAAAGCAAAGGAGAAAAGGAAAATATACCCATTTGAATGCCGAATTCCAAAGAATAGCAAGGAGACATAAGAAAGCCTTCCTCAGGGATCAGTGCATAGACAAAAACAATAGAATAGGAAAAACTAGAGATCTCTTCAAGAAAATTAGAGATACCAAGGGAACATTTCATGCACAGATGGGCTCAATGAAGGACAGAAATGGTATGGACCTAACAGAAGCAGAAGATATTAAGAAGAGGTGTCAAGAATACACAGAACTATACAAAAAAGATCTTCACGACCAAGATAATCACTCACCTAGAGCCAGACATCCTGGAATGTGAAGTCAAGTGGGCCTTAGAAAGCATCACTATGAACAAAGCTAGTATAAGTGATGGAATTCCAGCTGAGCTATTTCAAATCCTAAAAGATGATGCTGTGAAAGTGCTGCACGCAATATGCCAGCAAATTTGGAAAACTCAGCAGTGGCCACAGGACTGGAAAAGGTCCATTTTCATTCCAATCCCAAAGAAAGGCAATGCCAAAGAATGCTCAAACTACTGCACAATTGCACTCATCTCACATGCTAGTAAAGTAACACTCAAAATTCTCCAAGCCAGGCTTCAGCTATATGTGAACTTCCAGATGTTCAAGCTGGTTTTAGAAAAGGCAGAGGAACCAGAGATCAAATTGCCAACATCCGCTGAATCATGGAAAAAGCAAGAGAGTTCCAGAAAAGCATCTATTTCTGCTTTATTGACTATGCCAAAGCCTTGGACTGTGTGGATCACAATAAACTGTGGAAAATTCTGACAGAGATGGGAATACCAGACCACCTGATCTGCCTCTTGAGAAATTTGTATGCAGGTCAGGAAGCAACAGTTAGAACTGGACATGGAACAACAGACTGGTTCTAAATAGGAAAAGGAGTACGTCAAGGCGTCACCCTGCTTATTTAACTTCTATGCAGAGTACATCATGAGAAATGCTGGGCTGGAAGAAGCACAAGCTGGAATTAAGATTGCCGGGAGAAATATCAATAACCTCAGATATGCAGATGACACTACCTTTATGGCAGAAAGTGAAGAACTAAAGAGCCTCTTGATGAAGGTGAAAGAGGAGAGTGAAAAAGTTGGCTTAAAGCTCAACATTCAGAAAACTAAGATCATGGCATCCAGTCCCATCACTTCATGTCAAATAGATGGGAAAACAGTGGAAACAGTGGCAGACTTTATTCTGGGGGGCTCCCAAATCACTGCAGATGGTGACTGCAGCCATGAAATTAAAAGATGGTTACTCTTTGGAAGGAAAGTTATTGAAAAGCAGAGACAGTACTTTGCCAACAAAGGTCCATCTAGTCAAGGCCATGGTTTTTCCAATGGTCATGTATGGATGTGAGAGTTGGACTGTGAAGAAAGCTGAGTGCCGAAGAATTAATGCTTTTGAACTGTGGTGTTGGAGAAGACTCTTGAGAGTCCCTTGGCCTGCAAGGAGATCCAACCAGTCCATCCTAAAGAAGATCAGTCCTGAATATTCATTGGAAGGACTGATGTTGAAGCTGAAACTCCAATACTTTGGCCACCTGATGCGAAGAGCTGACTCATCTGAAAAGACCCTGATGCTGGGAAAGATTGAAGGCAGGAGGAGAAGGGGAGGACAGAGCATGAGATGGTTGGATGGCATCACTGACTCAATGGACATGAGTTTGGGTAAACTCCGGGAGTTGGTGATGGACAGGGAGGCCTGGCATGCTGCAGTCCACGAGATCTCAAAGAGTCAGACACGACTGAGCAACTGAATTGAAACTTAAAAAGATAATCTTTTAGAAATCAGGGAAATGCAAATGAAATACGATGGGATCCATTTTTATTAGAGAGGCACCAATTCAAAGCTTGGCCATACAAAGCATGGATGAGGTGGTAGTGACACACACACACCCTCTCATTTGTTCACTGGTGGAGCCTGATTGTGCAGCCACACTGGTCCAGTTTAACAGTCAGTTCAGTTCAGTTCAGTCGCTCAGTTGTGAACGACTCTTTGCGACCCCATGATTCACAGCACGCCAGGCCTCCCTGTCCATCACCATCTCCCAGAGTTCACTCAAACTCACGTCCATCGAGTCAGTGATGCCATCCAGCCATCTCATCCTCTGTCGTCCCCTTCTCCTCCTGCCCCCAATCCCTCCCAGCAGCAGAGTCTTTTCCAATGAGTCAACTCTTCACAAGAGGTGGCCAAAGTCCTGGAATTTCAGCTTTAGCATCATTCCTTCCAAAGAACACCCAGGGCTGATCTCCTTTAGAATGGACTGGTTGGATTTCCTTGCTGTGCAAGGGACTCTCAAGAGTCTTTTCCAACACCACAGTTTAAAAGCATCAATTCTTCAGCGCTCAGCTTTCTTTATAGTCCAGCTCTCACATCCATACATGACCACTGGAAAAACCATAGCCTTGACTAGATGGACCATTGTTGGCAAAGTACTGTCTCTGCTTTTCAATATGCTATCTAGGTTGGTCATAACTTTTCTCCCAAGGAGTAAGTGTCTTTTAATTTCATGGCTGCAGTCACCACCTGCAGTGATTTTCGAGCCCCCCAAAATAAAGTCTGCCACTATTTCCACTGTTTCCCTATCTATTTCCCATGAAGGGATGGGACCAGATGCCATGATCTTCATTTTCTGAATGCTGAGCTTTAAGCCAACTTTTTCACTCTCCTCTTTCATTTTCATCAAGAGGCTTTTTAGTTCCTCTTCACTTTCTGCCATAGATCTTAAAATTAAAAAATGTGCTTTCTCTATGATCACCAATTCTCCTTCTTTGAGTCTCCCCAGAGAAGCATTTGCACATGTATGCAAAGAAGAGATCAAATTCAGCATTGTTTGTCTCAGCAAAAAACTAAAAAGAGCCCAGATACACAGCAGTAGGGAATTAACTCAATAAACAGTGATTTGTCCTTATTATGGAATTGACCCAACAGTTACAGAGAGGGTTCCAGAGCTTCATGTGGGAACATGGAAATAGCTCCGGGATTTGCTGCCGAGTGAATACATACAGCATGTGAGCATCTGCGTGCCACTCCTAGCCTCGTAAATAGAAACCATACACCACTATATACTTTATTTAGATACATGAAAATATATGTAAACACACTGAAAAAAAGGAGGTTAGCCATTAACCAATTACAGTAGTTATCTCTATCTGAAAGACAATGACTAGAACATCACTGTCTAGTGACCACTTGCTCACTAAAATGACTAGTTGGTCATTCACGGGGACTTTGGTCATAGCTGTACTGTTTTAAGTTTTTACCAAGTGCATGTGTTGGCTGATTGCATATGCAGTTTAAAAATATTTGAAAGAATGATTGCAAAGCTTTGGCTACGCTAGTATTTATGGAGGCATTACTTGGAGTAGCGAAAATTTGGAAATAACCTAAATGTCCAGCAGCAAGAAATATTTCATGGGATATCTCATGACGGATTACAACACAACCATCCAAATAATATTTACAAATCTGGTAAATAACAGACGGGGAATGTTCACAGTGATTGTCAAGGGGAAAAGGCAGATTAGCCAACAGTGTGTACATTATTAAATACCTGTTGACTGATGAGTCCAAAGCAGGCATGTCAGATCACAAGATGTGAGAGTGCTAGCCAAAAAGCTTTTTGAAGTTTCATTCAGACCAAAGTCAACAATATCGGTGATTGAAATGATGATCCCCAGTAAGGTGATGGAGTAACGGAGGCCTAGAGAAATTGAGGAGGAAGAAAGTGTGGCCAGGCAAAGTGGAGGATGCCCATGAAGGGCTAATGGCACCACACTGGGGATGGGCTCATCACAAGTGCTCTTTGTTCAGGACCCTTCCGGAGTCCAGGATCAAGCTGGGGTCAGCCCAGCTGTACCCTGATCTGCCGTTTCGCCAGATGTGATTAGTCTGGGGGTGGTCTGGTCCCCTTCCTCTTCCTACTGGAGGATCTTTTCAGAGTAGAGGGTGACCCTCCCCTTCCCACTTTGCTGGATGCATGCATGCTCAATCACTCAGTCGTGTCCAACTTTTGTAACCCCATAAACTGTATAGCCCGCCAGGCTCCCCTGTTCATGGGATTTCCCAGGCAAGAATACTGGAGTCGGTTGCCATCTCCTCCTCCAGGAGTTCTTCCTGACCCAGGGATGGAACCCGTGTCTCCTGCATTGGCCGGAGGATTCTTTACCACTAGTGCCACCCGGGAAGCCCTCGCTTGGCTGGACAGTAACATGCCTCCCAGGTGTGACACCATGGCACACAGAGCCCCAGGCCACCTTTGAGGGCAAAGCTAGGTGGTTGACACCTACAAGCCCCGTTCCAGTGGCTCATCGAGAAACGGCTCATCTTCATTCAGTCATGAAAACTGTCACACAATATGGCGAGGGCCCCCTTTGAAAGTCAAAATTGAATGTTAGCAATTCTGTTCACATAGCAGAATTAGTCAGAGAGAAACCATTCAATGGAATAGATTTTACATTAAGAAAAGGAACAGAAAAAAAGAAGAGAGAACAGAGAAAAGAGGTGGATGGGAAAGAAGAAAGAGAGAGAGAGAGAGAGAGACTATAAATCTAGAGGAAAAGACCAGAGAGGTCTCCATAGTCACAAATGATGATGCTCTTCAGGTTTAACCATGCCCCTCCCCCGCCGCCTCCCCCCAGCAGCACTGGAACTTGAGTGAGCTAGTGTCCTCCGAGCTGGTGGGGGGTGGGAAGAGCTCATCTTAGCAAGATGAGCTAAGGGGACAGAGAAAGAGTCCAATTTGAAAACGCAGATGGAAAGTAATCTGGGTCCTAAGTGCCAGCAGCTGTGGTTAAAACAATTAAGCAACCAATCAAACAATCAAATCGGCATCTCAGCATGAGTCTGGGGCTAGAGTTCAGTTCAGTTCAGTTCAGTTGCTCAATCGTGTCCGTCTCTGCGACCCCATGAATCGCAGCACGCTAGGCCTCCCTGTCCATCACCAACTCCCGGAGTTCACTCAGACTCACGTCCATGGAGTCGGTGATGCCATCCAGGCATCTCATCCTCTGTTGTCCCCTTCTCCTCCTGCCCCCAATCCCTCCCAGCAGCAGAGTCTTTTCCAATGAGTCAACTCTTCACATGAGGTGGCCAAAGTACTGGAGTTTCAGCTTTAGCATCATTTCTTCCAAAGAAATCCCAGGGCTGATTTCCTTTAGAACGGACTGGTTGGATCTCCTTGCAGTGCAAGGGACTCTCAAGAGTCTTCTCCAACACCACAGTTCAAAACCATCAATTCTTTGGTGCTCAGCTTTCTTCACAGTCCAACTCTCACATCCATACATGACCACTGGAAAAACCATAGCCTTGACTAGACGGACCTTTGTAGGCAATGTAATGTCTCTGCTTTTCAATGTGCTATCTGGATTGGTCATAACTTTTCTTCCAAGAAGTAAGCATCTTTTAACTTCATGGCTGCAATCACCATCTGCAGTGATTTTGGAGCCAAAAAAAATAAAGTCTGACACTGTTTCCACTGTTTCCCCATCTATTTCCCATGAAGTGATGGGACCAGATGCCATGATCTTCGTTTTCTGAATGCTGAGCTTTAAGCCAACTTTTTCACTCTCCACTTTCACTTTCATCAAGAGGCTTTTAAGTTCCTCTTCACTTTCTGCCATAAGGGTGGTGTCATCTGCATATCTGAGGTTATTGATATTTCTCCCGGCAATCTTAATTCCAGCTTGTGCTTCTTCCAGCCCAGCATTTCTCATGATGTACTCTGCATAGAAGTTAAATAAACAGGGTGACAATATACAGCCTTGACGTACTCCTTTTCCTATTTAGAACCAGTGTGTTGTTCCATGTCCAGTTCTAACTGTTGCTTCCTGACCTGCATATAGGTTTCTCAAGAGGCAGGTCAGGTGGTCTGGTAGTCCCATCTGTTTCACGATTTCCCACAGTTTACTGTGATCCACACAGTCAAAGGCTTTGGCATAGTCAATAAAGCAGAAATAGATGCTTTTCTGGAACTCTCTTCAATTTTTCCATGACCCAGCGGATGTTGGCAATTTGATCTCTGGTTCCTCTGCCTTTTCTAAAACCAGCTTGAACATCTGGAAGTTCACAGTTCACATATTGCTGAAGCCTGGCTTGGAGAATTTTGAGCGTTACTTTACTAGGGTGTGAGATGAGTGCAATTGTGCAGTAGTTTGAGCATTCTTTGGCATTGCCTTTCTTTGGGATTGGAATGAAAACTGACCTTTTCCAGTCCTGTGGCCACTGCTGAGTTTTCCAAATTTGCTGGCATATTGAGTGCAGCACTTTCACAGCATCATCTTTCAGGATTTGAAATAGCTCAGCTGGAATTCCATCACCTCCACTAGCTTTGTTCATAGTGATGCTTTCTAAGGCCCACTTGACTTCACGTTCCAGGATGTTTGGCTCTAGGTGAGTTATCATACCATTGTGATTATCTGGGTGGTGAAGATCTTTTTGTATAGTTCTGTGTATTCTTGACACCTCTTCTTAATATCTTCTGCTTCTGTTAGGTCCATACCATTTCTGTCCTTCATCGAGCCCATCTTGGCATGAAATGTTCCCTTGGTATCTCTAATTTTCTTGAAGAGATCTCTAGTCTTTCCCATTCTGTTGTTTTCCTCTATTTCTTTGCAATGATTGCTGAGGAAGGCTTTCTTATCTCTTCTTGCTATTCTTTGGAACTCTGCATTCAGATGTTTATCTCTTTCCTTTTCTCCTTTGCTTTTCACTTCTCTTCTTTTCACAGCTATTTGTAAGGCCTCCCAGACAGCCATTTTGCTTTTTTGCATTTCTTTTCCATGGGGATGGTCTTGATCCCTGTCTTCTGTACAATGTCATGAACCTCTGTCCATAGTTCATCAGGCACTCTGTCTATCAGATCTAGGCCCTTAAATCTATTTCTCACTTCCACTGTATAATCATAAGGGATTTGATTTAGGTCCTACCTGAATGGTCTAGTGGTTT
The DNA here is from genome assembly GCF_003369695.1 of Bos indicus x Bos taurus. Lineage (NCBI taxonomy): Eukaryota > Metazoa > Chordata > Mammalia > Artiodactyla > Bovidae > Bos > Bos indicus x Bos taurus. The sequence goes on along the minus strand of NC_040102.1, from coordinate 14,795,106 downwards.
TCCCTACTTTTTTCAACTTAAGTCTGAATTTGGCAATAAGGAGTTCATGATCTGAGCCACAGTCAGCTCCCAGTCTTGTTTTTGCTGACTGAATAGAACTTCTCCATCTTTGGCTGCAAAGAATATAATCAATCTGATTTCGGTGTTGACCATCTGGTGATGTCCATGTGTAGGGGATAGAGTAGAGGAAGAATTAATGTGGGGAGAGGGAGGCAGAACAAGGAAGAAGTTATTTCTGATGCAGGAGGTGAACTTCAGGTGCTGGGAATGATTCTAGAAACTGTGAGCTTGTGAGTTCATTTCTTTTTAAAATTTATTTATTTTTTTGAATTTGGAGGATAATTGCTGGACAATGTTGTGTGGGTTTCTGCTGTACAACAATGGGCCTCAGCTCTAAGTATACACGTACCCACTCCCTCCTGAACCTCCTTCAATTCGTTTTCTTTCATTGCTCATTTTTCCTCTGCTGTTTTAAAATCTCTTTCCCCCTTTCTGCTTTTATACCTGCTTGAAGTAGTTATCCTCCATGAAGGGGACAAACGGTTTCGAGTCCCTCCTTGGTTTCATAACAGGTGGCGCCTTGCATGGGAAGAGGCAGGTGGGCTGGGAGAGAAGCTGTTTGGCCACGGTCTGCAGACTTGGAGAACTGCAGCCCGGATATTTGGGAGGACTGGTGAGACCTGCATGCCAGCTTCAGAGATCAGAATAACACCTTGCTTTGTTTCTGTGGTCAAGCTTGCAAACATATTTAAAACTTATCTGGGTGATTTGTCAATGGATTTACTCAAACAGGTTACGTCCTAACTCTAAGTAAGAATAGGTCTGTGCCTTTGAGCAATACTGACACCCAGTGTTGGAATTTTTAGAACTGAAAGGGAGGAGGAAGAAGAAATGCTAAATATAACTGCTCTCATTCACTGAAGTTCACTCCACCAACTGAGGTTCAGCAAGGCTAAGTGTTGATGGACTGGTCCTGTCTTCTTGTTCTGCACAAGGCTCACAACTCAAAAGCCAATGTGTGTGTCAGGGGTAAATTTTGGGAATTGAGTGTCCTTTTTTTTTTTTGTAGAAAAGATTGTTTAGAGGCCAAAAAGTATTCAGTAAGTAGGATACTAATTTTTTTGGTTTTCAAAATTAGTGTTTAACTTGTTGAAGATTACAAAAATTTAAACATAAGCTATTTCTCCCTTAAGTGTTTAAGTTCAACTTCCAAACCTCATTGTTTTATTTATTAGTACAAGTAACATTCTCAACAATCATACCGTCAACTGAAAGAACAATGCACCACGTAAGACCTGTGAGTTTCAGTTTTTTTCAGGGACCTTACTGAGGGTTAAGCCCAGGAAACAGCCTCTCAGTAGCTCAGAGGAACTGATCTAAAGGGGTAGGGGAGGAGCCAATGTATATATGAATTTTTTTTGGCTAGGAAAATACATGTAGTCAAACGTACATCTTTTTTTTTTTTTAATCTATTTATTTGGCTGTGCTGGTTCCTAGTTGCAGCCACATAGGATCTTCCATCTTTTGCGGCATGCAAATTCTTAGTTACAGCATGTGGGATCTAGTTTCCTGACCAGGGATCGAAACCGGGCCCCCTGAATCGGGAGCACAATCTTAGCCACTGGACCACCAGGGAAATCCCCATTCATACATCTCGGTAAAAGATGACTGCTTATCTCTCAAAGAGCAGACATCTCAGATTAATGATCTTTGTGCTTTTCTGTGTTTGGGAAGATACAAGAATCTGGAATCATTGGAATTCTTCCTGTGATACGCATCTTAATTGTCTGTGGACTCCTTTATCCAAAGCACAGAATGCCTCATTCTGATTTTCTCCATCCTGAATTCCCACCAGGGTGCACAGTCAGTGGGCCACTTCGAGGGTCGTGACTTAACCTTTTATACACCTGGGTGACGAGTGACGCTGTTCTTTTCTTGTTGTTCACAATATCCACTATTTGGGAAAATCTGTCAATAAGCATATGCATATATATGAAGTGAAGTGAAGCAATTTAAATACTTAAAAAGAAATCTGAATATTAAAGAAGTGGGACAACGCTCTTATATTTAAGGAAGCTAATTATGTTTTTCATGCCTGTGAGTGTGCGCGCTCAGTCGCTCGGTTGTGTCTGACTCTTTGCAACCCCCTGCGAGGCTCCTTATCCATGGGATCCCCTCAAACGCTGTCATTTCATTTACAAATTTATTATATTCAGATGTCTTTTTGAGCACGTCTAATGGAAAACCCTTTCCAGATATCTTATAATAACTTTTAAACATCAGATAAAGCAAAAATATGCATGACAGTTTTTTTAAGTTACTTAAATGACTCAAGATTTGTTTCAAACTGAAAATAATTATCTTGTTCCTTTCCAGTTAAAATGGTAAATCTTGAACAGATGGTAAGTCATCTTTTATCGTGGTGTTCTTAGATTCGTCAATAATGCTTCTACTGACATTGTCTCCCTTCACAAGACCTCGTTAGCTGTGAATTAGTGCTCGGAGGTGCTTCCCAACTTATTTTCACGTTGTCACAATTTGGCGCTTGCCATGGGCATTTGCCATCTATCTCTACAAGGATTAAGTCTTGTGCTGCTGCAGTGCTGACCTTCAACACCACCTGCAGGAATTCAGGGAGGAGAGCAGAAATGTGCCACTCCGTGCTCAGGGAGAAACTGGCAGGACAGGTCTTCAGATGGTCAGATATTCTCAGGAGCTGATTTTATGACCCCAATTCTTCTATCTCCTCCTGAGAGGGTAACAGGCAGGAAGGCCAGGGGTCTCCAAATGGACGAAATAGCCTGCAAGTGTCAGACATTTTTCTCTCTCTTAAGTGACAGGAGGAAACAAACTAGCGATATTTTTTCCTTCTCTATACAAATTTAAAAGGAGGTTTCTCTTAAAATACTGTGTTGCCATAATGACACCTGGTTTCGGCTGAAGTTAACTATTCTCAAACCTAGAGATAACCAATGCCTTTTTCTTATGGAAATATTTGTCTTAAGCTATGCTAATGTGCTATGCATTTACCCCAGACTCTGTCTTCAAGTCCATTCCGATTCCCCTTCTTGGCTCAGAACCTACTTGACAAACCAGTTATGTTATACTCAGATATTGTTCCCCTAATCTATGTAAATGAAACTATTTGTATGGTGGTCTGCCCTTCTTCAAGATTCAAGTTAATCATTTTATGGCCCAAGATAAACCATTTGGTGCCAAGATTATCCCAAAATGCATCTTATGGGTAAGGGGCCTGGTGCTATTCTAAATTTTAAGACGTTCCTTTAGTTCATTAACAGGCTGCTAGCTGGGAGTCGGACACGACCGAGCCACTTCACTTTCACTTTTCACTTTCATACATTGGAGAAGGAAATGGCAACCCACTCCAGTGTTCTTGCCTGGAGAATCCCAGGGACGGGGGAGCCTGGTGGGCTGCCGTCTATGGTGTCACACAGAGTCGGACACGACTGAAGCGACTTAGCAGCAGCAGCAGCAGCAGCAGTGACTATATAAGATCCAGCTGAAGACTAGCAGGGGGCTACTCTTCTGCCCCCTTCTGATGCCTATGTCAGAAGCTTTCTCTATCTCCTTTATACTTTAATAAAATTTTATTACACAAAAGCTCTGAGCGATCAAGCCTTGTCTCTGGCCCCGGATTGAATTCTTCTCCTCTAGGGGCCAAGAATCCCGGTGTCTTTGCGTGATTCAACAACAACCTTTCACTCCTATCTAGCAAAGCACTAAAATCCTTCTGTTAGTCACTGTTTCTCATGACTAGCAGAAGCTTCATGAGACTAGTAGAAACTTTTTGGAAAAATATGTGCCTGATTGCACGTATTTCCCCTTTACCAAAATCACATATATGCTGTCCTCCCGCCAACCCCCTGCATCTTTGGAACAGTTTCTTAGAGCTATCTGAGGTGCTGTCTCCTTGTTTCCAGTCTTCATTCTGCCCCAAATAAAACAACTCACAACTCTCACTTTGTGCTTTTTTTTTTTTTTTTTAAAGCCGACAGTATCATAGCCCGCATGGCAAATGCTGACATTTACTCAACTACTGGGGTCCATGGAGAAGCTTCTCTAGGCTGGAAGTGACTGCCCAGCCCCGCCTGACCTTCTTCTGAAGCTGAGGGTGCCGTGACCATCCCCAGGAGCCCACCAGCAGCCCCGTAATAAGCTGCGGTGCTCTCCCTGGCTGGAACCTGGCCCTGGTTATGGGCCTGAGTGTGGACTGAAAGCAAAACCTTAAAATGAGAATTATCACAGGTCACACTTCAAAAAAAGGAGATTATAATTTCTGTCATTTGGAACAAACGAGTTACCAGCCTTTCAAAAGTAGTAGTCAGATTCCACACTAGCATAGTCACAAAACTACTCACCCTATACTCAGATGGGCACAGAAAAGGTGCTTCTCTCTGGCTCGTCAGATATTCTTTAGGAGCCCACCCCTACAGGGCAATAGGAAAAACCAACTACAGTCTGCTTAGAATGAATGAACTTACTCTGGTGAACTTAGTCTGTCTGCAATAATACAAACTGCATGGAATTCTCCAGGCAAGAATACTGGAGTGGGTGTGCTGTGCTGTGCTTAGTCTCTCAGTCGTGTCTGACTCTTTGCAACCCCATGGACTGTAGCTCGCCAGGCTTCTCTGTCCATGGGGATTCTCCAGGCAAGAATACTGGAGTGGGTAACCATTCCTTTCTCAAGGGGATCTTCCCAACCCAGGGACTGAAGCCAGGTCTCCCATTTCTCCTGCGTTGCAAGTGGATTCTTTACCATCTGAGCCACCAGGGAAGCCCATAAACTGTCCCAGTTTCAGAAAAATGTTCAGTGCCTTTAACAGAAATGCTCAGGCTCTCAGTTTCTACTATCTTCCCTGGTTCTTCAAGATGATTCCTGTGTCCTGGATGGAGTGACCATTATAACTCATCCTCCATATGGGACACTTTAAAAACACAGACACACACACTGGTACAACAAGCTGAACGTATAAAATAGCACAACACTTTCCACAGCACCACCCACTGCTCAGGGAACCACTGTTAGCAGCCTCTTTCCAAACATGCTCACTGCAGATGTGCAAACAGAAAGAAACCCGAGACTTGCAGGTGATACTTTTGTAATTAATAAATAGAATCACAATATGCCCCTTATCCTATATGATGTATAACCACACATGCCAGGCCAACTCGAGACATGTTTGAGATAGAAAAGAAGCATTAGAAGCATGTGTGCTCAGTTGGGTCTGTCTCGTTGCGACCCCATGGACTGTAGCCTGCCAGGCTCCCCTGTCCATGGGATTTCCCTAGCTAGAATACTGAAGTGGGTTGCCATTTGCTTCTCCAAGGGGTCTTCCTGACCCAGGGATGGAAGCTGTGTCTCCTGCATCTCCTGCATTGCAAGTGTATGCTTTACCACTGAGGAGTGCCATTAACAGGTATTCTGGGATGACAAGCATGAAGGGGTGAAGACATATCCCTGGTAATGGAGGAGAGGCATGGCTCTTGTGACCTCATGGCAGAAAGACTGATTGCATCCATTTTGTGTCCTTTATTTACACACCAGTTTATGCAACAGAGTGAGTGGATGGGGCCCCCTCCTGCCCTGGTCCCTCTGGTGGGCTCCTAGCCTCATCTGGCCCTTTGGGGTGTTATGTTGCAGCCCACACTGGAGTCTGGAGACCTGGTCGTTTTCTCTGATCTTGATGTCTGGAACCCCCAAGGCTTTTCTGAAGTGACCTGAGATCTCTGTTGATGAGTGGAATCCTTAGCATGGCTGCATTCCCTTCTGGTGGCATGTAGGACAGTTGGGCTTCATCAAGCCACAGGCAGGCCCAGGGCATCCAGGGCCTTGGGTTCTTCTGTCACCCGCTTGCCATTACCTTGCACCATTTGGAAGTAGCGTTGAGCGGAAGGATGGTGTTCCGCAAGGATCTGGAGCTTCCCCTTCCTCTGCCCATGTGGCCGCTAAAATCTTGGCTATCTTTGCCCACACACCAAAGCTGAGTTGAAAAATATGGAGACAGAGTTTGGAGAAAATAGGAGGGTATTTTAGAACGCAGTAGGCTCCTGCCTCAAACCTGTGCCCCCCTTCCATGAGGAACTGGGGGGATTATACAGATGAGGGCTTGCAGTCAGGGGTAGGTGATGAGCAACAAAGTTGTAAGGATCTTGTATTCTTCCTCTTGCGTTGGTTGGCATAAGGTAGCCTGGTAGTTGGGGCCAATCTTGTATTCTTCCTCTTGCGTTAGTTGGCATAAGATAGCCTGGTAGTTGGGGCCATTGTCTTTTGGGTATTGTACCCTGACCTTCTTTCTGTAAGGCAAAGACAGAAAAACTACAAGGAGTGGTCTGCAAAGAGGGTGCTATAAAGCACCAGATACAGAATGTAATTAGCATAGAGGTCAAGGATAGTACGGCTTCCCTGATGACTCAGTGGGTAAAGAACCTGTCTGCAATGGAGACACAGGTTTGATCCCTAGGTCAGGAAGATCCCCTGGAGGAAGAAAGGCAACCCGTTCCAGTATTCCTGCCTGGAAAACCCCATGGACAGAGGAGCCTGGTGGGCTATAGTCCACAGAGTCAAAAAGAGTCAGACTCGACTGGGAGAATGTAGCTCGTGGAGTTAGGGGCAGAAAAGCAAACTTAGTTACAGACAATGGGTCAGTTACAGTAAAAACTAGGAGTGATCAGGCCTGCTCATTGTTCTCTTTACCCTCTTTGTTCTCAGGAAAGAGAAGAAAAGCTCATTCCTCCTTTTTTCCTTTTCACGGCAACACCCAGAGATGTGGATTTCCAACCCTGAGGTTCCAGCTTCCCTTCAGTGATCTCGGCGTTTCTACAGCTCCCCTCTTCCTAAGAGCTGGTCCGGAGAGAAAAGGCAAACCAAAGCCCCAGAGCTTGTCCTCCTTTACCTCCTTCCCTTCCTCCTGCAACCCTTCAGTTCTGGAAAGGACAGGCACTGGGCTTCCAATGTCCTCCTTGTCACCGCATCCTTCTGCCCAAGGATTACAGCGCAACCAGCTTAGCTGTCACAGAAGGATGGGGGTGGGTGCAGGTTCTCTATCTGTGTGGAAAACGATCTGGGTCATCTAATTTGGTTTTTGACCTACTAAAAATAATTAAGAAAAGCCTCTCTCTCCCAGTAGAAATCCGTTTTCAAGCTGACTATGTTACTGCCAACACAAAGATGGTCAGTGTGGAGCAAAGCTGTCTTCTGAAGTAGACGTCTGCCTTTCTCCCCAGGCACTCAGCTCAGGCTGTCAAAGGGCACGAGCCTTGAGTAGTCACCGTGCAGTGCTGGTAGCACCAGGGGACACCCCGGCCTGACACACTCTTGGGCTGTTTTATGGGCGACTTAACAGCCTCTGGGGTCAGGACCGGAAAGAAGGAAAGAAAAGTGAGAAAGGGGGCTCCCGCCGCCCACATCACTGTTGCTGTTGCAGCTCATCAAAACAAAAGCCTCAAACAGTTGTTGGAAAGTACCTTGAATGATCCCTTCATAGAAACAAGAGCTTCACAGTCAATTCTGGACACCTTGCAAACCTCCTCCACTAACTTTTCTGCTTGTCCTCCCTTTATCTTGCTTCTCCCCGCAGCTGAGTTTCAGATCCTATTTCTCTTGGATTTGACTCCTTCTTCCAGTGTTTGTGAAAATCAAGTCCTGTTCCCAGAGGCTCGGGAAAAGGCTCAGACTCAGTGGGGGGAGGGCCCAGTCAGCGCATGGAAGAAGCACAGGATTTGGGAGAAGGTAGACCCACATCTCAGGTCAATGGATGTCTGACCTACAAGCATTTACTTAATCTGAGACTCAGTTTCCCTATCTGTAAAATGGGGTTAATATTATCTACTTAATGGGCTGTTGTGGGAATTAAAATATGCTCCTGGGTGTGATATCATCTCTCTGTTGGAGAGACGTATTGCTTGGACAATCTCAGCCTTCCTCAAACCATGCAGTTGCCTGCAGGTGTCACATCTAGGCTCTTTTGCTGATTTTTTTTCTTCCTGGCCACTTCCTGTAGAGTCTCAGAAATAGACTTTAAATTTATTCTTGGGAAGAATTGCTTTTACACCTAATTTCATGTGTAAGAGTTGATTAACACGTTTAAGTGCAAAGAGCTCAGGACCATGAGTTCAAAAGCCAGCCAAAAGCCCCAACCGATATTCTGACTTTGAGAAAAATCACCCAACTTTCTGGAGGTGGGTTTCCTTGTGGGCAAGTGGAGGCTTAGGACCAGGTGGTTGCTGAGGTTCCTTCATCTGTGACATGCTCCGATTTTGTCTAACGTTTAAGAATGCAGCTGGCTGGTGTTTTTACCTCCAGAATGTTCTCTAGCCAGCAGTTTGGTCACTGACTCCTCAGTCTTGCTCTTTACCAACTCAGATTCCTAGTCCCCAGCCCTCAGCTCCCAGGTCCCAGAGTCCCTTCCATAGGCTGTATACTCCAAGTTCCCTTTTCAGTTCAGGCTTGTAAGGGAGATTATACTAACAAGAGCCAGCAGATTCAGCTGAAAGAGGAGGCTTGTGGCTCCCCATTATTCTGAGGCTCTTCCTCTCGTTTTCTTTTGTATAGAAAACAGTGTTTCACATTTTTCCTGCTTGATGCTCCAATGACATTTGACAGCTGTCCTAAACAGAGGCACCTTGGATCTTCCAAGACACCCATTCAAGACATTCTTTTAGGGCTTCCCTGGTGGCTCAGTGGTAAAGAATCTGCCTGCCAATGCAGGAGACATGGGTTCAATCCCTGGTCTGGGAGGATCCCATGTGTCATGGAGCAACTAAGTCCACGCACCACAACTGTTGAGCCTGTGCTCTAGAGGCCGGGAGCCACACCTGCTGCAGCCTGTGAGCCCTAGAGCCCGTGCTCCAAAACGAGAGAAGCTGCCGCAATGAGAAGCCCGTACACCACAACGAGAGAAAAGCCTTCACTTGCCAAAATTAGAGAAAAGCCAGTGCAGCAAAGAAGATCCACCACAGCTAAAGATAAATGAATAAATAATTTTTATAAAATACATTATTTTAAACAGTAGCCAGATTCACAGTGCATTAAAGATTCATACTTTTTTGGGAACTTTTTATTTTTTATCGGGGTATCAGTTCAGTTCAGTTCAGTTGCTCCGTCGTGTCCGACCCTTTGCAACCCCATGGACTGCAGCACACCAGGCCTCCCTGTCCATCACCAACTCTCAGAGTTCACTCAAACTCATGTCCATTGAGTTGGTGATGCCATTCAACCATCTCATCCTCTGTCATCCCCTTCTCCTCCTGCCTTCAATCTTTCCCAGCATCAAGTCTTTTCAAATGAGTCAGCTCTTTGCATCAGGTGGCCAAAGTATTGGAGTTTCAGCTTCAGCATCAGTCCTTCCAATGAACACTCAGGACTGATCTCCTTTAGGATGGACTGGGTGGATCTCCTTTCTGTCCAAGGGACTCTGAAGAGTCTTCTCCAACACCAGAGTTCAAAAGCATCAATTCTTCAGCACTCAGCTTTCTTTATAGTCCAACTCTCACATCCATACATGACTACAGGAAAAAACATAGCCTTGACTAGATTGACCTTTGTTGGCAAAGTAATGTCTCTGCTTTTTAATATGCTGTCTAGGTTGGCATAACTTTCCTTCCAAGGAGTAAGTATCTTTTAATTTCATGGCTGCAGTCACCATCTGCAGTGATTTTGGAGCTCAAAAAAATAAAGTCTGCCACTGTTTCCACTGTTTCCCCATCTATTTGACATGAAGTGATGAGACCAGATGCCATGATCTTAGTTGTTTGAATGTTGAGCTTTAAGCCAAAATTTTCACTCTCCTCTTTCACTTTCATCAAGAGGCTTTTTAGTTCTTCTTCACTTTCTGCCATAAGGGTGGTGTCATCTGCATATCTGATATTTCTCCCGGCCATCTTGATTTCAGCTTGTGCTTCAATCCAGTCCAGCATTTCTCATGATGTACTCTGCATATAAGTTAAATAAGCCAGGTGACAATATACAGCCTTGACGTACTCCTTTTCCTAATTGGAACCAGTCTGTTGTTCCATGTCCAGTTCTAACTGTTGCTTCCTGACCTGCAAAGAGGTTTCTCAAGAGGCAGGTAAGGTGGTCTGGTATTCCCATCTCTTTCAGAATTTTCCACAGTTTATTGTGATCCACATAGTCAAAGGCTTTGGCATAGTTAATAAAGCAGAAATAGATTTTTTCTGGAACTCTCTTGCTTTTTCCATGATTCAGCGGATGTTGGCAATTTGATCTCTGGTTCCTCTGCCTTTTCTAAAACCAGCTTGAACATCTGGAAGTTCACAGTTCATGTATTGCTGAAGCCTGGCTTGGAGAATTTTAAGCATTACTTTACTAGCGTGTGAGATGAGTGCAATTGTGTGGTAGTTTGAGCATTCTTTGGCATTGCCTTTCTTTGGTATTGGAATGAAAACTAACCTTTTCCAGTCCTGTGGCCACTGCTGAGTTTTCCAAATTTGCTGGCATATTGAGTGTAGCACTTTCACAGCATCATCTTTCAGGATTTGAAATAGCTCCACTGGAATTCCATCACCTCCACTAGCTTTGTTCGTAGTGATGCTTCCTAAGGCCCATTTGACTTCACATTCCAGGATGTCTGGCCTAGGTGAGTGATCACACCATCATGATTATCTGGGTCATAGTCAATAATGGGGTATAGTCGAATAAAAATGTTGTGATAGTTTCAGGTCAACAGCAAAGAGACTCAGCCATACATATAGATGAATCTATTCTCCCCCCAAATCCCCTCCCATCCAGGCTGCCACATAACACGGAGTGGAGTTCCATATGCTATGCAAAATGGTAATGATAATAAATGCCAGATCCAAAATCAGGAAAAAATAAAAAGATTCATATAGTGATGTCCCAACTAGTGTCTCTTTGTCAACATGTCTCTGTCTTAGAAAAGCCTCCACATGGCACTGTCTCCAACAGACTACTGAATGGCTTGAGAGCTCCAGCTCTGGCTTCAAAGCTAAGACGGATGAGAACCTACTATGTGGTACTAAGAACACCACTCAGTGCTCTGTGGTGACCTAAATGGGAAGGAAATCCAAAAAAGAGGGGATGTATTTAAACAGCTGACTCACTTTGCTGCATAGTAGAATGAACACACCATTGTAAAGCAATTAAAAAAACAACACCACCACAAACTAAGAGAAGATGAAGTCACAGGCCAGCCAAGCTTCTTCAGGTTGCCTGCTTGTAAAATGACAAATGCAGTCATGAGAATGACTGTTATAACTCCAGTATTTCCAGTCATTATAGAACAAAATGAGGTAATCTAAGCCATGCCATTCAAAGTGAGGTCTAAGGTGCAGCAGCATCGCCAGCCATCATCCGGGAGGTTATTGGAAATGCAGAATCCCAGGCCCCACCCCAGAAAAATTGAATTCAAGTCTGCATTTTAAGAGGATCTACAGATTTCCAAAGCATGTAAGTGTCTGAAAAGCCCTGAGGTAAACTACCTTGAGGGCTTCCCAGGTGGCTCAGTGATAAAGAATCCACCTGCCAATGCAGGAGATGAGGGTTCAATCCCTGGGTCAGGAAGATCCCCTGGAGGAGGAAATGATATTCTAGTATTCTTGCCTGGAGAATCCCATGGACAGAGGAGCCTAATGGGCTACAGTCCATGGGGTCTCAAAAGAGTCCAATACAACTGAGCAACTTGAGCACATGCAAACTACTCTGAGGGACTTCCCTGGTGGTACACTGGTCAAGAATCCACGTTCCAATGCAGAGGATGCAGGTTCAATCCCTCATCAGGGAACTAAGATCTTACATGCCACAGGGCAACTAAGCCAGAACACCGAAATGAAGATCCTGTGTGCCACAACTAAGACCCAATGTAGCCAAAAATAAATGAATAAACAACTTTTAAAAATATAAATAAACTGCCTTGAAAAATTAGAGGAACTCTGTGTTGAAAGATCGAGGATTCACATTGCTAGCTCTTCAAGTAAACAATATCTTCTTCTAGGAAGATATTGTTACTTGTGCTTTAGACTCTAACATGACAGAGACAAATATAGGAAGACCTTCCTCTCTTTCTCCTTCCTTTCAGTGGTAACATGTAAAGCTGCAAAAAACTGAAAAACTTAGTGCAGGCAAGGAGAGAAACAGGAGGTTCCCTTGGGTGGAAGAAAGAGCTCACAGACTTGGGAAGGGATAAGGGAGAGAGAAAGATAAAAACTTCTGGCTGAGAAGTTTCTGAGATTAGTGACATTTAATGAAATTTTGCCAAGTGGTTGATGACTTTGCTCTCACTGCTTTTGGAGTTAGATTTACAGTTCTTTTGGATGTAGTACAGCAGGAAGATGGGTCGTAAAGTGATAGAAAGAGTCCCAGAATTTTCCAGGATTCACATGTAATCTCTCCATAATTCTACTTCTTAGGCCACCAGTTTGCAAGGAATAGTGCTGGGAAAATATAAAAATGGGACGTTCAAATATTTTTAATGTTCACAGATACATTGGATGTCATTAATCCAATGATCTCACATTACAGATGAACATCCTTTTGTCCAGGGACTCCAAGGTCATGCTCAAAACACAAAGAAGAGACAGGCTCAGATGCTGGGCCATACCCTTGACAGTCATCACAAATAAAGTAACACTGCCACAACAAAACCTGAGGTCTCAGTTCTTCTGAAAACTTGAAAGCATAGATATATCTGGTCTTGTGCACAGCTTGGGTGGAAACACAAAGCTATCTGAAAATTACCAACTCCCATGAAACTCCCAGTTGACACCCCATCTTTGCAGATAGGCGAAGTGGTTGTGAAGGGCAGGCGGCTAAGAGTGAAGTGAAGATGCCAGTGAAGTGAAGATTCCTACCCCGCAAGGGGGCTGAGTGCCCAGGAGCTCTTCCATCTCCACCAGAATCATCTTCTTTCTCAGTGCTGGGCTCTGAGCCCTGCAGGGACTTCTCCAGCAGCACCGAGGGCGTGGTGGCCAGTGCTCCCAGCAACACCTCCTTTCTCTGCAGCGCTCCGTTCCTGGGCTCCCAGAAGCAAGCTACATCCTTCCACTCTCCTTAGTGACTGTTCTGGAAGGTTTGAAAGGGTCGTACTCAGATGCGCTGCTTCAGTGATCAGAGAACATCCATCTGGCCCAAACATTTCTCTGCTTCATGCCAGAGCCCAACTCAGGCGAAACCTACTTTTCCTCCCAGAAACGGGAAGTGGAAACCCTGGAGGAGTTGGAGGAGAGGCTGGAGGCTGGGGGAAGTGGAGGCCAGGGAGAGTGGTTGCCAGGACTAGTGTTGGGGTGAGGGCCGATGGGGCACTGGCCAGGGTCGGGGAAGGGGCAGTGGGGTCTTCAGAGTGACAGTCACTGAGGGGTAGCCCTGCCTGAGGTCAGAGACTGAAGTGGTAAGGACGGATTTTATTTATTTATTCTTTTGATGGATTGAGGGCAGGAGGAGAAGGGGACGACAGAGGATAAGATGGTTGGATGGCATCACCGACTCGATGGAGATGAGTTTGGGTAAACTCCGGGAGTTGGTGATGGACAGGGAGGCCTGGCGTGCTGTGGTTCATGGGGTTGCAAAGAGTCGGACACAACTGAGTGACTGAACTAAACTGAGCTTTTGATGGCCATAGTGTATGGTATATTTCCAGACAGGGCTTCAGATCAGATCAGATCAGTTGCTCAGTCGTGTCCGACTCTTTGCGACCTCATGAATCGCAGCACGCCAGGCCTCCCTGTCCATCACCAACTCCCGGAGTTCACCCAGACTCACATCCGTTGAGTCGGTGATGCCATCCAGCCATCTCATCCTCTGGCGTCCCCTTCTCCTCTTGCCCCCAATCCCTCCCAGCATCAGAGTCTTTTCCAATGAGTCAACTCTTCGCATGAGGTGGCCAAAGTACTGGAGTTTCAGCTTTAGCATCATTCCTTCCAAAGAAATCCCAGGGCTGATCTCCTTCAGAATGGACTGGTTGGATCTCCTTGCAGTCCAAGGGACTCTCAGGAGTCTTCTCCAACACCACAGTTCAAAAGCATCAATTCTTTGGCGCTTAGCCTTCTTCACAGTCCAACTCTCACATCCATACATGACCACAGGAAAAACCATAGCCTTGACTAGACGAACCTTTGTTGGCAAAGTAACGTCTCTGCTTTTCAATATGCTATCTAGGTTGGTCATAACTTTCCTTCCAAGAAGTAAGCGTCTTTTAATTTCATGGCTGCAGTCACCATCTGTAGTGATTTTGGAGTCCAGAAAAATAAAGTCTGACACTGTTTCCACTGTTTCCCCATCTATTTCCCATGAAGTGGTGGGACTGGATGCCATGATCTTCGTTTTCTGATTGTTGAGCTTTAAACCAACTTTTTCACTCTCCACTTTCACTTTCATCAAGAGGCTTTTAAGTTCCTCTTCACTTTCTGCCATAAGGGTGGTGTCATCCGCATATCTGCGGTTATTGATATTTTTCCCGGCAATCTTCATTCCAGCTTGTGTTTCTTCCAGTCCAGCGTTTCTCACGATGTACTCTGCATATAAGTTAAATAAGCAGGGTGATAATACACAGCCTTGACGTACTCCTTTTCCTATTTGGAACCAGTCTGTTGTTCCATGTCCAGTTCTAACTGTTGCTTCCTGACCTGCATGCAAATTTCTCAAGAGGCAGGTCAGGTGGTCTGGTACTCCCATCTCTTTCAGAATTTTCCACAGTTTATTGTGATCCACACAGTCAAAGGCTTTGGCATAGTCAATAAAGCAGAAATAGATGCTTTTCTGGAACTCTCTTACTTTTTCCATGATCCAGTGGATGTTGGCAATTTGATCTCTGGTTCCTCTGCCTTTTCTAAAACCAGCTTGAACATCTGGAAGTTCACGGTTCACATATTGCTGAAGCCTGGCTTGGAGAATTTTAAGCATTACTTTACTACCGTGTGAGATGAGTGCAATTGTGCGATAGTTTGAGCATTCTTTGGCATTGCCTTTCTTTGGGATTGGAATGAAAACTGACCTTTTCCAGTCCTGTGGCCACTGCTGAGTTTCCCAAATTTGCTGGCATATTGAGTGTAGCACTTTCACAGCATCATCTTTCAGGATTTGGAATAGCTCGACTGGAATTCTATCACCTCCACTAGCTTTGTTCATAGTGATGCTTTCTAAGGCCCACTTGACTTCACATTCCAGGATGTCTGGCTCTAGGTCAGTGATCACACCATCGTGATTATCTGGGTCGTAAAGATCTTCTTTGTACAGTTCTGTGTATTCTTGCCATCTCTCTTAGTATCTTCTGCTTCTGTTAGGTCCATACCATTTCTGTCCTTTATCGAGCCCATCTTTGCATGAAATGTTCCTTTGGTATCTCTGATTTTCTTGAAGAGATCCCTAGTCTTTACCATTCTGTTGTTTTCCTCTATTTCTTTGCATTGATCGCTGCGACGGGCGCGCTAAAGCGCAGGCGGCTGCGACGGGCGCGCTAAAGCGCAGGCGGCTGCGACGGGCGCGCTAAAGCGCAGGCGGCTGCGACGGGCGCGCTAAAGCGCAGGCGGCTGCGACGGGCGCGCTAAAGCGCAGGCGGCTGCGACGGGCGCGCTAAAGCGCAGGCGGCTGCGACGGGCGCGCTAAAGCGCAGGCGGCTGCGACGGGCGCGCTAAAGCGCAGGCGGCTGCGACGGGCGCGCTAAAGCGCAGGCGGCTGCGACGGGCGCGCTAAAGCGCAGGCGGCTGCGACGGGCGCGCTAAAGCGCAGGCGGCTGCGACGGGCGCGCTAAAGCGCAGCCGAGAGGAGCTACCCCACGTCCGAGGTCAGGGGAAGAAGCCAGGAGGACCCCGTGCCCGAAGGGCGGCGGCCAAGAGGAGTTACCCCACGTCCGAGGTCAGGGGCAGCGGCCGAGAGTGCCAGAGTGCGACGGCGCAGGTACGGCTGAGAGGAGCTACCGCACGTCTGAGGTCGGGGGGGGGGGGCGGCCAAGAGGAGATATCCAGCGTCTGAGGTCAGGGGCAGGGAGGAGAGGAGTTACCCTGCGTCCGAGGTCAGGGGCGGCGGCCAGGAGGAGATACCCCATGCCCTTAAGCCCGGGGCCAGGGGCAGCGGGCGGGAGGAGCTACCCCATCCCCCTAAGCCTGAGGCCAGGGGCGGCGGCTGGGAGGAGCAACCCCACGCTGTGGTTGCATGGGCACAGGAGGGCCTAGAGGAGCTATCCCACGTTGAAGGTCAGGAAGGGCGGGGGTGAGGAGCTACCGCTCTTCCAAGGTAAGGAGCGTTGACTGCGCTTTGCTGGAGCAGCCGTGAAGAGATACCCCACGCCCAAGGTAAGAGAAACCCAAGTAAGACGGTAGGTGTTGCAAGTGGGCATCAGAGGGCAGACACACTGAAACCATACTCACAGCAAACTAGTCAGTCTAATCACACTAGGACCACAGCCTTGTCTAACTCAATGAAACTAAGCCATGCCCGTGGGGCAAACCAAGATGGGCGGGTCATGGTGGAGAGATCTGACAGAATGTGGTCCACTGGAGAAGGGAATGGCAAACCACTAAAGTATTCTTGCCTTGAGAACCCCATGAACAGTATGAAAAGACAGGGCTTATCAAGGAGGAAAAGAAAATGGGCTCCCTGGAGTGACACTCCATGGAGAAGTCTTTCTCTCTCTCTTTTTTTTTCTTTCTTATTTTTTAAATTATGAAAGTATGATAACACATTTACAGAAGACTTGGAAAATACAGAACAAAGTTACATCTTCTTCCACTGCATATTGCGATTATTTTTTAAGTAGATAAATATAATTTTTAGTTGGTGTTTCAAATATCAAACTCTCAAAAATTAATAGAATGAATATACAGAAGAGTAGAAAGATATAGTAGATCTGAAAAACACCATGAACCAAATCAAAATAATCAAGATTTATATAATTTTCACACAACAGTAGGATACAGAATCTATTCAACCTCCCATAGTATAAAGCAGGAGACAGTGGAACAAATCATGGACATACAACAAGGTGCAAAATTTTTATGGTCTGATGGTATTGAAATCATATAGAGTGTGTTCTCTTATCACTGTGGAATTATGTTAGAAATCAGTATAAAAAGATACTGAAAGGAACCCATATATTTTCCAGTTCAATGTAACATTTCCCAAGAGAGATCTTTGACTTTTAGCCATTCAAAGCCTCAATGAAGTTAGAAGACCGAAAAAACACAGAAGTTGATTGCAGCGAAGAAAGCACTTAAATGAGAAATTAATATCAAAAATACTTTAAAAATGAGGTGGTAAAGATGGATTTTAATTGGTAGCCTGCCTCTGTCGTAGGGAAAAGAGACCAGTATGAACTGATCTCAACTTTGATTTTATAGAAGTAACTTGAGTGTTTTCAAGGAGAATGAAGGACTATGCAGGGCAGTGGACAGGGCTCAGTAGAGTCAGAGAAGTGAAAAATCACAACAGATGAGAAGATGGGATTTGCCCCATATGATACTAAGAAATGGAATATTTCCTGTCACATCAGTACACAAGGACATCACAGTCATCAGTGATGGCAGCCCTCCAGTGTGAGCCCATGAACCCTGAGGACACTCAGGAAGGAAAGGAATGCCTGCCATTTAGCAGCCATCAGTCTGCAGCCACTCCCTATCGTGAGCCCTGAGCAAAGGCAGGAAGTGAAAACACAGAATACCGGCCCAAGGTAGCTGAGGTGCATATCATAAGAATGATGTCAGTGAGCCCAGACTCTTGCATCATCCCATACAGAGAAAAGCATTAAATT
The DNA here is from genome assembly GCF_003369695.1 of Bos indicus x Bos taurus. NCBI lineage: Eukaryota > Metazoa > Chordata > Mammalia > Artiodactyla > Bovidae > Bos > Bos indicus x Bos taurus. Next base: position 14,777,371 of record NC_040102.1, on the reverse strand, counting down.
CCTTAAGATATCTGGTTTTCTTTAATTAATAAAATCTTTTGATGTTCAGACTGCCTGCCCTTTGTTTCAAAACTTCTATGAAACCTGGCTCCCCAACTCGCCTCCTCTGAGCAGTTCCCTCAGGGTCATTTGAGATGCTCTCTCCCAGGCTTGGAGTCCTAAAAATTTCTGCCGAATAAACAGAACTCTCAACTTCCAGGCTGCGTGTTTTTTTTTTTTTTTTTTTTTTCAGTTAACAAAACTCATCTGGGTTTGTCAACTGGCATTTACTGAGGTTAGCGTCCTGCATCCTGCAGAGGCGAGGAGCCAGGGACCCCATCTTGGCTGGAACGGCCAATCCTTTTGCTAGCCTTGAGTTTTCTCAAGTTGGCATTTTAAGGGCTGGAGGGCTTAGGGTCACCTAGGGATGCAGCCCTGAGCTGTGAGAAACTAGGTTAGTATTTTGTTCAAGTCTTTATAAGACCAAGTCAAGGCTTCACTGAGAGGAGGGTTCAGAGGAGCCTGGCTGGAGTTTGGACCAGGAGTGACTTTTATGTTAATTTAACTTTGATTGGACTATAGTTACTTTACAATGTTGTGTTAAGGGAGACACTCTTCATCACTGGCCTGAGGGGGTCCCCGTCACATTGACAATCTTCAACAGGGGCTTTTCAAGCTGCAGTTCCCTCTGATTCTGAGAGCAGCCCCGCTGAGCACAGATAGCTGATATTCAGGGTTGCTCTGTGCTAGGCACCCTGACCACGTGACTCCTCCTCCCTGGGGGAGCGTCTGGGAGAGCCGTGGCTGCTTTCCAGCCCACCCCAGATGCTCAGCACAGGGAGATGCCAGCCAACTCAGAGGAGCCATGGAAACAGACTGGCTTTGGCACTGGAACCTGATCTGGATTTCGATTCTGCCACTCGTGTGCCTAAGCTTCCATGTCCTTACCTATAAACAAGGGAAGAGCCTGTCTCATTGGGCTACTGGACTACATGGACTCATTCTGTAAAGTGTGTAACATACAATGAGCACTCAATAGATGCTCATTCCTTTCCTCCTCTTACAGAAGTTCAGAAAGTGCCTGATTTAATAAACAGGCTAAAGACCAACATTCCTCTGTGAGTTAATTGTTTGTAACTTAGAAACAAAATACATTATATTTAGGTTCGTGGGACACAAACATTCATCAATGCTAAATATAGATGGTTTGCTGCATGCTTACAACAAAATGTGCAGAAGCAAAAAACACTTTTTTTTTGCTAGCCAGTTAGATGTGCAAGATGTTTACAAGGACATGAAGATTCTTCCGGAGAGCACACAACCCAGGCACCTGTAATTCTTGTCACCTCACCTGGCATTTTCTCTAAAAGTTAAGAGAAAACATTTTAGTGCCTGGCAGACTTGAGTTCACGCCCAGACTCCTTCATTAGTAATTGTGATGTTCCTAAGACTCAGTTTCCTCATCTGGGAAATGGGCTAATAACAAGGGTTGCTTATGAGGACCAAATGCGAAGACACAGAAAAGTGCTTGGTGGAGCGTCTGGTGGAGTTACAAGCCTAAGCAACCCCTCAGGACGTTCATTTCTGCACTGCAAGACCTTGTGCACATTCAGGGTTCAGGGAAGGTCTGTCTGGGGAACTGACCTAAAGCACGAGGGACAGGAGGGGACTCACCCTGTCCTTAACTACCGCCACATTTATGGCAGCTGTGCTTTACGGCAGCCACTGAGACGTGGAGCTGGAGGCACACTATGAAAGGTAATCGTCTACCAGGCATGCGTGCAGATTCTTATGGAAACCTGTATGAGAAGCCGTGTAAGCTACAAGGGCTCCTTCACACTCTGACACATCCCAAGAGTCGAAGCTTTGGTCTGGGCTTGATTGAGAACTGGATGGCACCCAAAAATAGAGATTCACAAAGAAATTTTTATTTCATCTCACTGAAGACTTGTTGGAGGATGGGTGAGATTCTAGAAAACATTTGCCCATTGTGCGGCATCCAGAAAGCAATATGCGTTGTCCTGCAAGCCTGGTGGGCGTGAGAAATGTGATGATAGTGCCAACATCCCCAGAGCCCTTAGCTGCCTCCTTCATTCATTCATCACACAGTGCTCCCATTGTGTGCTGAGCACAGTTCTTGGTACTGTGGGCACAACAGCTCTATGATGACAAGATACAGAGTAAGTATCAGTTTAACTTGAATGGTATGCTAACCGTTTTGTAAATATTCACCAAATGTTGTGCTCAGTCGCTAAGTTGTGTCCAACTCTTTCTGAGACCCCCATTTCCTCCTCCAGGGAATCTTCAAGACCCAGGGATCGAACCACTTGCATTGGTAGGCAAATTCTTTGCTGCTGAACTACCGGGAAGCCCCACCAAATGTTACCCTGTTTTAATAATAAGATGAAGGATAAGATGCCTGATCTATCTTCTTAAAACATCTATATACCAGGTAAGGCTGAGTTAAGAAAGAAATCGCCTTTAATTTCCATTTCTCTATCGGTTATGGGTTTCAGTTGTGTCTTGTTATTTATTCCATTTGGGTCAGTTCTGCGCCTAATTGAATGCAGTGGGATCCACATATTAATATCCTGTCCTTCTTTTGGAACCTCAGCTCCACTTACAGAAGAGTCAGGGAACTGTAGCTCTTTAGAGATGCCCTGGCTATTTCGTCTAAGTAGTTCTGCCTGCTAATCTCTAAACCATCGCCCTATTCATTTTCTTCATAGCAATTATGTAAAACAAATCACATAGAGTACCTTCGCTCCCTGTCAAAATTTTCACTCACCTTTCCCAATTTTTGTAGACATTCAGGATTTAGGTAGAATTGACTAGTAATATACATTTTTCATTGTATAACTTTTCTTTCAAATGTAATCGAGCATTTCACTTCCCCCCTTATTGCTTCATCCTTAATGAAGTGACATCTATATAGAACTAGTATTTATAAAGAGAGAGAGTCAGCTGATTGCCCGTGGTCATACCCACTTGTGTAGAATCTCATTCTCAGACCAATAGCCAGAGGATAGGTGGACAAAAACGAGTTCCTGTTTTCAATTTCTGGCAGAATTTCACTCACAGAAGCTCTGTTTTACCAGACTGCCAACTTCTCCTACCTTAACTAATTGGTTCTCTGATGCGGTATTCTGTGTCCAAGAAATGGATGGAAAACTCAGGTTTCTGATATATTGTTAAACAGTGTATTTCCTACTCTTCTGTTACTTGGAGCACTTTACTTGTGGGGACTGTTCTTCCTGAAATGTGATGAGCGACTTCCAGTCCCTTCTAGTTTCTGCACAGGATTTTTAAAATTAATTTTTATTGGAGTATAGTTGCTTTACAACATTGTGTTAGCTTCTGCTGTAGAGCCGAGTGAATCATACATCCCCTCTTTTTTGGATTTCCTCCCTATTTAGGTCACCACAGAGTATTGAGTAGAGTTCCCTGTGCTATATAGTAGGTTCATGTATATTTCATACATAACAGTGTATATATGTCAATCCCAACCTCCCGATTCATCTCACCCCTCTTTCGCCCTTGGTCTCCATACATTTGTTCTCTGTGTCTGTGTCTCTGTTGCTGCTTTGCAGATAACATCATCTATTCCATTTATCAAGATTCCACATATATGCATTAATATATGATATTTTATTTTCTCTGACAAGCTTTTTGGTTTTTAAAGTTCTTTCTATCTCTGAATGAATATAGATTAAAAGGGGATAGGGATGGAGTGGAATCACAAAGAAGAACTCCTGTGCGATTCTCTGGTTGTTGCAGGGTTCAAATCCTGGGTCCCAGAAGGAGAGAGCAGACTGCAGGGATGTATTAATACAATATATCTTCCAATGTCTTTCATGTGCTTTCAGTTTCCTGAGCTGAAACCTGGACATGCTTGAGGTGAAGACTGTTGTAGGCAGGTTCCCTCCACCCAGTTCTGCCTGCCGTGCCGTTCATAGAGTTTGTCTGCATTTTCCATTAGATGATCTGTCCATCCTAGTTTTGGTGGTGGTATAAGTTTTTGTTTTTCCCTGGGCAATTGAGAAAAGCTACATTTAAGGGTTGCCAAGCAGATCTCATTTAAAAGCAATAATATATTAATATTATAATATTATTTTATGTGAGACACTGACATGATTTTCCTCAAAGCAGCATAAATAATTATTAAATATATACTTTTTCTCAATCAGCTATATGTTAGAAACCGGCACTAGAGGGAATTAGAAGAACTATATGCATATATTCATATTTTGTTGAGACAATTTAAAGCCTCTCTTCTCATAGCTGCAGCAGACTCTCTTATTTTCCTCTGTGCTCTCTGTCCTGGTTAAGGGAGAACCAACAGCAAATGCCTATTTCTCTTTAAATGAATCTCTCCCCTTTTCTGTTCTATTTTCAACTATTTCTGAACAAATACGGGCTAGAGAAACATAGATTTTAAAAATCTTGAATGAGTTAATGAAAAGGCCACTCTGCTTTCCCAGGGTTTTGGTGATTATTATGGAGAAAAGAGAACCACAGGAGTTAGAAAACCTGTATTTATCACTGAGCCATAGAGAACTTCAAATATACATTTGAAAATATTTTATTATATAAAATACATGTTTAACATATTACATATAATATAGAATACATTTAACAGGTGTTTATATATGATTGGAGTTACAAACTATGTATTTATCACTTAAAAGCAGAAAAGAGACTTTAATATATACAATGTCTGGCCTTCCCAGGGGGCTCAGTGGTAAAGAATCTGCCTGCCAATGCAGGAGATGAGGGTTAGGTCCCTGTTTCGGGAAGATCCCCTGGAGTAGGAAATGGCAACCCACTCCAGTATTCTTACCTGGAGAATCCCATGGACAGAGGAGCCTGGCAGGCTACAGTCCATGGGGTCTCAAAAGAGACACAACTTAGGGAGTAAACTGTGATTATATGTAAAACACAATAAGTAAATATACATTATACACAAAATAAATATATGTGCATTTTACACTATACTTACATAATACATATAAAATATATATTTTGTTAGAATATATTTTAAGTATATGTTTTAAATTATCTTTGTTGAGATAAACACATGTTTTGTAACTCCCTTCTTTCTTTTAAATGTATATGTGCATCTCCACTGCATTTACTTTTAAGACAATAATCTAGGGACGCCTTACAGACTGTAAACTGGTACAAAATCTGGATGGGATCCAATGGGCTTGTTGAGCAAATCCTTGTAATAAGCCATTGACATTGTCAGGCTAAGGCCGTTTGAATGGAAAGCCAGCTTAGAGACAAGGGCTTAAGGCTTTATTTTGAAAGTAGAGCTCCACCTAGTGGCCATTCGAAGGCTGACCGCTAGGGTCCTAAGAACCCGCCAGTTCAGGAAGCGTCTCTGAATTTGTTTTCTTTCTGCTGTTATGTTCTACTCCTGTACTTGCGCTAGATTTTAGTTTCCCCTCGCCCTCTGGTGGGGAACCCTTCCGTGTTGTCCTTACGCTGTAGGATGAAGACAGACCCTTCCCAGAGTGTCAGCAGATAGAGGGACAGTTGGAGGCTGGTGGTGGGAAGAATACGGGGCAAAGACTCCCAGGTCTCTTCCTGGCTGTTCCATTGACTGTACACTTGTTTTCCCCACCAGGGCTCAGAGCCTGTATCTATGTAACCAGAGGCCTGAAGGCCGAGTCTCCCAAGGGGAACTTGTGCTTCTGAGATTCTGTGGGTCTAGAGGGGGTTTGGAAGGAAAGAAGGACTTCAGACCTTGGCATCTGCTGTTTCCCAGGGGGAGGAGCCTTCTTCCACAAACTGGGCTCACTCTGAGGTGGAGTCATGGGGCTGGCCTGGGACCATGAGAAAATGTCCAAGCACAAGCCTCCTTGGACAGTTCTGGTCACTCTAGGGAGGGCCGCCCATGTCGTCTTCACAGGGACCATGGGCACCAGATTTTGCTGATGGAAGACTTTTTGGAAGAGGTATCCAAGGGGGAAGAAACCCAGGATTTTAAATGGGCAAATATTTAAAATCTGTCAAATTAACTATCTTTAAAAAAAAAAAAATTATGCTCAGCTAAGGGTGTGGCGGGATGGGCACATGGATGGGAATATAAACAGGTTGACCTTATGGGGGCAACTTAGTAACATCAAGAGCTCTGAAAATGATCATTATTCTTTTCTTGGAAATTTCAACTATGGAGGCAGAAATATAGGCAAAGATTACAATACAAAGCTGTTCACGTAACCTTCCATCACATTAGAGAAAACGATGCAATCTAAACATTTAGTTTCAGGGAAGAGGCTTAATGTGGAGGTGTTCAAATGTTATATCTGTTATTTTCCATGGAGTCTTTCTTCAAGGGGAGTGTATAGTCTGAGGTACAAACGGATTGACCCAAGTGGGGAAGGGGGTTCTGTTTCGGCGCCCCACTGGACTGAGGACCTGTTTGGCCCCCCCTCTCCACTGTGACACCTCCTGAGGCATTTGCATGGTGCACACAGGACTCCAGGGCACAGCTCGGCAAGCTCAGGATGCTGATGGTGGCCCTTCCTTCTGCCTGGTGGAATTCTCCCTGATTCTTTCCTGATTCTTTTACATTTCTGTACTTGCCAAATACCTCATCATGACTATTTTCCTTTTTTTTTTTAACTGCCACTGAATATTTATCTTAAGAAATTAAAGTAATGGTAGTTTATTATTTTAGAATTGGGTGTATAATTGTCACACATATCTACATCCAACTTGTGTCAGCCTGGCCAGCATATTCCTTTCTTTTTGGCAGATCTTCAGGCTTATATGAGAAACCTGAATCCACAAAAAAGCACTATTAAGAAAATAAAAACCATTCACAGTCCCACCACCTAGAGGAAACTATTTTTTGCATTTTAGTGTATTTTTCTTTACAGCTTTTTTTCTGTGTGATATATATGTATGCATGCATAATGTAGGGCTTCCCAGGAGGCTCAGTGATAAAGAATCTGCTGCTAATGCAGAAGACGTGGGTTTGGTCTGTGGATCAGGAAGATCCTCTGGAGAAGGTAATGGCAACACACTCCAGTATTCTTGCCTGGGAAATCCCATGGACAGAGAAGCCTAGGGGGCTACAGCCCATAGGTCTCAAAAGAGTCGGACACAACTTAGCAACTAAACAACAACAATAAAACATAATATATGTATTATTAAATATGGTATATAAAATAAACTTCTGTATCTTACACATAACATTTTATTTATTAAAAGTTTTACATTCTATTCATTTATATAAACATTATATTGTATATTCCCAAAACATTAAGTTTTGAAAAATAATGGTTAATGGTTTCTCAGTATTCAATTCTCTTGATAAAATGTAATTTTATAAGCAATATTTTTGCTGTAATAGACCATACTAATGTGAACATATCTAAACACAAAATCTTTTCTGCTTCTAATTACTTCCTTAGATTGAATTCCTAGAGAGAAGACGGTTGGGCCAAAGATTATGAATGTTTTTCAGGTAAAAGAGTGTTATGGTTAAAAGTCCCTCCTGTCAGTGATCATAATACAACACTTAAAAAAAGTCCTCCCAAGAGTAGTGGTCTTTACTTTGGTATTCATTGATTTGGTATTAGAAATATATGTAAAATGTGGCTTCTTCATTAGGAAATGTCAGTTTATTTAGATAATAATTATAAACCTACTAAATGAATTTAATTTAATGCTTTTTTATTTGTTTCAAATGGAGCTATAATCCGTCAAATGTTAAGGACTCTTTGCTTTTATCCTTGTCTAGTCCTTCAGAACCCTATGGACTGGGGGCCACCAGGCTCCTCTGTCCACAGAATTCTCCAGGCAAGAATACTGGAGCATGTTGCCATTCCATTCTCCAGAGTCCATTAATGAATATTGAATAGTTAGTTAAAGAAAGTAACTGGTTTTCTGTTACTAGCTGCAGTCAAGCGAAGACTGACAGCATTCAATTTGGGGCAGAGAATTAAGGTGAAAGTGAGCATACAGCCAACCCCACCAAACTTACTGAGTGCAAGCGAGGCGGCAGTCTGCACGTGGGGAGTTCAGGCTCAGGCGCTGAGGGAGCCAGTGGGAGAGTCTGGAAACAACGACGGAGTGATGAGACTCTGAGAGAGAGGGTGGGAGAGGCCTACTTGGATGGTTGTCCCTGGACCCGGTTGCATCTTGCCCCTCCCGGGGTGCACGGAGATCTTCACTGCCACACACCCCCACCCCTCCACCCTCTCCCAAGGATAGTCCGGGGCTTCGCCTAAGATGGCTCAGGCCAGCTTTCCTCCTGGAAAACCAACAGCGACAACCTCCTCGATTAAGAGTCCTGGAGTCTCCAATTCCAGGAAGGGCAAATCAGATATTCCCTGCCCCTGCTCTATGCAGGATAGGGCCAGTGCTTAACATTTATATCAAAGTGCATGACCCAGATGAAAGGAACGGGGTATTCGTGCCCCAACCCCAAGGAACCGGACTCTAGAAGGCTGTGCTCTGGGTGGATAAGTGACTCCGGCAACCTTCTTGCTTGACCCCTGAACCTCTGGATCTGAGCTTCTAGAGGCCCGGCTGACTGGCAGCCTGAATATGCTGCTTTGCTCTGAATTATCGTGGCATCTGGTCCCATCACTTAATGGGAAATAGATGGGAAAACAGTGGAAACAGTGTCAGACTTTATTTTTTGGGGCTCCAGAATCACTGCAGATGGTGACTGCAGCCATGAAATTAAAAGACGCTTACTCCTTGGAAGGAAAGTTATGACCAACCTAGATAGCATATTCAAAAGCAGAGACATTACTTTGCCAACAAAGGTTTGTCTAGTCAAGGCTATGGTTTTTCCTGTGGTCATGTATGGATGTGAGAGTTGGACTGTGAAGAAAGCTGAGCGCCAAAGAATTGATGCTTTTGAACTGTGGTGTTGGAGAAGACTCTTGAGAGTCCCTTGGACTGCAAGGAGATCCAACCAGTCCATTCTGAAGGAGATCAGCCCTGGGATTTCTTTGGAAGGAATGATGCTAAAGCTGAAATTCCAGTACTTTGGCCACCTCATGTGAAGAGTTGACTCATTGGAAAAGACTCTGATGCTGGGAGGGATTGGGGGCAGGAGGAGAAGGGGACGACAGAGGATGAGATGGCTGGATGGCATCACTGACTCGATGGACGTGAGTCTGAGTGAACTCCGGGAGTTGGTGATGGACAGGGAGGCCTGGCGTGCTGCGATTCATGGGTCGCAAAGCGTCAGACACGACTGAGCGACTGAACTGAACTGAGACGGTGTTTGATTCAGGGGAAGCATGAGCCCCCATGGCCGCCCCCATGGCCGCCCCCATGCCTGTGGCAGACATTACAATCAGTCCCCGCACGCTGCAGTCAACCAGTCATCTCATTCACAGCAGTACACCATCTTCTCGGAGAATCCGCCATGTTTGTCTTCATGATTGAGCGGGCCTTGGTGTCTGAAGACCGCGCAGTGTAAAATGGTTCATTTGGACTCTGCTTTCTCTGAGTTCTCTGGGCGTGGATCGTATGCATTCCACAGAGCTACTTCAGCTTCTGAAAGTCAAAGATTAATACACGGGGAAGGTGAAAATCAACTTTAAAATCGCTGGTGAAACGAGGGGCTGGGCAATAGGAAGTTAGAATTGGGCTTCTGGAGCAGCCTGGGTTTCCATAGAAACAAGATACTGCTGAATCAAACTCGGGAAGAAAATTACCCACACTAGTTTTTAAGCCTGGAAAGAAGCCCGAAAAGGGTATTTACTGATGGTGCAGGCAGAGTGAGAATTTTGACGGTAAAGCACTCCACAAAAGACCCAGCCAAAGTGAATGGCAGCTGCTGCTGCTAAGTCGCTTCAGTCGTGTCCGACTCTGTGCAACCCCATAGACGGCAGCCCACCAGGCTCCCCCGTCCCTGGGATTCTCCAGGCAAGAACACTGGAGTGGGTTGCCATTTCCTTCTCCAATACGTGAAAGTGAAAAGTGAAAGGGAAGTCGCTCAGTCGTGTCCGACGCTCAGCGACCCCATGGTCTGTAGCCTTCCAGGCTCCTCCATCCATGGGATTTTCCAGGCAAGAGTACTGGAGTGGGGTGCCATTGCTTTCTCTGGTGAATGGCAGCGGCTCCCCATAAAAATCATGAGGGATACCCCACAACAGCCTCATGTGCGCTAGGGGCGGGGCCAGGTACAGGAGGTTGTCCAGCTCTGAGAGTGAAAGGTGTTGTAACTCACTAAGGAAACCTATCACTCTTAAGATGGGCTTCACTGGTGCCTCAGGCGGTAAAGAATCCGCTTGGAATGGGGGAGACCTGGGTTCCATCCCTGGGTTGGGAAGATCCCCTGGAGGAGGCCATGGCAACCCACTCCATTGTTCTTGCCTGGAGAATCCCATGGACAGAGGACCCTGGCAGACTACAGTCCATAGGGTCGCAAAAGACTCGGACATGACTGAGCAACCAAGCACAGAACAGCATCACCCCTAAGAAACCATTAGTCAGCACAGGCTAGTGATTTGGGAGGGGGAAGTCCTTGGGGTTTCATGTAAATCAGTATCACACTTTGCAGGCCCAGGGCCCCAAGATGATTGCTGCTGCTGCTGCTAAGTTGCTTCAGTCGTGTCCGACTCTGTGCTACCCCATAGACGGCAGCTCACCAGGCTCTCCCGTCCTTGGGATTCTCCAGGCAAGAACACTAGAGTGGGTTGCCATTTCCTTCTCCAATGCATAAAAGTGAAAAGTGAAAGTGAAGTTGCTCAGTCGTGTCCGACTCTTAAGGACCCCATGGACTGCAGCCTACCAGGCTCCTCCACCAATGGGATTTTCCAGGCAAGAGTACTGGAGTGGGGTGCCATTGCCTTCTCCCAGATTATTGCCGACAGAGCTAAGAAAATGGAAGAGGTGATGTGGCTTTGCAGCGGCACCGCCTGGCGCCCCCTGTGAGCCATAACCATGGCATGGCAGCCTCGGCAGCTGGAGCCTGGTTTCCCAAAGCCTGGCAGTGGCGGGGGCACATGTGCTCACACCTTCCCTGCGGGAGCACGTGTGAACCTGTGGGCCTGTGGTGGCTGCCGTCCAGCTGGAGCAGCAGAAGCTGAAAGGAAGTGCAGCCTTGAACCGGGTGGGAGTTGTCTGGAACACCCACTGTTTGCTCCCCCTTTCCTCCCGGGCAGGAAGGACTGGGCTCCTGGCTGCGTGCTTGAGTGCTAAGTCGCTTCAGTCGTGTCCGACTCTTGCAACCCCATGGACTGTGGCCCACCAGGCTCCTCTGTCCATAGGATTCTCCAGGCAAAAATACTGGAGTGTATTGCCATTTCCTCCTTCAGGGGATCTTCCCAACCCAGGGATCAAACCCCAGTATCCTGCATCTTCTGTGTTGGCAGGCAGATTCTTTACCACTAGCGCTACCTGTTCTGCCTATGACAGAGTATCCCCACTTGTCAGGAGCAGTCCCCACAGCTGACCTTGATGTTCATAGTCTTGCCTCATCATTTGAAGGTTCTTGGTTTCAACTATTTGGAAGTGATCATGAGGGTTCTTATCATGTGACATTTGCTCTTGGGCTTCTGTGCTCCTGAGCTTGAGCCAAAGCCAGTGCCTGGCCAGTGAGAGCGCCTCATCAGTCTCCAGTTGCCAAACCAAAGCAGGGCTCCTTTGTTGATCTCATTTGATGATCCTCAGATATTTCGACAGAGGGCAACGTGGTTGGATGGCATCATGGACTCAATGGACATGAGTTTAAGCAGACTCCAGGATGTGGTGAAGGACAGGGAAACACTGCCTGCTGCAGTCCATGGGGTCGCAAAGAGTCGGACACAACTGAGCAGCTGAACAGCAACAAAATATTTCCTCACAATAACCCTTTGAAATTGGCATTATTATTCCAGGGTTTATAGTGAGAGAACTTATTATATACCATAGTGATGTTTCCAAATTCAAGGATTATTTACATACACCCCATAAAAAAAATGTAGGTGTTTTATATTCTTAGCAGATGCAGGCTCCTTTGGAAGCTTGAGGCTTTAAAAAAAACACTTTAGCCACTAGAGGGAGACAGCTCTTTGAAAAACTGAGGCCATTTCTCCAGTTTGTAGGTATAAACAGATGAAATCCTGTTTGTGTTTGAAAATGGTATCCAGGGCAGACCTCACAGGTGGACAAAGAAGGGGGCAAGTCCGGCGCTCAACCTCAGTGCAGACCTCACCGAACAGCCCTCCCCATCACTCACAGCTCCCTCTTCCATAGTCATCACTGCCCCTCAAAGCAAAGGTCCTTTTTACTTAGCCCTTGGCAGCTTATCATTAGACAAACAAACAAGCAAAACTTCTCTGTCTTTCTGCCTTAGGGTAAACTTTGTGGAGAAAAAGCTCGATAAGTTGTTAGAACTGATTTGGTGTAAAAACATAGAATCCCAAAGATTTCAAGTGCTGTCATAGAGAGCCTAAAACAGGCCACTGCTCACTCAGACTGTGTTCAACAATATTATTCTGAAATGGGAACCCAGGCATGTTTTCTCTCTTAGAGAGTCCTGGGTTTCCTGACATAAGAGTTGCTCCTGACATCTCCTAGTTTAAAAAGTGCAACTTCTGTAGTAAAGAGGTTGCTCTCCATGAGGTTAAATGTCTAGTATGGAGATCATGCTAGACCAGATCTGCAGGCAGGGCCCAGGAGGAAAGAAGCCGAGTGACTTTAGCCCAACGCCCTGTGTGGTGAATCTCAGAGATGTGAAGGTTTATTGGATAACAACTTGTGCCCGCCTCACCTCCTCTTATACTCATGCAGAGATTTTGACTCAAACCTGGAAGAACTGGCCCCAAAACCACAGTTACTAATAGGGATTTGTTATATTGCTTATGTGTTTTGTGGGCTTCTCTGGCGGCTCAGCTGGTAAAGAATCTGCCTGCAATGCGGGAGACCTGGGTTCGATCCCTGGGTTGGGAAGATCCCCTGGAGAAGGGAACAGCTACCCACTCCAGCATTTTGGCCTGGAGAATTCCATGAACTGTATAGTCCATGGAGTCGCAAAGAGTTGGACACGACTGAGCGACTTTCACTTTATGTGTTTTGAAGAGGTGAAAGGGTCTCCACTATGAAATCACTGGGCATTTTAGTTGTTTTCACCAGGCAGATCAGTCGTGGTTCATCATCTTCCTAGAAATGACATCCCTATCAGGCTCTTTAAAGGTTTTGTTGACTGTGCTTCTTCCTTCTTTTAAGTAAAATACATTTACTTTATTGGTAAATGGTATGTTCTTGATCAAGAGGCTACTTCAACTGACTGATAAGGTTGAGTGAACTCTGTAGATTGTGTTGGCTGTACTTCTATAACCAAATTTAAAATTAAACTTCAGTTACAGGCTGCAAACTTTGTCTTGAAATATACATTCTCTGTGATATGTACATTTAGTTCTTTTATAGCATGAGGTCAGAGTGCTGCACATGTTTTGCATAATAACGGCATTTGGTGTTCCAAATTAGTCACTGTTTTCAAGAAGATAAACTGTCTCTGTAATGAATTCTTATTTGCAGATTGCTTCAATCCTTGGATCTCTTCATTGAACAGACTCCCAATAACTGGACATTTGAGGTCAGCCTCTTGCAGTCAGGAAAGAGCTTGGGTCAAACCAAGACCAAACTTCTCTGCCTGCATAAACATAGGTCTAGTAAATATCTTCCTTGGTGAGCTGGGCCACTTCTGGTTCCACCTGACCCAATTAAGGCAGATGCATCGTTAACATTAGTTAAAATTTCTCAAGGAGGGAGACTGGAGACTTCTTTCTGGAACCCAGTAGCGAGGCCCTGGTTTGAAAACAGATACTGGGACTTCCCTGGTGGTCCAGGGGTTAAGACTGTGCCTTCCAATGCAGGGGGTGTGGGTTCGATCCCAGGGAGCTAGGATCCTACCTGCCTTGTGGCTGGAAAAAGCCAAAACATAAAAAACAGAAACTGTATTGTAACAAATTCATTAAAAGACTTTAAAAATGCTCCACATGAAAAAAGTCTTAAAAAAGAAAGAGGTACTTTTTGTGACTTGGCAACTAGTAGTCTTACTGGTGGCTGTTGGTGCAAAGATCCGTCTCACTCACACCCCCTTATGAAGCTGGGGGTTCATTGAAAGGATTCTGTGGACTAGAAATGGAGCTGGCAAGGACCCAAGGCCAAAGTGGGACTGGCTCCACCCCTTCCGTTCTGTCTTTCTAACAATACTCCACATAGACTCGGCCACACCATGCCCTGTAGACTAAGGGCAAAGTATATATCTTCACCTGATACATTAAGAGTTTTCTCCCAAAGCATATGTCATTATTCTCTTCTGGAATTCAAAAAGCTCTGAAAGTGTGAAGATTTTGATAACTTGAGGAAAATCCTGATCTTATCTGAACTCACCTTGGCATACGCTCACCTTGATCTAATGGGAGGCTATTTGTGGTCTTTTCTTTAATCCCACTTAGTGTGAACGCACATTCATTTTTCTGTAGAAATACTGACAGATTTGATAATTGGGTGATGCCTCGGATGCTGCTGGAGTTTATATGATATATTTATTCTACATGTACCATGTTACCTTTTCAAATCAAAAAAACGCTCAACTCCCCAATGTACCTGGCCCCAAGGTTTCAAAGCGCCTGTGGACCATTACGAGCAGGAAAGAAATATATTACAGGCAAATAAACAATGAAAGGAGGTAGGGTGGGAAGAGAGGTGGAATAAATGAAGCTGAAATTTTAAAAAGCATTATTATGGGAGATGATACCTACTCTGGACTCATTATTTTGTTTACCTTTGTGATCTTTCATTCCTTTCCCTATTTGACATGCAACTTTCTCATCTCCAAAATGAACAGATTACCACTAGATTATGTCTGCAGTCTCTTTCATATTCACAGCTCGATAATTCTGTGATTGTAGTTGATTTTTTCAAAGCAGTTCTTCCCATCTGGCAGCAAACAAGAAGAGACAATTCTCTCTCTCCCTCTTTTTTTTTTTTTTTTGTAGCAATTCCTTATCAAGGTTTACATGCTACTGCCTTTTCCCTTCATATTTCACATATTTAATGTAAACTCCTGCGACTAACCATTTTTTCAGTTTTCTTGAAAAACATTGAGGAGTTTCTATTGGTTTAACGTGAGTTTTACATTCAGCTTTTATGTAATTATTAAATAATCCATTTTACTTTCCTCAGCCTACACGATGATTTCTGTTTATCCAGCAAAGACATAAAGAGAGAACCTTAGGTCATTTGTACAAGAGTGTTTGGGCCAGGGCTCAGAATTGCATACTCTTGACAGCCATGCTGAGATCACTTTCCTAGTTCTAGTCTGAAGATAAAGTTCCTTTGTTACCTTGGATCGTGGTTTGAATTAGTTAACTTCCCTCTTTTTTTTCTGATTTATATGATGAGGTGATTGCTTAAAGATGGCAATTCTCCTACGGTACTGATCTTGACAAATGGTTCTACTCCGTCATCGGAGGCAGAACCTTGGGAACTATCCAAGACCCCTTTCTCTTACCACCCACATGTTCAATTCATCACCAGGGCTGCTGATGATTTTTAAGTTATAATATGTTTCTGGCCTGCACAAAATCCAAGGGCATAATATAAATAGCACCCTTGTCCCAACCCTCATGGTTGTGAAATTGTAGCATTTTGTCCTACATGGGCCCTTGGTGTTTTTATTTTGTTTCTTAAATGAATAGAACATTACAAAGTTGAAACCCCCAGTGCACTTCTCTCTGGTCTCATTCTCTTCTGTCCTTTCCAGAGGAAACCTCAGCCCTGATTTTGATGTTTATTGTTTCCATGGTGTTGGTACTATTATACAGAATATTCTGCTGGATGTTTTTATGTTAATATTGTAGACGGTGTGTATTCATCTCCAACTGGTTTTTCTCACTCACTGTTATACTTGAGATCTTCAAGAACTAGACATCTACTTCTCATTCTACATCTATATCTTTTGGGGCTTCTGTGGTCGCTCAGACAGTAAAGAATCTGCCTGGCAAAGCAGGAGACCTGGGTTCGATCACTGGGTCAGGAAGATCCCTAGAGAAGGCCATGGCAACCCACTCCAGTATTGTTGCCTGGAAGTTCCATGGACAGAGGAGCCTGGTGGGCTATAGTCCATGAGATCGCAGAGAGTAGGACATGACTGAGCAGCTAACACTTTCAGTTCTTTTGATAGCTATATAGTGTTCTGTTCTTTGAATACTGATATCACTTATTCATACTCTTATTAACGGATTTTTAGATTATTTCTACTTTTTTGCCATTATTTCTACTTTTTTGCCATTACAGACACTGTAACAATAAATACCCATGTATCTATCTCCTTGTACAAGCTAATCCATGACAGCTTCTCTGGTGCACAGTGGAGTTAGCATAGCTTTTGTTATTTCCTTTGACAAACTTTTTTTTAATGGTCACAGTGTTATAAGCTTTCTGTCATCACTGGAACCACTAAAACATATTTTGATACACAAAAAAATCTTCTGCCTATTTCAGTAAGAAGATTTAGAAATTTTACCATGAGAAGATGCAGAATGACTCTAGATGGTCCATCATCAGGGTCACAGTAGGTACAGTCCTCCCATGGTGTCTGCAGGGGGTTGTTTCCAGGACTCTCCTGCATCCCCAGGCCAAAATCCATGGATGCTCAAGTCCTTTATACAAAATGCATAGTGCATGCATGCTCTCGCTTCAGCTGTGTCCAACTCTCTGTGATCCCATGGACTGTAGCCCAACAGGCTCCCCAATCCTTTGGGTTCTTCAGGCAAGAATCCTGGAATGGGTTGTTACGCCCTCCTCCAGTGGATCTTCCCAACTCAGGAATCAAATCTGTGTCTCTCTTATGTCTTCTGCCTTGGGCCCCATCCTTTTGTTTTATGAACACTTTCTCTCAGTTTCTGGTTCTTCTACTAATTTTCACATCCGTCAATGGATATTGCCTGCGACAGTTACTTCTGCAGTGTTCTAACAGCGATTTCCCCCTCTCAGTTTAATCAAGACAAGCTGAAGATATTTAGGGTTTATTATTATTTTTTTCTTTCACACAGACTTTGATTTTTCTTCCTAATTTCACAAAGTGAATGTGTTCTCCTACAATACAAAGTTGTAAAAGAGATCTGGGCTGGAATTGCAGTTCTGACTCTTTGGGTTATTTGACCTTAGGTGTCTCTGAACCTCGATTTCCTTTGCATTGTAGGGATATAAATACCTGCCTTACAAATGATCAGAAGATCTAAGTGAATTAGTGCATGTAAAGTTTTTTTGGGGGGGCTGCACTGGGTCTTCGTTGCAGGGGGTGGGCTTTCTCTAGTTGAGGCGCTTGGGGGCTTCTCTTGTTGCAGTTCTCAGGCTTCTCTTGTAAAGCATAGGTTTGCCCCGAGGCGTGTGGGATTTTAGCTCCCCAACCAGGGGTCGAACCCATGTCCCCTGCATTGGCATATTGGCATGTGGATTCTCAATCCCTGGACCACCAGGAAAGTCCGGCATGTAAAGTCCTTAATATCAAGAAAGGTGGATGTTATTATTCTTGCCTCCATCAGCACCCATGTCGTCTCCTCGTGGCTTCTGGATCCTGCTTTCTAACATGCAGATCTGAAGATGACATGACCTTGTTCAGCCCTGTCTGTTGCTGCCTGTCATTGTCAGCAGGGGTTCCCAAGCCTAGCTTTTGATCAAAATGATATGAGGGGCCACTCCTTCGAGGTCAGCCCACCCTCGTGTTTCAAGGGTGTACTATCTGCTGCCTGTTTAATAAAGTTCTGCTTGCTTGATCTGTAACTGAAAAAAAAAAAACAGGAGGCATCTTTAAAGTTCTATAGTAACCCAGTCTTACCGACTAGAATTGTGGTGGGATGGGTTCAGTCTCATCTGCAATCTGGAGCAGTGAGGCCAGGGTCCACCATGGGAGACAGGATTCTGCAGCCCCACCTGAGGCTGATTGTATCAAGAGAGAGCCCCTGATCCCCACCATGAAAGGCCCAAGCATGAGGTTAGGCCTCAGGCTTGCAGCTTTTGGGCATTCCACTTAGTGTCTGGGTGATCTTGCTCACTTAGCTACCTTGTATATACAGGGTGCGTTCTTGTGCACCTGCGCGCTCACTCAGTTGCGTCCAACTCTGCTCCTCTGTCCATGGGATTCTCCCGGCAAGAATCCTGGAGTGGATTCCTCCTCCAGGTGATCTTCCTAACACAGGGGATCTTCCCGAATGCAGGCATCTCCTGCTTGGGCAGGCGGACTCTTTACCACTGAGCCACCAGGGAAGCCTGAGTACATTCTTGAAGACCATTGAACTTAAAGCTTGCACAGATAAAACTGCTTTCCTAGTAGGAAGGCATAGAATGATTGTTGTATGAATTTTCTTGAATGCTGCTTTTTACTCTTTTTAAACAAATGTTTAATTCTGATACATTGCAGAGTGTTTTTCCTTTTGTTTTGATTCAGTACAGATATATATTGTGAAAAGATGGTCACAATAAGGTTAGTTGACACCTCTATTGCATCATAGGCAGAGAACAGAGGTTGAGTGACAGCCATTCTAGAATTGATTAAGGTCAGACTACCTCCAGTTCCTAGGAAGCTTTGACCAGAACCTTGCAAGCTTCACCAGGATCCGAGCAATGTTATAATGATAATAATAGTCTTTGTCAAGTGCTTGCTATGGGCCACGCACATTTTATAAGCCTTTATATTGAATTTTCTGCCAAATGAAAGACCCACAGATGCCTGGTATCTGGACTTAGTGCTTTGTCTCCCGACCCACCTGTGCTTGCTGCCCTGTATTGACCTCCAGGCCAGCCTCCCAGGCCCTCCTCTGCCTGGTCCTTCTTGGCATGAAGCCTCATGGTTGTCCCTAGCTGTGCTTGTCCATCTCGAACTCTCGCCCACCAAGTCTTTCTCATTGCTGCCCTTCTAGAGCAGTGCTGTCTCAGACCAGTGTGCCAGTGATGACCCCCGACTATCTTGTCCAACTCTGGAACTTTCTGACTCTATGATTCTGCTGAGAGGTATCTCCTCCTACAGGAGATACCTGTATTATGTTGTGTTATGTTTGAACACACGCACCTTGAAATATAAAGTAAGTTCTGTACATAGATGGATAATAAAACAATTGACACGTAGACAGATAATTTGTTGTTAAACGCTCTGGAGATGGGGGCACTGCTGAAAAGTTCACAGGTATCTCCAACCGAAGTTTACTGTCTCCTGTTGATACCCTGAGTTAAGAGGGTCACGTTACTAAATTCTGAGGAATTCACTGTGAGAGTTTAAATTGGGCAGAGATGAGGGATAACAGCAAATTAAGAGATCACCCTTTTCCTTGACTCCTGCCTTTAGTTAGCCCAACTGAGAAGTTGAGTTGACTTCTGTCATCTGAAATTCTACCTTTCTGTGGGTGCTTCTATTTCTGGAATATTCACCCCAAAATAATACGGTTTGTTGACTAAAAATGATGGACAATGTGAGAGTTGCTAGTTAAGTTTTATTTGGGGCAAATTGAGGACTGTAGCCCAGGAGAAACTAGCTCAGATAGCCCTAAGAGGCTGCTCCAAAGAGGTAGTGGGGAAGGACAGTGTATATGTGATTTTGGTAAAGGGATAACACGTGCAGTCAAGCATATATATATATATATATGTGTGTGTGTGTGTGTGTGTGTGTGTGTGTCTGTGTGTTTGGTAGAAAGTTGCTGCTGGTCTCCTGAAGCTTCTGCTAGTCACAAGAGTCAGTCACCATGCAAACCCCAGGGTCCACTTTCCTATCCATCCAGGTGGAAGCCAAGGCCATAAATTAGTACCACAAATCCACTGAGTCCCATTTGGTGCAAACTAGAGTCGGACACGACTGAGTGCCTTCACTTTCACTTTTCACTTTCCTGCATTGGAGAAGGAAATGGCAACCCACTCCAGTGTTCTTGCCTGGAGAATCCCAGGGACGGGGGAGCCTGGTGGGCTGCCGTCTATGGGGTCACACAGAGTCGGACACGACTGAAGCGACTTAGCAGCAGCAGTGACTCTCTGGTCATCTGACCCAGTCAGTTCCAAACCGATCACTGTCTCTAAGGGTAATAATATGTAGGCGTTGTTCATAAGGCACCCAGCCTAGATTCCCAGCGTTATTAGGCTGATTATCCTTAGTGTGATTTAATTGTTCCCAACATTGAGGAGCTTTTAAACTTGAATGACCAAAGCCTGTTGTTAACTGTCTAAGCCCATCTCATAATATGGGGGATTTCCTTTTAATAGACGAAAGGTCACAGTTATTGATTGAGACTTGGCTTGATGTTTTGATTGAGCCTTCTGAGCTGAAAAGAGACTTTAAATCTATGACCAGGGTGAGAGCAGGTATTATCAATTGGCTGGGTAAGAGGATCCCATCTATGAGGTTGGTGCAAGTGTAACTGCAGTTTTGCATTGTTGAACTTTGCCATTTGATCTTGGAAATACATTCTTAAATAAATATGGTTATGCTATATTAATAGCAATCATGAGTAGCCTGGATAGGATTAAACTTTCTTCTGAAATAAATTTTCTAAGGGCTGTCAAATCAGAGCTTTGGAGGGGGGATATCCACCATGTAACCCAGAAGTACTAGAGGTAATTGACCACAAACCCAACAATTTGGGTTGATTTATAAAATTAGCATAGAATCACATCCATGATATGAAAACATTGGATTCATATGCAAAGGTCCAAGAGGTCATGGAAAATTATACATGACCATAGGAGTCAGGTCCAGCATCTGGGGTAAGCTGTCTACTTCTGATGTCGTCGTCTTCTCGTCCTGGTGTGAGTGTAGTTCCTCCTTTTTTTGAGGGTCCTTTTAAGGTGAGTTTGAGGTCAGCATTCCTCTCTATAGACCAGTCCAGTGTAGCAGCCCTTTTTAGTGGGAAATATGGGTCCAAGAGTCAATTTCCTTTAATTTCGCTGCATATGAGCTAGTTAAGAACACCTGATTGGGGGCCTTTCCATCTGGGTTGTAGTGAGTCCTTTAAATGATGTATCTTCCAACATACCCCGATGGCTCAGATGAGAAAGAATCCGCCTGCAGTGCAGGAGACCTGGGTCCGATCCCTGGGTCGGGAAGATCCCTTGGAGAAGGGAATGGCTACCCACTCCAGTATTCTTACCTGGAAGAACCATGGGCTGAGAAGCCAGGGACCCCATGGATTGTAGCCCACCGTGGTGAGCACACACACCACACCCCCCCACAACCCCCAGGTGAAATAACTTGGGTCCTAGAGGTGGCATCCTGGGTTCCTGGGGATGCTCCCTTCTCCCGTGTGGCTGATCCATCTCCAGTTACCCCATCTTTGTCCATCCACCTCTAACCCTTCAGACTCTGTTCCCGTCACAGGGAGGCAGAGCCAGATGGGCCTAGCCGGGTCAGCAGAGGCCAGGGATTCTTGGAAGGCTCAGAACATTCCCTTCCTGGGAGGGAGCAGAGGGTTTGAGCTACTGCAAGGGGCCACAGGCAAGTGCCTAATACCCCATGCCTTCCCAGGCGGGAGAGAGCCCTGGGAGGGCAGCACATGTCGTCTGGCCCTGAGGGGCAGGTGAGCCCTGGACCTGGAGTACCTCTGGACCTGTCTCTATCCCCACCTCACTGCTCCAGGGTTCACCTGCAGCAGGAATGAGAGGTCTCTGTGGTTGGGAAGATCACGGGATGAAAAGACGGGGCAGGGACCCAGGCTTAGCTGCCTTGAGGATTCAGTTGCCAAGGAGCCTGAGGGCTGCACCTCCAGTGTGGGGATGGAGCAGGCCAGGGGCCAGGGCGGTGGGGTTCCAGGCTGGCTCTGCCTCCATTGCTCTTGGCCCCAGATCACCGGGGATGGAGGGAGCTGGTCCCAGTGAGTGCTGTCCGCACTATGTCCCCAGAGACCTGGGGCCTGTGGCTGATAGCAAGGTCAGTGGGCAGGGCCCTGGTCCCTCTCCCCATATTAAAAAAACAAGAACTCAGGATCCTCAGCCACTAAGGGAGGTCCTAGAACCAAAAGAGACTTCCCCAAATTTGTCTGCACTCCCTGAGGAGGGGGATGGGCTCGAGGGGCTGCTGCTGGTACCAAGGTTCAGGTTTCTCGTAGAGTTCAGGGGAAGGAGAGAAGTCCTCTCTGGGGCTCCTCGCTGGTCGCCATAACTGTCGACTAAAAAAGATGCTCACTGTGAACGTTGTGAGTTAAGTTTTATTTGGGGTTAAATGAGGACTACAGCCTGGAGACAGTGCCTCTGATAGCTCTTGGAAACTGCTCCAAAGAGGTCGGGGGGACGGACAGTGTATATGTGATTCTGGCAAAGGCGGAGTACATGCCATCAAGCACATATTTTTTGGTTTTTTTTTCTGGTAGAGTTTCTTCTGTTCTTGTGGCGCTTCTGCTAGTCACGAGATACAGTAACTAGCAGATGGATTTTAGTGCTTTTCTGGATATGAGCAAACAACGGGATATGAGGGAAAACCAGCTCCTGAAAATATCTGACCACCATCCGAAGACCTTCCGTGTCAGTTTCCTGGTGTACAGAGTGCCTCATTCCTGACCTCCACCCTAGACTCCTTGGTGGGGGGTGGGGAGGGTGTCAGAGGTCAGCCGCTGCAGCATCACGTGACTTCACCATTGTAGAGGTACAATAGATGGCAAGCACCCATGGCAAGTGCCCCTTTGTGGTTGACGGGTTGCACTCTCTCTCTCTCCCCTGGTATTGATTCCGGGTGGTTTGGGAACCTGACTTCTCTGAAGGAGTCCATCTCCAGACTTGCTAGTAAAGGGTGAGCCTAGACGTTTTTTTAAAAGGGGGTGCTGTACCTTTAAATTCTGAAAGTGAACTTGGCTCAGGAAGGCCACTAGTCAAGGTCCAGCCCCTAGAAGAGAGAATAGCTGCAGACTCTGCATCCTCGGCTGGGGCAGGCTGGGGCAGGCTCCTGGCGGCATGGCAGGGAAGCTGGGGGTCCTCCTGCTGGCCCTCGTGCTCAGCCTGGCACAGCCAGCCTCGGCCCGCCGGAAACTCCTGGTGTTTCTGCTGGACGGCTTCCGAGCAGACTACATCAGCGATGAGGCCCTGGAGTCCTTGCCTGGGTTCAAAGAGATTGTGAGCAGAGGGGTCAAAGTGGATTACTTGACCCCGGACTTTCCTACTCTCTCTTATCCCAATTACTACAGCCTCATGACCGGTGAGTACCCTGTCTTCCTCTGGGTGCAGAGGGCAGGCTGGAATCCATCAGGAACAGTGAGCTCCTGGCATTAGAATCGTGTTTAAAGATTCAGTCTGCCTTCATCTTTGGGGACCCCAGGGATAGGCAAGAAGTGTGTGTTCTCAGCTGAGATTCCTTTTTTTGTGAGTGCATGAATGTGTTATTTTCTTAAAGTTATTCCCTAGGACCTGTTTTGGCTTCGCAGTGTGGAGAACAGAGGACTCTATAATTAGATGATGGTTAAAGTGGTTATTTGTTTTGCAAATTAAAAATTCTAGCCAACTCCGTATTTTCTAAGTTGAAATTTAAAAAGCCAACAGGTCTTCATTTGGATCAAATTCCTTGTGTCCCTTTTACTCGGCAGTCATCTGTCATCCTGGAACTGTTTTGGCTTGTTGGGCTATGAAAGTTACACGTGGGATTCCTGCATGACTTGGATGGAGGGAGTATTCAGATCATATCCTAAAGTATTACTTAGCAACACTACTTGCTCCTTCTTTTGCCTTTTTGGGCCAGGTAAAATGACACGGAGAAGAAAAAATTGACGCATAGTTCAGATTCCTGTTTTTAACTTCTAGCATCTGTTAAGAAAACAAAACCCAAATCCCCAGCTCACCCAAACTGGGCCAGTGTTTGGGAAAGCTGACTTTTGCCTAAAGATGACCTTCACTTGGGATTGCAGACACGCCGAATGTGATTCCACGAACTTGATCCTCTATCTGTGTCATACAATGTACATCCTGATGGCACAGTGGGATTCCTAGCTTCCAGTTTGTTTACCAGTTAACCATCGTAAGGGCCAGCAAAAGGCACTCAGAAAGAATTTAGTGAACTGTCCAAGGACGCTGTTGAGAATGCATTGTTATTGATGATGCTTATGTAGGATTTAGCTCTGTGCTCTGAGCATAGGGAAAAACTCCATGAATTATGTTAACAGGAAGGGAATGAGAACTTTGGTATCTCATTATGGATCTTCACAGAACAGCAAAGCCCCAGGATTCTGGAAAGACAAATTGCTGTGTCTGACTTCATACATGGAAACCGAATGCATGTGTGCATAAAAATGTTATAAAATGAAGCAGGGGAGAGAGTTTGGGAATTAGAAATAAGGGCATGGAGAGGAAAGAAAATCCAGACTGCACACAGCATGGAAATTATTTGCCCATTTTAAAACGTCTCCCTCCAACAGACAAATGATCAGCATCTCTAAGATCTTCTGGTCCTCACTTGGCATGGCTCTCCCCTTGCAGAGAAGGAAGCCGCTTGCTGGCTGCTGGGCCACACATAGATGCTATTGTGTGTCACAGCCCGGCTTCCACTCCGTCCGTCTGGGGTTTTCACACCCGCAGACCACCCCCCACACCAGTTGTCTTTCAGAGCCTTGCCGGGAGACTCAATTCACAAATTGCCATGTGAGCTTTTCTCAGTCTCAGTAAAAGATGAACAAAATCCAATCTGAGCAAGCCAGACTCCAGGGAGCAAAAAGGGACCATTACAGTCTCCGTGGAGAAGCCAAGCCAGTGACACGACCCTTTGTTCGTCAGACCCCCCCCGTTCCTGATATCCCCACAAGGACTAATTGGCACAAAGTCTTAGTCACGCAGACACTTTCTTGTCAGGCTGTGGGTGTAGTCTAGTCTCTGGTCTAGTCGTGACAGAAGGGCTCTTTTCATGGGGGAACAGTGCAGATCCCAGGAACGTTTGACAGAGATCTTCTTTACTTTCAAACTTGCAGGCCTCAAAGTTGCAGCACTGGGGCTCAGTTGTTGCCGCTCCCAGGCTCCAGAGCACAGGCTCAGCAGTTGTGGCGCACAGGTTCAGTTGCCCCTGGCATGTGGGATCTTCCCGGACCAGGGATTGAACCCGTGTCTCCTGCATTGGCAGGCAGATTCTTTACCACTGAGCCACCAAGGAAGCCCCCGCCTCATTTTTTACTTTATGGAGGCAATATTACGTATAGGCTCTGTCCCGCAGCATATGTTCATGTGCAGATGTCCTTGGGTGTGGCTTGTCTTTTACACACTGAGTGGACGTAAGGCTTGGAGCAGGACTGTGGGCTGGGCAGTGCCCGGCCGTGAGGCTGCTGTCATGTCCGCTGCCCTGGAACTGACTCAGGGTGAAATCTAGACTATTTCCCCCAATGTCCGTGCTTATTTTCCCACCTGATATTGAAAAATTCCTCTTTTTCATATATATATATATAAGGAAGGATATATCTGTTGGGAAGTGCACTTAGGGTTTGAGCGTTTGAGCGTTTCATGAACCAGCAAAAGAATCACGCTAGATCCCTTTGGTACCAAAATACACACTGTCTTAAGGTTCCTCAGAATTCCTAAGACGGACTGTGATCTCACTTCCTTACGTGAATTATTGCCCATAAGACATAAAGCCCTCGGTGTTCTCTTTGCGTAATGAGGAATAATGGGTTACTGGAAAGAACTTGGCCTTGAAGCTGGGAGAGAAGCTGCTTGAAGCTGCGGTGGGAGTCCTCTCAGGGTCGGGAAGACTTCAGGCACAAGTCGTCACAGTGCCCTGAACCTCAGTTTCCTTAGTTTCTGGGTCCTGATCAGGCCAGAATCTCAGCTGCTGCCAGCAGCAGGCATGAAATGAGAAAAGGTTAGGACGGGCACCTCTTGGGAGGCCTGTGTGGCTGCGTGTGTCATGTGCTCAGTCATTTCTGCCTATTTGTGATCCCATGGACTGTAGCCCTCCAGGCTCCTCTGTCCATGGGATTCTCCAGGCAAGAATATTGGAGTAGGTTGCCATTTCCTCCCCCAGGGGATCTTCCTGACCCAGGGATCGAACCTGAGTCTCTTGCATCTCCTGCATTGGCAGGACTCCTTACCACTAGCACCACCGGGGAAGCCCAAAATGTATTTGCAGCAGGACAAATATGGCTTCCCTGGTGGCTCAGCAGTGGAATGGCCAGCCAGTGCAGGAGATAGAAGAGACTCAGGCTCAGTCCCTGGGTTGGGAAGATCCCCTGGGGGAGGAAATGGCAACCTACTCCAGGATTATTGCCTGGAGAATCCCATGGACAGAGGACCCTGGTGGACTACAGTGGGGTCACATAGGGTCACAAGGAGTCAGACACGACTGACTGAACTACCGAGTAAAGAGCTGGGAGACTGCGTGCTTCCCTCCAGACACCTGAGGGCATCAGTGGCAGGGCTGAGATCACAGGGCAGGCTTCAGAGGCGCAGATGTCACACAGGAACCAGCACGGCGCTGACTCCAGTCCTGGCATGTCCCGAAGGTGGTGCGTGAGACCTGGGATCCACAGACAGAGGTCTCCTTATGACCAGTCCAGGAGGCAGCCAGAGCCTGGACAGAGGCACTTGATTAATCATCTACTGGAATCAAGGCAAAACCAAGAAATTTAACTACTTAGAATTAATATCTGTGCTGGTACAGTTCTGACCGCCCTCCTAGAAATGCCACCTGAAGCAAATTCTTCCCAGACTGCAAGGCCCCACATTCTGGAGTGAGGGATTATGGGATAAGGTAAGCTTTCCCTTGCTTTCAAGAAAATAGCTGATTTAAATTAAAACCAGCTGTCACTTGGGCCAAAGGAAATCAATGCAGATAGTACTTGAGAAATCAAGTTTTGAAAAAAGCCCACATCCTCAAACTTCTGCAGAATTCAAGGCTTCACCTGGGGGGTCTCTGTGAGCCTCCAGCACAAGCAGCGTGGACTTGGCCTCCAGCCTCCCTGGCCTCCCCTCCCCTGGGTCTATTTTACACATGCTAGAGTATACATTGGGCTTTCCAGGAGGCACATTGGTAAAGAATCTGCCTGCCAATGCAGGAGACACAGGAGATGTACATTCAATCTCTGTGTTGGGAAGACCCCCTGGAGAAGGAAATGGCACCCCACTCCAGTATTCTTGCCTGGAGAATCCCATGGACAGAGGAGCCTGGTGGGCTACAGTTCGTGGGGTCACAAGGAGTCAGACATGACTGAGCACACATGCAATTGCCTATGTGTCAATGCTTCCTCCCCCTCTGTGTCCACATGTCCCTTCTCTGAATCTGTGCTTCTATTCTTGCCCTGCAAATAGGTAAATCTGTACCATTTTTCTGGCTTCCATATATATTCATGTGTGTTAATACAGGATATTTGATTTTCTCTTTCTGACTTACTTCACTTTGTGGGACAGACTCTAGGTCCATTCGCGTCACTACAGTCTTGTTTATTTTTGTGGCTGAGTAATATTGCATTGTATATATATGTACTACATCTTCTTTATCCATTCTTCTATTGATGGATGTTGATGCTTTCATGTCCTGGTTATAACACTAGTTACAATAGTAACTAATGCTGCAATGATGTGCCTTGAGCATCTATTCTTTACAATGGGCTGTAAGTGAAAAGTTGAATTTGAGGCATGCCCTTGGAGCAGAACTTGCTGAGTATGAGTGAATATGGAAGAGCTAAGAGGAAGAGAACCTGAGTCAATTCCAAGGCTACAAGAAGTTCAGAAGTCTCGGGCTCCTATGGGCAGAGATGGGAAAGCGTGGATAGCTGTCTATTTGATGAAGTCAATTTTCATCAGACTAGATTTCAGGTTGGATTAGGATATTCACCTGGACTTGGCCCTTGAGGGGATCAAAGACAGTAGAGTGAAGGAGGGTTCCAGAAACTGTAGAAAAATGAAAGGAGTCCAAGAGAGAAATTGCTCCTGTGGGTCCCAGTGGACCCCGTACATGGACTTGTCTTTCTACTTGCCCCACAGCTGGTAGAGGATACTTCTCACAGACACACAGTTAAATCTGTCTTCTCAACTGCATGAACTTTTGTCTGAATTTTGTCACTTACTTCCCGTTTCCACTTTCACGTTTCCACTTAAAACTACAGTGTGTGTAGTGAATGCTGAGGAGTGGGTGTGCGAGGTGTCTGGGTGGCCGAATCGGTTAGGAGCACTCAGAGGCTCAAACCTGGAGGAAAAAAGCGCATTCCCAGAATTTACAAAAGTAATCTCTCTTGGCGCGTCATTATTTCAGCTCCCACCACCAGACCTGTCTACGCTGAAGTGCCACTTTTCGAAAAGCCTGTTTCTCTTGGCATCCACGGTGAGGCCAGGGCGCTCTTGTTACAGGGGTTCATCTGGCTTCAAGAAACACATTCCCAGCAGGAGGGGCTGGCGAGGGTGGTGGCAGAGCTTGAAGGCGTGCTGAAAGCCTTTGATTCTGAGCTCAGCAAACCCTCCTTCAGGAGGTTCCCCACACGGAGCCAGGCAGTCTCCACCGCAGGTGGGTCTCCCGTCTCACTCTCCTCTCCCCGCTGCTGACCGATGGGACCTCAGGCTGCTGCCTAGGCTGCTCCATTAAGACTGCTTTGCCATAGACGGGTTAAAGAACACTTCAAATGGATTCAGAGGGAGCCTGAGTCAGCAGGTCAATGTTTATTTCAGAGACACTTTCGACAACACCTACTCGGGTTTCAGAGTCCCCATCCCTGAATAAGGCCATTGTGTCCATGGTCTCCCAGGCGGGGACCCCGGGGCAGGTCTGGGGTTCCTCTGGGTCCTGTGTTGGATCTGGTGCTTGATCGTGACCTCCTCCTGTCTTTGGCCCTTTCCCTACGAGGAGAAGGGGCTTGAGAGCTGGGTCACGGAGTCATGCAGGGTACACGCACCTGGATGAGAGGTGCCCAGGCTGAAATCGCAGACAGGCTTGTGTGAGGGGCTCTGCCCATCCTTCCCGCCCCGAGGAAGTGATTCCCCCTGGGTGCCTGCCTGTAAGATGGGGCGCTCCTGCAGTGCCAGGACAAGTGGGACCTAGAGCAGAGCGTCCCAGCCAAAAGGACGGCCTCCCTCAGATGCAGGGGGCTGGAAGCTGAGCCATCGTTTCCGGTCCTTCCTGCCTCTTCATCCATGCTTGCCACTTGGCTGGTGCCCTTCAGCACTCCACTCTGTCCTGGTGGGGCTTACCTGCTGGACGGCTTTTGCTTCCTCCCTCAGCCTCTCGAACATCTGCTGAGATGTGTAAGTTGAAGTAGAGATGGGATCCAAAGAAGCCTTCTGTGTAGATTTCATCAAGATCTGGTCAAAGGGGAGGTGGAAGCCTCTAGAAGGTTGTGTGTGGTGGGGGTGGAGATGGGGGTGTTTGGGGCTCAGCTCAGCTGTCCTCCCCACTTCCCCGGGCCTGGATGATCCTAGGAGGATGGCTGCTCTTCGTCACGAGCCTCAAATAACCTCCCTGAGTTCTGATGGAACAGATAAGAAGGAAAATCATGTTCCAGAGAGTTCACTCTCAGACTGTGTCAACAGCTGCTGAAAGCTAAAATAATCCAATGAAAACAAAAATGCCTCTTTTATTTATCCGATTCTCAACCACCTGTTGGACTTTTGAACCCACCAGCCAGCTGCGTGGTGATTCACGCCTCGGGAGATTCCATCAGTGGACACAGACTGGTTCCTACCCTTCAAATGCAGGGATCACTGGGGTTTGGTCAGCCAGTCGTGAAACCCTTTTGGGGATGGAACTCTGGAGAGTGACCTCTTTACCTCCCCGTTTTGGTTGAAGGCCTCTCCTAGAATGTCCTGTCTTTCCCTTGGCTGATACACTTCTTACTTCTGGAAGGGCTCTACTCCCATCCTCCCTGCAACCCCCCAGCCTCAACCCCAGCCCGGCCGCAGCTGCCTTCCAACCCATCTTTCTTTTTCAGGCCAAAGTAAGATGCCCCCCACCCCCCATACGGCCTTGACCCACAGATGGTCACATTTCAGAGCTGGGTAGTGCTTTGAGAGCCCATTTTCATTCATTTGCTGATTCCTGGACCACCTACTGTCCGAACCACTGAATCTGGTAATTATTACAGCAACATGTAACTTTGACATAAATTCATAATGTATGTTCGTGTATGATCACTTCTTATGCAGGCTATGCGAACGTTTTCTAGGTGAGACTGCTCTTCCAAAGGGACGTGTCCTCTGTCTTGGATGAGCTTATAATGAAGCTGAACAGCTCAGTGTGTGTGGAGTCACAGGCCAGGACGGAATAGGCACAGGGGTTGTGGGGACCACTTCTGAGGAGGTTTGCTGAGGTGATGGTATTTGAGTAAAGCCTGAAGGACGTGAGAAAGTGAAAGTGTTAGTCACTCAGTCGTGTCTCTCTGCAACCCCATGGACTGTAGCCCACCAGGCTCCTCTGTCCATGGGATTTTACAGGCAAGAATACTGGAGTGGCTTGCCATTCTCTTCTCCTGGGGATCTTCCCAACCCAAGGATCAAACCCAGGTCTCCCACATTGCAGGCAGACTCTTTATCACCTGAGCCACCAGGATTTGAGGGAGGAGTTGAAACCTGGAGAAAAGGCTGGGTGGGGGTGACTGGCATCACTCAAGCCAAGGGGCAGAGGCGGGAATGATGGAGCATTTGGAGAGCAGAGCTAGGCTTTGAGACAATTGCTCTGCTATTTCTGAGCTGTGTGGATTTGGACAAGGCTGTCCAAGACCAAGGGGAGAGTTAAAGAGCCTGGGAGTCAAGTCTCCGGAGTGGACCTAGGGTCAGGGGTCTGATAGGGAACTGGCAAGACTAATTGAATGTGGAGGATCAGAGAGAAAAACAATTTCAGGATTAGATAAGAATTTGACAGAATTAGGGGAAGATGAATAAGTCCATCTGTATGTAAAGTGGATCCAAGTTCACAAACTTGAGTATATTGGTTCAATCAGTTCAGTCGCTTAGTTGTATTCGACTCTTTGCAGCCCCACGGACTGCAGCACGCCAGGCCTCCCTGTCCATCACCAACTCCTGGAGTTTACTCAAACTCATGTCCATTTAGTGTATTAGAAATTGTGCATGTCTGTATTTTCTTTAAAAAAAAAAAAATCTAAATCTCTGGGTAAACTTGAAAGCATTCTAAGTCAAATAAGCCATAGACAAAAAGAGATGTATTGTTTGATTCCACTTACCTGTGGTACCCAGAATCGTCATATTCACAGAGATAGTGAGTAGAAGGTGGTTATCAGGGGCTGGGGGAATAAGCAGTTAATGTTGAGTGAGGCAGAGTTTCAGTCTGGGATAATAAAAAGTTCTGGAGATGGGTGGTGCTGACGGCTGCACACTCAGGGTGAATGTTCTTCATAAAACTGAACTATACACTTAAAAGTGGCTCAAGTGGTAAGTTCTATATTATGTATATTTTACTGCAATAAAAAAAAATAAATCTCAGTCTGACTCTGACCTCCCTCCCACTGGGCTCAGTGGAGATTCAGTTTCAGTCTCTACTGGGTGGGTGGTGGTGTGACCTCTTTTCCTCCTCTGTGACTTTGCAAAGGTCCTGGACCACATACCCAGTCCTAAGGCATTAGGACTTCAGCCCTGGTCATTAGTCGCCTGAGAGTTTTATACTTTTAGTTCTTACATCTAGGCTCACGATACATGTGGAGCTAATTTTTCTGTGTGGCGTGAGATAACTGTTCTGGCACCGTTTGTTGAAATAATAATTTGTTTCCTGCTGAATTTTCTTGACATTTTTTGTAGAAAATCAACTGACCACGAATGCTAGAGTTTATTGCTGGGCTCTCAGTTTAACTCCCTATGTGCGTCCTGATACTAGGACCACACTGTCATGATCACTGTAGCTTTGTGGTAAGTTGTGAAATTGGGGTGTGTATGTTTTTCCACTTAGTACTTCTTCTTGAAGATTGTTTTGGCTATCTTGAGTCACTGGTATTTCCAAATGAGTTTTAGTATGAGCTTTTCAATTTCTGGGGGGAAAAAAAAAACTCTAGCTAGGATTTTGTTAGGCGTTGTGTTGAATCTATACAACAATTTAGGACATATTACCAATGTAACAGTATTAAATTTTTTGACCCACAAACATGGGACATCCATTCAGTTTCCAAAGTCTTCCCATAGCGCTTTATAATTTTCAGGGCACAAGTCTTTCCCTTCTTTTTAAATAATTTCTAGGCATTTTATTTTTTATTTTATTATGAATGGAGTTATTTTCTTAATTTCACTTTTGCAGTGTATGAAAACAGTGGATTTCTGGGTGTTGGTCTTGTATCTCGCTACCTTGCTGAATTTGTTTATTAGATCTAATTGAATTTTGTGGGTTCCTCAGGATTTTCTGCATCGCAAGGATCGACAAGATCCTATTTCCTGCAAATAAAAACAGTTACTTCTTCCTTTCTAATCTTGATACCTTCAAATGGTCTTTATAATCATCTTGGAGCTATGTAAGGGCAAATTCTCAGATGAGAGAACTCAAGTCTGGGTGGGGGGGGTAAGCAGTTAGTACGAGGTTACCTAGCCAGGAAACGGGTAAATCAGGACCAGCGCAGAGGACCTCTGCACCCCCACCCGTCCCTCGGCATCTTCGCCACGTGGCCTCTGGTTGCTGGAGTCAGAACCTTTGATGACAATGGAGGCCTATGTCTCTGCAGCACGACTGTTCTCCTTTGTAACAAGCAGCCAGATTCAGTCAAGAGGGAACAGAATGTACATTTCCCAAATGCCTACCGGATTTCTACATCTGTGTGTCTACAGCACTTAGTGCTAGGTGTTTTCAAATCGAATTTCAGGCCATCCTCAGACAACCCTGGAAGGCAGACATGGTTACCCCGGTTTTCTATCTGAGGAAACTGAGGCTGAGAGACATGAAATCGCTTATTCAAGCTCACAGAGCCCCAGACTGGCAGAACCTGGGAGTACGGCATCCTGCGTTCCTGTTGGGACCTCCCGCTTTCAAGGAAGTGGCTCTCAGCGCAGCGCTGTCCTGCAGCCATCCAAGCGTCTGCCCCTCAGCCAGAGACCTTGTAGCTGCATTTGTTATGCACACGACACACGCCTGCACACACACACTCTACAGTGCGTGTGTCCCTGCCCTTCCAGGCTTCTTCCAGACCAAGAACCTCAGGGACAACTCTGTTTTTAAACCCTCCTTTGTGTGTCTCAATGGACAATACGAACAATAAGCGCTTCTGGGGTTGAGTATAAAAGAGAGGATTCAACCTCAGACACTTAGCTACTTATCTCAGACGGCCACGGCTGAACAGTTGTACGGCATGGCTTAAACAGGCCTCTTTTGACAAGCCACATCTGGGACACTGACCCAGGCCATCGCAGTGACCGCGGAGCAGGTGTTTATTCGTACACTTGGTTCTGGGGCTTGGGAGGGCCTGGTGGTCCCAGTGAGGGCCGGGCCCTCCCCGTCTAGTGTCTCATGGACCCTGACACTTGGTAGGAACTCAGTAAGCATCACTTTGTGTTTGTTTTAGAGTTTCTTAGGACTTCCCTGGTGGCTCAGATGGTAAAGAATCTGCCTGCAATGCAGGAGACCTGGGTTTGATCCCTGGGCTGGGAAGATCCCCTGGAGAAGGGCATGGCACCCCACTCCAGTATTCTTGCCTGGAGAATCCCATGGACAGAGGAGCCTGGTGGGCTGCAGTCCAAGGGGTGACAAAGAGACAGACACAACTGAGCAACGAGCACGTTCACTAAAGTTACTTGGAAACTGCTTTATCCTTAATACTCAGCCCATTTCCTTTTAAATTCTCTTTGCCATCACACCCCCTCTTCTTACAAAAAGGCAGCCCCCGAGGCTAGGCCATCACGGGGGAGCTTTGTAGTTTCACAGCGGATGAAAAGTCCAAATGGACGTTGCAAACACTGCTTAAAACACAGCTCGACAGCCCCCTTCTCCCAGCCCCAGTCCACACCAGTTCAGGATAGGTTTCCGAAATGCAAAGCACAAGTGTGTATAATTAAGTATTTTGCACACTCTGTCAAATATTTTAAGAAGTGAGTAGATAGCCAATTGGAAACTCCTTATGGTTTAACCTTTTCGCTAAATTCCAAACCTGGGAGGACTGCAGCGCTCTGGTGGCTTAAAACAACTTCTGTCTTCTTCCCAAGAGATTTTAGGTTTGGGAGTTTAAGTCATTTATAACCAGGAGTCTGGAAAAGTTTTCAGAAATAGCAGTTCCCTCGGGCGAAGGGTGTGAGGTAGAAGGTATCCTTTTTACCCGGCTTCCACCTCAGGTGGTTTTGTGGTCAGCAGAATACGAATTTCTTAGTAACATGAAATAAAAAGGCAGTGCTTCTGCCAAAACAAGATTACCTTGTGTTTGACTTTGCCATGTCTTCTAGTCTTTCCCGTCAAGGCCAGACGTAACCGCCTGTCCCCTCACACGAGTCCCCGTTCTCTCCGCGTTTGGGTGCCCACCCTGGTGCTGACCACCCTGGGCACGGCCCGGTCGTTTCCTCTCTGTCTTTGGTGACGTCTTCATGAGAAGGGTGATAGATTAGAAGCAAGAGGTGTTCTAGTCTGGCTATGGTGGCTTCTAAACCCTGTGGCTTCAAAGTCTTTCTGGGTTCAAGTTTCTTTCCTGAAAAAAAAAAAATGAGGGGTTGAGGGCTCAAGTGTTAGTCGCTCAGTTGTGTCCGACTCTTTGCAACCCTGTGGACTGTAGCCCGCCAGGCTCCTCTGTCCATGGGATTCTCCAGGCAAAAATACTGAAGTGGGTTGCCATGCCCTTCTCCAGGGGTTCTTCCCGACTCAGGGACTGAACCCAGGTCTCCTGCATTACAGGCAGAGCCTTTACCAACTGAGCTATAGAGAAGCTCCCCTGAGCTTGAGGGCTCCAAGAAGTAGATTTAAATGCTGTGACAGGTCCTCTGTCTTATCTATTGTCATGATCGCGTCTCTTTTATTTAAAAAAACATGAGTTCTTCTTTTTAAAATTTTTATTTATTGTTTGTTTGGCTCAACGTTGCATTGAGCAGCATGTGGGATCGCAGTTCCCCAACTAGAGATCAGATCCATGCCCCCTGCACTGGAAGGGCGAAAAGTTCACCGCTGGACTGCCAGGAGTGTCGTCCCCTGCTGTGACCACTTCTGGTCTGTTTCCCCTGGAACTTTCCCACCTTGATGCATGTCAAAGGGAAGAGAGTGCTGTTGTTGCCCCGTGCGCCCTCTGGACAACCATCGCTACTGAACCCAAAGGGCACTGCAGCTGTGGTTGGCATTTGAAGCCAGACAGCCATACACTTATTTTTCAAAGGATGAATATTGTTTTTACCCCCATGCCTTGCCCTGTTAAGATTCATAGTTATGATTTTTTTTTAAGGACTACCAGAGACCCTGTAAAAATGGTATCATCTTCTTTTTAATAATAATTTTATTTTATTTATATTTGGCTGTGCTGGGTCTTCGTTGCTTTTCTCTAGTTGCAGCGAGCAGGGGCTACTCTTTAGATGAGGTGCACAGGCTGAGTGCAGCGGCTTCCTTGTCGTGAAGCTCGGGCTCTAGGGTGTGCGGACTTCACTAGTTGCAACACATGGGCTCAGAAGTGGCGGCTCCGGGCTGCAGACCACAGGTTCAGAAGTTGTGGTCCAACGGGCTTAGTTGCTCCGACTTGTGAGATCAACCCTGGTCAGGGATCAAACCCGATTCTCCTGCATTGGCAGGCGGATTCTTCACCACTGAGCCACCACCAGGGTCGCCCCCAGAGTATGATTTTAAAAAGAGGGAAAGTCACCTGGTTTGCGGTAGGATTCGGGAGCGGGGTGCGAGGGGAGGGGGTTGGAAACCTCGGCCAGAAAGTTGTACTTAAAGTCACATCCTTCACTACCAATTTCCCGGAGGAACAAAGTTTAATAATTCTTTGGGGAAAAAAACTAATGGACTCCATGCCCCTCTGTTTCACTGGAGAAATCCCCGCATAGAACCATGGCAAGGAAAGAAGGGCAGCCAGAGAGCAATTCAAGGCCTAATCTTGAGGAACTATTTATTATTAACATATCGACTTCAGTCCACTCCTCCAGCGTGGGGCCTGCTGGCCGGTTGGGCACATGGAACTGCTGAGTTCTGAGCCTCTGAAACAGCCGGCTTCTAATAGACAGGCCAAACCTTCCAATAGCAACATCCAGTGTCATCTTTCAGCTTCTCTCTGCGGAATTTATCTTTTGACCATCCCTGCCTCCGACAGACTCTTCATTGGGTTCCAAGTTTCATCCCTCCTCTCAATCCACCCTTATGCTAAGTTCCACTGACTTCTCTTCTGCTAACCCCTTCACACGGAGCCTCCGGTGAAGACTTGTTCACTGGTCTTTGCTTGTTCTCCAGTCTTTGCTTATTCCCTCTCCCCATTTTGGTGGTCTCCCCCTTCATGAGGTCTCACCCCTCATGCACACTTACTGTTGACTCCCATTTGTCACCATCTCTGCCCCAGATCACCACTAATGTACTTTATGTCTTTTTAGTTTTCCCTTTTATGGATATTTCACATAAACGGAGTCTTTCAATACATGGTCCCTTGGGTCTTGCTTCTTGTACTGAGCATACTATTTTTGAACAACAGACTGGTTCCAAATCAGGAAAGGAGTACGTCAAGACTGTACATTGTCACCCTGCTTATTTAACTTATATATATGCAGAGTACATCATGAGAAATGCCAGGCTGGATGAAGCACAAGCTAGAATCAAGATTGCTGGGAGAAATATCAATAACTTCAGATATGCAGATGACACCCTTATGGCAGAAAGCGAAGAAGAACTAAAGAGTCTCTTGATGAAAGTGAAAGAGGAGAGTGAAAAAGTTGACTTAAAACTCAACATTCAAAACACTAAGATCATGACATCTCATCCCATCACTTCATGGCAAATAGATGGGGAAACAATGGAAACAGTGAGAGACTTTATTTTCTTGGGCTTCAAAATCACTGCAGATGGTGACCGCAGCCATGAAATTAAAAGACACTTACTCCTTGGAGGAAAAGCTATGACCAACATAGACAGCATATTAAAAAGTAGAGAGATTACTTTGCCAACAAAGGTCCGTCTAGTCAAAGCTATGGTTTTTCCAGTAGTCATGTATGGATGTGAGAGTTGGACTATAAAGAAACCCGAGTACCGAAGAACTGATGCTTTTGAACTGCGGAGTTGGAGAAGACTCTTGAGAGTCCATTGGACTGCAGGGAGATCCAACCAGTCCATTCTAAAGGAGATCAGTCCTGTATATTCATTGGAAGGACTGATGCTAAAGTTGAAACTCCAATACTTTGGCCACCTGATGCGAAGAGCTGACTCATTGGAAAAGACCCTGATGCTGGGAAAGATTGAGGGTGGGAGGAGAAGGGGACAACAGAGGGTGAGATGTTTGGATGGCATCACCAACTCAATGGACATGAGTTTGGGTAAACTCCAGGAGTTGGTGATGGACAGGGAAGCCTGGTGTGTTTCAGTCCATGGGGTTGCAAAGAGTCAGACACGACCGAGAGACTGAATTGGACTGAACTGTTTGTGAGGTTCAGTCACCAGGTGGCAGGTGTCCACAGTTTGTTTCTTTTAATTGCCGAGTAATATTCCATCATATGGCTATCCCCCAGGTTTCTATAATGAAAAAGTCTCAAAGCTACAGAAATGCTGAAGTAGTATTATGAGTATCTGTGTGCTGTGCCTCTCTCAATGTTAATATTTGGCACGTTTGCTTTTATGCTCACGTGAGAAATACAGGGTTCT
This sequence comes from Bos indicus x Bos taurus, assembly GCF_003369695.1. Classification (NCBI taxonomy): domain Eukaryota; kingdom Metazoa; phylum Chordata; class Mammalia; order Artiodactyla; family Bovidae; genus Bos; species Bos indicus x Bos taurus. The sequence goes on along the minus strand of NC_040102.1, from coordinate 14,739,765 downwards.
ATTTTGGCTTTTGCGCCTGCTGAATCAGCTGCAAGTCAATTTCTGGGACTTCCCTGGTGGCCCAGTGTTTAAGACTCTGTGCTTCCCCTGCAGGGAGCGTAGGTTCGATACTTGGTCGGGGAACTAAGATCCCATGTGCCTCATGGTGCAGCCAAAAAAAGAATGTCAACTGTTAACATCATGACACTTTACCCACCGCGCCCCCTCCCTCCAGTAATGCAGCATGTCTAGGATATACTTTCATATGACCACAATTATTTTCCGATTTTTCTCCATTGCCAAAAAAATATCCTTTATAACCTTTCCTGAAATGAAAAATCTAATCATGGTTCAAGCAGTCCGCTCCGCTGCCATGCTTCTTTGCTCTCCATCAAGACTGACATCCCTGCCTTTTTGTTTCCTTTGGACTTCCACCATGTTGACATTCTTGAGAAGGCCATGGCTGTATTTTAGATTTGTCTGACTTTTCTTCGTGGTTAGATTCATTAAAAGCTTTTTTTTTTTTTTTGGCAAGAATACTGCATTTTTAAGAATCCAAATTAGGACAAGGGGTCATCCAAGTTAGGACAGCGTGACAAGTGTACAAAGGTCTAAGCTGTTGGGACTTTTCTAGAAGAGGGTCCACAAAACTCTCCCTCTGCTCACCCCACAGATGTGACACGCCGCATGGCTCTTTGCGGCCCTGGTTGGGTGGTTCTCACAGGCTTTTTTATCTTGAGGTTCACAGGGAGTTTTGTGGTAGATGTTGTCCATGGGATGTTGGTACTGCTCTTTTTGTCTTTTGTGTGTGGGGGGGTTGGTGACATTCAAAATCTGTGCAAATCAAGAAGATACTTTTGAAAATGAAAAACGTTGCTGAGAATCAGAAACAACAGCTAGGAATCAGAACTGTCCTGAGAAAATGCTGCCCGTGACCCAGAAATCCTAGTCCTAGGGACAGATAGACTCTGAAGACGTGGATTTTCATCATTCTCATTGTGGGTTTTTTGAGTATAAATTTTGGTATTACAATTTAACCTTCTTTGGGACTTCCCTGGTGATCCAGGGGTTAAGACTTTGCCTTCCAATGCAGGAGGTAGGAGTTCCATCCCTGGTTGGGAAGCTAAGATCCTCACATGCCTCGAGGCCAAAAAAACCATAAAACATAAAACAACAGAAACAATGTTGTAACAAATTCAAAAATGACTTTAAAAACGGTCCACATCAAAAAAAGTCTTAAAAAATTTTAACCTGCTTTTTAGTATGTTGGGTCCCTTGTCTAAGGATTTCTATATTTCATCAGTTTGGGAAAGTATCAGCCATTATCGGGGAGCAACATTACATAGCCATTATGTAGCGCTGCCCTTCCTCCGGTCCCCCTGTTCTTCCTTCTGCAGCTCTTAACCGATGTAACGCAGAACTTCCCACTCTATCCTCATCTCTCGCCTTTGTCTTAGTTTTCCACAGCTGCTATAACAAATTGCCGCAAACCAGGTAGCCTAAAACAACAGAAGTGTTTTCTTTCACAGTTCGAGGATCCAAAACTCTGAGATCGTGATGTTGGCGGGTTTGGTTCCTTCTAGAGGCTCAGAGGGAGAGCATTCCATGCCTCTCTCCCAGCTTCCAGCACTGCCAGAACTCTTTGGTGTTCTTGGCTTGTAGATTCATCACTCTGATCTCTGCCTCCATTGTCACATCGTCTTCTCCTTTTGTGCGACTGTGTATCCTCTTCTTATAAGGGCACTTAGATAGTCTAGGATGATCTCATCTCAAGATCCTTAATTTCACCTGTGGAGAACCTTTTTCTAAGTACAATCACATCCACAAGCTCTGGGGGGATGTACCTTTTAAGGAACCACCGTTCACCCCACCACAGTCTTTCTTTCATATTTGACCTCTTCCTCTTTAATCTCTTTCCTCTGGGTCACTCAATTATATATTCAATTTCACTATCTTTTCAGCTGTGTTTATTCTGCGATTTATCTTTCCACCAAATTTTAATTTAAATGATTGTATTTTTAACATCCAAAGTTCTGTTTGATTCTTTCTTAATCCTGCCGGGTTATTTTTGATAGTCTTTTGTTCCTTGATAATGTTGATTCTCTTTTATTTCTTTAAACATGTCATAAAGCGTATTTCATATTCTAAATATGATAATCCCCAAACTCTAAAGCCCTTGGTGCTAAATTTGTGGTTTATTGTTTCTGCTGATGTTCACAATGACTGATTAGTTAAGGTAAAATCAACTGCGGCACACTTAACCTCCACAATCTCAGTGGTTTAACACTTAGGGTCTTTCTCTGTTACTGCCATCATGTCAAGTTGACGGATTGACGTGGGGCCTGTGTGGTCATTCAAGGACACTGACTGACACAGGCTCTGCCGTGTTCAACATGTGGCCTCCAGGATCACCCTGAGCGCCAGCATCCTGCTAGTGGACAGGAGAGCCCCTAGAGGACCCCAAGCGTGGTCTTTGTGGGCCAGGCCTGGCAATGGCATCGACCTCTTCTGCCTTCCTTCCTTTGTCCAAACCACGGGTCATGGCTCCACCTGGATGCGAGGGTGGCTGGAAACTAGAATTGCTGGCTGGTCTGTTGAAATGATTATTCACTAACGCAAGGAAGGCAAAGGCCGTTGGCTAAGAGCTACCTGCCTGAGCCATACGATTTGTTTCTCTGTGTCTTAGGTCTTTCTTTCTTTCTTTTAGCTCACAGTTGATTGAACTTAGTCTGTGGGAAATCTGAGGGCTTAAATTGGAACTTTACTTAATAGAAAATATTCATTTGCTTTGCTAAGAAAGAAGGGACACTACTGACCTGGGACCACTTGTGAGCTTGGCAATATTTTAAACTCACGTGCATATGTGTGTGTGTGTTACCCAAGATCTAGTTATATTGTATCTTGTAGTCTTATTGTAGAGGGAGAGTCTTTCAGAGCATTCACATCAGTGTTGCTCGCTTGCCTGTCAATGGTGGAAAGTATCTATGCTCCTAATATTCAAGTTTATTTTGCTGGCTGTGCAACAGCTGGCAATCTAAAATGAAAAGCTGTTCACTTATTCCCACATATGGTATCTGTCTGATAGAATCGCATATTCTCGGTTAGGTCCCATTAGTCTGACACTGGTTTACTACTCAAGTCCGGACCAGGGATCCCTCCTCCTACAGGCTCACGTTTGCTTCAGCGACTAAGAGGGCTGCCCTGGGTATGTGACCGCCTGGCCCCGCTGGCCTCTCTCTGTGCCTCGGCCTGAATCCTCAGCATGTTTAGTATCTTCACAAGCAGCTCTGGGGATGCTGGGATGCCTTTACATATGAAAAGTGTCAGACAAAATACCAGGCTGGCAAAGGTGCGCGGCGCCCAGCGAGATCCTGGGTGAGGCTGCGAGTGATGATTATTGTGACGGCCAGTAGAGGGCAGTGTCGGGCCAAGCGCAGGGGAGCTGTCATAAACGCCTGAGGTTAGTTTCTGAACTGGAGATTCACTGGTTACAAACCTTCCTGAGTAATGGTAGTGGGTGGTACTGCCTTTTTCTCCCCCCACCCCTTTAAGGGGATTTGAGAGTCTATTTCAAGGGCTTGTGTGTGACTATGAGACAATAAATAGGCTACCCAGCCTTATCCCTCCTGGAGCCATTGACCACTGCATGCTGTTTAATAAGGTTGCCCTTTATTTATTTATTATTATTATTATTTTGGCCACACAGCATGTGGTATATCAGTTGCCTGATGAGGGATCCAGCAAGGATCAAACCTACTCCCCCTGCATTGAAAGCTCAGAGTCTTAACCACTGGGCCACCAGGGAAGCCCAATAGGGTTGCCCTTTAAAAGAGGATTTAGGTGGTGGTTTGCATTTCCCCAATGCCTACTGTGTGCCAGACATCATGCTAAAGTTTTGCCTACCCCAAATTATTTAACTCTGGACAAATGTATGGGGCTTCCCAGGTGGCGCTAGTGGTAAAGAATCTGTCTGCTAATGCAGGAGACCCAAGAGACTAGGGTTCGATCCCTGGATTGGCAGTATCCCCTGGAGTAGGAAATGGCAGCCCACTCTAGTATTCTTGCCCAGGAAAACACCGTGTGCAAAGGAGCAGAATGGGCTACAGTCCATGGGTTCCCAAAGAATCGGACACGACCGAGCGACTTAGCACACACAAAGGTATGATTGTTTTTCAGAGGAGAAAGCTGAGGCTCTCTGCAGTTAAATGACTTGTGTGAGATCCCAGCGCAGGGGCTGACTTTGATCTGTTGGGCTCCAAAGTGCTTTCCACTCGGCCACGTGCTTCTCACTGGTCCTCGGTTCCTGCCAGTTTTCATCCTTCTTGATGCTTCTATTTTTAACTCAAAAAGCTCCTCTATTCAGATGACGTCTTCAGTTTGGACTGGGAAGCTCTCAATACATCAGAGATACTTCTCACACCTAGCCATGTGATAGTTGCTTGTTTGAGTTACTCTTTCATCCCCAGGGCAAGTTATCTTTCAACACATTTTATATATGCTAAGAGCACCTAGGCAGAATTATGTACACAGATCATTAGGCCAGGTGCAGCGTCAGCTCCAAACGCTGTCTGTTTGTATGCAGATCACTCATTGACCTGGGCACATAAGCTGTGGCTACAGTCATGACCTAAACTGATTTTTTAATCCCATGATGTGGGAGACCGGTCTCACTACTATGGCCACACCTGACCCAAGGCAGTGAACTTGCATGGGCTAGCATCATACTTCACACATGGGGGTTTTTGTTTGTTTGCTGTAGATTGGTGGGTTCACACTGGTGGTTTAGTCACTAAGTTCTGTCTGACTCTTGCGACCCCATGGAGGGTACCCCGCCAGACTCCTCTGGTCTATGGGATTTCCCAGGCAAGAATACTGGAGCAGGTTGTCATTTCCTTCTCCAGGGTATCTTCCCAACTCAGGGATGGAACCCGTGTCTCCTGCCCTGCAGTATGATTATTTAACAACTAAGCCACCAGGGACTGGGTTGTCATTTCCTTCTCCAGGGTATCTTCCCAACTCAGGGATGGAACCCGTGTCTCCTGCCCTGCAGGATGATTCTTTAACAACTAAGCCACCAGGGACTGGGTTGAATCATTAACATTACCTCACATGCCCGAATAGCTGAATTTGATCATTCTCTATCAATTGTTGTCATTAATGGTTGATCCAGTACTGTTTTGGTATCTGTTGTTGGAGATCGCCCATTAGCCATTCTAGGTTGTACACCAGTTGAAAAGATGGATCGTCGAACATGGCTTGGATCCAGGACCTAAGTGTGCCCTCCTCCTTTTTAAACAGAATTGAACTCCCCTCCTTACCCCCAGCCCTGCCCCAGTCACAGGTCGGGGCAGCCGGAGAACCAGAGCAACCCTCTGTGCTGGTGGGAGGAAGACTCCTGTCCTGGGTGAATTTATGGGGAGGGAACACAGAAGGGGCCTCCCACCACCTGTAGGCAGACAGGATGGGAGGTGGCTGGAGCCTGTTTTATACCAAAGTCATCCCACTCCAGTAGCAGGAGGACTGTGGCTGACCTGATGTCACTGCGGGAGGGGAGGGTGGCTGAGTGGGGCGGAGTTGGATGCGTTATCACTAGGGAGAGGGAGAAGAAGCTTTTAGACCGAGGTATTGGTGGGCTCTCTCTTGTGTATGATGTATTCCTTGGCGGCTCAGACTGTAAAGAATCTGCCTGCAGTGCAGGAGACCTGGGTTTGATCCCTGGGTTGGGAAGATCCCCTGAAGAAGGGAATGATGACCCACTCCAGTATTGTTGCCTGGAGAATTTCATGGACAGAGGAGCCTGGCGGGCTATAGTCCATGGGGTCGCAAATAGTCAGACACGACTGAGTGACTAAGCACAGCACAGCACAGGAATGCTCAATAAAATGGGAGTGTGTTTCAGAAGGGATTCCATCTTAAATGCAGTAATCAATTCAAGTTCTTTTCCAGCTTTGTGCTGAGATGAGGATAGATTAAATTGTCTGGAAATATCCTTGAGCTTTGGTAAAAATTAGCTTTCCCCAAATAAAGAGTGTTTAAAAGTCCCAAGCTTACATTTTTGTCCTTATTCTGGAAATAACTTTTGTTTCTGTACCTGTCTTCTAGTTGCTAAATAATTACACCAAGCTAGCATATTCCAGAAAAATAATACATTCTTTTGAGTCCAGTGACCTCAAAACTCTGAGCATGAATATCTCTAATCAAAAAATCTCTCCCCTCTTAACATTCTGGGGTTATTTTTGTTGCAAGTCCCTACACTTCACACTATAATCAAAGCCTGTTATCTTGGACTTGCAATATTTGTGACTCAGACTTAATCAGGACTGTGTCTAGCACATACATCAGTCGTTGCATTTAAAGATGTGCAAATTGTGAATTTTTCTTTCAACTTGATCTTGCATATTTCTCTCGAAACCACTTCTTTAACACACCAAATTCTGTCTTTGAACAAGTTAAGAAAATAAGATGTATTTCCTAGCAGAGGTGACCCATAAAGCCAATTAAAGTTTGTGAGTTAGGTCAGTACTTCTAGCAGTGCACTCTTCATTCCTTCATATCTCTTGGGTATCGAGTAGTTCCTGAACACTCACTAGTCTAAACAGGGTCTCAGCTCATCTTTAGACCTTCCAAATGGAAAAGTTCAGAGAGGAGTCTAGCGGTGGAAAAGTCTGGCTTATATAACGTTCTCAGGCTGCTGAGCTCTGAATCCAGCGTGCAGTTACTTCTTGGCATCGTGTCAATTTGAGGTGATGTCTGTAGATACGTTCAGTCTCTAAAATGCACCCTTTAACTGGAGACCCCTACACCGCAGACCTTTGGGAGCCTCTCGTTCTGCAGCTGGACACCTTCCAGAGGGAGAAGGGGGTAGGAGTCCCATCCGCTTTGTTAGCACCCCTTGTTTGGCAGTCTCCCCTCCTTCAGAGATATTTATGGTACAGTTTGTGCATGATAATCAATTGCCAGCGGCAGGCGGGTCTGGCTTTTCTGAAGATCCGAGCTCCTCCCTATGATTACCTTGGGGAGAGCCTCAGAGGCAGTCCCTGGATCTGGGGCAGTTTCTACCCAAATGACCTGGTGGGCTGGGGAGGCACCCAGTGGCCGGAGGGCAGAGGCTGCTGGGGAGGGTGCGGGTGCTGAGTCCCGGAGACCTGGCTTTGAACTGGGACTCTGCTCTCCTGCCAGCTCCCTGGCACTAACCTTGCCCCTCAGCCACTCTGAGCCTTACTCTCCCACCTGCCGCACGAGCACAGTATTATCTGCCTCTCAGAGTTGTGTTGAAGACTAAACGAGATGGAAGCACCTAGTTCCAGGTACAGGGAAGGTGGCCGAGACCTGGTAACTAACTAGTCCTGTTACTAAGCTGATTAGCAGACACCTGTCAAGGTGGCTCAGACCTTTGGCCTTCAGGTCATGACCCCTCCTGAGTCTAACTCCAGCCCAGGTAAAGTGCTTCCTGAGTGGGCTGATTCCCGGAACCTGACCCCTGATCCCTTAGGGTCCCCAGAAGTCCACCGGTCCTTGAGGGCGGGTGCTGTATGATGGCGTGAGAGCTGCTCCGGCAGCGGCAGCAGCTCCATCTCTCGGGTTTGTTAAGGCTTGGGGGGCACCCAGTGCCAGGTGAACTGGTGACCCCCGGTGAGCTAGTGTTAGAGGGCCATCGTGGTCAAGAGTGAGGACTCTGGGTCCAGGCTCCCTCGGTTGAATCCTGGCTCCACGTCACCTGCCGGTGTGAGAATTCAATCAATCTACTTCTCTGGGCCCCAGTTACTTCACCTGTAAAGTGGGCCTACCGTGAGTACTTGCCTGTTAAGGTGATCGTGAAGATTAAACGTGCTGGTTTCCTAAAGCTGCTGTAAGTACCACAAGTGGGGTGCCTTGGAACACCACAAATGCATTGTCTTGCTGTTCTGGCGTCCAGAAGCCAGAAACCAAGGAGTTGGCAGGGCCCTGGTCCCTCTGAAGTTGCCAGGGGAGGGTCCTTCCTCGCCACCCCCAGCTTCTGGGGTCCCTGGTGTTCCCTGGCTTGTTGATGACCGTCTTCTCCCTGTGGCTTTACAGCATCTTTCCTCTGTGTGCATGTCTAAATGCCCCCCCTTATGAGGACATCAGTCTGATTGGATTAGGGGCCCCCTGTGACCTCACTTGAACTTGATTTCCTCTGTAAAGATCCACTTTCCAAATAAGGTCACCTTTTGAGGTACTGGGCGTTGAGGACTTCAGTATATCTTTTTGGGGAGGGTACTATTCAACCTGACGAGGGCATGACAACCCACTCCAGTATTCTTGCCTGGAGAATCCTCATGAACAGAGGAGCCTATTTGACTACAGTCCATAGGGTCACAAAGAGTAGGACATGACTGAGCGACTAAGCACAGCACAGTACTGTTCAACCTGTAACAGGTGGACTTAGAACAAACCTTGGAACATAGTAAGCATTACATATGTTTTTAAACTATTTTTGTCTTTAATACTCATCACAGTCCAGCCAGGGAAGTAGTATTATTATTCCCATTTTAGAGATGGAAATGTGAGGCTCTGAGAATTTAGCCTCAATGTCCACAGCTAGAAACAGGGGAAGACCCCTTCACCCCAACTCTGACCCGTCTGACCACGCACTCATGCTGTCTCCACCGTCCCTGTCAACCTCTCAGAGATGGGCAGCTTGCCCACAGCTGGTGCCGGGTGTCCATCGTGCATGCTTATAACCCAGACTTCCGCAGGTGCGGCTGCAGAGGCCTGCGTGCAGCTCTGGGCTCAGAAGTCACCTGAGGGCTGCCTCTGGGTGAAAACGTGTATGCTGTAAAAGAATCACTTCCAAAGTCCGCATTAACATTTTGTAAGCTGTGTTTATATCTCTATGTTTTGACTAAACTGATGTGCCTAAAGTATGACTTCACTTTTCAACCAGCTGTTTTGATATCTAGCAGACGTGGCCATATTCATCTAATGGAAACACATGGATTTCAGAAAAACAGTGAATGGCTTAGTATTAAAGATTAGTATTACTTTGTAAAGGTGATTAGACACCCCAAGAATTCAGAAAGCTTTTGTATGATAGAGAAATTCCTCATTGGTTGTGGAACCTGAGTGTTTAGTGACTGAATTCATTATGTTGTTGTTTCTCAGCATGTGTATTTAGAGACATAAATAAATGGTCTAAAAAAGGCCAAGAGGTCTCCTCTTGAAATCAGCATGGTTTTATGTTCCAGATTGCAAATATAACCACTAAATCTATTGCAACCATGAAAAGTGAAGTGCCCAGAATATGATGATGAAAGAGAGATAATCCAAGTTTGAGTCGCTCATATCTCTTTGCACCCCCCAACTCGTCCACATATGATTTATTAGCACTGGGACAGTGAGCAAAATATTCAACCCCTTTGCAGCTAATACCTAGAAAATGTGGAGAGTCATTCCTTACTTCTGAATTCACAGGTGGTGGGTTAGGCCAGGGGTTTCCCTGGTGGCTCAGATGGTAAAGAACCTGAGATGCAAGTTCGATCCTTAGGTGGGGATCCTCTGCAGGAGGGCATGGCAACCCACTCCAGTATTCTTGCCTGGAGAATCCCATGGACAGAGGAGCCTGGAGGGCTACGGTCCATAGGGTCGCACGGAGTCAGACACAACTGAAGCGACTGAGTATCACACACGCACAAGTTAGAACAGGAAGCCAGTTGGGGTGTCTTCCGTTCCTGAGATGTGTGCAGGGGCATATGTACTCACAAGGCCGTGTGGCGGGACCTCAGGCTCAGGAGGTCCCCATATCCAGTTAAGGACTCACTCCTCCACCTAAGAAATCAACACGATTGATTTTCTTGAGAAGCCCATGCCTTAGGATTCTCTTTGGCGGCTGTGCTGGGAATTCTCTATTGGTCTCTTTGCCTTCCTCCCCCTTCTCTGGCCTGCCTGGAGCCCCTGGAGGATCTCACGGAGAGCCTCAGCTGGACAGCATCGGGGGGACAGCAGAGGCCGGGTATTGATTTCCCCCTGGCTCCCTGCTGGCTACGCCAGCTCCCCCTGCCCTTCAAGCCTGGGGGGACAGGTGCGCGATGGGTGAAAGTGGAATAAGCCCCGGTTGCTTCACCATCTCTTATTGGCCCCCCAGGGCCCTGGCCACCCCTTTGCAAACAACCCCTTGGACAACATACATGTGTCATGCCAGGACCTTGGCTGAGTGAAGCTCCGACTGTTTTGTATTGTACTAGCCCAGCGTGTCATTAAGGAGATCTTGTCTTCCCAGGAAAGGGAGCCCTGAGTGGTAGAGTGGAAAGTTCTACATTTTACCTGACTAAAATGTTCACCCCCTCGTGTCATCATTATTTGCACATGCTATCACCTCAGTTGAGTACCTCCTGATTTCACGTCTTCTCCTTCACTGTGACTATGAAATAGGAGCAAATAAAGAATGCTTTCTCTAGAATTGCCAGATAAGATACAGGATATTCAGTTAAATTAGAAGTTTAGGTAAACAACAAAGAATTTTTTAGGAGAAGTATATTCCATGGAATAATGGGGATATATTTATAGTAAAAAATTGTTTATTTGAAACTCAAATTTAACTGGGAATCTTACAACATTTTTTTTGGGGGGGGCTAAAATAAATATAACAACTCTAACTAGAATGGCCTTCTGAAGTGGGCAGTTCCTGTTCAAAGAAACATTTTCTTTTTTTTTTTTTCCTTTTTGTCCTTCCTTATTTTCTTCCTTCCTTCCCCTTGCCCCCATTTTTTAAAGGATTCTATAAACTAATAACTTAAAAGACTCTTGCTCCTTGGAAGAAAAGTTGTGACCAACATAGACAGCACATTAAAAAGTAGAGACATTACTTTACCAACAGAGTTCCGTCTAGTCAAAGCTTTGGTTTTTCCAGTAGTCATGTATGGATGTGAGAGTTGTGCTATAAAGAAAGCTGAGCGCAGACGAATTGATACTTTTAAACTGTGGTGTTGGAGAAGACTCTCAATTGAGAGTCCCTTGGACTGCAAGGAGATCCAACCAGTCCATCCTAAAGGAAATCAGTACTGAATATGCATTGGAAGGACTGATGCTGAAGCTGAAACTCCAATACTTTGGTCACCTGATGCTAAGAACCGACTCGCTGGAAAAGACACTGAGGCTGGGAAAGATTGAAGGCAGGAGGAGAAGGGGACGACAGAGGATGAGATGGTTGGATGGCATCACTGACTCAATGGACATGAGTTTGAGTAAACTCTGGGAGTTGGTGATGGACAGGGAAGCCTGGCGTGCTGCAGTCCATGGGGTTGCAAAGAGTTGGACACGACTGAGCAACTGAACTGAACTGATAAGCTAATGAGGGCTTCCCAAGAGGCACTAGTGAGAAGCCCTCATTAGTTTATCAGTTCAGTTCAGTCTCCAACTGAGACTCTCCAACTGCCAATGCAGGAGACATAAGAGAATTGGGTTCAATCCCTGGGTCGGGAAGATCTCCTGGAGGAGGCATGGCAATCCACTCCAGTATTCTTGCCTAGAGAATCCCATGGACAGAGGTGCCTGGCAGGCCAGAGTCCATGGGGTCAAAAAGAGTCGGACAGGACTGAGCGACTTAGCATGCATGCATAAGCTAATGAGCTACGCAGACTTAGGAGTGATGCAGGAGCTCTGGAGGGCTGAACTGCTTTTGAGAGAACTTTGAAATTCAGGGAGAAACTTTGGAGGTAGGTGCTGTGTAGCAGAGATGAATCAGTAAGGTGTACAAGGCCAGAGTTTTTTGAGTGAGGGGCCAAGGAGGAAACCTTGGTGGGGGTAGCTGAAAGGACTTTTAAGAACACGGATGTCTGACCCTCAATCTGCAGTTCTTTGCACTGCTCTCAGTCTTCCTCTTCACACCCCACTGAATCCCCAGTTAAGTTTACCCGACTCATGTATATTTCATGTGAGCGGGTTTCTTTGTGCCACGCAGTGAGCGTCACTTCTGGGGTGCCATATGTCATGGCAGCAGGAGTCTAGAAGGAGAGATGCCTGCGATGTACTGAGTGTCATGGGGAAGTGCAAGAATTCAGTGGAAATGGGGTTGGGACAAATCACGTAGAGAGCTCAGAAGAAAGGAGGCTCCAACTGATCTCCAGATTCCATTTGTCGGTGTGACTCTCTACCTTCATATTAATAATGTAAGTTAATGTTCAGAGGTTTTACTATGTGCCAGGTATTCATCTATGTGGTGGTGGTGGTTTAGTTGCTAAGACAGGTCCGACTCTTTGCGACCCCATGGACTGTACCACAAGCTCCTCTGTCCATGGGATTTTCCAGGCAACAATACTGGAGTGGGTTGCCATTCCCTTCTCCAATTCATGTATGTATTCATAGGCGTATGTGTGTACAGAGCTGCATTTGGAGGAGGTGGGGGAGGAGGGAGAGGAGGCAGATCTTCCTTAACACTGTATCTGAAATCCACCTGGGATTTGTGGTTTGTGATGGTGTCAAGAAAGTTTCTACTGATGTTTTGAGCAAAGGGTCCGAGTAATCAAACTACCGGAGGCTCCATTTAGAAAGAGCAGAGAAAAATCGAGAAGAGTTGCAGATGCATTAAAATAGACACGGGTCAGGCAGAAATATGGAGAGGAGAGCTTGTGGGCTGCAGAAGCCAGTACACTGTGCTCCATTCTGTTCTGTTCTTTTCCGCTTTTGCCCAAGCAATAAAAACAAAAGAGCGAGAGAAGGCCAGGGTGGGTAAGGAAACCAGCTTGAGGAAGAGCAGACTCAGACTGTCACAGCCAGACTGCCAGCCTTCATATATTCATGCAAAGGAAAATCAGCTCAGCTGGGAGAGAAGATTTGAGCAGACGAGGAGATGGAGAGCGACTGTCTCCTGCTGGCTTCCCTGAAAGGCACTGCTTCCCAGAACAAAGGGATGCCCCTGGGGGCCAGCCCGGCATCTGTGATTAAGCCTTTGAAGAATACACCCTCTCACTTCAACTCAAGGCCCAATCCACTAAAAGAATAAAACCCACTTTCCGAACAGGGTTCCGAGATGACCTTCTTGTTGAAAGAGCCCCCTCATCACTTTGAAACCCTTTAATCATAGAAGGAAAGCCAGAGTGGATAGCCTTTCCTTCTCCAGCGGGTCTTCCCAAACCAGGACGCAAACCGGGGTCTCCCGCATTGGAGGTGGATCCTTTACCAACTGAGCTATCGGGGAAGCCCCAAAGAACAAAACCCACTTTCTGAACAAGGTTCCAAGATGACCTTCTTGTTGAAAGATCTCCCTCTTCACTTCGAAACCCTTTAATGATAGAAGGGAAACCACTGGGTCTGGGATCTTCTTGGGCACTGTCCTCTCCCAGGAAGTGGTCGGGACCCTCCCCACTGATGCTCATGTCTTTCATCCTCTGGAGAGGGGTTGGGTCTCGGGACAGTGGGGATGGATGATTTACCTGCTGAGGTCTGAGCTCCCCTTAGAAGGGATGTGTCCCTCTGGGCCAGCCCGGACCAGCCCTGGTGCTGGTGGTGACCAAAGCCATCTCTGGAGGTCTTGTCTCAAGGCACTCCCCTGGAGAGGGCCGTAATCAAGGTCTCTGAGGTTCACCGGAGTCTACAGGCACCATGACCAATTGGTATGGAAAGAAGATACAAAAGCTAATGCTAGGTCCTACCTATTGTTGAGAACCAAAGACCCTTTAGGGAAAAAGTGAAGAGACCCAGATGACCACGGGAAAGAAGACCTCATCATCTGAAATGTGAAAATATGGTAGAGCTGTGTGTTAGCTGCACACACAGATCCTAGCTCTCAGTGAGGCCTTATGGGTATTTAAAAAATACAAGGGGGAGAGGTAGAGAATTTAGTTTAGCAGAAATTCTCCAGGAGAATATTCTCTCTCTGCCTCCCTCTCTCACACATACATGTGCACACACACACACACACCCCCCATAATCCAGTCACATCACAGCTCTACAGTCTAGGGGAGGCCATCACTTTTCACCCATGAGGGAAAGAGCAAAGGATAGTGAGAAAGCCTGTAAACTTTGGGTCTAGAGGGTTGAATGTGAGTGTTGAAAAGAAGAGGGAAATTTCATCAAATGATATTGTAGGGTTTCTGAGACATACAAGTAAAGGACAGAAGTTGTAAATACTTAAAAAAATTTTTGTTTTAATTGCTTCATGCTTCTCTGAATACAGCACATTTTCAAAACTGAATCATATTAGCCCCTGCTTTCATCTGGGTTTCATGCATTTCTTCTAGAGTAATCGAAACAGTTCCAATTAAAAGTAGAGACTGCTGCACGCACGCACACACACACACCCCTCTCCCTACTATTCGAACTTTTTGGCCAACGCTGTACAACACCAGGGCTTCCCTGGTGGTTCAGCAGTAAAGAATCCAGTTGCCAGTGCAGGAGACGTGGGTTCAAGCCCTGGGTGGGGAAGATCCTCTGGGGAAGGAAATGGCAACTCACTCCAGTATTCTTGCCTGGCTAATCCCATGGACGGAGGAGCCTGGAGGGCTACAGTCCACGGGGGAGCAAAGAGTCGAACACAACTTAGCAACTAAACAGCAACACTCATAACAAGGTTCTTGAGTATGGGGACCACATTTATTCAAATGTGAATCTCTACATCTATCACAATGTACAGTCCATAGGAGCATTTAATAAATGTTAGTTGGAGGAATAAATGAAATGAAGAAGTTCTTTAGTCATTGGATAATTTGCTCAAAGTTTTTATTTATTTGTTAATTCTGTCAATTCACATGTGAAAGCTTTGGTCAGGGTGGAAAAACTAACTCTATAGTTTTGGGCAAAAATAATTGTGTTTGGCTCTCTGGGCTTTAAATTGAAAACATCACTTGTGGAACGCCTGAGCTTCTATGATGAAATAAAAGGTTTTTACTTTGGGATATTTTGAGTCTACAAATTTTCAAAATTATATTTTATGGTTTCTCCTGGTTTGATTAAAAGTAAAGTGTGGGTGTTGAGGAGTAGGCGCTGGCAAAAAGAAAGAACAACAGCAAACAAACAAGGGAACAAAAAAGCCACTTTGATGAAGCATCGTCAGTGAGCTCGATGAAGCATGTTTCATCCCGGTGCCAAATGATGCTCACTAAAATCGCAGCAATTTTTGATGCACTCGCCAATGTTTGTGTTATTTTTACTTTAAAGATGTAACAGATTGCTCCAAAATAAATAATTTAAGCCTCATGTTTCAAATGAGTCCAAGCGCTGTGTCTTTCACTTCTGCACCCAACAGAGGCTCCTCTCGTGTCTATGCCACACTCCACTGGGAGGGCTGTTTTCTTGCTTTGTTTTTCAAAGCGGAGTCTGTTTTTCACCATTCTGTTCCAAACATCAGGGGTTCTGTCATCATTCGGCACTTGAAGCGATAACTCCTCTTTATCCGGGAAAAATGGGAACAAACTCCATGGCGTCTGGATTCGTGATCCGGTGGGAGGAGGGCTTGGAAAGGCTTTGGAGAGAACTCTGGGCTGAGAACATAACCCAAGCCCACGGGAATCTACAGTGTGCACACTGATTCTTTTCTAGACGTCGAGCCACGAGCAATGGGTCAGGTTTTACACACGATGGTCTCAGTTTAACTTAAAATAGCTTCAGACTTGGCCAATTACTTTCACTTGAGATGGCCCATCGTCAATCAGTATTGGACTTCTTACTGGGTTGTTTGCTTTTATGGTATAATCTAAGAGAAAAGAAACATCTATGATTTAAAAAAAAATAATTATAAAAAACCAAGAATGTATGCTGTTCTCTGCTCCCTAAATGAGCGTGAATGGCTTATAAATTCAGAAAATAAAGATGACATGTAAAAACACCAGAGCAATAAACCGACAGCCTTGTGTCTTCGTTCATGCAGGTCGCCACTGTGAGGTCCATCAGATGACCGGGAACTACATGTGGGACCCCGACACCAACAAGTCATTTGACTTAGGTATCAACAGAGACAGCCGGTTGCCCCTTTGGTGGAACGGATCAGAACCTCTGTGGGTCACTCTGACCAAGGCCAAGAGGAAGGTCTACATGTACTACTGGCCAGGTGAGTGTGCTGACTTCCAGGCCACTCCAGCCTCCCAAACCTCAAAGTACAGTGACATCTCTGAGGACAAGCATGCACGGGGAGGTGTTTAAAGACCAAGCCAGGGTTTGAAAAACTGGGATCTTTGTTCAAAAAACACCTTATGGAAGTGTTCCTTTATATTTTGCTGCATGTAGATGTGTTTGAAGACCAAGCCAGGCTTTGGAAAAGTGGGATCTTTGTTCAAAAAATGGCTTATGGAAGTGTTCCTCTATATTTTGTTGCCCTGTGGCATGTGGGATCTTAGTTCCCAGATCAGGGATCAAACCTGTGTCCCCAGCATTGGCAGGCAGATTCTTAAGCACCAGGGAACTCTCCTTTATATTTTGGTTTGAACAGTAGCATCAGACCAGACACTATGCCATCTCTTACCATCCTTGGTTCAGCAATATTTCTGCAGTATAGCATGCATTTTCATGGGCAAAAGTTTGGGCACCCAGGAGAGATAAGTAATAGGGTGCTTATTTGCTTTACAGAAGAATTTAGAGTACCAGTTCTATAGATTTTGAGATCTCCTACAATACTGAAAAGAGAGTTCAAAGCTCTTGCAACTTTTTGGTTGTGCATTAAATGAAGCCTCTGTATTAATAGTCTGCCTGCAGATCGTAGGTCAGTGAGAAACTGAAGGACTTAACTTACTTCAATGAGGGAGATAAGCAGTCATGTAGACTGTCCTGGCAGAGAAGGCAATGGCACCCCACTCCAGTACTCTTGCCTGGAAAATCCCATGGACGGAGGGGCCTGGTGGGCTGCAGTCCATGGGGTCACTAAGAGTCGGACACGACTGAGTGACTTCACTTTATTTTTTCACTTTTATGCACTGGAGAAGGAAATGGCAACCCACTCCAGTGTTCTTGCCTGGAGAATCCCAGGGACGGGGGAGCCTGGTGGGTTGCCGTCTCTGGGGTCGCACAGAGTCGGACACGACTGAAGCGACTTAGCAGCAGCAGCAGCAGCAGCAGACTGTCTTGGAGGCCGAAAGGAGGCTTCAGCATCTCTCATCTTTTTCTTTTGTTCTATTTTTTGGCTGCGCCACATGGCGTGTGGGATCTTAGTTTCCCCAACCAGGGATCGAACCTGTGCTCCCTGTGGTGGAAGCGCAGAGTCTGAACCACTGGACCGCCAGGGAAGTCCAGGAGGCTCTCATTTTGTCAGCCAAAACTCTGTCATTAAGGATGACAGGATTCCATGACAACGAAATAATCAACTCACCTCTGTCTTTCCATTGATGGGACGTGTTGCTAGGCAAGTGGGCAGTTTGACTTTGCCACACACGTGGCTGCAGACACTTTTTCCTGTTGCTTCATGGTGCAATCCTAGATGATTGTTCTTGTGGAAGGAGAGATGGGGGAGGCCTAGAAGAAATGAAGGGATACAAGCGGAGAAGCTGCTGGAGGGATTTCGCTGGGCTGGGCTGGTGGCAAAGCAGCCTGATGAAATGGTGAGAGCGTGGCAGGTTCTGGGGGAATTCGGGAGCCTGGAGAGAAGGGTGAGTAAGCCCAGGCTGAGTCACAGGTGGCCCACATCGAGGACGTGGGCCTTGAGCAGGAGTTTGGAGGATGCTGGTTGGCGGCGGTCCCATGGAGAGTGGTTCAGGGCATTCAAGGCCATGCCAGCTCCTGGAGGAGGAGCGTGGAACACAGACAGATGGAGAACAGGGCGACCTGCCATTCTGTGGCAAGTGGTCTAAAGCCGCCACCGAGCAGTGAGTAGTGTCCACAGGTGAGCCTGGGACGACCAGGGCGGCTTTCATATCATATCTGCTACTTCACCTCCCAGCAGTTAACAGATAGACCAGTCCTGCTGGCAGATGAAGAGTTAGGGGAGTATTAGAGTTGCTTCAGGAGACACCTGGGGTTTGGTCCCTAATGGCTACCTTGGCTGACGTGAGAAGAAGCTTTCAAGCAAGGGTAGGGTTTAGAAGATGCCATCACCTTAAATGGAGGCTCCATTTTTCAAACAGTTGGACCTAAGATTAAGAAAACAAGTGGGTGCCTCAGCCAAGCTAATCAGACTCCGAGAGGAGGCAAGCTCAGGTTGAGCACAATGTGATGAGGTCCGGAGCAAAACGCTGCTACATTTTGAGGTCATTCTCAGTAATCGGCATCGAAAAGCACAAGGATCCTGGTGCATAGGCCCAGGAGAGGCACAGACGGATTGCACTGTCTTAGGGACCATCTCAGAACAGACCATCAAGATGAATATTGCCCCAATGCTATAAGGGTCACCTTCCACGGTATCAGGTTAATTTAACTTTCCATGTCTTAGAACTTGAGTTCTTCCTGCCTTGAAGAGGACCTCCCCCGGAATCTCCTCCCCTCTCCCCACATGCTTCATCTGCCTATGTTCCCCCTCTCCCATGACCTTTTGGGTGGCTTTGGATGCCGATGCTCGCGGAAAGGCGGGGGAAGACCCTAAAGGAGACAGTTGCCATATTTCAGACTTCTCTCTGCCTTATTACAGAGCATCGCTCTTGATCTCACCTTGGGGCACCTGGCTCCATAACCATAATCAACAATTTGAATTTATATATCACCGAGTAGCTACAAAGTCTTGACGCTAGTTTGCATGTAAAGTATCTTGCTGCATCTCCAAAATGGCTCCTGAAGGGCAAAAAAAGCCAGTCACTTTCTCTGAGTCCCAGCTAATGTGACATGACAAATACACCTTGAGGTCAGTTTAAGGTGTTACCTGTCAGGAGGGCAGAAGCTAAGAAAGATAACCTCCTAGAGTTTCCTCCAAACAAAGATGAGCTAACTGTCTGGCTGTGTGGAAGTCTTGACAGAAATTGGATGAAAAGTCTCTGGCTTCTTAGACACCATCTAGTCCTTGTAAATTGGATCCACAAATTCAGATTCCTTGAGAACCCGCTGGCTCTGAAGGCCCTGCCGCCCAGCCCACGTCCGGTGTGCTCCAGTCCCTCCGTTCTTACTGGCTGACTGCCGAGGCATTAACTGCCCCTGCTGTCCTTTCCCTTCCCGCCTCAGCCCCCTCCAGACACAGCGCCTGGCCCGATGTGGTCCTTGGTCTCTGCAAGATTAAGCAGAGTGCAGTGGCGTTTCTTCCAAATGTGACTTGGTTTTTTCTTCTCAAATCCTCCTCTCCCCTCTCCACTTCCCACTGGACATTGTACAGACCTCTTGACGAGGCCTGGGAAATCTTCGTTGCTCCAGTGAGCTGTGTTATGACACTTCGAGTCTCGCCATGAAGTCAATATTTAGAAGTGCAATTTAGAAATGGCAGGAGTTCAAGTCTTCCTGTCAGGTAGATAAAGCGGCAGACTGAAAAATTGATCACTGGTGAAGAGTCCAAAGGACCCCACCTCAAGTCTTGAGAAATTTAATATTGTAAACAGAGCCTTTATTTCCCCACCCAGTGGTGCCATGGAGCTGTGCAGCAGGGAGATGATCCCCTCAGGAAATGATTCCAGGCCCTAAATCAAATACTTGGAGGGAAGTATTTGACCCTGATCAGAGCACTCCTAGATCCCAGATCAGCCAGGATCTAGGAGTGCTCTGTGAAGGATGAGTTGAGGGTGTATCATCCCCTAACTTTATTCCTGTTCCATACCTCTGGTTCGAAGTCCAGGGGGTTTTATTGAGTGGGGGAAAAGAACAATCTCCAATATTTACTTCAGATGGAGACCAAACCAAGGAGAAGGATGCCCTGAGGAGAGGAGGTGACATGGGGGGATAGAGGGTAAGTAAACCATTGCATGGAGATAGAATCTGAGCTCTGTGTACAACTGAGGTTACTTCACACAATGGCAGAAGTTTTTAAGTTTATTCTCATGACTCTGATGAAACCTCCCCAAAGGAACAAAATCAGCAGCCTTTTAGGAGTCTGTGGTTAAAACTCCTGGAGCAAGCATCTGAAGACTCTGAGTTTACATCTTCAGTCATGATTTTGCAGCACTAACTCCATAACACCAAGCAGTCAGGAAGAACTGGGGGCAAATGTTCATACAGCTGGGGATGGTGTTGAGTGTGGATATGGCCTCTATCCTGTGCAGGTGTTGAGACAAATAAGACA
The DNA here is from genome assembly GCF_003369695.1 of Bos indicus x Bos taurus. NCBI lineage: Eukaryota > Metazoa > Chordata > Mammalia > Artiodactyla > Bovidae > Bos > Bos indicus x Bos taurus. Next base: position 14,719,715 of record NC_040102.1, on the reverse strand, counting down.
CCTTATGTGGGGAAAGACACGTTTCCAACCGGCTTCTCCTCCCCTGCCTCCCAGAGGTGGGCTGGGTGGGGAGTTAACAGGTGGGTATGTGACCCAGCTCCAGTCCATTTTGTGCCTGCTCAGTCACTCAGTCGTGTCTGACTCTTTGTGACCCCATGGACTGTAGCCCACTAGGCTCCTCTGTCCATGAGGATTCTCCAGGCAAGAATACTGGAGTGGGTTGCCATGCCCTCCTCCAGGGGATCTTCCCAACCCAGGGATCAAACCCAGGCCTCCCACATTGCAGATAGATTCTTTACTGTCTGAGCCACCAAGGAAGCTTCCCAGTCCAGTTTGGGTTATTAAAATCAAGTTGATTTAGTCTGGATAAGTGAGGAGACACTTCCTGGCTACTGATCAGGACTTGCGGACTGTTCACAGCATCTTGCCCTGCCCCACCATGCTACGTCCCTGACAGCTTTCCCTTGGCCAAACTTAGATGAATCAACTTAGGCTGGGGGCAGTCTAGGAGCCCAGCATCAATCATGCTAATGTGTAAGTTCTTGGATTCTATCTATATGTGACTCCAAACATATGGATTAAAGGCTGGATTTTTTTTTCAAACATTCAAACACAGGGACCCAGATTTTCACTAAATTTTCCAGTAACGCTGCCAGTTTGGCATTGATCTTTAAGGTGGTTGCAATTTTAGGACCCAAAGAGGCTTTAGTCAGTAAGTAATTTTCAGTTACCTACACTTATAAATCAAGATCTCTTTAGGAAACTGATCAAAACTATGTTCTTTGTTTTTTGAGTTGTTGTTGTTGTTTTTTTTGCTAGAAAAACAAACACATACATACTATACTCACAATTCAGCGCTCATAAATACAAGAGAATGTAGTGATGAGAAATACCAGATGGTCTTTGACATGACAACATATATACATCTATAATATCTAGGAGATTTGGGTTTTTTTTCCCAATGTGAGAGAAACATGTCTTAAAAACTCATCAAAGTATCAATAACAGCCCCCCTAACCCTCTGATTCATGTTGTCTGCCAAGAGTACGCTTGGGTCAGAATTTTCTGAGAGTCTCTGGATGGCATCACTGACTCAACAGACACGAGTTGGAGCAAACTCAGGGAGACAGTGAAGGACAGGGAAGCCTGGTGTGCTGCAGTCCATGGGGTCACAAAGATTCGGACACGGCTTGGTGACTGAACAACAACTCTGGGTTGAGCGCACCTGGGATGCTTTGCTTTGTTTGTTGGTACCTGGGGTTCAGGTCTGTGCCACTGCTGCCGTGGTCTGTCTGCATCAGCAAGGAAAAGGTGACACATTAGCATTTCAAGTCAGCGGTTGTCTCAGAGACACGATTGATCTTTGAAAGCCTCCTTTCGAGGCTCAGCCAGTCCCGCAGCAGAGAGACTGGGGAGGGTGGTGTCGCTCTGGAGTGCTGCCTGCTTCGGACTGCTCCCCCAGCTCTCCTGAGCCTTCAGAGCTGTTCAGCCACAGCCAGGCTCCTCTCACAGGATGGTGTCTCAGCCAAGGTTTCTCAGCAACGTCCATTATAGTCATTGGAAAGCCCTAAAGAGAAACCCAGGGACGTACTCCCATTCTTCATGAATCATGGCAAATCTGCTTCTTCATAAAACATCTTACAAGGGTGTGACTCAGGGCCCGTAATAAGCTCTCAGGAGACAGCCGTGAGCAAAACCAGATACAGGCTCTCCCTGCCTCTGCCCCCCTCCCCCAGGGAATGTACCATCCATCCAGTCCAGGAGACAGATGATAATCTAATACTTGCCCGGATAAATGAAAAGTCCACTTCTTTAAAGTATAGTGACGAAAAGTCGATTGCCTTATGATCTCATCTAATAGGGGATCTGGTTTCACCCTAGAGGGCGATGTACGTTAACACCTGAGGGCATGGTGGGAGGGTAGTGGTAGAAGGAGCATCCGATCTGAGCAGATGACACGTGTTAAGGGATGAGAGGAGCTCGGAAGTTTCAAAAAACCAAGAGAGGAGGATCGACGGGGTGTGGGTGGGGTGGAAAGAAGCTGAGGTCAGGCCGGGCTCCTTGCATGGGCCAACTGAAAAATGTATTCTTATCCTGAGAGAAACTAGAAGTCACTGGAAGGTCTTAAGGAAGGAGGGGACAGTATAGTATGTGAATTTGATAAGAGAACTCTGGCAGGGCCTTGGAGCAGGGAACATAGGCATCCGGAGGGGGTGGACGAAGGGCGGCCAGCCTACCAGGAAGGTCTTGCACGGACCTAGGAGAGAGGTGAGAACAGAGTGGATGAGGGTAGCAGAGGTGGGGAGAAACGAGGGGCTTGGGGACACACTTAGGGGTTAAAATCACCAGGACCTGGTGACGCACTGGATCTGGGATGGAGGGGTTGAGCAGCGACCAGCCGGACACTTGGTTTCTGGCTTACAGATTGGTACAGAGGGAGGGTGAGTCTTTGCCTAACCTGGGAATTGAAAGAGGAGTGGTGTGGAGGCAGAGGAATGTCTGAGTTGACCCTGTCAAGTCACAGGCCCAGAGCTCAGAGAGGGGAGCTGGAGACACATGGAGGTGGTACAGGGAGGACCTCAGGTGATGAAGCTGTGGCGGGGAAGGTCAGCCAGGGGAGAGGTGACAAGCAGAGAGGAGAGGGTCCCAGGCCTGGAGGAAGCTGGCGCTCGAGGATCAGATGGGGCGAGTGAGGCTGCAGAGGAAGCAAAGGGGTTGCTCCAGAAGCAGGAGGAAAGACAGAAGAGCCATGAAAAGTACAACGAAGGAGAGTGACATCACCCTTTGAATGTATGTGATGAGCAGCCTGACGTCACCCCAGGGGCAGGGGAGGGCCCACTGGAGAGCAGGCCAGCTGAAATCTGTTGGCCCCACTTGCTGCAGAGATGAGAGGAAAGAAAAGGTTCCCGGAGAGAGTGGCCATCCCTAGGTTCCCTGCCAAGGGGCACGGTGGGGGTGGCAAAGACAGCATCTGGATTTATTATCTGCAGCATCACTGGCCAGCTCCAAACTCTGTAGCTGTTTAATTTCAGTGTAGTATCAAGAAGGGTTCATAATAATAACCCCACAGTATTGTTTAATTTCCCTCTATTGAAGGAGAGTCTGGGCTTGTATAGTGACAGTGATCATTGTACCTCATCTCATACTGGTTTTTGAAGGAAACAAAATGTACAAAGAATAAAATTTGTCATGATTTTTTTTCCACACTTTTCAATTAAACGGGGGGAAAAAAACACCTTTTTTGTTCTGGTTAGTGAATCCACTGACTCCTGCTGCTGCTGCTGCTGCTAAGTCACATCAGTCATGTCCAACTCTGTGCAACCCCAGAGATGGCAGCCCACCAGGCTCCCCCATCCCTGGGATTCTCCAGGCAAGAACACTGGACTGGGTTGCCATTTCCTCCTCCAATTCATGAAAGTGAAAAGTGAAAGTGAAGATGCTCAGTCGTGTCCAACTCTTAGCGACCCCATGGATCTCAGCCTACCAGGCTCCTCCGTCCATGGGATTTTCCAGGCAAGAGTACTAGAGTGGGGTGCCATTGCCTTCTCTGACTGACTCCTGCTAGGAGTTGGTATATTCTGATGACAAACAAGCACATCTCAGGTCTCAAGGCAGACAAGGAGTCTGCAGTCAGCCCCCACCGTGGATGATGCTGTGACTACAGCAGACGTGGTACTGGATGCGAATGTGGACAGGTTTCTAGGAGCATCTTAGGCATAAGAAAGGAACATGTGCTAAGGTTCAAAGAGGAGCAGGCCTGGGCACATTGTGTTCATGGAACTACAGAGAATAGGACAAGGTTGCAGCTGAGAGACTAAGGCAGGAGCCAAGAGCTCAGAAACTGGAAATGGCCAGATCTTAACATCCAGGGACTTAGGTTTTAGTAGGTAAAGCAACTTGAGTTCAAGGAACAAGGAGTATTAGTTAGATTAGTATCAGCCGAAGAAACAGATGAGCCCCAGAGTCTCAGAGATTTAGCCTAATGGAAGTTTGTTTATTTTTTTTGCCAATGCAGGAGATGCAAGAGATACAGGTTTGATCCCTTGGTGAGGAAGAGCCCCTGGAGAAGGAAATGGCAACCCACTCCAGAACTCTTGCCTGGGAATCCCATGAACAGAGGAGCCTGACAGGCTACAGTCCATGGGGTCACAAAGCACTGGACACAGTTGAACGACTGACCACACAGACAAAGTCTGAAATGGGTAATTGTGATCAGCAGCTGACACTCCAGATAAGGATACAGACGCTGCTGGAGACTGAAACGTGTCCCCCCAAGTTCCTTCCTTTACCATATGAGCCACCAGGGAAGCCTTCTCGGATCCAAATACCAGGAAACCACTGTTCAGGGAGGAGGCTCTGGTAGGGACACCCCGTGTGCAGCAGTCAAGACGCCTTCCCCCTCCGCCCCCGGGGGGAGCATGACATCATTGTGATCATGCAGTCATTTGCAAGATTTCGATGATCTTGAATCATGTGCCTGAGGCCCAAAGAAGCTGCTCGTGGCTGGTATGAGGGGGGCGCCGGGGGAGTCCCTCACGCCCCACCTAGGTCTGCTGGGGAGAAGTGTGATCCCTGACCCGGGACAGAGACTTTCCCATCGGACTCCCAGAGGCAGAGATTGCAACCCACTTTGGGCCTCACAATGCCTTGCTGAAGTTTCCTCACTGCCTTCCAAAAGCAGCTGCCCAGCCAGGGTTAGGCACATGCTGCCCCCGCCCTTGGGTTCCTATCAGTCACCTCTTATGCCCAGTGAGTCATTCTCAGTGGAGTTTCCACAATCCTCTCTATTGGATGGGTGCTTCTCATCTCAGCTCTCTGCCCTTGATCACGGGCCAGCCCTTATGGCACCTTGTGCCCAGGCCAGTCCCCCCAGCCCCAGGGTCCCCAGATCAGAAGAGTCCTCCCAGCCCTGTGGGCCAGGCAGACCCAGGAAAGGGTCTCTGAGATCAAAGGCCGAGCTTCCCCCAAGGACTTGTCCCCACAAGCTCCTGTGCCTCCGATGTGTCTCCCTGGAAAAGGTTACATGTGTCTAAGAGAGCTAATTGGCTTAGCTATTTTAATAAGCTCTCCAGAGACACGTATTCAGCGACCGTACACCTGCACAAAATGCAGCTCGCAGGGGTTATTGTTACAAGACCCATCAGAGTTGGCAAGCCGAGCGGCACTTAGAAGGTGAGACCTCTGTTCTAGGAAGTTTGGAGAGGCGTGATTTTCACGGGCTCAGCTTGGTGGTCCTTGGAGGGAGCTGCCAGGAAGCAAGCATTATTCAGGAAAACAGCGGAAAAGTATCAGAGCCAGGAAGTGGATTAGTAAACGGCAAGGAGACCTTGAGGCAGTCACCTCTTCCATCTGAGGCTGTTGCTTTCTCAGCTGTAAAATAGAAAGGGTTGACGTGAGGCTGCTGTGAAGGGCTGTTCCTTGTGTTCGGATGCTGCATCCTTGGGAGCATGGCTGACACTGTCACCATCACAGATTCCCATGTTTATTTTGACAGTATTTTGGCCCATGAGAGTCAAGTGTTGCTAGGATATATTAAAATAATTTTCCAGTGGATGGAAGTTAAGTGTTTTGAAGAAGAAAGCCTTAATTTTTTTTTCTTGTTTGCATAAAGGTGCATGGGATTAGTGGTTCTCTTGGGTTGTCTTTTAAGTTCCGTCTAACTCTTTATTTTCAGCTCAGGATATTTTTATTGGGTTGCTGAGGTGGGAAAACAGACTTCTGACAAAGATAAGATGAGGACCTAGACAATGAGCCCTAATTAAGGGCAGTTCCCTTCCAAGTTCCCTGGGAACCACGAAGAAACAAGATGCAGCAAAGCCAAGGCCTGCCAGACGCTTCCTGCCAAGTTCCCGGCTCGTCTTTGAAACTTCTAGAGCCAGGCCACTGCCCTTGTTTCCCCATAGACTCCTGTGCAGAGATTCAGGAATCCCTGCTTTCCTCAGGCACGGCTAGGGTGACCTAAAGGCCCTCAGTTGACCAGACTCACGCTCCTGGGGAGGCCATGAAAATGTTCTGGAAGCAGCCGCAGGGCGCCCAGGCCCACAGACTGAGCCCGTGGTGGATCCAGAGAGGGGCCCACAGACTCCTGACCAGAGAAACAGCTCATGGGATCCACGCAACACAGCCCCTCCGATGCACTGATTTCCATCAGATAAAGACTAAGGAAAATAAAACCAAGCCCCCACACAAATTCTCCCAGGAATAATGAGCCCTGCCCTCTCCGAAACTACCACTCACTAATTCCATGTTTCACTGCACTGTGGCTGTCTTTGCTGGCTGGCTGTTTACTTTGCCAGTTATTTATTCATTTTGGGCTTTCAGTAATAGAGGTCTAGTGACTGGTTTGCCTTTTGAGATTCCACCCGGGAGAGACCGTTCAGGACAGAGGGCACAGAAGGATTGCACTGGCCCCCGTTTCTGTGTACTTGGGGACTGGGCTCTCCCTTCCCGGATCCATGTGGAGGTATATAGGTTCTATCCAAATTAACTGTTCCCACAGGACTTGCATTCAGGGCATCTCTGCTGAGTTGAGACACAATCCTCTCACTCCATCATCTGGCTTTCTGCTTATCTGCAGAGACAGTGAGCAATAATGCTTGGTTTTCTCTGCAGTGAAGGTTTTCCCTCTCTCTGCTTGGCTGCTAGAGCTTCAGCTGGGGGACAAGCCTGAGAATAAATGACAGCCATCCATCACATCTTACCTCCAGCTCCCCATGACACTCTAAACCCTGCTGCTTTCTGAAGCTCCCCTAGAGTAGCAGTACTGCTGCCTGTTTTCCTGGTTCAGGGGTCTTCAAACTGTAAGGATTTCCAAGAGCACCATTAAAGGAATCTCTCTGAAGATCATCACCTTTCATATATAGTGCAAAGTCTGTTCTGATTAAAAATGTGTCCCTTTCCCACTTTATATAAGAAAGGGGTACCCCTTGGTGATCAAGAACCTTACTAAGGTGCATTGCCCTAGTATTTAAAAGCCTCCAGGCCCAAACAAAGGAACAGTTCAAAATATTGGAGTAGGTGTATAGAAAGGAATGCATGCAGTGAGTGATAAAACAACAAAACCTAAAAAAAAACCAAGTAATTTCCAATGCTGTCTTTTAAATTATTTAAGAAAAACTTAATTGAATTGTCAGCTGAAGCAGTATTTAAAAATTTATGATGATAGATCACTGTGTGAATGTTAGCATTCAAAGAAGCAGTTCAAAGAATTAAATGACAGACTATTTCTATTTCCATCTACTTATTTATGTAAACTACTTTCTTAGCACTTAGACTTAACAAATAGGAATAGAGTCAATTCTAAACTTGTCTGATTCTACAGATCCATCATATTCATCTGTGGGTATACAAACTGATTTTTAAAAGATCCCATTCCTTTCATTATGAGATGTGTTTCCAATGAAATTGTTAACTTTTTATTTTTAAAAATCATTTATTGAAATTTGGGATTCCACTTGGTACAATGGCAGGCAAAGATCCTTTGAAACAACTCTTCAGCAACAACTGAAAATGCTGCTGGGTTGTGTGTGTTGGGGGGGAAGTAATGCGTCAGACACAGACCAAGATCTAGAGAACTGGGTGTATCTGACAATTGGCACCATATTTCTCCTCCATTCAAACACTGACCTCAAAAGTAGCCCCTGAGAGACTAGGACACTAACCTGAGATTTTAACAGGATCTCAGCGTGGGGGAAATGACAAAGATTGGGATTCACGGGTCATCATGGAGACGAGACATAGAAAACATCCTAGACTTTCAGTTGTGACAATAACAGACAATATGCTTGGAGTAAGAATGAACTAGAAGCAGACACAGAGAAGGCAATGGCACCCCACTCCAGTACTCTTGCCTGGAAAATCCCATGGACAGAGGAGCCTGGTGGGCTGCAGTCCATGGGGTCGCTAAGAGTTGGACACGACTGAGCGACTTCACTTTCACTTTTCACTTTCATGCATTGGAGAAGGAAATGGCAACCCACTCCAGTGTTCTTGCCTGGAGAATCCCAGGGACAGGGGAGCCTGTGGGCTGCCGTCTATGGGGTCACACAGAGTCGGACACAACTGAAGCAACTTAGCAGCAGCAGCAGCAGAAGCAGACAAGGGGTGACGACCTCTGGATGACTGAAGCCCTCATAAAGCCCAAGCTGAACTTCATGTCATCTTCAGTTCAGTTCAGTCTCTCAGTCTTGTCTGACTCTTTGCGACCCCATGGACTGAAACACACCAGGCCTCTCTGTCCATCACCAACTCCCACAGTTTACTCAAACTCATGTCCATTGAGTCAGTGATGCCATCCAACCGTCTCATCCTCTGTCATCCCTTTCTCCTCTCACCTTCAATCTTTCCCAACATCAGTGTCTTTTCAAATGAGTCAGCTCTTCGCATCAGGTGACCAAAGTATTGGAGTTTCAGCTTCAGCCTCAGTCCTTCCAGTGAACATTCAGGACTGATTTCCTTTAAGATGGACTGGTTGGATCTCCTTGCAGTCCAAGGGACTCTCAAGAGTCTTCTCCAACACCACAGTTCAAAAGCATCAGTTCTTCGGTGCTCAGCTTTCTTTATAGTCCAACTCTCACATCCATATATGACTACTGGAAAATCAAATCATCTTCATCTCTGACTAAATTCTCTCTGGGTTGGGACCTCCACAGTGGTTCCCTAGTATAGACTCAGCCCTCCCAGTGCAGGGGGCCTGGATTCCATCCCTGCTCAGGGGACTACATCCCACATGCCGCAGATGAAAGATCCCATGTGCTGCAAGTAAGACCCGGTGCAGACAAATAAATAAATAGTTTAAAAAGTAAATTCACTCTGGGTTAAGATGGTCTGCCTGTAGTCTACATGCCCATGATAAACAAAAGCATATGCTTTCCAGAAGAAGTTAATAACATACAGAGTGTCAAATGATAGCTACAATTTTCCATATACAATAGAGAGCATTCAGCTATTAAAAAAAAAAAAAACAGAATATGGGAAAACAAGGCCCAACTGAAAACACAGGGGAAATAAATAGACCAATCTTGACTGAAAAATCAAGAGAAACACAGTAGACAATAGACTCAAACCCACTGATCCAGATACCAGATGACCTAAAGAGAGGTGTGATAAAAGAACTAAGTGATGAAATGGAGACTTGTACTAGTAAACTAGAACCTTTTTTAAAAAAGTGAATTCTAGAGCTGAAGACAGTGCTCCAGCTTAAATAGGCAACAGGATGAAAAAAGGCAGGAAAGAATGTTCAAGACGTACGGGACATTGTGAAAAGGCCGCATGAGGAAGGGTTGGAGAGAGAGGATAAGACACAAGTGACATTTGAGAGATGATGTTTGAGAACTTTCCAAAATACGGAGTCACAGACTCAAGAAGTGCTGTGAAACCCAGGAGAGAACACCGTGGCTATGAGAACTGCTGACTCCTCAGACGATGAGAAAATCCTCACAGCAGCAGCATAAAATTGTGCAAAGAGGCATGGATAGGACTGACAGCCGACTTTACAAAAGAAACGTTGAATCCAGAAAGACAATGCAATGATACTCCCAAAGCGATGGAAGGAAAACATTCCTCTGTATTCAGTGAAAAATATCCTTCAGAAATGGAGGCAAAATAATGATTTTTTTTTCTAGAGACAGAGAACTGAGAGAACTTATTGCCAGCAGGTTTAGAGTAGAGGAAAGGCAAAACTCTTTAGGCAGAAGAAAAATGATCACGAATGGAAGTGCAGAGGTGGAGGAAGGAATGAAGAGCCACAGAAAGAGTAAGTGTGTAGAAAAAGATAAGTTAATAATAATAGCAATATTTTGTAATAATTTTTAGATTAAAAATTCATAAGGAATTAAAATACATGGCATGAGAAGCGTAGAAGGTGGGATAAATGTAAAATTCAGAGTTGAAGTGTTCAAATGTCTCTGCATTGCCTGGAAAGTTATGGGAGTACAAATTTATATTTCAATAAACCAATATTTCAATTAAAAAAAATCTTTAGGGCACGATGCCAGATAGAGGTTAATTAAAATATATAAATACATGGTAATAGAGGAGAGAAAATTGAACAATAATAATCGTACATACATAATCTGAAAGGAATTAAGAAAGGAGACAAAAGCTATCAAATGCATCATGAATTCAAGACATGTATTTGGGTGGCTGATTTAAACACAAAAATTTCCTTAAGTCCATTACATGTAGAAGTTGTTTTTTTTTTAACTAATATTTCATTAAATACTCCAATTACTCTGAAGGAGTCTATTTATATAAAGTTCAAAAGCAGGTAAAGCTAATCTACAGTGTTAGAATAGTGTTTACACTTGGAAGGGCAGTGACTAAAAGGGGGCGTGAGGAGTGCTCGTATGTGAAGGTCATGTTCTGTTTCCTGGGCTGGGTGCTGGCTACACAGCTGCATTTACTTTGTCAGAATTTGTTCAACAGTATATTTATCATTTATTCACTCTGTATGTGTTTTTGTTAAGCTTTAATAGAAATTTACATTAAAAACAACTATTATCAGACTGGATTAAAAAACAAAAACTAATATATGCTGCTTATAAAAGATGTACATTGGGACTTCCCTGATGGTTCAGCAGCTAAGACTCCAGGCTTCAACTGCAGGGGGAAGAGGTTCCACTTCTGGTCAGGGAACTAAGATCCCAGAGGCTGTGCAGTACGGCCAAAATGTAAAACAAAACAACTTACATTAAATGTAAGTATGCAGAAATGTTGAAAGTGATAGCATTTTTTAAAGACACAGCACACACTCACTCAACAAAGGAGAGCTGGTACAGCTATAACATTAGCTAGTGCAGACCTTAAGCTTAGACTGTTTTTAAATAAACAACAGTTGGTGTTGATATAAAAGTTCAATCTACCAAGAAGTTGTAATAATTCTAAATTTTAATGCTCCTAATTACACAATCTCAAAATAAATAAAGCAAACATTGATGAAACTAAAAGGAGAAATGAGTAAATTCACAATGGTGATAGATTTTTAAGACATGTTTCTCAGTAACTGATTAAAAAAAAAAGAAAAGAAAAAGGTTAGAAAGATACAGAAAATTTATACAACATAATTAACATATTTACCTAATTGATATTACTAGAACTCTGTACCCAGCTACTGCTAAATACCCATCACTCCCAAGTGTACATGGGACGATTGTCAAAAATGACCGTATGTTAGCCATAGGGCATTTCTCAACAAATTGGAACTGTATGAAATTATACAGAATGTGTTCTCTGACTACAGTGCAATTATGGTCGATAATAGAAAAATTTAAATCCACACATTTGTAAAATAACCAGAGACTTCTAAATAACTCATAGTTCAAAGAAGTAAGTATGGAAATTTGGAAAATATCTTAGACTGAGGAATAATAAAAATACTACATATAATGAAGAATTGATGCCTTTGAACTGTGGTGTTGGAGAAGACTCTTGAGAGTCCCTTGGACTGCAGGGAGATCCAACCAGTCCATTCTGAAGGAGATCAGCCCTGGGGTTTCTTTGGAAGGAATGATGCTAAAGCTGAAACTCCAGTACTTTGGCCACCTCATGCGAACAGTTGACTTTCAGTTGACTTTTCCAGAGTGGAAAAGACTCTGATGCTGGGAGGGATTGGGGGCAGGAGGAGAAGGGGATGACAGAGGATGAGATGGCTGGATGGCATCACTGACTCGATGGACATGAGTCTGAGTGAACTCCGGGAGTTGGTGATGGACAGGGAGGCCTGGTGTGCTGTGATTCATGGGGTCGCAAAGAGTCAGACACGACTGAGTGACTGAACTGAACTGAACTGAACTGAACATATAATGAAGTAGAATACAACTAACGTATAATGAAGTAGAATACAACTAAAGTCATTCTTAAATGGAAATTAATAGTTACACATCCAAGTGATGACAAGGGTAGAGAAACACAGGCTCATATAATGCTGGGAGGAGCAAATTAATTTGACAGCTTTGAAAAACTCTTCGGAAGTATCTGATAATAAAGGTGAGCATACGCATATCCCAAATTTAGCAAATCTATTCCTATGCAGATTACAACAGAAATGCATACCTAAGTGCATCCAAGAATGTGTACAAGAATGTTTATATCAGCATTACTCATAATTTTTAAAAAGTGGATATTCATACTAGAACTTTTGTGTCCTAATGTGTCTTTTGGAAGGAAGTTGGAAGTTACAACTAAAAAATGTCTTTGGTTTCTTATTACAAAAATAACAGGTATTTATTTTAGGAAAGTTTGTTCAATTCAATAAGCAATAATAGAAATTTAAAAGTCAACTATGATCCTTTTGTATCAGTTAGAAACTACTTAGTGCAAATTTTAGAAAACCTAGCCAACAGTGTACAATGGCTAAACACATAGGAATTTCTTTGTATCACATAAGTAGTATGTACTTTATGTGGTTCAGCAGCTTAACATGTCCTTTGAAAAACCTAGGCTCTTTCTATCCTTCTGCTCCATATTGGCATATTAACTTTTTATCTTCATGCTTGTTGACTCATGGTTTCAAAATGGCTGCCCCCAGTCCAGAGATCATATCCTTACAACCTACATTCCTAACTGCAAAAGGGGGAAAGAGATAGTGCTGGCACCTCATGTTTATTATTTATGTGGAAGCAAAGCTTCCCACTCGAAGCATCTCAGCAGATATCAATGCCAGTGGTGGGTCACGTGTCCATTCCTAGTCATAAGTGAGCCTGGGCACTTGAGAAAGTTTTCTTCTTTTTATACTAAGGGATGGAAAGGAACTTCGGAATGACTTCAGTTTAGCCCAGAATAAGTCTACCAAATCAGCCACTGAAATTTTACCCTTTCTTATATTTTGTTATATTCACTTCCACTCTTTCTTAGACAAAATCATCTTTTAAATATTTACAAAAATGAGATAATTCCTTTACCAACTATTCACTAGCCTTTTTTTCACATAAAATAGTATGCCAGTGAATACAAATGACATACTTTTAATTCCTGTATGGCATTTCATTATTTGGATGTGCCATAATTGAAACATACCTCTATTACCAAATGTTTAAATTGCTTCTTAATTTTATATTCTAAATAATATTATATTAAAGATGCTTGTATATGCAACTCTATTATCTTAGAATATGTTTTCTGAAGTGGCTTGCAAGGCAAAGCATGTATACAATCAAAATGGCAAAGGTATTACCTAACATTGCCACTATAGAGGAGCGCGATCCAGAAATTCACTCCTAGGCGCGTGCCCTCATAGTGGTGTTTTTCAAACACTGGTCTTGATTCATAAGGACAGTGATATTCAATATGGATCACAAACCAGTGTTTTAAAAAACCCACGTAAAACAGCCTAGAACAGGGATGTCAGCAGGCACTGTACATAGTTTGGTGCAACATCTGTTTCTTCTGTGAGTGTGTGTGTTCTGTGTCATGAAGCAAAATGAGTATTTTGCCACGGGTGACAAAAAGTTTTTTAAAATGCTCCCATAGAGGAATGCTCGTGCCTGCCTCCTGATTCCAGCACTCCTTCTTTTATCTCTGCTTCTTGTTAATTGCCTTGATAAGCAGTTCTGTAACAGTAACAAATTACAGTGGTGACGGCAATGTTCCTATTTGCTTCTGACCTAAATGAAAATGTGTCCCATGAAGTTTTGAAATGTAGAATTTTCACCATTGTTAATAACTAGCCTGTCAGTGAAGTTTCCATTTCCTCTTTACATCAAGTTTCACAGAGGTTTTCTTTTTTATTTATAATGAGTTGGATTTATTTTTAGTTAACTGTTATGATTAATTTCTAGTTTTATTACCTGTGGTCAGAGATAATACGCATTGTGCTATAAAGGTTCTACTTCTGGGAAGTTATTGAGATTTTCTCTGTGGATGAGAATATGGTCAGCTTTTCCAACTGTTGTATTTTTAGAATACTTCCATTCTTATAAGAATTCTATAGTAATAAGATTCAATAATAATAAGATAAATTTTCAATGTCTATTGACTACAACTTGGGCTTCCCAGGTGGCTCAGATGGTAAAGAATTCGCCTGCAATGCAGGAGACCCTGGTTTGGTCCCTGGGTTGGGAAGATCCCCTGGAGGAGGGCATGGAAACCCACTCTAGTATTCTTGCCTGGAGAATTCCATGGGCAGAGGAGCCTGGTGGGCTACAGTGCATAGGGTCGCAAAGAGCTGGACACGACTGAGGTGACTGAGCTCGCACACACATTGAATACAACTTATTGATACTAACATTCAAAGCCTCTGTATCTTTATCTTATATATTTCTTTATTCTTTATATCTTGAGCTGTCATTAAAGTCTCCCACCAAGACTGTAATTTTGCACTTTATATTTCCAAGCCTTCTGTGTGTTGTGTTGTGTATATTTATTGTATGTAAATACTAACTCACATTCTAAATGATTAATGTGGATTTGTAGCTGTTTCAGGCTTATGAGACCATAATCAACTTTAATACTATTGATAGACCTGATATTTTGGTTTACTTTTGGTGGGTTTCTTTGGTCTACTCTTTTATATCTAACATTTCTGTGTCCTTTTACTTAAACTATAAATTAAAAAAAATAGTTTATAGTTACTTCATGTTGACATTCTTGCAAGAATAGAGTGTAACCCATTCACATTTATTTTGAAACAAGTATATTTGATTTTCTCTTTAATTATGCTTTCAGTATTAGTGCTTCTTGGATATTTCCTTTCTAAAAAAACTTCTCATGTACTTTGATTTTTACGCATCTTTTTTTTCCTTTAGTGACTTGGAAGTTATGCATACAACTTTTTTCTGTATATTCCAATCATTTAAGTGTCTAGAATAAAAGCTATATATTAATGATTCCTTCCTGCTAACAAAAGTAAAAATGCTTTTCCTTTAATTTTTGTTGAAATAACTTGGAACTTTGGATACAGGTTATTAAACATTTTTAAAATATGCATCTTATTTTTCAAAAAAAATTTTTCACATAACTACATTAATACTTATTACTAATACTTAACTGTTTTTTGAGACTTCATCATTTGCTGTTGTTTTATTTTAAAACCCTATCTTATTCATTCTTAGATTCTTTTATTTTGACTTATTTCTCAATAAACTTGAGTAAATCTTAATAGTATTGCAATATCTTTGTCTTTAGTTTCCATAATTTCTGTCCATGCATGTCTGAATTCATCAGGTACTATTTTAAAAGAATACCTGAAGTTTCAGAGTCAGGTAACCCTAGATTCTAATGCTAGCTCCTCCTCACACTTGCGCTGTGGCAGTGGGACAATCTCGCTACCTTTCTGACTCAGTTTCTCCTGATAAAATGGAGGCACGATCCAGTATTATATAGGATTCATAAGGATTATACCAAGTTTACATGGGACTCATTTTCTCTGGGCTACAAGAAAGACCGTCTGGCCTCCAGACCCCTCCTTGCCTGGGAATGTTGCCCTTCTTGCTGGTCTCCACACACCTTATTGTTTCTCCCTTTGAACTCTTGTTTCCACTGCTCTCATCTCTTGGGCATCTCTTTCTTTCCACCTCCATCCCCCAACACAGCAGCCAGACACAGTCTATAAGACTGAGTCCAAATGGGGATTCGAGGAAAGCTTCCAGAAGGAAACAATATCTGAATTACATGTGCCTGTGTCTGAGTTCCCTTACCACCCAGAATTCAGGCATCTCACTTTAGACTTCAAGTCTGACACTGTTTTCACGAGGTCCTCTCCCACTAGGCTAGATTCTAGAACAAAACTGGATAGAGATGCTATGTCTGAACATAGTGACCTAGTTGGTGCCCAAGAAATAGACTCAACTATTTTAAACTGAGGCTGGCTCATTCCTCTCCTGCTCCATTTTCTGATGATAAGGTTTGGTGGCTCTTTCTTAGGGCAACCATTTCAACTTGTTCAGGGCCTGTGACGAAAAAACTGAGACCACAGCAGCTCCTAACATCTAAATGCCTTTCATTCTTTTACTTCATTTTGGAAGAGGCAAGAGTTTAGCTTAGAATCCTTGCGTGAAGTCAGTGATTTTTAGGCATTTCCATCAGTACAGTACTTCTGAGTCCAGTCAGACTATTGTTCCCAAGCTAGTCAGATACTACCTTATACTTGATACTGGGCTTCCCTTATGGCTCAGCTGGTAAAGAATCTGCCTACAGTGTGAGAGACCTGGGTTTGATCTCTGGGTTGGAAAGATCCTCTGGAGAAGGGAAAGGCTTCCCACTCCAATATTCTGGACTGGAGAATTCCATGGACTGGATAGTCCACGGGGTTGCAAAGAGTCAGACATGACTGAGCGACTTTCGCTTTCACTTTCTCTACTTGATTCTAGAACAGGCAAAGATACACTAGAAGAATTAGTAGTTGTAAAAATTCTATAGGAAAAAAAGTTGAGACATTTTGTGTTTTAATTAATTTTTGTCATTGTTTCAAACTGAGAAAGATAACCATTAACCAATTTTGCCAGTTCTTGTCAGAAGATACCAGTGTTGTACTGTCATCCATCATTCACTCACTCAGTTGTGTTCGACACTTTGCGATCCCATGGACTGCAGCATGCAGTCCTTCACTATGTCCCAGAGTTTGCTCAAACTCCATTGACTCAATGTCCATTGAGTCTGTGATTCCATCTGACCATCTCACCCTCAGTCACCCTCTTCTCCTCCTACGTAAGTGTTGTATAGAAATGACATTTAAGACCCACTTAAACAAAATTAGAGCTAAATACACCACCTATCACTAATACATTTTTATTTAACAAAAAGGAACAAAAATTTTTGTTTCGACTAATGTTATTTGCTTCCTAAAATTGTCCTATGACCCTATCTTGATTACTGAAGAAGGTAACCATTTACCATCTTTCTCCTCCTTAGGCTGTGAAGTTGAGATTCTTGGTGTCAGACCTACTTACTGCCTCGAGTATAAATCTGTCCCAACGGATATCAATTTTGTCAATGCAGTCAGCGGCGCTCTTGACGTCTTCAAGTGAGTGTCCCAAATTCTTAGCCATGCCAGTGTTCTTCCTTGTTTCCAGGACCAATAAAGAATGCTTTAATGGATTAAGAACCCTTTGGGACAGGTGGCACAATGTTTCAGAGAGGTGGTGAGCCTTTCATGTGGTGATTGCTACCTGCTAACATGAGAAATTTTAGGTAGGAGCGGTCTTTGGAAACGCTGAATTGAGGGCAAGGAAGTCTCTAGGTATTTGGGACTTTCTTCTTTATGTTGATGGATAGTAGAGAAGCCATGTGAATGTCAGCGTTTCTCTAATCATGATATAGTGAATGCTTGGCTATCAGAAGACGTTGATAAGTTTTTGGCCAAAAAAAAAAAAAAAAAGGGAAGATCTGTGTTGGAAAAAGTTTGGAGAAATTGCCTACTCTGCCATCTTCTTGGAAACGTACAAAGCCTATTGGCACATTAGAACATAAAAGCTTTTTTCTTCTTCCCCATGGAACTATCATCACACCTAGTTTGAAAGAACGCAGGTCAGTAGAGCTCTCCTGAATAGCAGACGAGAGTCAGGGAAACTGACTTAACTTCTAAGTCTTGAATTTTTTCACAGTCAACAATTTCAACTATCCCTTTAAACTGCCTCCATTTCTCTCTGCCTAATTTCCTTCTTTCCAATCCACTTCAGTAAGGAAAGTGGATGTGACATCCTGAACTTTTTTACATTGCAAAGAGATCTGGACAGAATCCTAAGGTGATGGGAGATCTGGGTGTCCCTGAAACCCCAGGGCTGGGGGCCCCACATAGCTTTCAGGTAACTGGGCTCATGGCCACATGTCCTTCTGGCATGGTTCCTGGGCTGGAGGCTATAAAGGGCCAGAAACAGATCTGTAGGCGTTCCCATCTGTCGCTCCTCACCCGGCCCCTCCGTTACAAATGAGCTGACCTGTGATGGAGACCAGACCCATGTGGAAAACAGCTGGCCACCAAGAGTTTGTCAGCTAAGCTCCAAACAGGCAAGCGCGCTCAGCCCTTGAAGACTCCGGTCCCTCATGAATCAACGTGCTCCCACATAGACGTCTTTCACAAAAGGCATGCATGTAAATCCCCAAATCGCAAGCATCACAGCTCCAGTGTTCCTGGCATCTGGGGTTGACAGCTTCCCGACACAAAGCCATCAGGTAAACCTGTGAGACTTACTAGCTTTCTGACCACATGGAGATTTATGAATATGCCAAATAGCCTTAAAGAAGCCAGCCCAGTGGCTGCTGTATTAAGGTGCAGTGTCTAAAATGTAGTGACCTGAAAGCATTTCCTTGAACTTCAGGGCAACCAGTCAACCCTGTGAAATTCTTCCCACGTCCAAGCCCCACCCTGGGGGTGCGCACAGAAAACAGGAGGTACTGTGTGGACCAGCACGTCTGGGATGCTCCAGGCTCAAGTACACAAGGCAGCTAAATGCGGAGGCATGTCTGAGGGCATGATTTTGTGGAAAGTTCCATTATGCGCAAACATGGTGAAGGAAATGCCATCAGCCCCTCAGTGTAATGAACACGGGCCTCAAAAAAGTTTAGGGATTGGTATGAAAATGCCATTCCTGAGTAAGAGCTTTTCCCCACTGCCTACATTATGGGGACCCTCAGGGACATTTTGTTCTCTGCTGTCTGTAAATGCAGGGGGATTTGTTATTAGGCATCCACATGTTAGCAAGGATGAATGATGATAATATTATTTGTGAGAAACAACCAAATAATAACTGAACCCAGTCCCCACCATGGAGGACGGGCTGATGCTGAAGCTGAAACTCCAATGCTTTGGCCACTTGATGTAAACAGCCGACTCATTGGAAAAGACCCTGATACTAAAAAAATTGAGGGCAGGAGGGGAAGGGGGAGAGAGAGGATGGGAGGGTTGGACAGCATCACCAACTCAATGGACATGAGTTTGGGCAAGCTCTGGGAGATAGTGAAGGACAGGGAAGCCTCGTGTGCTGCTGACCATGGGGTCACAGAGTCGGACATGACTTAGCAACTGAACAACGTCGTGGAGGAGAGAGGACATGGTATTTGTTAAAGAAGGACCAGTCTGTTTTGTTCTAAAAAGAGATAATCACGCTTGACTGGCAATTTCCCTTACCTTGAAAGCCGTGTCTCCTCCAAACCATGAACGAAGTACACCTCGAGGTATGAGAACGTCACAGTATCATTAAAGGTTGTGCCCTCTTGATGAGTATGACCATGGAGAAGGAAGATGCAGGGCTGAACCTGCTCTGGACTCCATCCCTGTGCAGTGAATGGCATTGGTGTGGACATTCAAAAGCCTGGGCTTGTGGTGTCCTGACCCTGGACGTGAAAGGTTCACAATTTCCAATCCTAGCCATGACTCCCCCTGGAGAATAGATAGGCTACCCTCTTCAGTATTCTTGGGTTTTCCTGGTGGCTCAGACTGTAAAGAATCCATCTGCAGTGCGGGAGACCTGGGTTCGATCCCTGGGTTGGGAAGATGCCCTGGAGGAGGGTGTGGCAACCCACTCCAGTATTGTTGCCTGGAGAATCCCATGGACAGAGGAGCCGGGTGGGCTACAGGCCACGGGGTCACAGAGAGTCAGACACGACTGAGGGACTAAGCACACACAGCACAGCAGCCGCGACTCGGATCTGTGAGGCCTTGAGCAACTCCTTGCATCCTTTTTGGCCTATTTCCTCACCTGCAAAATCTGCCAAAGCTTTTCTCTGGGGACGCTCTTCACCACAGACCCACAGCCTGGAGGCGTATCCAACAGAGCTCACGCCAGGAAATGAGAGCGACTAGGTCTCGCCGCTGCCTTCGCTGTGCCTCAACACCCGGCTTTCTTGGGGTTGGCGGGACCCAATAGCCAAATGAGAACCATTTCCACAAGTCCGTTGGGCTACGCAGAATGTTTCCCCATTGGTGCACGGCCTGCTGAATCCTTTCAGGGTGTTGGGTCAGGATGTCGAGTCAGCCCCACCGGGGTCTCAGTGTTGGCTCTGCTTCTCATGAGCTGAGTGATATGGACAACCATCTTGAGCTCTCTGTTTTTGGTATTTGTGCCCGATAGGGTTTCTGTCAGGATGAATTCTGATAATGCATAAAAAGCCCTCAACATAGTGCCTGACCCAGAATAGCTATCATTTATTGAGCACTTGGGGCTTCCCTCCTCTGTGCCTCAGCTGTAAAAAATCCACCTGCAATGCAGGAGATGCAGGTTCGATCCCTGGGTTGGGAAGATCCCCTGGAGGAGGACACAGCAACCCACTCCAGTATTCTTGCCTGGAGAATCCCATGGGCAGAGGAGCCTGGTGGGCTATACAGTCCATGGGGTCACAAAGAATCGGACACAACTGAAGCGATCTAGCACGCACACACATTGAGCACTTACTATTATTATACCTTCGACTGACAGTTACAGAGCTCCTACTGTATGAAAGATCCTAGGCTGAGCTGAGATACATGGAGAGTGAATGCACCCCAGGGCGAAAGAACCCCGGAGTTTAGAGGGGAGAAGGATACATAAATGGGCGATTAGAGCACAGTGTGAAGAATCACAACCTGGAGATGAACCAGGAATGCTGCAGGAGTGCCCGGAAGGACTACCCAGCTGAGCCTGGGTGTCCGGACATGCCCTGAGACCTGAAGGACGGGCGAGGGTGTTCGTTCGTGCAACCACGCTCTTGAACTACTCTGGGGTTCTTTTTCCTCTGCTGTAGATCGCAAGGCCCAAGGCACTGCAGGCGTTCAGGACACACATCCTCTCATTCTAAGGGTCAGGGAGACCACACCCAGAGAGAACTTGCTGCCTCCCTTGTGTATTTAGATAGAGTTTTTCGAGATGAATAAGGCAGTCTGCCAAGAGTATTTGTTATTAATCTTTGTAAAGCCCAAGCAAAGGAGTTAGCCTTCATTCCTTTTCCGTTGCTTCCTCTTCTGTCGGTTGCCCGTACTGCTACACTCGTCATCACCAGCATCCTCACCAATGTAGCTCTGTTCCCCTGCTTTGGGAGGGGTTGGGGGCGGGGCAGTCATAGTGGGAAGCCCCCAGCTATGCAGGGCAGGGCGGGCACTTGGCCCCGTGTTTTCTCTCCTCCCTGACTCCCTCAGCCTCGTAGTCCAGTTCATCTCTCTAGTTCCCACTCGGTCTCAGCCCGACGTGGAGGCTTACATAGCTGGGTTTTTACCACCAGTACTCTGGCCCAGAGCGGGCGTTTAGCCAGAACCGAGTCTTTCTGGGAGGCAGGAAGTGTGGTCAGTGCTAGAATTCACTCTGTGTCCACCCTGGAGCTGAGCCTTCCTGGGTGCCCAGGGAACAAGCGTGCTGGGAGTGTCTGTTGATGTCAAGCCTTGAACACAAACCTGTCTGCCTCCTGCAAGGTGGCCTGGTAAAGCTTGCTCTTATCCTTGCCGGTCAGTCGCACCTCCAGCTCAGTGTTTTCTTTACAGGCTTCCTCGAAGGCCAGCAGTAATGGGACAGCCGTTACTTGAATGATCGCTTCTCTTTTCTCTAATCTTCCGAAGCCACCGGGCAGGAAGGGGGGCTTTCAGAACCGTCCCCTGCCTGTGGCCGCCTCTTCCGACTCCTGGGTCCTGATGAGCTGAGAGCGGAGGTGACGCGGAAGCACATTCTGTGGCTTTCGTCGCCATGGTGCTCAGGACTGGCAGGTCTAGATGCGCTCTTCCTGTCTCTCCCTTGGAGAACCCGCTTGCTTGTTTTAGGGTGTCAGCTGTGCCGGGCCTACAGGCCCGCCCCCACCGGGGCCGCAGGTCCGGAGGGGAGAAGGCTGGGGGACTTCTCTCAGCTGCACCTCTCTCCCTGCCCCCCAGAAGCGGCCAGGCGGACCTGGCGGCCATCTACTACGAGCGCGTCGACGTGGAAGGCCACCATTATGGGCCGTCGTCACCACAGAGGAAAGATGCCGTGAAGGCCGTGGACACCGTGATGGCGTACATGACCAAGTGGATCCAGGTGACCGGAAACCCCGCCCACTGGGCTAACCTCCCCCGTGTCCCTCTCCCTTGTCTCCTGGACTGTCCCAGCCCTTGGCATCGCCCTTCTTACTCTGAGAGCTGACTGGGCCAGCTTGAGGGTCTGGGGGTGGAGGGGTAGGTTCACTTTTTCTTCATACAGTGAAAGTCGCTCAGTCGTGTCCAACTCTTTGCGACCCCATGGACTATACCATCCCTGGAACTCTCCAGGCCAGAATACTGGAGTGGGCAGCCTTTCCCTTCTCCAGGAGATCTTCCCAACCCTAGGGATCAAACCCAGGTCTCCCGCATTGCAGGCGGATTGCAGCTTCCCCCAGGGAAGCTTTTCTTCATGTAGCGTCTCCCAAGCCACCACAAGATCCCCTGTGAGCAGCCAGGCCAGTGGTGCTGAAGTGACCTGATCTGCATGGCCGCCTGGCTCAGCGGGTGAAACGGGCGATGCTTTACCCCAAGCCTATCAGTCTGGTCACCAGGTCGCCATGGGCATCAAAACCAGGCCTGGGTTTTCTCCCTGAATGACTTTAAGCAAAGTATTATTTCCTAATTTTATTTTTTTATGGCAGTATAGTTGATTTGAAATGTGCTAATGTCAGGTGTACAGCAAAGCAATTCAGTTACACACACACACACACACATATATATATGGTTCTTTTTCATTATAGGCTATTACAATGTATTGAATATAGTCCCTTGTATTTTTACAGTATTCCCAGGTGGCGGCCCAGTGGTAAAGAATACACCTGCCAAACAGGAGCTTCAGGAGATGCGGGTTTGATCCCTGAGTTAGGAAGATCCCCTGGAGGAGGGCATGGCAACCCACTCCAGTATTCTTGCCTGGAGAATCCCATGGACAGAGGAGCCTGGCAGGCCACAGTCCATGGGTTTGCAAAGAGTTGGACACGACTTAGTAACTAAACCACCACCACCACCTTATGTTCATTTTATATACAGTAGTGTATATGTTAATCCCAACCTCCTAATTTATCCTTCTCCTTTCACTTTCCCCTTTGGTAGCCATAAGTTTGATTTCTATGCCCATGAGTCTAATTCTGTTTTGTAAATAATTTCATTTGAAGCATTTTTTTTTAGATTCCACCTAAAAATGATATATGATATTTGAATTTCTCTGTCTGACTTAAAGCATTAATTTTTAAAATTTTCCTGGGCTTAATTTTTCAAACGTGTGTAAAATGGGCAAGTGATAGTCGTCATATTTCCCACATGAGTATGTTGCAAGCCCCAAAGAGGACGAAAACCGACTGGCTACCTTAAAAACCTGGAGCCCGTACGTATCATGTTCAGCATGGGCTCCCGGGCTCCCCTCCCCAAAGTGCTTCTGCTATGATTTTGAGCCGTGTTGCATCAAGGCAGACAAGTAGGTGATTAAATTCAGAACTGAGGACGAACTCTTTCTCCTATAGTCCGTAAGTAAGGACTTCGGGAAGGTCAGGTACACACTGTTATATTTAAAGCAGATAACCAACAAAAACCTGCTGTATAGCACAGGGAACTCTGCTCAGTGTTATGTGGCAGCCTGGATGGGCGGGGAGTTTGGGGGGAGAGTGGATACATGTATATGAACGGCTGAGTCCCTTCACTGTTCACCTGAAACTGTCATAGCATTGTTAATTGGCTATACCCCAATACAAAATGAATGTTTTTGGTGTGAAAAAAAAAAATTAAAAAAAAAAAGAAAACACCTCTTTGCAAGACAGCCAGTATTTAGACGGCCCTTTTATGGACACCTTCCTGACCGCCTCTCCTGCCCCCCACCCACCCCCAAGGAACGGGATCTGCAGGACGACCTTAACGTCATCATCTTCTCAGATCACGGGATGACTGACATTTCCTGGACAGACAAAGTGATCAAGCTGGATAACTACATCAACCTCCGTGACCTGCAGCAGCTGAAGGGGCGAGGGCCAGTCGTGAGCCTGTGGCCAGCCCCCGGGAAGCATTCTGAGGTAAGAAGGGTGGGTGGTGGGCCCAGTCGGGGGGGGACGGGGGTGTCTGTGGTGGGTCTTTATCTGTAGTTTCAAGGCGGCAACACCGGGCAACCTTGGGATGCCAGGACTCTGGAGACAGATGACCCACCCGGCCCCTCCCTTGCTGGGTGACCTCTGTCCAGCAGTTCATCTTCCCGTGTCTTCCCTTGTCTGAGATGAGCTCAGAACATTAGTGGCTCTGAAGCGAGATGAAGGATGTGCAGTGCTCAGCGTGCCAAGGGCCCAGCCCCTAACAGGGCTGCTTTCTTCCTGGGTGACACGCAGCACGTGTCAGGCACAGCTGGCGCAGTGGATGCCCGCACTGGGAGCTCTTCTCTGGAAGAAAGCGGCCACTCTGATCTGTTCCCATCAGGGCACGGGGAGAAGGTGACCAGTGAAACCAGGCTGAGGCTGCGTGTGCCTTAGGTTGGCCAGGGATGGGACTCCAACCCTCAGCAGCTGAGCGGCTCCCTGACCAGCCTTCCTGCTGCATCTCTGTCCTGCCTGGGAGCTGGCGGCATGGTTGCCGCCCTCCTGGGTGGCTCTGAAGCACGGAGAAGCTTGCTGGGCCCACGGCAGGGAATGCAGACGGTCACCAAGGACAGTGATCACCCCTGGAGAGCGCCATTCCCAAGAGGGTGTGGCAGTCCTTGCCCCCGGGAACTGGGCACCTGGGATGGCAAGACCCCCACTCACTTGTCCCTCCGAACAATACTTCG
The DNA here is from genome assembly GCF_003369695.1 of Bos indicus x Bos taurus. NCBI lineage: Eukaryota > Metazoa > Chordata > Mammalia > Artiodactyla > Bovidae > Bos > Bos indicus x Bos taurus. Next base: position 14,695,086 of record NC_040102.1, on the reverse strand, counting down.
TCTGAGTGGCTGGCACACCACACTGAGGGGCAAAAGGAGCAAGTGGCACCGCTGGCTGACTGCTTGGCCCCGTGTGGCACGGTCGTCTCCCAGTGCAGGCCCTGGGGCTTCCGCCCACTCCCGGAGAGACTGCCGTCTTCGGGGGGTCCCACCCCACCTACAGTGGGGGCACCACCCACAGGGAGGCAGGAATGGGCCTCAGCTGGGCCTGGCGCCTCTACCTGTCCTCACGGCAGTGGCGTTGTTGGTGTTGATGGAGCGCTGGTGCAGGCTGGGGTAGGGGGCAGTGTCCTCCTTTTTGGCCCAGAGAGAGACCCCCCTGCCAACCCTACCTGCTCCCTCCCACTTAAGGTCTGAGATCTGTCCGTAGGGGGTTGAGGAACACGGTGCCCACAAAGCTGTTCCCCCCAGCCTCATCCCCTCCCCACACAGATGCCCCCCTTTTTCTCAAGCTCCATGGTCAGCAAGTACAGGTATTCAACATGTGTGCTCAGCATTCCCGTGAACTCCGTAAGTGTGAAACTGGGAAGAATACTTTCCACACTGGCAGCTCCCGCAGTCGACGGCTTCTTGCAAAGAAGTTCTGTTTTGCGGGCATGGAGCACCATCCATGTCTCCAACTTGGCACCTGGACCCCAGGATGTGAGAGCATCAGCGGCTCGCGAGCTGGGAAGAGCTTCTTGCTTCCAGTGTGGTGTGTACGTCAGGCAGGTGCAAGCTGCCTAAAGCGGTTGGTGGATTATTCAGGAGCAGGGGCTGTGTTTGGGTGACAGCTCATCCCATGATGGACACAAGAGTGTGTGAGACCCCCTACGTGCCATGGGAGTTTCCACTTATCTCAAATCTTTCTGGGGGTGCACCCTCCTTTCCTTAAGAATTACAGGTTTTGTTATGTAGGAAATCATAACTCCCAGGGCCATTAGAAACTCTCTACCAAGCAGCCTAAAGACTCATTATTTTCCCGAGTTGAGTGGATAAACTCAATTTTCTATTCAGGTCTACCCAGGAATGAATGCCTGATTTGGCTAAGCACCAAAGAATCAACATCAGCCAGTTGGTTTTAATTTTAGCCAAATAGATTTGAGCTGCTGCTAAATACTGCAAATACGTACAGGGTTTATGTCTTCATCAGATCAGCAGTGTAATTAATGGCAAACAGTTACTAGTACTTTTTTTTTGGCGGGGGGGTGGCCACATGGCATGTGGGATCCTAGTTCCCCGACCAGGGTTCGAACTCAAGCCCCCCCTACTTTGGAAGCATGGAGCCCTAACCCCTGGACTGCCAGGGACATCCCTACTAGTTCTTTTAGAATCAGGGGTAGGTAGGACATGCTCTAGGTCGAGTCAAAGAATAAATGCATTTCTTTGATATTGGGGGTATTTAATGCCAGGCAGACCAATTTCTCATTCATATTTTAATGTTGCTATAGTATTTTTGACATAAGTAAGTTTTTATAAGAGGATCCTCTCCACCAGGTCCAATACACGGTCCCGTATATGTAAGACAGAGAATGCAAACCTGGTCCTTCTTGGCTCTCTTTACAGATATATAACAAAGTGAGGCGAGTGGAGCACATGACTGTCTACGCGAAGGAAGACATTCCGAGCAGGTTCTATTACAAGAAAGGGAAGTTTGTCTCCCCTCTGACCCTAGTGGCCGATGAAGGATGGTTCATAACTGAGGTAAACATAAAACACACGACAAGACATCCATGATACAAATTCTATCAAACAGCCAAAGGTAAATAGTTACTCACCTTTTCCACTTGAAAATGTTCGTTTTTTTACCCAAGTCTCTCATCGGCTGCGTTATTTCCTTCTTGAGAGAATTGAAAGGCTTGGTCAGTTGACTGCAGATGCAAACGGGAAGCTCCAACCCAGAGCCAAGGTTTAGACTTCGTGGCTCCAGACTTGTTGTATTTTAACAAACGGGCCTTAACTCAATTACCCAGGCTTACAATGTAACCTATTCAGTTGAAAGTGGAACAATTACTGCGAACCAAAGCAACTGCTTTAGGGCAGCGAATAGCCAGGAGAGGCTCCACTTTGCTTTCACCTTGAAGAGCAGTGACTGGAAACAAAAGCCCTCGTGCAGGTCCAGGTCTCGGGTTTGCCAACTTGATTTTACAGAGCTTCTCTTGCCTTCTGAGTCCAAACCCTAATTGCCTGATGCCCTAAAGACCTCAGCAGCCTTCTCCTTGTCTGCCTGGACACCATGCTCATTAGGCTCTTGCATCAGCTTTGATACCTGGCCAGATGGGACAGCCCACCCCCCAACCCCCTTCCAGGGAATCTGCGGTCCCATGTACAGTCAGTTCCCAGACAGGGCCTGAGTCCTTGTCGGTATGAATTTGAAGCTGGGCTGCAAACTGATCAGACTAGAGGGTAAAAGAGAGTGGCAGATGTTGGCACATGAGGGTCATTGTACAGTTGAATTTGAGGTTGCGCATCTGTAGATTCAAACAACCGCAAATCAGAAATATTCAAGGGGAAGAAGATTCCTGAAAGTTCCAAAAAGCATAGCTTGAATTTGCTGAGTGTCGGCAACTATTTACATCACGTTTCCATTATATTTATAGCTATTTATATCACACTGCATTGCCTGCGGTATCATAAGTAATCTAGAGATGATTTAAGATACACAGGAGAATGTATGTCCTTATATGCAAATGCTGTGCCATTTTGTGTAAGAGACTTGAGCGTCCACGGATTTTGGTACCGAAGGGGGTCATGGAAACAGTTCCCTGAGAACACTAAGGGATGATTATATCAGACCTAAGACTGGTATTTAATCTGCCAGAGTGAGGGCAGGTGGCCATCAGCAGAAATACTGATCAGGCAAATGAATGGACATCTAGGGACCCAGGTGTGGAAAATGGGGATTCCCTGATGGGAACTGCAGTTCACAAAGATGGTTCTGAGCTTCCTAGCAGCCAACTCAAAGAGGAAAGTGCAATGAATATACAGTATATATTACTGTAACTCAAGGTGTATATAACATAAAAACACAAATGTTTCTTTAGAAAATCACGGCGGTCCCTGGTCCCCTTAAGAGAAATTTAGATATCTTTTAGTCAGTCTTTTGTTGTACCTTAGTCTCCTAGACTGCGGAGAAGGCAATGGCACCCCACTCCAGTACTTTTGCCTAGAAAATCCCATGGACGGAGGAGCCTGGTAGGCTGCAGTCCATGGGGTCGCTAGAGTCAGACATGACTGAGCGACTGCACTTTCACTTTTCACTTTCATGCATTGGAGAAGGAAATGGCAACCCGCTCCGGTGTTCTTGTCTGGAGAATCCCAGGGACGGGGAAGCCTGGTGGGCTGCCGTCTATGGGGTTGCACAGAGTCGGACACGACTGAAGTGACTTAGCAGTAGCAAGTAGCAGTCTCCTAGACTGAATATCTTAATCATTTTACTGTCTTCGAATTTACAGATTTTTATTTTCAAGATTCATATATGAAAATAATAATTTCTGATCCTTAGGTTTAATAATCTAAGGATTTTAATTTCTAGTTAAAATTTATAATTTTATAATTCATAAATTATAAGTTATAATTTCTAATTTTAATTTCTGATACTTAGATTTAATATTGGGGTTTTGCTCTATCTTCTGAAAAATCCTAGAAGCGAGCACCCATTCTTTCCCTGCTTAGATTTTTCTTTTCTTTTACGTCTCCCTGCTGTTTACTAAACTTACTTGACTACAGAGAATTGAAAACGTCGCTCTATGCCCCTGTTGCTGCTCTGGGCCAGGACTATTAATCTACCCCATTCTTATTTGCAAAATCTCTCCGCACGTGGTGACGGAATGCTGTGTTTGCTCTGTAACCTCCGTACCAGTGCCCAGCGAGGGATCTCGGTTTGCATCTGCAGCGGGACAGTTTCTCAGCTTTAAAAGCAGCTGCTCTGAGTCTAGGTTTGGCTAGCAGAGGAGCCTTTTTTTTTCTTTCTGGCTTAAATATGAAAACAGCTGAGTCAGGACAAATTGCTGCTGGTTGGGGCCAATAAAACAGAATCCCATCTTTCCTTCCTTTTTTCCCTACAACCGCCATCCCATAAACATGCAAGATTTGGTTTCCTTGGCAAAAACGCCCTTCCCATATAGTTTTTGCCACCGACTTAAGTTCTGCTGGCTCTTAGGCAGCTGCTCCAACAGGAAGATCCCATTGAGTTCTTTCTGTTTTTTTTTTTTTTTAACGGTTGCTTGGAGAGCTGTCACTGAAAAAGATAAAGGCAGGGAAACAGATTGACTTTGTCACCTGGAATGGCACCATTATCCTGACGTAATAAAAGCAAGGCCCCCTGCCCAGTGGCTCCCACAGTTTGTTTTTCATTGTGAGAGTTAATATACAGAGTGGATTTCCAACTAGTGCCAGTACCTTCTCTGGCCTCCTCTCCTACAGGGGCAGGAAGCTGAATGTGTTCATTTTCCCAGAAGACTAACCACGAAGCAGCAGAAAAGAAAAAAAAAAAACCAAAAAACCCAGACCACCTGCCTAGGTTAAGCCCCAGCCAGTCATACCTGCCAAGCTCCTTTCTTTAAGCATGGAAACCGGGCTTCCTAAATGGTACCTCCGCCCATCTGTCTCCCTAAGACCTGGTCACCATGCTCTGTAAACCCTCTCTTTGCATGTCCTTGTCAGGAGACAAGGGTCACATCGTCACTGGAGCTTTTGAGCCATGCACGTGGCCGCATTTACCCAGCCCCAGCCCATGGGGTTTCCCCACAAATCTTTTCATCCACCCATGCTCTCCATCCATCCCTCCACCAGGGGGCACTTAGCAAGGGGCTGGGCAGGTTGTGTGCAGGCATGGTCGCTCAGTCGTGTCCAACTCTTTTTGACCCTTTGGACTGTAGCCCACCAGGCTCCTCTGTCTATGGGGTTCTCCAGGCAAGAATACCAGAGTGAGTTGCCAGTTCCCTCCTCCAGGGGATCTTCCCAACCCTGGGACTGAACCCACGTCTCCTGCGTCTCCTGCACTGCAGGCAGATTCTTCACCCACTAAGCCACTGGAGTTGTCACAGTGTCTAGCGTGGTCCAAAGACCCTCAGCAGGCAGGCCCAGTGATGCTTCCCAGGGTGGAAGCTCCTTGAGGGCAGGCCTGTGGCATCCTAGCTTGGGTTTTCCTCTGTGGAACCTGGTACACGGCAGAGACTCAGTACCTGTTTGTGGAATATGAAGTTAAGAAATTAATTCATAAATAGAGACAGTTGGTTCTTGATTACTTGTTGTTATTGTTCAGTCGCTCAGTCCTGTCCGACTGTTTGCAGCCCCATGGACTGCAGCACGCCGGGCTTCCCTGTACTTCATTACCTCCCAGAGTTTGCTCAAACGCACGTCCATTGAGTCAAGGATGCCATCCAACCATCTCACCCTCTGTCATCCCCTTATCCTCCTACCCTCAATCTTTCCCAGCATCAAGGTCTTTTTGACAAATTGTTTACTTTATAGGCTAATAAATCAGTGACTAAGTACCCAGAGAGGAAAGCTAAGTCAGGCCTTTCACCTGGGCTAATTGTTAGTAGCCCTAGAAGAGATTTCAACAGAGAAAAGGTGTTGAAACCACCAGTGGTCATTGTCCTGGCCCAGTTAGCCTCCAGCTGGAGTCCAGGGACGGGCGGACACTTCAGCTGTCCCCGGTCCCCACTCAGCTTCAGGGGCTGATTCCCATGGCCTCTCCTGGACAGTGTCCCCCTCATGACACCGCACTCAGAAAGGCGGCCAAATGTGGCCAGAAGCTGGTGAAAAATTGTGAGACGTGGAGCTGCATTGTGGATCCTCCGGACTCTCATCTGCATGGAGAGAAATGCAGCAAATGCAGGCTTCAGCTTCCAAAAAAAGGCCCATATTGGTCTCCCGAGGAAAGATTTATTTCAAAAACCGGCAAAGGATATGAAATGCCAGGCTCAATTCTCAGGCCTGGGATTGAGCGGCAGTTAGGCCCTGGGCCCAAAATACTTGGGGAAATCAAGACAAGCTGGAGAGCACAGCTCCTGAGTTTTAGCGTCAGCTGGAGTGGTTTCCTGCGGGCCTGAGGTGCTGGAGGTCCAGGATACCTGTGTCGGGAACTGGAAGCTGCTTGCCTTCTGGCAGCGACCAGGGTCGTCGCCGTAAGCCGTCGGAGGGCACGGGATGCCCTCCTCACCCTCGGCGGGCTTCAGCAAGCATGGTCTTGAGGGAAAGGAGAAGTAGAAGGAAGCTCACCCGCTGGGCGCCCTGCTCCAGCTCTTCTCTCGAGGAATTCTGCCGCCTCTGGGCCCTGCTGTTCCTGATCTCTGGCATTTCCCAACTTCCAGAACGAGGCTGTGCGTGGCAGTGGGCTTGCCAGGGTGAGAGCAGGGCCTGGGGCCCAAGACATTAAATTTGGTTTTAGAAAGAGGAGGCCCTCTAAGACGGAGAAACAGTTGGGGGGACTTGTTTTCGCAGCAGTGTGATAAACACACGTCTGAGGGTCTGTGACCACCACTCCCGAGGGCTCTGAGGAGTCACCCCACAGGAAGCCTCTTGGGAGAAGGGTTTAAAATGATGATGCCACAAAGCCTGAGACACGGTGCTTTGTCCCCTAGCTCGACCTTAACCCTGGCAGCAAAACCCCGGAGCCAGCCAAACCGTGCTCCCTTCCACAAGAGTCCCGACTGAGGCCTCTCCCGAGACATCACCGGGTGCCTTTTCCAGCCTGAGATGCTGTGAGCTTATTGCACTGTGGAGGGCAGGGGAAGCTCCTGTTACAACCCTGTCCTAGGGGAATAAGGTCGATTTCATTTGTATTAGGCCCGTCACACACCTTAGGGGTTCACATGTTACTTACTGGTTTTAATTGGACTTGATTTCACCTTTGTTCCCCAGCACCCTAGACACGGGGTGAGAGGCCTCATCCAGAGAGAAGGAGGGGACACTCGGGTCCCTGACCCCACTTCTCAGCAGGAAGTACACTTTCAGGGGCTGACATGAGGGATGGCGGTCAAGATGTGTAACCATCAGTGAACCTGGCGCCGGCCAGCGATATTGGGGAAAGCCAGTCGGCCGCCACGACTCCTCTTTGGAAAGCACCCCGTGTGAGTGACTCCGAGCCTGACCCTGCACCCACAGCGGCTGAAACATAGACTCAGCGTGGCAACCAGCGTAAGACGAAGCATTCTTAGGAAAGGACAGATAATCGTTGAACAAAGCCCAGGACAAATGCCAGGTGAAAGACTCCCAGTGGTTTCCAGGCCGGACGATGCATCCCAGCCACCCAGGGGATGACTATTAAATAGCCAGAGTTGCCATCTTACCCATCTGCGAACCCAAACACCCAAAGTGAGATTCGGGATAAACTGCTGTGTGCACAGCCAGGCTTGGGATCCAGCGGTGTAGACAGTATGTTTCCAGGGAAAGACGGGAGAGGAGGTCATCCAGGGCCACGCAGACACGGCCCCCACCAGCACCTGTGGTCAGGGAACGGAACCCACGGAGGACGGATTTCCACCTCCTCAGCCATCAGGGGAGAAGTCACTTTGGGGTGTGAAGCAAGAGCTGACGTCCAGATGTTTTCCCAGACCTGGTTACCCTCCTGCCTCCTCAAGAATCATTTTCTCTGTGGCTTAGCTATTATTTTCTGATCTGCACCCAGGGGAAATGGAAAGGAGCCGGTGAGAACAGCACGTGCTAATATAGTCTCAAAATGCAACAGTGCGAAGTGAGTAAATGCTGGACGGTTCACCAAAGCAAGTGCCTCAGCCACAGACAGACAGCAGTGACTGCAGACTGTCCAGGCCGCCCTCTGCTTCTCCCCGGCCTTCCATCACTCCTGTCGCCCTGACCCTCCTTCCCAGCGCCGCCCCCATTTCTGACTGTGCCCCCACCCCACCCCCGACAGCTCAGCTCAGCTCCAGAAAGGATTCCAAAAATGCCGAGTCAGAGACATGGGTCCCGGCAAGGGCCGAATTAACTGGTCTGCTGATCTGGGGGGTAGACAGTGAAGGCTACTTTGTGGTTGTTGTTGACGCCACGGATGAATGAGGCAAAGACCTAGTCTAGAAACCAAAACACTCATCTCACAAGTAATCGCCTGGCTTCCCCAGCTCAGCAAGCTTCTGGCAGGCGTTTGGTGGTGAGCTGGTAGTGGAGTGAGGCATCAAACATACAAGGCAGGCAGCAAATACTAGAACATACGTCTATAAACACAGTAACAGCTGTTCCTTGGTGTTCCTCCTGGGGAACGGTTTCCGGGTCCTTCCCATTAGAAACAATGAGCTAGTTTAGGGGCTCATAAATGGCGGGGGGTCCTGGCACTGCTATCCACCCCTGTACAGAGGAGGGGTACCAGAAGGTGCTGGACAAATGACACTCAGCAAAGATTTTATTTGACTTGCCAAGAAAGTGTTCATTACAGAGTCACCAACTTGTCCCGGCTTGCCCAGGTCAGTCATAATTTTTTTTTTTTTTTTGCATCCCTGGAACTCCTCAGTCCTGGGCAAACCAGGACGGTTGGTCCGCCCCTCTAACTGGCACAACCTCCTAGAGAAACTGCCTCACTCCTTCCAGAGTCCCCACGCTGCTTCCCTCTCATGCTCTTCCCACATGCAGTCACTATGCAAGGTTCCCAGGCCTCGCAGGGACTCCTCTGTGTCCACACTGCCCCAGCTCACACACACACACACACACACACACACACACACACGCTTTCATCTGGAGGGCCCGGGCACCCCAGGATGTCGCTAGGTGGCGCTGTGTGGGGGTCCCTGGACCTGGGAAGTTCAGGAGGGATGGAGGCTCCTCAACCAGTAACCTGAGGACCCCCCAGCCTGGGGATGTGGGAGGTGTGGAGCGCCTCACCAGCAGGGCTGCACGTGTGAGGTGTGCATTACACGACTGCACAGGCCCGCACTGGTGTGATAATGTTGGGGCGGGGAAGGGGAGTGGGAGGAGACAGAGGACCAAGTGAATCAGTAAAAGCCACCAGGAAGGACAAGGGAAAAATTCATCAACTCCCCTTCTTGCGGTTCATTAAGTCATGTAATTAGATTATGTCATGTAATCCACTCAGTCTGATTATGTCACATAATCCGTTCAATCACTTAGCTTCTCACATAACTAGCCAGGTTATTATTACTTTTTAAAATCAGTAAACATAGGTGTTTCAAAAAAAAAAAAAAGCAAGAACAGTTGTTTCACCAGAGCAACTTGTCATGTTGACAAAAACACCAGTGGCTTTACTTGCGATCATACAGATCTCCCGTCATCTTCAGGGCTGAGATGCCTCGTTGCTGTATGTTTGCATGTGGAAGTTAGACTGGAATTTTCAAATCAGGCAGGCTTCACCTCCCTTCCACCTGTCCCTTCCCCGTGGGACATATGTGTCCCATGGGACTCATGATTAGTGACACCACTAGTGACGTATCCTACCTAGTTCTTCAGCAATCACTGCCTTGTAGACGGGTGGGGAGGGGAGCAGCACATAAAATTAGCAAACGAAGCTAAGCTGGCATGTGTTGTGAGCATGACCACAAAGAGCAAAAGAGGGTATAAACCAGAAATGCAGTAAGTTAATAAATATATTCCCGTGGAAAAATACAAGCTACAGCTGGAGAAGGAGGGATGGAAATTGAGGAAACAGAGAGTCAATGAAACAGTGCAATTTGGAAAGTAGCAGTGCCAGGGAGTGATTTATGGGGTGAGACGGGACAGGCATGCGATGTGATATGACAGCTAAATAAGCAAAGGAGGGTTCAACCCTGCTGCACAAGCCCCGAGCACCTCACCCTGCAGCCGGTGGCATCTGGAGACCGCCCCCGGCTATTTATTGAGCACCTACTGTGTGTCGGGCTTAGCACACAGTCAGGTTATCCCTCAGAGTCTCTGAGGCGGGTGTTGTCACATCCAGCAAGGAAGCTGAAGCTCGGACAAGTTATGCAGCTTGCCCAGGATCACAGAGTTGGAAAGCAACAAACTGGAATTTAACCCCCATCCTATTCAAAATCTCGTCTCCATCCTGGCTGCCACTCAGTGAATGAAGCGGCAAGGGACAGGCTGTAGGAGCCTTGCAGTGACCTCTGGCTGTGCGGCTCTGGAAGGTGCACAAAGACCAGGAGACTGACGCCCTGGCTTCCAGGCCCAGTCTTGCTTCCCAACAGCTCTGTGACTTTAAGAGTGTCACTTAACCACTCTGCGCCAAAATGGAAAAAAAAATACCGTCTGCAGCAGGAGGTGTTGACACCTAAGTGGATGTCGGGGGAGGCTCTCGGTGAACCGCACATCACACAAAACGGCATACATGTGCTGTTACAAGTCTTGCAAAGGTGTTAGTCCCTCAGTCGTGTCTGACTCTGCGACCCCACGGACTGTAGCCTGCCAGGCTCCTCTGTCCATGGGACTCTCCAGGCAAGAATACTGGAGTGGGTCGCCATTCCTTTCTCCAGGGGGATCTTCCCGACCCAGGGATTGAACCCAGGTCTCCTGCATTGTAGGCAGATTCTTTATTGTCTGAGCCACCAGGGAAGCCCACCTGTAAATCCCTGGTCCTTGAGCTGTGCTGCTTCCACACATTCATCACAACTAGTCAATTCTACCTCCTGCATTTGGAAAACTTGTCATATTAAACTCTGCTGAGCCAGAAGATGATCGGACTATCAGGAATGAAGGCTTAGTCTGCCTCAAAGAGCTCGGTTTGTGTCCAACTGGCTACAGTCTCCTCGGGATTTGCAAAACCTCCTGTGAGCTTTGCTGTCTCTCAAGTAAGCTGCTACAATCTAGGGAAATTTAGTTCTGAAGAAAAGACGGGTGACAGGGCAGCGACAGGTCTGGAAGCCATCCCAACTGAAGAATGGTCAAAGGACATGAAGGTCCACAGGCGTGGAGGAGAGGAACATGGGTTCATCTTCAAAGGCTGGCTCAGTGGAGAGGAGGACTTCCGGGGTGGAGCTGGACAAACGAGGACAGGGGTGGTTCCTCCAGGGGAGGGGCCCCTGGGGTGGTGCAGGCTCGCTGCTTCTGGGCTTCCGAGGCTGGGCTAGAAAAATGAAGTGATTCCATTAGCCTCTGTGTTTGCCAGCAACATTTCTTCCACAGCAGTCGGGTGTCCTACCATTTCAACTCCACTCTGACACCACCCCAGGTTAGAGCAGACCCATACTCCGGCCCACAAGACGGCCCGCACATCTGAATGCTCGTCCCAAGTCCTGGGTCCCCAGGCTGCCCACACTTGTGTCTGACTTGGCCATAAATCTGAGGGTTCTCACCACCTGCCTTCGGCTTTGATAGTTCACCGAGATGAATCGCAGAACTCAGAAAGTTGCTACGCTCACGATTACAATCTTCTTATAAAGGATGCTACACAGGGGCAGGCAAATGGAAGAGAGGCACAGGGCACGCTGTGGCGGTGAGGGGCGCCGAGAACCCAGGTCGGGGCACCGGCCTCCCATCACTGTGTGTTCATTAATCCAGATGTTCCCCGGACCCTGCTGTTCCTGGGGGTTTATGTGGGGTCTCACTGTGTTGGCTCAGGTAACAAAATCATTACCCACATGGTTGAACTCAGTCTTAAGAGATCAGAGGATAGGGCTGGAAGTTCTAACTCTCCCCTTGGTTCTTCTGGTGACCAGCACCCCCACCCTGAAGCTATCTAGCCCCTCAACCCAAAGATCATCCCATCCCATTAGCGTAAACTCAGGTATGGGAACTCAGGACTCATCACGAATAACAAAACACCCTCAGCACTCAGGAAATTCCAAGGGTTTAGGTGCTCTGGGCCAGGGAACCTGGGACAAAGGCCAACTCTATTTTTTATTATACCACAGGTACACTTTCACATCCCTTCTGTCTCTGACACACTATGTTTAGTGGCTCTGAAACTGATTACGAGGCACAGTTCAGCCCAGAGCAAGAAGAGACCTTCAGAACTAGGGCTCTCTGGCAATTTAACGGGCCACCTCCAAAGGTCCGAGCTACCTGGAGTGAGAAGTGATCCGGCTGAGGTCGGACAACCCTGGCTGAGACCCCTGGGCAGGAAAGCCCCGCGCTGGGTGGGTGGTAGTTTGAACCCGATGCTCGCTCACGCCCTGGCCTGGTCACAGGGTGATGTCAATGCCTTGTTGATTTCAGAATCGAGAGTCGCTTCCATTCTGGATGAACAGCACCGTCACCCGCAAGCCAGAAGGCTGGCAATGGGGCTGGCACGGATACGACAACGAGCTCAGAGCCATGAGGGGCATCTTCCTGGCCTTCGGACCTGGTAGGCGAGATCTTAGTTATTCCTCTTCTGAGGCATCAGGGGCTGAGGGTGCTCGGAAAGGCTGGAGCAATTTCTTTACGGATCCTCTTTATGAGCAAAGCTGAGCAAAGCCAGCCGGTCTCCACAAAATGTCTTTGGCTGGCTTGCTTTCAAATGCTTCTTGGGTTTGGCAAACGTGGTCAAATACTTCTCCCTGTAAGTTTTAAATCTCAAGCGCGGTGAGGAAAATGTATTCCACATGTTTGTGATTCATTTTTTACTTAATTCATCAAAACATCCCTTCACAGCCATCTGATGTCCAGGAAAGCTTATCAGGCACCAGGTTGCTGACAGCCACAAGTCCCAGAGTCAACATGCTCGCTTCATGGGGTCTGACACTTCCACACTTCCTCCCTGTCTAGAGCGGCCACCCCTGTGTGGGTCATCCAGTCTAGGGCCCACCAGAAGCTAGGATGTGCTCACAGCAGGCTAGGAAACAGTTTTGTGACTGACTTTGAGGATGAGCCAGAATGACTTCTGCAGTGTCTAGGATAAGAGTGTGAATTGACTTTGCCTTCTTGGACCTGATGCCTTCCTGGTCTGGAAGAGAGGTGGGCGGAGGGGGGCCCATTTGGTCATTTGCTTTAATTAATACAGCACTGTAAAATTCACATTTTGGAAAAGTTTATCAAACGCTCTAACAATCATATTACTACCTGTACACTCCCTTAAAAGAAAAAAAAAGAGTGAAAAGCAGTCAACAACCATCAAGAGTCAGCTGATCAGATTACGAGCTCCTCGTCTTCCTTCCTGCTGTCCACACTCCTTATTAAACATTAAGCTTATTAGCTTACCCTGGTATCCACAGTCAAAGTTCCTTTTTCTGAATGTTTCGATCAAAATGTTTCAGCCCACAAAAGCCCATGCTTTCCTATCAGGTGATAGGTTAGAGGTCACACCTGGAAGCCCTGCCCTCCTCCTCAACATACCAGACAGAGATGCTTGTGGGCCCTCCTTCATTCCATTCACCTTGGGTCACTCTCTCAACCATACACAAAAAAAAACCTGCTGAGAGCTACACGGTGTCAACTTCCGCCCCCTCCACGGGTGCCTCTGGGAGGCCGAGCTTAGGGAACACATGTGGGTCCACATCATTGCCCACACATCATCCGAGTGCCCACGTCCTTAAGCAAGCAACAGGACCAGTAGCCGCAAGCATTTCTGGGGCACAGCTGGGTTCACGACATTGGCCTCAGAGAGTTCAGAGGATGCTCCCGCATGATACCGTCAACCGATAACAGCTACCTGTTAGCCAAGCACCAGGTTAGATCTGCGGAGCTCAGAAGCCAGCTGAGTTCAGGATGGAGCCTTGAGGATGCTGTGAGGTCAACCGCTAGCTCAGCGTGGAGACATCCTAGGCCATGGCCTTTACACAGAGGAACATGAGACAGGGGTGCTTTCATTCAAAGGCATCACCTCATCCTTCCCCAAAAGAGAGGAATCAGATCATGAATGCAAAACAGTTGTCAGCTGGAGTGTTTATGAGTAAGCATCTTGGGCAGATTTTAAAACAGAAATGAATCTAGCCTCAAACCAAAATTTTAAACCCAGTACCCAGAGCTGCAACAGCTGAAATTCAGTGGGGAGCTTTTTGTCCATTAACAAGGCCTCCATCATATGCTCCTTTAAAACTAAAAGCCTAAGTCTTTTATAGACAGAAAGACGACCCCAGATGAAAATGCACTGGGCTAATTGCAAAACTGTTTCCAGGCAGATACAGCCTCCCGCAAACCATCACGTTTCTGGCTTCACTTCGCATGCAAGATTGAACAGCTCTACACACTGACTGTTTACGCAGAAGAAAATTTAAGAGCGAGGTCTTTAATAACAATCTAGCTGCACTTTGAGATAAACGTACTGCCCTCCTGATTAATTGGAGGCAATTCTCGCTCATACAGGATGCTGAGCATCGCTACGGCTGCCCAGATACAGCTTTAGAAGTCAGGAAGTCTGGTCCAGCTAAGTGAGAGGGAAATCATTCTGGAAGACAGGCTCTCTCTGGTTAATCCCAGTTCCTAATTGGAACAATCTAACCTTGCCCTAAATCTTCCTTCTGTTTTGTAAGGAAGTTCATTTGTATCGTTTCTTTTTAGATTCCACACATAAGGGATATCATACTTTATTTCTAGGTGGCCTAGTGGCTCAGATGGTAAAGAATTCCCCTGCAATGCAGAAGATGCAGGTTTGATCCCTGGGTTGGGAAGATTCCTTTGAGGAGGGCATGACCCACTCCAGTGTTCTTGCCTGGAGAATCCCACAGACAGAGGAGCATGGAGGGCTACAGTCCATGAGGTTGCAAAGAATCGGACACAACAGAGTGACTAAGCATATATGATATTTCTCCTTCTCTGCCTGACTTACTTCACTCAGTATGACAATCTCTAAGTCCATCCACTAACATTTTTTTTTTTTTTTTTTTTGGGTCAGAAGAGCTTGACCTCAATTTTTCTTGCCAAATGTTAAAGAAGGAGATGTCTGAAAGGCTGGGGACGGCTGTCTTGGGTTTGCTATTGACCTCCACCTGCACACGTGACGGGACATGGCCACCACGTGATGTGGCAGGATGACCTTACCTCCACAGCAAGTCAGGGAGAGAAATCTTCCGTGTCACAGGACCACCTCGCCATTGATTCCTCAGCTGCGGCTGACTCTTCTCTGGGGAGGCGTAACCACCATCCTCAGCTAATTTAACGTTTTCCTTCAGATGAGAAGGGTTGGCACTCTACATTCTCCTTCCCAGGGCAGCTCTGGATTTGTTTGAAATTAGTGTTTACCCTGAGGCAATGCAGATCCTTACCCTCCCTACCCTAAAAGTAAGTGAACATTTCACATAAGCTACGGGGTAAATATTTTCAATGCGAACCTTCCCTTGCTGGGCACTTCTTCTATTAATATCAACAGCTCCCATCTATTGAGCACAGACAGGAACCTGCAGCTAGGATTTGGGCAGCATCTCTGCCCACCCCCTGAGCTTATCCAGCTGGTGAGTGGCTGCAGGCTGCTCTGTAAAGCCCGTGAACTTCTTTACATGGAATTCTACTTTTATACCTCAAAATGAGCAAAACCCATCACTTGAGATGTTGCTCTGGATCTAACACACTCTGTGGCAGAGTCCTCTCTGTTGCTTCTGTATTTGTAATTTCAGGGTTAACGTTAAGAGCGGAATTTGGGGTGGACACTTCTGGGTCACGTCGCTGTGGTGGTTAGTGTTTCTTTGCTTTTTAAATCAAGGATATGTGATCGTTTTAGCAAAGCAATTATAAAGATTATTTTCTAAGATAGAAAACTTGTCCTTACAGCCCCAAAACTACCTTTTAAAAAAATTATGCAGGGACTAAAAGAGCACATGTCTGGGCCTTTACTGATGGATAAAAGTGAAAGTTAGTCACTCGGTCAAGTCCCACTCTTGGTGACCCCATGGACTGTAGCCCACCAGGCTCCTCTGTCCATGGGATTCTCCAGGCAAGAATAGTGGCGTGGGTTGCCATTTTCTTCTCCACGGGATCTTCCTGACCCAGGGATCGAACCCGGGTCTCCTGCACTGCAGGCAGACTCTTTACCAACTGAGCCACCAGGGAAGCCACTATTGATGGATAAAAGTCCCTCCTAAATTCAACTTCAATAGTTTTAGGTATTTTTCTGGAAGCGCTGGTTTGGAACCTAAACGCAAAGCGGCTTATGAATATCACTAACGTCTCATATTCGCTCTTTGTTGTTGTTCGGTCACTTAGTCATGTCCGACTCTGCAACCCCATGGACTGCAGCTCACCCAGCTTTCTTGTCCTTCACTGTCTCCTGGAGTTTGCTCAAACTCATGTCCATTGAGTCGATGTTCATTCAGCATCTTTTCTGCCTCCTATGGAGAAAGAGAAGGTCCCTTCAGCGTCCTTACTTTCTGTGCTGTGAACAGCCAGTCCTGCCCCCGGGGGCCTTTGTCTACGTAGAATCTGGAACAGCATCTGGGTGGAAGCATTCTCCTTCATGAGATGGCTTCCAGCCTTCACTCAGGTCCCCAACTCCAATACCAGCTTCTTTATCTTTCCCACAGCTAAGTTACTTTATATGCTAGTGAAAAGCTCCCAAAGAATGTTCAACTGATCTTCCAGACATACTTAGGAGACCATCTCTGTGGCTTGTGCATTAGCCACACGGAGAAAAACTATACAATTGCCAGTTCTGTCCAGTCCTGGGACCTCCACGTGGCAGAAAAATGGGAAACATTCTTGAGCTGGGGGCACCCAGGCTAACCAGTCCCTGCCAGATAGGTGGCCTGGTAGAGACCTATGCAACCGAATTGGGTTTGGGGAGCTGGGCAAGATGAGGCTTGCAGAAATGAGCAGCTTCACCTGGTCTTTGGGTCCTCAAGGAAAGCTCTGTTGTTACAAAGGGAAGCACAGTTATGCACAAATCAGTTTGTTGTCTGATTTGTCTTTCAAAGAAACATGGTGTTAAGTGGTAAAGATCCCACCTGCAGATGCAGGAGACGTAAGAGATGTAGGTTCAACCCGAGTTGGGAAGATTCCCCTGGAGAAGGAAATGGCAACTCACTCCAGTATTCTTGCCTGGAGAATCCCATGGACAGAGGAGTCTGGTAGGCTACAGTCCATGGGATGGCAAAGAGTCGGATACACTAAAGCGACTTAGCATATACTCACATCTCCGTAAACCATAGAAAGCGACTTCCTTTCACAACCTAGAACCTTCCAGATCGCCTTCCAGGTTCACAATCCCTTGGCCAGGCTCTGTGGTCAAGGGGGATCTACCAGTCCTAGAGCTGCTGAAATTCGAAGCGTAATCCCTCCGCCACGTGACTCACCCCTCTCTTCCCTGCCCAGCCCAGGAGTGGCCTTGACGACTTGCTTCCTTGCCTTTCCCTTTCAGATTTCAAATCCGACTTCAGAGCCGCTCCCATCCGAGTCGTGGATATCTACAACCTCATGTGCAAGGTGACAGGCGTCACCCCCCTGCCCAACAACGGGTCCTGGTCCCGGGTGATGTGCATGCTGAAGGACCCAGCCAGCTCGGCTCCGGGTGCCCCGCCCTGCGCCTGTGCACTGGTCACCGTCCTGCTGGTACTGCTGGCGATGCTGGCCTAGCTGCTTGCGGCGTGTCCCCAGCACTCCGCACAGTGGGTGAATTAACCACCTCGATTCATGCGAAGACATACAACTGTTAATCTATTCTTGGATGATTCCATACACAAAAGTCCCTATTTCTTTAGATTTTTTTTTTTGTTTATATTTTCTAGAGGTAAGGAAAATTCTAGCTTTTCATTTGTTCAACTATAGGTTATTTTCTTCTTCTTTTTTTTTTTCTGATGTACTCAGATGGCTTGTCTGAACAGGGCCTCCCGCTGTAGTGACCAGACCCCAGGTGGGTATTCTATGGAGTCCTTGTCCCTCTGTTTTGCACAAAGCAGGCTCTTGTCTGGGGTCTGTCTAAACCTGGGAGCCATCCTGTACAGCTCCTTCCATCAGGGGGAAAACGGAGGCCCATTTGAAAGCAGTAGCTGCTGTCTATTTCTGACCCAGCTCGTGACGTTTCTTCACCTTATACAAAGTCCCAGAAAGGGAGTATCTTAGCTTGGCTCACCCATCAGTCAAACTCACTAAGAATTGCAGAATTCAGAGAACAAAGTGAAAGATATGGGTTCCTTCCCAAAGTCTGAGTACACAAAATTTTCTCCCTGGGTGGAGGAGCAAAAGAGTTTACCATAGATACGGGCTTCGACAAGCCTTCTCCTAGCGTGTTTGCAGTGTGAACACACAGGACAGGAACTGGATTGCCTGTCTGCCCATCTGCCTGTGGGAAGGCTGACTCAGAGGATCCCATATAGAATGTGAGCGCGTGCTCAGTCACTTCAGTCATGTCTGACTCTGTGCAACCCCATGGACCGTAGCCTGCAGACTCCTCTGTCCATGGGATTCTCCAGGCAAGAATACTGGAGTGGGTTGCCATTTCCTACTCTAAGGAATCTTCCCAACCCAGGGATCAAACCTGGGTCTCTTACATCTTCTGCATTAGCAGGTGGGTTCTTTACCACTAGTGCTACCATAAACTCCAGCAACACCGGACATATCATCTATCATCACGGTGGGGAAAGGGATGTCTGGCTGAGGAGTGTGGACATACTTGCAGAAATCTCACTCCATTGCTTGAAATGGTGACGTATTGAGCATAAGTTTGATGCACCTGTGTCCCTGAAAGCAAGGCTTCTTCAACAACCACAGCAAAGTGGACCCTTGAGTGACCCAGAATTCCAAGAAAAATGGTGGAGCGCAGGGAACAGACTCAGCATGATGCAACTGAATCCCAGTCGCTAACCACTTGGCCATGTGATTAGGTAACAGTTTGGGCAAAGTGACACCTCAGAGACCTTGGTTTTTAAGAAACCCCAAAGAAGAGGCACTGAGCCTGAGTTGAAATGTTTTTAGTCTTCTAAGTCTGCTATAGGAGATCTTGTTGCAAGACAAGGGATACCTATACTTCTATATGATCAGAGTCACAGACATGTATCCCTGCATTAAAAATGAGTTTGCACTAAATGAAGCCCACCTGCAGATGAGACTTTTCATCAAGAAAAGACAACACATCAGGTCTCACCAGGACAATAAAGCCTCAGACAATAAACACTCTGCCTATGTGTTGTTTACCTTGAAAAAATGAAAATCTACGCTCACCCTGATTCAAGAAGTCTGGGAGCCATCTCCAGACCTTGAATCATGAGAGCGAAGGATCACTGCTTAAAAATACCACATTTATCTTCACAAAAGATTTCTAAGGTTTTATGTAATGTGTTTTTAAAGCGCTAGCAAACCTTCAAGTCAATAGGAAAGGCAAATCAGCCTTTGTTATCTGTCTGAAAGCCAATTAGTGCTTTGGGAACACTGTGGTGGTTACTGAAAGAGCGTCTATTGTTTGAAGTTGTCTTTCTCTGTAAAGGACTGTGTTCTAATTAATGCGGTGGAGCTCATTGTGCTCCCATGTGAAGGAAGGAGCCCTAAAAGAAACCCAGTGATTCAACTAAAAGTGGATTATCCAAGTCTAGAGGGGTACGAACAGATATACGGTCTTGAGTTTGTCCTTCCCACTCTGTTCTACCAATTTTTCCCCTCACTCATTTTTAAAATCTTCAAGTTACATAGTAATATCTCAGACATTTGCCTGACAAGGTGTAGTTACTCTGTAAGTGGTTTTGAAGCTCCAGTACTTCGCCCACCTGATACAAAGAGCTGACTCTTTAGAAAACACCCCGATGCTGGGAAAGATTGAAGGAAGGAGAAGGGGATGACAGACAATGAGATGGTTGGATGGCATCACCAACTCAACGGACATGAGTTTGAGCAAATGCTGGGAGACGGTGAAGGGCTGGGGAGCCTGGCGTGCTGCAGTCCATGGGGTCGAGAAGAGTCGGACACGACTGAGTGACTGAACAACAACAAAAATGAGAATAAGACACTTTGGAATCATAAGTATTGGTGATTAATAAAGAAAATTCAGACACTGAATGGAGGAAAACCCTTAAACCTAAAGCAATACATATGTTTTAGTGGCTTAACTGTTTAGCTAGAATTTTTTCTTTTGATTTTTGTTCTAACTTATGTTCTTTTCCCAAGGAAAATTCTACTTTTTCTAAACGCATTTTGTTCCATCAGAGTAACATTTGCTAGGACTATACACACAATTTTCCTCCTATTTTACAACTTCATCGCTAATTCCGGGAGGAAGTTCATTGGACTGACCTGAAAATACCAAAGACAGGTGAAAGGCGTGATGTTTAAGTTGAAGATAAGATGAATGGCTACTGCCTGCCTGTATGCAGAATCACCCGAACCCAACTCAACTACGTTCTGAAGACTTCAGCATAAATTAGAGCAGACCCAGGGAATTCTTTCTCACCTCCAAGAGGCCTGATTTACAAAGTCCCAACTCTCTTTACTTTTAAAGGGCTCTTCAAAAGCCACAGCACATCTGAATTGTCATAGACAGCAGTTTGCAAACCTTCTGGGATGGCCAGCATCCCTGGCCCTCTTCTGGAGATGCAGGTTCTGAAGACCTGGCACGGGGCCTTCAACAACACTTTTAAGTCACGTGGATCTAAGGTCCGGGTTTGCCCTAAGGAGTGGTGGGTTCTGATTTGACTTTGGTAGACCCGAGGCTCCCACAGCAACTTCATGATCTGCCAGTCTCTTCAGGGACCATCAGCCTGGCATCGGGCTGATCCAGCTGATGGCCTGATCCCAGCTGGGTCAGCTTCCTGCCCTCCTAAAACCAAAGCAGATCTGTAAGTCCTGGTGGTGAAATGGCTTTTCCATACCCAATCCCCGTGAGTTTAAGATCCTCAACGGTGCTATCAGACAAACTCGTTGTTCAAGACACGCAGCTCTTTTACGAATTTTCTATGAAAGTGTTTTACATGTCTGTAAATCTCAAGAGATTTCCAAATGTGATTACGTGTTTAATCTTTGTAAGTGATTGGTGATAGACCAACATCAGCTCTTGTAAGCTACTTGTGAGGAGGAAGAAAGATGGTAGGCTCGACAGCCTAGTTATAAACCACAGGAAGCTCGGTCTCAGGGCTGTGTGATGGAAGATATGCTTATGTGTTGCTTTGAAATCATAAAATTGCACCTGGTGTCGTGCCTCACATGTTTCGTAAATGTCCCATAAATGTGTTGAATGAAAAAAAGAATAAATAAAACTGAGGAGACTTGCTTACACAGCACATATTCTTTCTCTTTGTCTGTGCTTTTTCAAACAAACCTTTCCTTTTTGGATTGCTATCTTTTCTTATCACCCAAGTGACAATATAATTATACTTCATTTCATGGACTAAGCATATTCCATCCCAAGCTTATAAACTTGACAGATTGGTGGAAGGAAGGAAGGAAGATTAGATTTTGAATATACTAAGCATATTTACTTTTTTTAAAGTATGACAGTTTTATCAAGATTCAGTTCACATGTCTTATAACCCTTCCTTTTAAAGTATCAATTTAATGGCATTAGTATGGTCACAGAGCTGTGCAACTATTCCACAGTCAACTCTAGAACATTTTATCACCCTGAAAAGAAACTCCATATCCATGAGCATGTTAGCACTCACCCTGCCTTTCCCACTACCCACCCCCAGGCAACCTCTAAACTACACTCTATCCCTACAGATTTGCCTCTTGGGGATATTTCAAGAAAATGGAATAGCCAGGAACTCTGTGGCCGTATGAGTCCAGGCTCTAGCCAACGTTACTACTCAAACACACTCAGTCTCTCTCAGAGCATTTTTTTTTTTTTTTTTTGAATGCGGATCATTTTTAAAGTCATTATTGATTTGTTACAATGTTGCTTCTGCTTTGTATTTTTGGCCATGAGGCATGTGAGATCTTAGCTCCCCAACCAGGGATCGAACCCACACTCCCTGCACCGGAAGGTAAAGTCTTAACACTGGACCACCAGGGAAGCCCTCCTGGAGCATCCTTATGGTATCACCCCAGAAACCAGTAACAGCCCACGTGCCCCATCTCGCCAGCAGCCCAGCCAGGACCTCTACGTATCACTGTGTGTCAGCTTCCTGACAAGTGTTCTTGAGATGCCAAAGGCTGGCTCTGGCTCGTTCTCCTCTCTTCCACTCCAGGGTGCCGCTCAAAGGCTGACGAGGCCACTCCCCTGCCAGAACCCATCGCTGACTGCCCCTGCCACGCCACTACCTCCTTAATCTTACTCCTGCAGCAGGCTTCCTGGGGCAGGCACCTTGTATGTCCTTTCACCTGATGGGTCGCTCTCCCTGTCACTCCGTAAGCTCTTCTTGCCTTAGGGCATTTCCATCCTGTCACTTTCTCCTCCTTGACAAGTACCCCATCCTCACCTACTTAGTGCCCCTTCCCTGAGAACTCAGGCCAAACGTTTCCTTACACTCTGGACCAGATCAGGCCCTGCTGGCTGACACTCTTTACACCAGCCACATGCAACCCCACGCGTCACAATACCAGTAGCTGGAAGAAGCAAGTTAACAGTCCTCTCCTAGAGCCTTTAGAGGGAGCCCGGCTTCTCAATTCCAGACTTCTCACTTCCAGATCCATGAAAGGATACATTTCTGTTCTTTTAAGCCACCCAGTTTCTAGTTATCTGTTTCAGCAACCACAGGAAATTAATACACCTTTCAAACTGCTTTCAGAGTAGTCAATCTAGCTCATCAAAGATTTCTTGAGCTCCTCCTTCACACCAGGTACTGGGCTACCTTTTGGGGACACATAGAGGAAAAACTATCTTTCCTGTCCTCACAGAATTTACAAGGTAGTCATTTCATTTATTCCAATTAAAAAAAATTTTTTTTATTTTTTATTGAAGTATAGTTGATCTACAATGTTGTATTAGTTTCTGGTTAGATTCATAATCTTTTCCATTATGGTTTATTATAAGATATTGAATATAGTTCCCTGTGTCATTTCTTCCATTTTTCAGAGGAGTCAAATTCTTATTTCTGTAGAATTAAATGTTCTGGTTGCTATGGCCAATGCAAGGAGAGAATTTCACAGGAAATAGGAGTAACACAATGAAGAAGGCATCAGCTAACCACCCTTGTCTCTCATTCCTATGCAATTAAACTCCAAATTCTGCCTCCCATCCATTTCTATGGTTTAATGTCCCTCTACATCTTGGATATTTCATGTCAAATTTCTCAGCTGAGCCCCCGGACGAACCATTGTCAACTCTCTTACCTTGGTTCCATGTCCAGGATGCTCCTTCCCACTCTCTGTCTAGCCAACTTTCATTTATCCTTCAGAGCCTTCTCTGTAAGGCTTTTCTTGTTTCATTTATTGCAGAGAAAATTACATTGCCTTGTAATAATCTGTTGTCAAATGTTCTCCAATGAGGCTGTAAGCTAAGCAGGATGCTGGGATTGTATCTTCTGATGAAGTCACCAGACCACATCTGTAGCACCAGCAATGTCTGCCCATACAACAGTTGATAATTGCCTGGTGAAATGAATGAATTATTGAAGGAAGGAAGGAGGAAAAGAAGGAAGGAAGGAAGGAATGGAAAAGCTTAGGACACTCTGGTCAGAAGATCACCTAAATTTGGACAGAGCTTCTCACAGTAGTGATAAGTTGTAAAAGCCAGAGGCAGGAAATCTTTTGTAGAAACTAGCAGGATTTGACAAATGACTAATGTGTGACATGGAATCCAGGGGGCAGGGGTTTCTTTTTCAACATTTCAGCAGGCCCCCTCTTTAGCCATGAACACTAGGAAGTGCAGCAGATGGGAATAAAGGAAAAAAAGATAAATGAGTCCTGTCTTCACCATGCTTAATTCGACTTTTCAACAAGATGCTAACACAAGCCTGCATTGTCATTTTCCTATGGCTTGAAAGAGACAGCAGAAGGCGGTTCAGAGCCCTGGATGCTCAAGTCCTAGCACGTGGAGGAAGCGGAGGTGTTCCAGTCATCGGCTCCCTTCCTCCTACACCTTCTGAGTCCCACCTACCTCTGCTGCTGGGAAATGGGGAGTGGGTGGTGGGAGGAGGGGAAGACCCCAATTTTCTTCACACATCAACTACCCGATGCCTCGGTTTCCTTCCTGCCAAATGACAATTTCACTTGTCATTTACTTTACAGGGGTGCCCTGAAGATTAATGAGAAGATTTTTCTAAATACCCTGAAAGCCCCTGGGACTGTGGTTGAGCAAGCATCAGGTGGTGCCCACGGCCGGCTCTGTTGGCACATACAAAAATGGAAGAAAGTTCAAAAGGAGAGTTGGAGCCTTAAAAACACACCCCAAGGCTGTTATTCAGTTGGCGTGGGTGTCATATAGGTCTCTGGATGCAACTGGCTGAGAGCAAGGCGACGATGACGTGTAGGGCGGAAATTAACCCACAGCCTTCCCAGCAGGCTCTGCGCGCCCGGGACGACATGTGAGATGAAAGTTGTCGCGGGAAGTTGAACGAATCCCTGAACGAGTAGCGACCCGGAAGTCCCTAGAGAAACGCCATCCTAAGTTGTTTGAAGGTCGGTGGTTCTCAAACTTAAGGGAGAATTAAAATCACTTGGTGGCCTTACCTCTAGAAACCATCATGGTTTCCAGTTTGGTTTGGAGTTCATGGTTGGTTTGGAGTTCTGCCCAGGAATGTGAATTTACGTAAGCTGATTCTTCTGCATCCCAACCTTTGAGAATCAGGGATCTAAATTTTACAGCCAGCTGGTGAACTAAGGCATGATTCTCTGAATGCAGGGATAGACTGGGCCTAACTGAATTCTCGGAGAAGACAGTGGCACCCCACTCCAGTACTCTTGCCTGGAAAATCCCATGGGCAGAGGAGCCTGGTAGGCTACAGTCCATGGGGTCGCTAAGAGTCGGACACGACTGAGCGACTTCACTTTCACTTTTCACTCTCATGCATTGGAGAAGGAAATGGCAACCCACTCCAGTGTTCTTGCCTGGAGAATCCCAGGGACAGAGGAGCCTGGTGGGCTTCCGTCTATGGGGTCACACAGAGTCGGACACGACTGATGTGACTTAGCAGCAACTGAATTCTAAGCCTTGTTTTAAATTATTTCTAAAAAATATTTATTTGGCTATATTGGGTCTTAGTTGCAGCAGGCAGGATCTTAGTTGTGGGCGCTAGTTCCTTGACCAGGGATTGAACTGGGTTTTAGCTACAAGACTACCAGGGAAGTCCCTAAATTCTGCTTCAGAATGGATAGTGGAGAGGACAGGGGAGGCAGAATTTTCTGGGGGAGACTCCACACCATTACTAAGTACAGTCATTCATGTACCCAGAGCAGCAAATAAATGACTGAGGTTGTATAGTTATTTGGAGCAGATAAATATTGTGCATTCAGGCTGTGTGACTGGGTAGCCACTGGCTCTATGTGGCTACTGAAAAAATGTGAGGTTGAATTTAAGTCCAAATTGAGATTTAATATAAGTATGAAAGACACCAGATTTCACAGATTTAATGCAAAAAAACCCACAAAGATTTAATTAGCATTGTTTCATTGATATATGTGGAAATAGTAATGTTTTAGAAATGCATTGTGAACTAAAATATGTTAAAATGAATTGCATTTGATTCCTTTTTCTGTTGTTAATGACGTTACCAGAAATTTTAAATTTCTTCTGTGACTTACATTATATTTTTCTTGGATAGTATTGTTCTAGATCCATATACTGTCTGGGTCTAAATTTATAGAAGTCCTTGTTCTTGCCATATGCTTCTTCTGGATAATACTGGTGTGTCAAGAGCCTCTTCTTCATTGTGATCTTAGCAAGGTGATTAAATTGTAATGGCTCCTCAAGAGAGAAAAGAAGAAGAAAAAAGCCTGACCCAGCTCATTGATTAGTCCAAAAAAGGCTGCCAGGCATGAATACCCCTGCAATATATACAGTCAAGGATATAAATGAATTAATCACTGAAAAGACAATGAAAATTGCAGTGATGTCTAAACCTGTTGACCACTCCTGTGCTACAGAGTAACTCTATTGTCTAGGGTCCTGTTCCTACCTACCTTCGTGGGGAAGGAAAGAACAGGAGGGATGAAGTGATGGGGTGAGGGAAGTGGTATCCAGCTCTAGTGAGGGCAAGAGCAAATGAAGGCCATCTCACTTTCTCCCGGAGTTCAGTTTGTTGTACCTGAAACAAGGCTATCCGGTCCTATCTGCAGTGACTTGAAAATACCTTTTTGAAGAGTATTTCTTTAATTTAAAGTAAGTCATGACATTCTTTTTATGGTTCTCTCATCACTGGCCTGGATGCCAGTGAAGATATGATAAAGGCACGAACATAATTCTTTTTAAATGACAGAACAGGCAGGGAGAAATTCGTAGGTTATTTGGGAGCATGACAAATTTTACACCTAGAGAAAAGTGCACGAAAAAGAGATTCTCACCTTGTTAACAAAACTGGAACTGAAAATAAAGATTTGATGTGTTCTGACTTCCTGGCTGCTCTGGGTGCTATGGCGCCTTAAAATTCTAAAAAGATTCTAACACTCTCACTGGCCTCCTCCTTTCTGGTGAGCTCGTTTGAGCTCCTCTTCCATCCTAGAGGTCTGGAGGCTTGACAAGCTCTCTGCTTCAATCCCAAGATGCTGGGGAGAATCCGTCCTGATGGCTTGAATCATGGCGATTTCACCAGGTGACCGACCTTGTAGCTTCTTTAGATACAGGCAAGAGCTGTGACTGGTGGCCAGAGAAACCCCTCAAAACAAACAAACAAACAAAACCCCCAAACTCAACTTTTCAAAAGGCAAAATTCATAGCATCTTGTTAGGCCTTTGCTTCAGGTGTGAACTCATTTACCCAGCAGAAGGAACTGAACCAGACTAGAAATTAGGTTAAATCATAAAGAGGGAAATGGGGCTTCCCTGGTAGCTCAGCTGGTAAAGAATCCACCTGCAATGCAGGAGAACCCAGTTTGATTCCTGGGTCGGGAAGTTCCCCTGGAGAAGGGATAGGCTACCCACTCCAGTATTCATGGGCTTCCCTGGTGGCTCTCAGACAATAAAAGAATCTGCCTGCAATGCGGGAAACCTGGGCTCGATCGCTGGGTTGGGAAGATCGCCTGGAGGAGGGCCTGGCAATCCACTCCAGTATTCTTGGCTGGAGAATCCCATGGACAGAGGAGCCTGGTGGGCTACACTCCATGGGGTTGCACAGAGTCAGACACAACCTAGTGACTAAGCACTGAAGAGGGGAATGGCACTTCCCTTTGTTGTAATCAGCTGTGTCTTGAGACAGCATTCGGCAGGACCAGGGCATCTTTGTCTGCTTGCACCGAGTTACACTAAATTGATTTGCACTGATCAGTCCAGTTGCGGCAGCGGTCAGTGTACAAGGGGCGTCACACACGTGCTTTGCCGTCACCTTCTCTGCGTGGCAGTGAGTGATTCCCCAGACATACAGCTTGAGGAGGTCAAAGAGTCTCTTGATTCCACCTTTTTTTGTTTTTACTTATGGTGGATTTTCTGACAGGAAATGGGAACTTGGTTGATAATTACCAGGCGTAGAGATAAGGTTTCCTCATTAAAGTCTCATAAAACCATGAAAATAAATCATTGCCAGTGGAGAGAGAAAGAAAATCTTCTGTTTAGACTTTTCCATGACCGTTTAGGCCAATTCTTTTTCCCCTTCCAGCCCGGTGACTTTATATCCAGCTAGCGTAGGGCCTGATAATCACAGGAAAGAATGTAGAGGCCTCTCAGACCTTTTCTGATTTCAAGTTAATGGCTTGGTATGTCAAGGACAGGCTGAGCCTGGCAGAATAAATTATGAAAGTGCAGCTGAAGAAACACAGTGGAGGAAACCCACATCATACACGTCTGCAGATACAATACAGACATAAATAAATCCTACCATTTCAGGGAAATCGAAGGGGTCCGTTTGGCCTGCCCTGGAGATCAAAGCTGGTAGGAGTCATGGAGTGGCTGACAGTCCCAAAGGCGACTCCCCTAGAAATGGGATCAGACCGCCCTTTCCTGATTCCCCCTCTATCAAAGCCGGGTCTTAGGGACCCTGATGCAACTCAGTTTCTCCCAGGATTTCCTCTTCAGGAATTCCCCAACTCGGCCACAAACCCAAGAGCTTTCCAACTATCCTGCCATAATTTTCTCTGGCCCCAAGTTCCAGCTTTAGGGACACTTTGCTTTCAGCAGAGTTGATGTGATCAGCTGATGAGAACAATGGTGTGACCGGGTCACTAGATGATAACAGTGGCTTTCAGGCTTCCTTACCAATACCTGACCTTGGTTCCCGGTACAGCTGTGCCTGCAGCCCGCTCCCTCACTGGATCGCCCTATGGGAGTCGGGAGAGACCCACCCTAAAGTCAGCTGGTAATTTCAGTCTAAGGGAATCCAAGTTATTCATAAACCAGGTCATTAAAATGAAGATATTGGGGGCAGGTGACCGACGTGGAGTTGCAGTGATGAAACCTGACAAAGTCAGACAAGCCAGCCCCCTGCCGGGTGGACCAGACACAGTACCTGAACCAAACTCAGAGCTCCTTTCACTCTTTCCTGAGAGACTGAAACACGTCTTGGGCAGTGACTGCAAAGTACCCCAATATAAGAAGCCTATAAGCCTATTTCCTCACCTTCAGTGGCAAGTACAGCATAGTCCTGAAGCTCCAGCTGAAAGGCTCCATGTGTCTCCAGATGTCTTGGTCTGCTCGGGTCAACATTCACAAAATACCAGGCCGGGTGGCTTAAACTACAGACATTTGTTTGCTCACAGTTCTAGAGGCCAGAAGTCCAAAGCCATGTTCTGTTTCTCGTGGGGTCTCTCTTCCTGGCTTGCAGATGGACACCTTCCTACTGTGACCTCAAGTGGCCTTTTCTCGGCGTGTCTGTACAGGGACAGAGAGAGAAAGCAAGCTCTCTGATGTCTCTTATTATAAGAACAGTAATCCTATTTGATTGAAGCCTCACTCTTATGACCTCCTTTGACCTTAATTCCTTCCGGGACCTCCAATCCAGCCACACTAGGGTATTGGGGCTTTAACATATAGACTGGGGAAGACACAAACATTCAGTCTGTAACAGCTTTGTCACTCGGTCAAAGGCACTGACCAATCTGAAATCTCCATTCTTAAATATCTCTTGAGAAAATGGATAGAACAGCCCTCGGAGGGCAGAATGCCCCGTGCAAGTTGACCATACTGTGATGACCAGGGTGACGGTGATGATGAACCATCAGCTGGTCTTCTGCTTGTCCACCTTTCTAAGTGTGTTTACTGGGCAAAGGCTTTTGTCTGCTGCTCATCATCTGTCACCTGAGCCCCAGAACGACCTCCCCCTGAGACTCAAACTACCCAGCCCAGCTGAGCCCACCCTCTTCCTCCACGAGCTCTGCCCTCCTCCTCTCCCTTCTTCCCGTGCTCTGGGGCCGTAGCCAGAGGGTGGGTCAGTGCAGCCACGTGCTGTCCTGAATTTTAAGCTCCCAGCCAGAAAGTTACGTTCCACATAATTATGTAAAATCTCCAGTTACCCAGATAACTTTATTCAGTTCCCTCCCAGTCTTATTTGATAAAGAGGGGTGCTTATTTTCTTCCTGTCTTTTCCAAAGGTTTTATTAATGGCAAGCAGGACATTCAAGTTTTTCACTGAAGAACTCAGAAAGTATCAGCAGAGTATAATGAAAAGGACCTTGGACGTTCTCTCTCCACCATCCCAATCTTTCCTGTTGCACTTTATCTCCAATTGAAAACATTCAGGCAACAGTTTATTCCTAGGGACTTCTCTGGTGGTCCGGTGGTTAAGAATCCGCCTTGCACTGCAGGGGATGAAGGTTTGATCCCTGGGGAACTCAGATCCCACAGGCCATGGAGCAACTAAGACTGAGCGCCACAACTAGAGGGTCTTGAGTGCTGCAAGGGAAGATCCCACGTGCCACAAGACCCGAGGCAACCAAAAAAAAAAAAAAGTTTATTCCGGGTGTCAAGAGCCCAGAGTTCATCTCTCATTTACTTGAATTTTCATGAAAGCAATAGCATGACTATTTGATAGGTTTTGCAACCATACCTTTGGGGCTTCTATTATCTACCATGTATTAAATAGATTTCCTTACTTTGTGAAGGGGCGTTTGTGACACTGAAGCAGAACAAAAACCTGTTTGTCACAGGGAGCTTAATGACCCTAATGACGCGTGCTTGCTGAATGCTGGGCCCATTTTAGGGATGTTTGTTGAATGACTACATGAAATATGATTCTGCTCCTGCATTCCTGTGCCTGCTCACACTAGCTATGACATCATGACTGTAAAACTGGGAAGAGCTTTAAAGAATTCAAGCAGAGAAGAACTGCTGACTGTTCTCGGGAAGTGTCCAGCATCCCAGCAGAAACTTTGGTTCTCCTGTGTGTGGGGGTTGTGCCCCGTGTTCATCACTGGGGCTGCAGGTCTGGGGCACACACAGCCCCTGAATAGGTTTGCCTCTGTTTTGACGGCCGCAATGCTAAACAGACAGCGAGGCCACTCCAACCTTCAAGGCTGCATGTACACAAAGCATCCACTTGGTTACATAAACAGTGCAATCTAGTCCTGAGAACAAGATTTTTTTTTTAATTTAAAAGTCAGAAAGGGATGGACCATGAGAGTAACTTTGCAGTGGAGAAAGCTGACAAACACTGCCTGAGTGAGGTGACCAAGGTCAAGATCAACAGTCATACATTATGTTGATCTGTACCCTTACTATAAATATGATGAAAACGGTACTTTACATCTGTGAGCTTCCTTTCAAAAACCCATAACAACGCCAGTTTTGTCTTGGGAAAAACATTAGACAAATCCTGGTAACCGGAGATCCCATAATAAACCTGACCAGTGCCCCTTCAAACTGTCAAGGTCCTCAAAATCACGTGGCTGGTGACTGTGCCAGCCATGAGTCTAAGAGGACATGACATTACTCTGTCATGGGGCATCCTGGATGGGATCCTAGAACAGAAGAAGGACGTTACGTAAAAACTAAGGAAATCTGAATAAACTACGAACTTTGATGCATTGACACTGGCTCATTAATTGTGACAATGGTTCATTACTGTACTAACGTAGGATGTTAATGATAAGGGAAATCGTATAAAGGGCAGAGGGTAGTACATTCCTATACACTCTCTATTTTACCTCTCTGTACTATCTGCTTAATTTTCCTGTGAATCTAAGACTGTTCTGAAAATAAAGTGTATTAATAGTAATGCTGTGCTGTGCTTAGTTGCTCGGTCGTGTCCGACTCTTTGCAGCCCCATGGACTGCCTCCTGCTAGACTCCTCTGTCCATGGGATTCTCCAGACAAGAATACTGGAGTGGGTTGCCATGCCCTCCTCCAGGGGATCTTCCCAATCCAGGAATCAAACCGGGGTCTCCTGCATTGCAGGCAGATTCTTTACCAGCTGAGCTACCAGGGAAGCCCCTAGTACCACTGGGGGCTTTTGTGCTTTATTAATTAATGTGTTTTATTAATTAATAATGCCCTTTGTGCTTTATTAATAGTAATAACAATAGTGGTGGTTTAGTTGCTAAGTTGTGACCCCCTGGATACCCCCTGTCCTTGGGATTTTCTAGGCAAGAATACGGGAGTGGGCTGCCATCTTTCTTTCTCCAGGGGATCTTCCTGACCCAGGGATTGAACTCGGGTCTCCTGCACTGTGTGGCAGATTCTTTACTGACTGAGCTACCAGGGAAGCCCAATAACAGTAGTAATAAAGCACAAAAGACGGTGGTACTAGCTTGCCCAGGCAGAGGGGTGCGCCAAGGATAAATGAGACACTTGTTTATTTATTGGACCTTAGTGGAGAAGGCAGTGGCACCCCACTCCAGCACTCTTGCCTGGAGAATCCCATGGACGGAGGAGCCTGGTGGGCTGCAGTCCGTGGGGTCCGAT
The DNA here is from genome assembly GCF_003369695.1 of Bos indicus x Bos taurus. Taxonomy (NCBI): domain Eukaryota; kingdom Metazoa; phylum Chordata; class Mammalia; order Artiodactyla; family Bovidae; genus Bos; species Bos indicus x Bos taurus. Next base: position 14,663,469 of record NC_040102.1, on the reverse strand, counting down.
AAGAGTCGGACACGACTGAGCGACTGCACTTTCACTTTTCACTTTCATGCATTGGAGAAGGAAATGGCAACCCACTCCCATATTCTTGCCTGGAGAATCCCAGGGATGGGGAAGCCTGGTGGGCTGCCGTCTATGGGGTCGCATAGAGTCGGACACGACTGAAGCGACTTAGCAGCAGCAGTGGGCCTTGAGGGGATTGTGTTAATGGAAATAAGCCAGATGAAGATAAATACTGAATGATCTCAAGCTCATAGATACAGAGAAGAGATTGGTGGTTGCCAGAGGCAGGGAGTGGGGGATGGGTGAAGGTGATCAAAAGGTTCAAACTTCAGGTTATAAGACAAATTAGTCCTGAGCATGTAAAGTATAGCATGGTTAAAAAAAAAAAAGATTAAATGAAACACCACTGCACCCTTGAACATGAAAGTCTATTCAGGAGTGAATACTTAATAATCCTACTAAGCTTAATGTTTTCCATTTAGCTACTTCTTACTGTAGAAAACAGTGCTTTAAAATAATCATTGAAAAAAAGTCAGGCACAGAGATCACATATGGTGCGATTCCATTCACATGAAATGTTGAAAACAGGTAAATCCATAGAGACCGGAAGCAGATTAATAGTTACCAGAGGCCAAGGAGAAGAAGGAATGGGGAGGGACTGCCCATTCTGCCCCCACTGGGGGCTCCTTTGGGGCTGAGAAAAATGGTTTGGAATTCGATAGAGGTGATGGTCACTCAATATTGGGAATTAACCAAATGCCACTGAGTCGCTCCCTTGAAAACGGTTAAGCAAATTTTACACCAATGTTAAGCCAATTTTACACCAATCGAAAATAATTATCATAATAAAATAATGATAATCTGAAAATAAATAATTTTAAAGAAAATCTAATAATGATAATCAAACTATTAGTAATAAAAATAATAAGAACATAAATGCTGTGCTTTTGGTTGATCTGCTATTTTTTTCCTTCGTCACAATTCCTAATGTTAATTTTGTATTATTGTAAAACTCTAAATGACCAAATAAAATTCCTTTCCATTTGGAAAAGAGAAAATCAGGAAGCAGTTATACATCAGAAAGGGAGGATGGCCAGGGCGCCACACTTTGGCTGGTAGATGTGGTCTGTTGATGTGGTGGTTGGAGGCCCACCCAGGCTCTGCCTTTCAGGGAATAACTTGCATTTTGTGGCTCTCACTGTCTCTCTAAATTGAGAGAGACAGGGTGAATGTGAGAAGATCCTCTCAGGAAGGAAAACCCAGTAAAGTTGTAGACCATCAGTTTGTGTGGGAGCCAGTAACGGTGATGAGGAGGAGGCAAAGGCCTTGCACCAGCCACCAGGTGACTCAGGACACAGGTGACAGCCTTCCCTGGACTGACCGGGTGTCCTGGCCTCATGCAAACCCAGCCAGGTAGCCAGGTCATACACCATGGGTGGTTTCATTTGTGACAGGGCCTCTGTCTCACCAGTTTCTTGCAACCCTTCGGCCTTGCATCAGGGTCCTGGGATCCGGTAGTCTTCAGAAGGATGAGCTGGGAGTGGGTGAATCTTGTGCCTGGTTTGGGGGCTATCCTTCCCTTTCCAGGGGTTTTCCAGGTGGCTCAAGGGTAGACAATCTTCCTGTAATGTGGGAGACCCTGGGTTGGGAGTATCCCCTGGAGAAGGAAACAGCAATCCACTCCACCATGGGAAATCTCATGGACAGGGAAGCCTGGCGTGCTGCATTCCATGGGGTTGCAAAGAGTCAGACATGACTGAGTAACTAGACGACAACTTTCCTTTTCAGCAGCCTCTCCAGCAGCCAGAGACTGGGGCATGCACTCTGCTGCTGCTGGGGTGTAGCCAGGGCGCCTGGCCCATCCCTGTGTTGAGCACAACCAAGGAAACCCTCTAGGAGTAAAAGGCTTAGGGCGGGACAAGGGTGCTCAAGTAACTGCTATTTTCTCTCCTTCTGCCCCAAAATGCCCTTTTCTGGCAATACTGAGTAAGGATGGATTCACGCCACTGGGAAGGTGACCTACCACCTGGGAAGCCCAGGGCAGGAACACGGGTGAACACCCCGAGGTCTCTCCCCCCACTCTGGCACCCAGGACCACACACAGGAACATGGGTGAACACCCCAAGGTCTCTCTCCCCACTCTGGCACCCAGGACCACACACAGGAACATGGGTGAACACCCCAAGGTCTCTCTCCCCACTCTGGCACCCAGGACCATGCACGGGTGAGGTGCTCAACACCGATGGATCCTTGTCCCTCCCAGATTCATTTCCATCCACCAAGAGTTACTAAGCCGGCCATCATTCCAGTCTCAAGCAAGACAAAGCCTCCCCATGAATGGGCCATGATTACCTAACTCAGAGCTCCTTCTTCTGTCACTCCATCTAAGTGCTGGAATTGGAACTGGGAGGAGAAAGCCATTATTTTCAGATTCAGGTCAAGAAGGTGAAGTTTAAAATCTTTATTGTCTTCAACAACTGTGAAAGGTAAAAAAAAAAAATTGGGACACCTATTTGAGACACAGAGCAAGAGAAGTTTATAATTCACCCAAAATGTGCCCTCAGGAAGTTTCCCACACAGGCACAGTGGAAAGCTGCTAGATACTGTTTCAGGCTGAAGATGTCAAAAAATTATAGTCAGAGGTAATTGAAGAACATTTCAATCCTTTAGAGTAACCATGATAAAAAATAAGTCTCAAACACGTAGCACATCTTTTCTTCTAATGCAAGACAGCATAATAACTGCGAGGCATTTTTAGATGTGGTCATTCAGACACGTGTCCATTCATTTATTGAACAGACATGTGTCAAAGGTTTAGGATGGGCAAATTAAGGGGGCAGTGGGATACAGGGATAGGTTGTCCACACTGCCTAAAGCAACTCCATCATGGAATACAGGAAGTGGATAATTAGCAGACAGGAAGTACTGTACTATGATATATATCCAGGATGCTGTGAGAGGGAGAAGGCTCAAGTCCTCAGTTTCAGATTTGGAAATGTTCCCAGGAGAAGAGACCTCCAAAAGAGCCTAGAGAGACCTAACCAGGCACAAGGAAGTAAGCTGAGGTAGCATCCAGGATCTGGGAGTCAACAACAGAGGGGCCAAATGATGGCCCCAGAGTCATTCTGGGAAACCCAGGGAGCTCTGTGGGCTTGCCCTGCAGAGTCGAGTCTTCAGTGTCCCAAGAGCAGTGTGGTTCTCAGCTAGTAGAGTAAGACCTGGGTTCAAATCCCACCCCTGCCAGTTATTAGTAGTTGTGAGAAGCCTTCCCCTAACCTTGACTCTGACCCTTCATTACCCACATCTTGGTGTGACCACTCCAGAGTGTTCCCACCTCTTAACTCAGAATCAACAGGTCTAGTAACAAACTGAGCCTCAAAATCTCAAAGTAAAAGTGAAAGTGTTAGTCGTGTGGGAATCTTTGCGATCCCATAGACCGTAGCCCGCCAGGTTCCTCTGTCCATGGGATTCTCCAAGCAAGAATACTGGAGCGGGTTGCCATTCCCTTCTTCAGGGGATCTTCCCCACCCAGAGATTGAACCCAGGTCTCCCACACTGCAGGCAGATTCTTTACCAGCCACCAGGGGCAAACGTACTTCTTACTCATATTACATGTCCAGCAAGAGTCAACAAGGTGATCTACTCCACATGGACACTCTGGGTCCCAGGCTGATGGAGGCGCCACTGCATCGTAGCAGCACCTTCTCAACACGTGGCCTCTAGAAACACTATGAAACCTGAAGACAGACTAGACAGCCATGTAGGGGCTGTCGTGGTCAAGCCTAGAAGTGACAAACCTTATTTCTATCCACATCTCTTTAGGTAGAACCCAGCCACTTGGGCCCAGTCTAATAGCAAGAGAGGCTGAGAAACGCAGGGGAGCATATGGATTTTCAGTGAAAGTGAAACGTTTCTGCCATGGCTGGACCATCAGGGGAAAGATGAGTCGATCAAGTAAATAAGGGCAAGATTGCAAAGCATTTTGATTCCCAGGGTCAAGCGTTAGCACATTACCCCAGAGGCACCAGAGAAGCACAGGGGAAGGGCAACGTTCAAAGCGTTGCTTTAGAAAATTAAAATTAATCCCAGGATGAAGGATGGGTTAGAAGAAGGCCCTGAAGTGAGGGAGAGCAGTTTAGAGGATGTTGTCACAGTCTTGGCATCTGGTAAGAGAGATGTCTTAGGGCGATAGAAGGAGAGGGGAAAATGGAATGAACTGTGCATTTTCTATAGAAGATTGATTACACGGACTGTCGAGATTGGAAATCCAGATTTTGGAGTCAAGAGGTGATATTTGAAACCAGGAGAGCCTGCAAGGGAGGGAGGAGATGGGTCCACCCGGAGCTCGGTTGTCTGCTGGCAAGCAGCTGATGGAGAGTGAAGAGACAGTCCCCTCAAAGGCAGCAAGTATTGAGAAGGTGAGATCTGGATTTGAGCTTTCTACCTTTTTGGAAATTTCTTATTCAATCTTCAGATGAATAATAAAGGGACTAAGAATGAAAGCCAAGATTTTTATTTCTGGGCAAGTATGGGGCTTTCTGTATTTTCCAGTTTATCTAAAATGAAGGTATGTTACCTTTTGTACTAAGATTATAAAGTAAGGTTTTTAGTTTATAAAGAAGAAAAGAAAATTGTCCAATTAAAAGTAGATTTCCAGGGGACTTCCCTAGCAGCCCACTGGATAAGACTCTAGGCTTCTACTGCAGGTTGTGAAGGTTCAATCCCTGCTCGGGAACTAAGATCCCGTATGCCACACAGGGCAGCCATAAATAAATAGATAAACTGCAGCTGAGTGCAATTTTTTTTTTAAAGTAAATTCCCATTTCCATTAACTGTAAAAACTAATCATTCTTCCCTAAGAATCATTTGCATTTTAGTCCTGTGACCACCACCACCCCATCCTGACACACATTTCCTGAGAACCAAACATGCATAGGAACTGGCCGGGAAGGTTTTGTCTGGGTGAACATATCATAACACACACACACACACAGCTCTATTATGGGCAACTCAGTGGTTCTCTCTTTCCCTCTTTATCAAATCATCCTCTAATCTATCAGTTGGTGAATTCAACTTCTTGTTTGGAGTAAAAATATCACCTTCACTGGATAGGAAGAGAAAATTCCCTCCTGGTCTTTCCATCCCCTCCCCTTAGGCCACCCACCTCCATTGTTTGTCTCAGGAAGTGCCTCTTTAAATGCCAAGTGTGGCAAAATGTGCGCTGTTGGGCACAAGATGAGTGAAACCCATCCAGAATATAGGTGAATAAGCAAAATTTCTCTACTATTGTTAAGGAAAAACAAAAAGCTCAACGTGCGTGCTGTATGGGCGGAGTTAAGAGCCTTATCTTCACATATGGAGGCTGAAAGTGAAAGTTGCTCAGTAGTGTCTGACTTTGGGACCGCATGGACTATACAGTCTGTGGAATTCTCCAGGCCAGAATACTGGAGTGGGTAGGCAATCCCTTCTCCAGGGGATCTTCCCAACCCAGGGATCAAACCCAGGTCTTCTGCATTACAGGTGGATTCTTTACCGTCTGAGCCACCAGGGAAGCCTATGATGAGAAAGTGAAGCCCAAAATTTCGGTGACAGGTTAGGGCTCAGCACAAGCAAAGCTGATGTCATAGGACTTTGATCTCCCGAAGCTCCTGACACTTTCTGGTAAATATGCTCTTTTATGAAGTGAGGAGTGAAAGCCACTCTGGTGACCTCAGCCTCAGACATCTGGGCTGGGCATGCACGGGAGCCCAGAGAAACCAGGGAACCTGCCCAGAACAGCCAGGCTCCATCCAGCCCTGGCAAAGAAACCAAAAAGCAGGCCAAGTTCTAGAGGCGCTGTCATCAGTCCCCTTGGTGGGATCTGCCTGTTGCTCCTCATACTATGGCTCCGTCATTCTGGGAACCCAGCCTTTCCGAGGCCATGGCTGAAGAGCCAGCTCTTCCTCCTGTCTCTGCTCATCCAAGGCTTCCACCATCTAAGACTTTGCTCACTGACTTTGTCTTTCCTCTAAACTCCCAGAAGGGCCTACAGGCATGGCAGGCACTAAAGGCATCATATATATAAATATATAATATATACATTACATATAATATATAAAATAGACAATAGATAATATAATATATAAAGCACTTTGGATAAATTAAAAATATACCTACCATATGATTCAGCAATTCCACTTCTAGGTATGTAGCCCAAGGAAAGGAAATCATTCTCTCAAAGAAGTATCTGTTCTTCTGTGTTCCTGGTGGCATTATTCACCCTGGGCAAAACACAGAAACATCCTAAGTGTATGTCCATAGGTGAATGGATAAAGAAAGTGTGACATACATGTATAATTTATATATATATACAGGAGACAGAGATCAAGACCATCCCCATGGAAAAGAAATGCAAAAAAGCAAAATGGCTGTCTGGGGAGGCCTTACAAATAGCTGTGAAAAGAAGAGAAGCGAAAAGCAAAGGAGAAAAGGAAAGATATAAACATCTGAATGTAGAGTTCCAAAGAATAGCAAGAAGAGATAAGAAAGCCTTCTTCAGTGATCAATGCAAAGAAATAGAGGAAAACAACAGAATGGGAAAGACTAGGGATCTCTTCAAGAAAATCAGAGATACCAAAGGAACATTTCATGCAAAGATGGGCTCGATAAAGGACAGAAATGGTATGGACCTAACAGAAGCAGAAGATATTAAGAAGAGATGGCAAGAATACACAGAAGAACTGTACAAAAAAGATCTTCACAACCCAGATAATCACGATGGTGTAATCACTGACCTACAGCCAGACATCCTGGAACGTGAAGCCAAGTGGGCCTTAGAAAGCATCACTACGAACAAAGCTAGTGGAGGTGATGGAATTCCAGTTGAGCTATTCCAAATCCTGAAAGATGATGCTGTGAAAGTGCTGCACTCAATATGCCAGCAAATTTGGAAAACTCAGCAGTGGCCACAGGACTGGAAAAGGTCAGTTTTCATTCCAATCCCAAAGAAAGGCAATGCCAAAGAATGCTCAAACTACTGCACAATTGCACTCATCTCACATGCTAGTAAAGTAATGCTCAAAATTCTCCAAGCCAGGCTTCTGCAATATGTGAACCGTGAACTTCCAGATGTTCAAGCTGGTTTTAGAAAAGGCAAAGGAACCAGAGATCAAATTGCCAACATCTGCTGGATCATGGAAAAAGCAAGAGAGTTCCAGAAAAGCATCTATTTCTGCTTTATTGACTATGCCAAAGCCTTTGACTGTGTGGATCACAATAAACTGTGGGAAATTCTGCAAGAGATGGGAATACCAGACCACCTGATCTGCCTCTTGAGAAATTTGTACGCAGGTCAGGAAGCAACAGTTAGAACTGGACATGGAACAACAGACTGGTTCCAAATAGGAAAAGGAATTCGTCAAGGCTGTATATTGTCACCCTGCTTATTTAACTTATATGCAGAGTACATCATGAGAAACGCTGGACTGAAGAAACAGAAGAAACACAAGCTGGAATCAAGATTGCAGGAGAAATATCAATAACCTCAGATACAGAGATGACACCACCCTTATGGCAGAAAGTGAAGAGGAACTCAAAAGCCTCTTGATGAAAGTGAAAGTAGAGACTGAAAAAGTTGGCTTAAAGCTCAACATTCAGAAAACTAAAATCATGGCATCTGGTCCCATCACTTCATGGGAAATAGATGGGGAAACAGTGGAAACAGTGTCAGACTTTATTTTTCTGGACTCCAAAATCACTACAGATGGTGACTGCAGCCATGAAATTAAAAGACGCTTACTCCTTGGAAGGAAAGTTATGACCAACCTAGATAGCATATTCAAAAGCAGAGGCATTACTTTGCCAACAAAGGTCTGTCTAGTCAAGGCTATGGTTTTTCCAGTGGTCATGTATGGATGTGAGAGTTGGACTGTGAAGAAAGCTGAGCGCCGAAGAATTGATGCTTTTGAACTGTGGTGTTGGAGAAGACTCTTGAGAGTCCCTTGCACTGCAAGGGGATCCAACCAGTCCATTCTGAAGGAGATCAGCCCTGGGATTTCTTTGGAAGGAATGATGCTAAAGCTGAAACTCCAGTACTTTGGCCACCTCATGCGAAGAGTCACCATTGGAAAAGACTCTGATGCTGGGAGGGATTGGGGGCAGGAGGAGAAGGGGACGACAGAGGATGAGATGGCTGGATGGCATCACTGACTCGATGGACGTGAGTCTGAGTGAACTCCGGGAGTTGGTGATGGACAGGGAGGCCTGACATGCTGCGATTCATGGGGTCGCAAAGAGTCAGACATGACTGAGCAACTGATCTGATCTGATCTGATATATATATGCTGCTGCTGCTGCTAAGTCACTTCAGTCATGTCCGACTCTGTGTGACCCCATGGACTGCAGCCTACCAGGCTATATATATAATTGAATATTCAGTTCAGTTCAGTTGCTCAGTTGTGTCCGACTCTTTGTGACTCCATGAATCGCAGCATACCAAGCCTCCCTGTTCATCACCAACTCCCGGAGTTCACCCAAACTCATGTCCATCGAGTCGGTGATGCCATCCAGGCATCTCATCCTCGGTCATCCCCTTCTCCTCCTGCCCCCAATCCCTCCTAGCATCAGAGTCTTTTCAGATGAGTCAGCTCTTCGCATGAGGCGGCCAAAGTATTGGAGTTGTAGCTTCAACATCAGTCCTTTCTTGAACACCCAGGACTGATCTCCTCTAGGATGGACTGGTTGGATCTCCTTGCAGTCCAAGGGACTCTCAAGAGTCTTCTCCAACATCACAGTTCAAAAGCGTCAATTCTTCAGCACTCCACTTTTTTCACAGTCCAACTCTCACATCCATACATGACCACTGGAAAAACCACAGCCTCGACTAGACGGACCTTTGTTGGCAAAGTAAAGCCTCTGCTTTAATATGCTATCTAGGTTGGTCATAACTTTCCTTCCAAGGAGTAAGCGTCTCTTAATTTCATGGCTAATTGAATATTATTCTGCCTTAAAAAATGAAGGAAATCCTATCATTTGCAATCATATGAATGAACCTCGAGGGTATTATGCTAAGTGAAATAAGTCAGACAGAGAAAGACAAATTCCACATGGTATCACTTAAATGTGGAATCTTAAAAAAAAAAAAAACTCATAGAAACAGAAAATAGAAAAGTGGTTTCCAGGGGCTGGCGGGGTGGGGAAAATAGGGAACAGACTTTCAGCCATAAGATGAATAAGTTCTGTGAGCATAATATATTGGAGAAGGCGATGGCACCCCACTCCAGTGCTCTTACTTGGTAAATCCCATGGACGGAGGAGCCTGGTAGGCTGCAGTCCATGGGTTCGTGAAGAGTCGAACACAACTGAAGCAACTTAGCAGCAGCAGCAGCATAATGTATAATACAGTGACTCTAGTGGGTAATACTGTGTTTTATAATTGAAATTTGCTATGAGAATAGAACTTAAACACACAAATTTAAACATGGGGGTGATGGGCGCATTAACTGACTCATTGGAGAGAATCTTTTCACAATTGTATAAACATGACAAATCATGTTGTCCATCTTATCTTATAATTTTATTTGCCAGTTATACCTCAAAAAAGCTAAAAAAAAAATTCAGATTCTTATGTATCCCTCTATTTGAGGACATTATTTGGGATCTTTGGAAGTTGGCCACTGATTTCTCTTATCCCACAGTCCCATCAATTTTGTATGCAGGTGATCAGAAGAGGAACAACTCATCTGTTTCAAATTCTGTTCAAGATGCACCATTCACTGATTTCCCTCCTCTAACCACAGGGGGAAATGTGACAGACTGGAAATGTTACTGTAATATAAAATAACAGTAATGACACGAATCCATGAAGTAAGCAATGCCACTGAGGAATTTAGAAATGGTTTTCTGTTCTACTCATCTTTACCAGGCTCAGGTTTCCTTTGAATTCCTCCAAAAGAGACACTGGATGTTTTCAGTTTCAGTGGTATATACCCAGTAAACTTTCATTCACTAAACTAAACTGAGCTTGAAACCATCTCTAATCCTATTAAAATCAACATGGGGCAATCTCAGAAGGCAGGGACTAGGGTGTGATCTAGTGAGGGGCTGCTGCTGCTGCTAAGTCACGTCAGTCGTGTCCGACTCTGTGCGACCCCATAGATGGCAGCCCACCAGGCTCTGCCGTCTCTGGGATTCTCCAAGCAAGAACCCTGGAGTGGGTTGCCATTTCCTTCTCCAATGCATGAAAGTGAAAAGTGAAAGGGAAGTCGCTCAGTCGTGTCCGACTCTACTGACCTCATGGACTGCAGCCCACCAGGCTCCTCCGTCCATGGGATTTTCCAGGCAAGAGTACTGGAGTGGGGTGCCATCGCCTTCTCTGCTAGTGAGGGGACACAAAATCAATTGTATGATGCCTTGATTGGAGAAAAATTGGGAACCAAAGCCTGGTAGGCAGGTACTCTCTAAGTATATTCATGTGCATGACTTGGGCAATGGGTGGATACATATCCAGAACTTGGAAAAAAAGGTAAAGCCCAAACCAGAGATTGACACGATTCCTGGGGTACAACCCATGCAGAGAAGCAGGGAACGGAGGGACACAAATGGAGTCAGAAGAGGTGGCCAGGGTGCTGTCTGCAGGCACTAGTAATGGGTCCCTCCCTCACACAGAGGTATCATCCCCTGAAACAATTCACTCCCCTTGTCTCTGAATCCCTTGCTCACTAAGCAACCTACTGATTACTCATTTAAATTCTCCAGTGAAATTCCAGCTAAAAAGGAGGTAAGGACTTGAACACTCTGATGCCTGAAAAGGGATAAATATTTGGGAAGAACTGAAAAAACATTGACTGTGAAGCAACATCAAAATTGGTACCAGAAATTGCCATTTCCCCACGGTTGATTCTTTTCCTACTTTGTCCAGAAGCCTGACTGATTTCAAAACCAGCAGTGAGCTCTGCGCAGCAACTGGTGAGAAGCTGAAGAACAACAAATCTGACTCTAAGCTCCAAAGTGTCCTCCTTTGAACACTTTGCACATCTGACTTCCTCCATAACACAATCTCTCTTAAGCCAACTTAAAAGCATGGTTTCCGCTCACTTTTCAAGAATTATGTAAAATAAACATTTCAGCAGACAGGACCATGCATTAGCTCTGGCTACTCCGCTTCTTGATAGAATTACCTCGTTACTTTTCACGGTCTGGCTTTCTGACCCTGGTATTCTCTGTGGTGCCTCATAAGAAAAACCGCTGGTACGATGTGTATCACAGTCCATACCTGGAAGTGCCACATGTACTGCAGCCCTGCAGTGAGGGGACAATATTAATTACCTCGCTCCTGGTGTGCAAGATGACTAAAATGACCCATGCAATGAGGACGTCAAACTGTCTTTTTTAATCTGACACCTGCGTTGGAAATGCTAGGAATCTATGACACTTACAATTAAATACCTGAGATTACCAAGCACAAGTTCAGACAAGGCTAATTTAGAAATGATTGTCAAGATTCACCGAGGAACCATCATCATTTGGGAGAGAACTAAAGTTTCAAATACCAAAAGAGCCCTGCAGAGGGACTTTGCACATGGCTTCCTCATTTAGAAACCCAACGGAAAGTCAAGAACATTTACTTTATTTAGACTGAAAATCACAAAGATTCAAAGACAGGTGGGATTAGGAAGAATCTGTGGTCTTGAGTTATTTCCAAAGAAGAGCTCTTTCTAGGAAAGACAAGGGTGGGGGGTGGAATCTAAATTCTGAACCTCCTTTTTCTCCAAGCTTTTGGCAAAGAACAAAGGGTTCACCTCTTGACTAATGTTTTTGTGGTGAAGTTTTGTGACTGTTTTTGCCCCATGCTGAATAAAACTGAGACGGGAAGTAGTAAAAGATAAAAGTGCCAGACGGACTCAAACGCTCAAGAAGTCTCAAGTGTAGCCCAGGTCATCCTTTAAAAAAACCTAAACAACAGAAAAACACAGAGAAGCCCTTCTTATATCTTACAAACGATACAAGATATCTCTCCTCAACCCCTTTCTCAGCCAAATGAAGCCTCTCTGAGGCTTCCAAAGAGATTTTCCATATCTATCTGAAATATCAGTATTCAGAATATGAAGAAACAAAGCATTTCTGATCCCAGGTATGACTAATATAAAGCCAAGCTGAGGGAGTGAGAAGGAAGATTAATCTAAGAACATTACATATGGCATAATGACATACTAAAACCTGGCCAAGATCAGATAAATTTCCTAGGGGGAAAAAAAAACCTGTGCATTAAATCATAAAGTTGAGTTTGCAGTTCAGGAGCTCATGTTTGAACAACAGCAAGTTCAGGACCATTACAAGGGTGGGTGTGGTGCTGATGGAAAAGTTAGCGGAGTGGGGATTAAAACGTGAAACCATTAGGCATCTGTTAGTCAATGGTGGCACCAGTGGTAAAGAACCCGCCTGCCAATGCAGAAGACTAAGAGATGTAGGTTCGATCCCTAAGTCAGGAAGATCCCCTGGAGGATGGCATGGCTACCCACTCCAGTATTCTTGCCTGGAGAATCCCATGGACAGAGGAGCCTGGCGGGCGATAGCCCATGCGGTCGCAAAGAGTCAGACACGACTGAAGCGACTAACCATGCATGTACGCAGCCAATGACAGAGAAAGGCCAAGAAAACCCCCAAATAGGCTGAGGGAGTGACAGGTGTGAGAGACCAGCCTTGTTCTGAGAGTTTTACACCCCAAATCCCAGCCAAGGAGAAAGGAAGTGGCCCCACGTGCTCTCTGGAGCATCCTTCTTTCCAGGAGCCCCTGACTCAGGACACAAGGAGGCATGGATGAGGCAGTGCTGGCGGCCAGGCTGCCTACTCCCCAAGAAAAACCATTAAAATGGAGCTGCTGCATGTTTTTGACATTCCTGTGACCACTTTAAAGACACAGTCGCTCTACTTCAATCTTCCGATCCCCCAGCTCAAATATCATAAATGCAGAGCAGGTCGTGGGTGGAACTGGAAAGCAGGCAGAGCTGGTTCCCAGGGGGGCAGGGCCACCTGTCACTGAGCTGCTCTCACGATGTGTCTTTCCTCTCTCCCTCCAAATGTGCTGGTGTCAGCGTGTGACGGGGAACGGTGGCAGCTGGTCCTACCGTGGCTACCTGTGACAGACGCTCCCTGGGGCGACTCTGGCTTGCGGTGCTCAGGTGGCTCTTGGGCAGCACACGGTCCTTCTCTGCTTGTAAGGATGGAGGGCTCACTGGAGGAAGAGTAATGTTGGTGGGGAGGGAAGGGAGCCCATTTCTCCAACTTCAACCTGGAATTTGGAGGGAGAGCCTCAGACAGGACAGAGAAAGGGACCCTGGCTTTCGGGGTCACAATCTTGATGGGCAGGTATGTTTTCTGAAGCAAAACCAAGAGCTGGGACTCAAGAACCCAGAAGGAGTGACCTGGTTTTGTACCAGGTCTTTGGAGGTGAAAAGGAATTAGCTCAGTCTTTCAAAGTGGGGCTGTTCCAATGCTCACGTGTACTGTGTCTTCTTTTCCATCTGCTCCACCTTCTGGAACCCTGTCTGCAGGGCCCCACCTCCTGTAGCTATACTGAAGGGAACACAAAGAAGGTGATGGCATCCAGGCTCAGGCAAGCATTTTTCAAGTAGGGACACCCCTGAGGTCAGCAGAGTCCAGCGAACCCCAGCAGAAGTAAAACCTTAGCAAAGAAGGGAGCCCGGGAATCCGTCTCCAGCTAGAGTCTCCTTCTGGGTCCAAGCCTTGATTCTGGATTTTTGATTGAGTTCTGGATTTACTGAATTTTCATTAAAAAGTTAGTTTCGCTTGTTTTATTTTAAAAGTGCCGATTTTGCATTCCAGGCTCATCCCCCACCCCACCCCCCCACCACACCTTCTAGCAAAACTCACTCCTAAGGGGGAAAAAAAATCATATCTATTTGTTTAGCCGACATACCCAAAGCTTTCTGTGTGCTGGGCCCCAGGGAATGTTCCGGAAGCTACTACAGGGTGCTTCACACCTGGCTCTCAGGGAGCCGAGAGAAGGCTACCTCAGCCAGCCGGCTCCCTTCGAAGCCTTATCTCTGAGTAAGTGGGAATGTTTCATTTTCTCCTCCCTTCCAGGAATATCTGGTGTTGCCAGCAATTCAGAGATGGGTTTCTGGATCTTTGCAAGGTCAGTTTCAGGTACGGATCCCAGCTGACCACACTGTCTTTCGAGACTCTACACCACTGAGCAAATGATGATATTCAGCACATGACCAAGTGACTCGATCTGTTCAGCTGTGAGTAATGAACAGGCAGAGACTTGCTGCACCCAACTGCTGACTATTAATTGCACTAAGTTAAATCTCCTAACAACTGTTTTCACAGTATCTTATTCACGAACACATTTAAACTGACACATACACACGGCGCACACTAGATTCTGGATAATAATATTAAATTTCAATGACTCGCCTCACCTTCGGTAAGATAAAGATGCTAATAAAGCCTTCTTCTGAAAGGAGTGGAGTTAAAAAGTCATTGTTTCTCCCTGTGAAAGGCAACACCCAGGCAGGAAAAAATAAGTGAAAAGGCAGAACGAGAAAACACAAAGTTATCATCCCTCTAGATACACATTGAATAAAACAGGCGAGCTCATCCTCTCGGGAGGAAATTCTGCACTTCCAAGCCTTCAATTAAAGCCTTCTCTCTCTTGACCACAGTGCCTCCCCTGCTGCCCCCCACACCCCTCCCCAGCAGCATTTCAGCCTCAAATGCCCAGACTGCACATACTTCAGTGCTTACAAAACTCTGCAAAATTTAAAAAAAAAAAAAAAAAAATATATATATAACTGCTGTAAAAATACAAAACCTACATAATTAATTCAAGTTCAATTTGCTATCTGTTGTGTCCTTGTACTAATAAACAACAAAGTACTACAGATTGGGCATTTATGATGGAAATTTATTTTCTCATATTTCTGGAAGCTAGAAATCCCAGGTCGGGGCCTCCACAGGGCTGGTTTCTTCTGAGGCCTCTCTCCTGGGCTTGCAGTTGGCTGCCTTCTTATGTTTTCACGCGTGCGTCCCTGCCCGTGTGTCTGTGTTGTAACCTCCTCTTACAGGGACGCCAGTCATACTGGATTAAGGCCCACCGCATGCCCTCATGTTATTTTAATTACCTCTTTAAAGGCCCCATCTTCAAACACAGTCACAGGCTAGGATACTGGGGGTTAGAACTTCAGTGGAGGAATTTTGGGGAGACATGGTTCAGCCCATAATATTTATAAAACATATTATGTCCATCTAATTATTAGACTCAGAATTCACAAATATTTTCTTTACTTGAGACAGTTTGTAGATTTTAAAGGTTCTCACTTTATACAAATTCCTAAGTGCTCTCCCGATGATTGCTTTTAAAAGTATACCCCATTGTAAACGAGATGAATCGTTTGTAGTCAAGTATTCATGGGAGTGATTTATATTTCTGGCTCACACTTCCCTTTTAAACGCCTCACTTGTATAACTGCCTGCTTGACACTCAGATGTCTAACTGACATGTCAACCTCAATAGGTACAGATCCCCAAAACTGTTCCACTCACAACTTTCCCCATCGTCCTCATGGAGGAGACATCAGATGCTCAAGTTAAAAACCAGAGTTCAATCCTGCATGCTGAGTTTTCTCTCAACCCAAGTCCAATATAAGAAAATTCTACTGGCTCCATCTTCAAAATACATTCGTATCTGAACACTCCTCACCTCCTCCCCTGCAATGGTTCAAGTCCCCATCACCTCCCACCTGCTTACTGTGCTGGTCTCCTAGCCATCTTTTTGATCCATTTCCTGTTCCTCTGTAATCTCTTCTCAACACAGCGGCCAGAGCAGTCTTTGTAAACCTAAGCTGGACTGTGTCAAACCTTGTCTTGCTTTTCCATTTCACTCAGAGTAAAAGTCATGGCCCCCCAAACAACCTACGAAGCCCATAACTTCTGGATCCCCAATCCCTCTCGGAGTTCATCTCTTCTCTTTGCTGGGAGGCCTCCTTGCTGTTTTTCCAACATGCTGGGGTGCTCCTCTTTAGCGATTCCCTCTGCTGGGAACAGCCTTCCCCTAGATAGAACAAGGCTAACGCGTTGACTTCTTTCAAGCCTTAGCTCAGTTCTAACCTGCTCTAAAGGCTTATCCCAGCCACCACGTTGGAAACTGTAACCTGTGCCCATCTCCTTAGGGATTCCAAATCTCCCTCACCCCGGGCTGTTCTTCCTTCCTTCCATGGCATCCTCTACCACATCATCCGTTTCTGATGTTTCTTGCTGGTGGTGCCCCCACCTGCCAACAACCCGCTTGAAAATAGCTCAGTTTTGGTTCACAAACACATCCTCTACACCTAGACTGACGTCAGCTTCTCAGCTGGTGCTCAAAAATATTCTTTGAATGACTTACTTCACTTATAATCTCTAGTTGCATCCGTGTTGCTGCAAATGGCAGTATTTTGTCCTTTTTTTTTTTTTTTTTATAGCTGATTAGTAATCCACAGTACATAAGTGCCACCTTTTCTGTATCCATTCCTCTGTCAATGGCCATTTAGGGTGTTTCCGTATCTTAACTATTGAAGAGTGCACCTATGATAAGCCATGATGGAAATGAACATTAAAAAAAGAATGTATATATGTATGTATATAGATGTATCAGTGAATTAAAAAACTTGTTGAATGAGTGAGTAGATAAGTCAATTTGGGTACAAA
Source organism: Bos indicus x Bos taurus (assembly GCF_003369695.1). NCBI lineage: Eukaryota > Metazoa > Chordata > Mammalia > Artiodactyla > Bovidae > Bos > Bos indicus x Bos taurus. The sequence goes on along the minus strand of NC_040102.1, from coordinate 14,646,780 downwards.
ATTTTCAATATTTTTCCATAATATATCAAAAAGTGATATTGAATGTAGGATATGGAAGAATTTTAAAACATTTGTATGAGAGTGTTGCCTCTAAAGGAGAAGGCAATGGCAACCCACTCCAGTACTCTTGCCTGGAAAATCTCATGGATGGAGGAGCCTGGGAGGCTGCAGTCCATGGGGTCACTAGGAGTTGGACACGACTGAGCGACTTCACTTTCACTTTTCACTCTCATGCATTGGAGAAGGAAATGGCAACCCACTCCAGTGTTCTTGCCTGGAGAATCCCAGGGACGGGGAGCCTAGTGGGCTGCCGTCTATGGGGTCGCACAGAGTCGGATACGACTGAAGTGACTTAGCAGCAGCAGCAGCAGTTGCCTCTAAAACCAAGGCTTATTAGTCTCTGGATATTCTGCTCTGTGGTTCCTGTTTTTTGTTTTTTTTTTTTAACGAAACTTTTATAATTCCTAACAAACAAGGGTATCATCTTCTGATTTCTGAGATATTTACCTTCTTCCTTGTATTTCTCCACCAAAATAACTCCAGGGTTCATGTCTCTTCCTTAGGATGAGGTATTATCTGGACAATTTCTAAAAGAAAAGAAACAACTTTCCACAAAAATGTCCTTCTGGAGCCCAACCGCCTGAATTTATACCCTGGCTTCCCTTTTTCTCGTCTGTACAATGTAAAAATACATGATCATTTGAGGATTAAAGGCATTAATGAATACAAATTTTCCAAAACAGTGCCTGGCATATAAGAAGAACTAAGTGTAATATTGAGTTCCCTCTCAACAGTATTGTATGATGAAGAAATTTGTCTGATACACACTTTATTAGGTTTTAAATTGAATCAATCAACAGAACCAAAAATAGAGCAAAACAAAAATTAAACTTCTATCTGCATCATACAACATATCCAGACAGGTTTTCACCAAATGTAGAGTCATCTGACTTCAAAAAGAGAATGAGTGGTATGGTCGAAATTCACTTTGGGAAAGTGCCAAAGGAAACTTCAAAATGATAGTCTTTGTCCAGAACAGCAGAAACTAGAGTATAACAAAAGTCTCATAGGACTGAAAATTAGAAGAGACATCTACGAATATTAAGATGCCATTAACAAAAATCGGAGACATTTTGAACATAAGCCCTAACCTGAAAATCACAAGGGCGAACACTTGCCTTCAAGATACTTTTCATGTGAGTCATTCTGCAGGCTGACCCAGGTGAGAGAGAGGAGTTGTTAACTACATGTAATGGTTAATGCTTCTCCAGAGAACTCTAGGAGATCATCCTGCTGAGTCACTTCAGTCGTGTCCGACTCTGTGCGACCCCATAGACGGCAGCCCACCAGGCTCCCCCGTCCCTGGGATTCTCTAGGCAAGAACACTGGAGTGGGTTGCCATTTCCTACCAATGCATGAAAGTGAAAAGTGAAAGTGAAGTCGCTCAGTCATGTCTGACTCTTCTCGACCCCATGGACTGCAGCCCACCAGGCTCCTCCGTCCATGGGATTTTCCAGGCAAGAGTACTGGAGTGGGGTGCCATTGCCTTCTCCGAGGGACATCATGGAGCAGGTCAAAATAAATCAGTCCCTTTAGGAAAAAAAGTTAAATTATTCACTCAGTCAACATTAAGTCTGAGGAAGACTTGAAGCAACTTGGTGAAGCAGAGGCTTTGGGGATATAAGGTTAACTCACAAGTAGGGAAGAGATTTATAACAGAATTTTAAAATTATAAGTAACTTTAGAAAAGATCATTTTGCAGTTGGGCGAAATTAATAAATTGAGAGGTTAAGTCCATAGCAAAAAGAGGAAAAAAAAGTTCTTCTCCCTGGAGACACCCTATAATGTAAGGATAGTAAAAGATTAAAAACATATTAACCTGCAGTGTCAGAGAGATTGGAGAGGGCCCATCCGCAGATGAGGGATTTCCACAAAACTCTGAAGGGAAGAAGGCCTGGGGAGCATGATGGATGAACTACGCAAAGGAGGAGGAAGAAAGCATCGAGTACTCACCCGGGGGAATCTGGATCAAAGGGAGGGGGAGATGGTGCGCCCTGTGGGATTCCTCCAGGGCTTAGGAATTGGAGACTTCAGAATGGCAAGAGGGAGGTGAAACTTGAGGCTGCAAACATGTGGCTTCTTTAAAAGTCGGTAAATTAAGCAATCAACGTCCCAGCCTATTCCACAGAATGCTATGACCTAAGCATTCCAAAGCTGAAGAATCAGAGTTTCGTTTTTGGAAAATGAAATAACTACCTTCCCCTTGAAAGACCTCCACATTCTGGCTTTTGATGGACTCCTAATGGTAATAGCTGCCTTCCTGCCTGATAGACCTAACAAAACAAAACAAGAACCTTATTCCAGTACACAATGTTCTCAACCTTCTTTTTGACTCTTACTCTTAAATATGAATGGATAACTTGAGATCAATATAAAGTGAGACTTCATGATAAACAGATTGAAAATGTGATCCCAGAAGGAAGGAATGATGTGGAAAATAGGGAAATAACTAAATGAACACACAACTTTGGCATTCCCCGAAGATTGAAGAATGATATTTTATCTATAAAATTAAAGCAGGATGTTTTGATAAAGGAATGGATATGAAACAAGTTGAAAATTCTTACAAATTAAAAATATGAGAAGTACTTCCTTGGTGGTCAAGCGGTTAAGACTTTGCTTTCCAATGCAGGGGTGCAGGTTTCATTCCTGGCCAGGGAGCAAAGAGACCACATGCCTCATGGCCAAAACCCCAAAACATAACAGAAGCAATATTGTAACAAATTCAAGAAAGACTTTAAAAATGGCCCATATAAAAATATTTTTTTAAAAAATGAGAGGCAAGATGAAATAAATCAATAGGGTAATTGGAGGAAGGAGTCAAGGAAATCTCTTTTTAAAAAAAAAAAAAACAACTGGGAGAGACATGCCTAAAAGAAACTATAAAAAAACTAAGAGAACTATATATGACGTCTTGCATCTTTTAGAAATATATATGCTGCTGCTGCTGCTAAGTCACTTCAGTCGTGTCCGACTCTGTGTGACCCCATAGACGGCAGCCCACCAGGCTCCCCCGTCCCTGGGATTCTCCAGGCAAGAACACTGGAGTGGGTTGCCATTTCCTTCTCCAATGCATGAGAGTGAAAAGTGAAAGTGAAGTCGCTCAGTCGTGTCCGACTCCCAGCGACCCCATGGACTTCAGCCTACCAGGCTCCTCCGTCCATGGGATTTTCCAGGCAAGAGTACTGGAGTGGGGTGCCATTGCCTTCTCCGGAAATATATATGATGTCCTTCCAAATAAGGGTTTGGGGAAGAGAGACTAGAGAAAATAGAGGAGTGAAAATTAGTGAAGATATAACACAGAAAAATTTCTGAGTTGAAAAATAAAAGTCTTTACATTTTCAGAGACCACTTGAATACACAAGCAAATGAATGCATGAAAAAAGGCTTCTATCCAAGCATATCTTAATGAAATTTCAGAATACTATAGATAATAAGAAGAATCTCATAACGTCTTAGAAAAAAACAAGTAACATACAAAATGTGAGAAAACAGAAGCAACACTGAAGCCTAGAAAAAAGCAGAGGGCAAAGTATATTTAACTACGGCAATTAATTGATCAGTTTTAAGGGTGGATTATAGACATTTCCAGATGGGACAATCTGCAATTACTTGAAGATATGCTTCAATTAAGCAAAGAACAAAAACATAAAAGGTGAGGGGGAACAGAGGTGCAGGCAAAGTACAGGTGAAGGTAAGTCAAGGGAATTTCCATGGAGCAAGCCTGCAGAGAAATTAACCAAGCTGTTAAAGGATCCGCCTGCAATGCAGGAGACCTGGGTTCAATCCCTGGGTTGGGAAGATCCCCTGGAGAAGAGAAGGGCTCCCCACTCCAGTATTCTGGCCTGGAGAGTTCCATAGACTGTATAGTCCATGGGGTCGCAAAGAGTTGGTCACGACTGGGCGACTTTCACTTTCAGATCAGGAGAATCAGGGCTGTGAATGGCGGATTTCCTGGAAAACACTGGGCACAAGAGAAATACCTACTGTTACAGACCATTTGAAAAGTCTGAGGACATAATAAAGAAAAGCAATGAGAAAAAAGTAATAACAACTTAAAACTCCCAGATAGACAAAAGGGTGTTTACAAAAAGAAATCTCATGTAATTCTGTGACTTTTTAAAAATTGTGGTAAAATGCATATAATATAATTCACCTTTTTAACCATTACACAGTGGTGTTTGGTATGTTGACAGTGTTTCACAACCATCACGTCTGTCTAGTTCTAGGACTTTTAGATCACTCCAGAAGAAAACTCCATGCCCACCAAGCAGTCATGCACCCAACACCACCTCATTCCCACCTTCGCCCAGCTGCAGTCATTGCTTTTCTGCTTTCTGTCTCTACAGCCTTGCCTATTCTGCATACTTCATATAAACGGAATCGTACACGTGGGTTTTTGCATCTGGCTTCTTCCACTTGGCATAACGCTTTCAATATCCACCCAGTTTGCAGCATATATTGGTACTTCATTCTTTTTGTGGCTGAATAACTTTCCTTGTATGAACACACCGTATCCACTCACCAGATGATGGACAGGACACATTTGGAGCCTATCTCAAGCTTCCGTGGAGCATTAAAAATGCAGGACCTTAAGATTTATGATTTAAGCTAGTTTCCAACAAATACCTTGTCTCCTTTTGGGAGTAACAGCTCCTAGCTTGCCATTAGAACCTGGGTGGGGGGCGGGGCAGAGGGGCAGAGTGGCAACTCACTGCAGTCCCCCAAATGACCAGACAGACACCTGATACTTGCCATTCATGAACATGTGCTATCTGGTTCGCTTGACCATAAACTTGAACATTTCAAGAAGTGCTCAACCATTACAGAGAGATGATATACACAGGTTGATGCCTAACTGTTCCTGAAGGCACAGATTAGGCCCAGAAGCCAGTCAGTCGTACCCCAGCATGCTCGGACCAGCCACACTGGTGACCTCAGCCGATGCCCGTGGCCTTGTGGCGAATCCCAATGACCAACTGATGAAAAGAGATGGCAAGTCAAGCCAGATTTAGATGGCCTTCTACCAGATGCCTGCACCAGCCCAAAGTGGGCTGACAGTCATTGTAGCCCCATTGGGGGCAGCCAAGGACAGGAAATCCTCCCAGGGTAGCACTTTGTTTGTAAGGTGAGATGCCCTGGAGGAAGACCCTGGATTGATCCACGGAGTGGCTAATGGCTGGCCAGATGGTGAGAGAATGCGTCATGCTTAAAAGAAACCCCAGCTGTATATATATTAAATCATATGTATATTTTATATATAATTATATAAAATTAGACTAATGCTATATAGCATTATTAAAAGATTTTTACATATACAATATATACTGTTATAAATATATTAAATACGCAAGCCATATTAATACATATATGTTTATTAAAAGATGTATATGTATATACACGTGCATGGGTGCTCAGTCACTTCAGTTGTGTCCAACTCTTTGCAACCCCATGGACTATAGCTCACCAGGCTCCTCTGTCCATGGGATTCTCCAGGCAAGAATACTGGAGTGGATTGCCGTGCCCTCCTCCAGGGGATCTTCCCAACACAGGGATCGAACCCTTGTCTCATATGTCTCCTGCACTGGCAGGTGGGATCTTTTACCAACAGCACCACCTGGGAAGCCCTGTATATGCAGGTATACATATATGTGTACAAATAGTAGTATTAAAACTGTGTATACCATAATGTTAACATTATAAACATTATAGGTGGCTTTTATTTTTTCCATTTTTTTTTACTCATTGTGCATTATTTTTATAAACAGAAAAAAAAGTTAAATACTTTTTTAAAAAGAAACTTCCTGATGGCTTGGCTTCACAGAAACATGACGCTCTGTGGAATTTCTCTTGCTCTGAAGTCTGTCTTCTGTAAACAGCACTGTGGTTAGACTGTGGACACATTCTGCTGTGACCCTTTGCGAGCCTGGTTTGGCATGCTACACTCCAAAAACACTGGAAGCACAAATTGTATAAGTAACTCAGTCTTATAAATAGAAGGGGAAATGATACTTTCCGTTTATCTAAAAGTACAGAAGGCAGCCTGACATCCCTGAGATCTAGGCTTTGGGGTGAGGCTGGCTGGGGTTTGACTCCTGACTCTGCTGTTTGTCACTGTGGACAATAGACCTGACCTCTGAGTCCAAATCTCCCCTTCTTGAAAAGGAGAGGATGCCAGCTACTTAAGCTACCCTGGTAGTGTGATCAAAATAGTGGACAGTGGTGAGTTACGTAAGCCATCTAACTTCCAGGGCTAAGCTCTGCCTACATCTGATGTGGGCACAGGAGGTAAGGCAGAGTGGATGATGGGCGTGGATGGCTGAATATTTCCAAGCTCTTAAATGCTGCTTGCTTTCATCAGCAAGAAAGGGACTCAAAGTCTCAGTTTCCCTCCTGCCCAACAGACTCTTCCCTGGTGGTTCAGATGGTAAACAATCTGCCTCCAAAGCAGGAGACCTGGGTTCAGTTCCTAGGTCAGGAAGATCCCCTGGAGAAAGGAATGGCTACCTAATGCAGTATTCTTGCCTGGAGAATCCAGGGACAGAGGAGCCTGGTGGGCTACAGTCCATGGGTCACAAAAAGTTGGACAGAACTGAGTGACTAACACTTTCAACAGACTCTGATGGACTACATCATGGAGCACAGAGTGGAGAGCTGAAGAAGGCTTCTCACTCTCCTCCCTCGGAGACCGATTCCCTGGGAGGTTACATCCAAACACAGAAGCACGTGAGTCTCCATGCACACTCCTCAGTTAGATGGGAAACCATTGGCTAGGAAAAGTGTTTACAGATTTTTAAGCTCATGAAGCAAGTCTGCTCTGGTGAAAGCTTCACAGGGGTTGCTCCAGCATGGCACTGGATTTCCTCTGTGTCCTCTAGTTCAGGAAACTCCTTAATTTGAGAAAGATAAACTCCATTCATCCCGGGTGGATGAAGCTTGAGAGCAATAAGAGACAGCACTGCAGTTAGAAAAGCTTTTGATCAACTTCCATGGCCACAAGAGAGCTTCCTTGGTAGCTCAGCTGGTAAAGAATCTGTCTGCAATGCAGGTGACCCTGGTTCGATTCCTGGGTTGGGAAGATCCCCTGGAGAAGGGACAGGCTACCCACTCCAGTATTCTTGGGCTTCCCTGGTGGCTCAGATGGTAAAGAATCCGTCTGCAATGCGGGAGACCTGGTTTTGATCCCTGGCTTGGGAAGATCCCCTGGAGAAGGAAAAGGCTACCCACTCCAGTATTCTGGCCTGGAGAATCCCAAGGACAGAGGAGTATGGTGGGCTGCAGTTCATCGGGTCACAAAGACTCAGACATGACTGAGAGACAAAGCACAGCACAGCACACGGCCACAGGAAAGCCCTCGAGTTTGTCTCTGTTCTGTTCAGGATCTTCCCCCACGTCAGGAGGAGGAATCCGGAGCTGCAGGGGCACCGGCAGTGAGCACTGAGCCCCGACTGTGGGCCCCCTAAAGGCAGAAAGAGCACTTCTGCCAACTAGGTGGGTTTGGTGAAGTCATGCTGTTGTACTGAGAGCCTGCAATCAGAGGAGCTGGGAGCACTGAGTGCCCACGGGCCCCCGCACACGTGCATTAGAGTCACACGGGTCTGGATGTGCAGCTTGGGTCACCCCACAGGCCCCTGCACATGTGCTTTAGGGTCACATGGGTCTGGATGTGCAGGCTGGGGTCACCCCACAGGCTCCTGCACACGTGTTTTAGAGTCACACGGGTCTGGATGCGCAGGCTGGGATCACCCCACAGGCTCCTGCACACGTGCTTAAGGGTCACACGGGTCTGGATGTGCAGCTGGGGTCACCGCACAGGCCCCTGCACACATGCTTTAGGGTCACACGGGTCTGGATGTGCAGGCTGGGGTCACCCCACAGGCCCCTGCACACATGCTTTAGGGTCACACGGGTCTGGATGTGCGGCTGGGGTCACCCCACAGGCCCCTGCACACGTGCTTTAGGGTCACATGGATTTGGATGTGCAGGCTGGGTTCACATGTTTGGACCACATGCTCCCCTGAATCCTAGACCCCTCATCTAAGAAATCAGGGTGCTGAATGCATCCTTGAAAGTCATTGTCTCTAATCTAACAGAAGGGCCGGCATAATACTAGAGAAATGGGGGAGGTTCAATTATTACCAAGTTCACTTTCCTTAAGGCAGCTGGAGACTTCCTGGAATTTCCTAGGGAGCTTACAGTTCTCCCTATAATTCTAAGGCAACAAGGGCTAAAGCAAAGAGGACGGACTCAACCACAGCTCTGAGCAAGGAGAACTGCAGGAGGGACAACCCAGTGAACCACTGTCCTGCGATGCTGTTCACAGCCCCCTCTACATTGCCATGTCCAAGTCCCACATCCAAGGTTGCCACCTCTGTGGTATCTCCCGACAACCCCAAGTCCTTTTGCCCTCAGCGCCAGCTGTGGTTACTGAAATGTGGGGCAAGTTATTCCATCAAATGTAGCTGCTGGTGCTGGTTTGGTTGCTAAATTATGTCTGACTCTTTGAGACCCCATGGACTGCAGGCCACCAGCCTCCTCTGTCCATGGGATTTCCCAGGAAAGAACACTGGAGTGGGTTGCCAGTTCCTCCTCCAGGGGATCTTCCCAACACAGGGATCGATCCTGTGTCTCTTGCACGCAGGTGGATTCTTTACCGACTGAGCCATTACGTGAGGTTACTTAGTCAACTTTCAAACCCTCTGAATCCTTTAGAAAAGAAAGAAAAAGATGTGTGTGTTTGTGTATGTGCGTGTGCGTGTGTAAGAAGGGGTGAGAAGGGAGGGAGGGAAGAAGTAGGGGGAGGAGGAGGTGAAGGAGGGAAAAAAGAGAGGAAGAAAGAAAAAGAAGTCACAGCTCTTTCCCTGATGTCATCTATTATGTCTGGGAATGACGGTCATGCAGAAACATCTGGGACTCATCACCTGCCTTATGCTCCACCAGAGAAGAGATGATTTCTGGATATTAATCTAACATGGGGGCACTCCATAAGCCTACCAAAGGGAACAGCAGGCTTTTCTAATTTATTGTGCCAGATGAGAGAATTTAGAGATTTGAGGGAAAGTTTTCATTGCAATGTCAAGGTGGGAGTCCTCAGGACTCCCCCCACCCCCTCCCCCCAAACCATCCAGATAAGTACAAGCCCCATCTGTTCCAGGGAAGACTCAGACTGAGGAAAACCAGCTCACATTCTTGCTTTAGTGCACACACTCGAAAGAAAAAAATAAAAAGTTCAAGGACTTTTGAGACTTTAGTCCTCTAGGGTAAGAGCAGAGTTGCACTTTAGACACAGTCAAGCTGTTTACAACCACAGTTCTCTTCAGTAGATACTGATGATTACTGTACTAATAGCTTGAAAAAGAGTAACCTATAGGCAAAACTGATATTCAATTCACCCCTGGCGGAACCAAGTTGGTCAAGTAGAGAAATCACAGTCCAGAACTGACAGTGAATTTGTTATCACAGCTGACCATTTAGAGTTCACTTCCACCTCAACAGATCTCGGGACGATTCTGAAATGATTTCCGGGTTGCCCAAATTCCTTTTATAAGGGAGGAAGCTCCAAGTAAAGAGTATGTGTAGGAGTATGGTCCCTAAAACAGATGATTAATAACCAGGAAAGAAAGCAGCACACTTTCCAGAAACAATAGTATTTGTTCCTTAGATAAATGGAAAAGATGGTTTTAAGTCAAAAGACAGCTGAAAGAAGTGGCCTTTTATTTTTGATGGCTCTAAAAATATGAAATATTTATAGAATTTTTAATAAGAGATCATTTGCTTATTGGTAATTGAACTGTTATTTTAAATTAGGGGAAAAAAAGATCTCCAGCTTTTACATGTTAAAAATTGTAATTTTTTATTAGGGGCTAGGGACCAAAATCTCTCATTTTATTGATGCTGATGACATATACTCAGCTATTAACCTCTGTCAGTGAAAGCAGAGCATGTCTTCTAAGTTCTAGCATTCAATGAGAATCTAAACATTTCCCCCTCAATATTCTTTTATTACAGACAATTTCTGGTTCAGTGAAAGTGCAGTGCATTATAAGACAACATTCGAAACACTAGGGAGAAATATTTTTTCAACTATTTATCACCCTACAGGGTTTTCATTTTCTGCTGACTGTTATAACTGGAGAATAGAGGGCCTCACTCAGGGTGGGGGTGGGAAGCTATTTATGAATAGTCTGTGATTTGGAGCAGCTGCTCTTCACTATATATCATCCCTTTTTGATAAGCATGTTTTCACCAAAAGCTACCACTAATAAGCGGGTGCATATGAAACAAACCGCTGCAGAGCTGTTACCTTGAAAGAAAGACGTCAAATAAAAAGCTTCTCCAGGTTGAAGTATCCTTGAGTTTCTTCATGATAGGAGAATAATAAATCTGAAAACACGTTGCATCTTGGGAATCTAATGTTCCCGATAGAGAAGAATACTGTCAAGGCGTTTCCATGCAGCTTTCACTCTGGACTCAAATGAATAACATCCTCAAGGGAATTAGAGACGCTTTCACTTGACCTGTACCCACAGGGTGAGCCTATCTGGGTTACGCTGCAAGTGTTTTTGCTGCCAAGCTGGAGACTTAATCATACTTATACTGTGCTTCCAACTTGAGACAACAAAGTGGGAACAACTCTGAATTGGAATACGGTCCACGTGAAAAAGATACACAAGCAAAAAAGTTCCTTTCTCTCAACATATTTATGACAAAACATGACTGATTCATTTTCCCACGGTGTACTTATAAAGGTGAAAAAGTCAAAAAATCTCTTATCCTAATACTATTTTGTTAAAGCTTCATTAGGAGATGTGTGATATTAATATCTTTCCTGCTAAAGGCTCGATCAACAGACTGAATAATTCCACAGATTAGACACCAGAATCTAACCCTTGAATACAACTGGCAAAGGAATGGATACAGTTATAAACATACCAAAGTAAAACCGACCTTTAAATACTTTAGAACATAAATCTTATCATAACTTCTGGCAGGAGGGTAATTGGACACAACAAATTGGGAAAGGTAATGTGACAATATATTTTAAAAGTCTTAAACATGCATGCAGATTTTGACTCAGGAATTCTAATTTCAGGGAACATTCAGATTTCTTTAAGGATGTTCGCTGCAGCCCCAAAATTCCAGCATCAGGAAAACATCTAAAGAAAAGTTCAACAGTGAGAAACAGAAGGAAAATGATTCAAGGAAAGACCTATTGTGCAACCATTTAGAGGAACATGGCAGAAGAATATTGAAAGTCATGAGAAATGTTCATGAAAATTATGGGGGAAAAGCAGGTTGCAAAATAGTTTGGACTAGGTGGCCCCAATTTTGTTTAAAAATATGTAAAAATGTTAACAAGAAATACATACTGTACAATACTTGTGATCATCTTGGGAGATATGATGATGCATCATTCTTGTTTGCTTTTCTGCTTTCTTGTAATTTTCAGATTTCCTATAATAAAGATATATTTGTTTTTAACAAAGAAACAATATCAGTGAGGCATAGCACAAAGACCAGACATTCCAAATGTTTATCTGTTCCCCACCTATGAATGGCTTTCCCATTCCTCACACTACTTGTATGATACTGCTATGCTATTGTTTGTATGTGTGAATACATATGTGTGTGTTGGTATCTCTCCAGCCATGTACAATGCAGTGGTCATGTGGTACAAGGGTTCAGGAGAGATTCGTATTATAAACCTAATTCTAATTTTACTTAAGTTGGTGTTCAACTTCATAAATATGTGCTATCCCAAATATATTGCAAATATCATTGTTTCTGTTTTAAAAGTTCTTGATAATCACGCCTCGCTAGGAACGTTGACAAAAACGCCACCCCCACCTCCACATAGATATCAGAATCAGAGCCACATGGTTTTTCTTAGAGGCTTCTTGAAGAATGCACCTTTATTCCACAGTCTCTTCATCTAGTTAGCCACACTTTAAAAGCAGAATGAAATGAGTTCCAGGTGGCTCTCATGGATCTGAGTCTTTGTCGCAGGTCATCTTACCGTCAGTACCTACATTCCGTCAGCCACTCTCATGCACGCCTTCTTTTGTTCGAGCGTGTATCCATTCATTCCTTCATAAACATCGAGGTTTGTGTCTGCACAGGAAAAACATCAATGACTTAAGAAACAGGCCTTCCCCCCCAGAAGTTCGTTACAGACTGACAGGACAGAAAGATACATAGACAGACTCTTGTGAGATTAGGTGGAAGGTTGTGCCCCCTAAGATTCTCCTCTTGTAGGTTCTTTTATAATATGAACCCCTTTGGAAAAGAGAACTTTTCTAGATAGTTGTTGGCTTTCCTCCTGTATCCGAGAGACAAGGCTGTAGGAAAGAACTGATGAGCAGAGACCAGGACGAGGCTCATTCACCTGTGTCTCAGGTCCACCCAGGGGCAGCCTTGGGTACGGCGCTCACTTCTACAGAGCATCCTTCAAAGGGTGAATGGGACATTGAATCCGGAAGCAATGGCTCCAGGGGTCTGTGTTAGTGAAAGGATGTGCCAACAGCTGGCACATTATTCACTTCTAGTAGAAACCTTAACATCTCCAGATTGTCTTAAGGATGAGGCTTTCATTTTAAACAGGATTCTTGTAATTGTAGGAAGGAATGTTTTAGAGGATTTCCTGTCCTTGGAAAAAGTTAGTGGCTGTATAGAAAGTCTCCATAGAATGCGCTTCAGCTTGGCAGTGACATACCCTCGTGTTTGGCTTTTTAGAACTAAGTCGGATTCTGTTTTGCTTATACATTCATTTGTATTATTTCGTGGTTATGAACAGGGAGCGGGAATGGCAGAGGGCAAATTGAGGGTAAGGGAGTGACAGATCCAGATTACTCTATGAAGATAGATAAGCTCCTTGGTCCACGGGATTCTCCAGGCAAGAGTACTGGAGTGGGTTGCTATTTCCTACTCCAGGGGATCTTCCCAACCCAGGGACTGAAACTGCATCTCTTGAATCTCCTGCACTGGCAGACAGATTCTTTACCGCTAGTGCCACCTGGTAAGTCCATTATGTAATAGATATAAACCTTAAACTTACATAGTGCCGTATGTCAATTATAACTCAGTAAAACTGGAACAATTTAGACCTGATTTACTTTTCTAGTTTTGCAAAAATCTAGTCCACACCTACAGGGCCCTAAATTTTTAAGCTGCATCTGCTTAATGGACTACCTTTTTGAGGTGATACTTTTTAATGTCTATGATTGTGATATATTTATTAGAAATTATGATAAGAATTGATTAAGTACAACATGAATTGATAAATACTAGATTCCAGATGCAGTAGGAAGTATCTAAAGATTCTTACTTAGATTCTTTAAGAAAAAAAAATCTTTCTTCCTTTTTTAATATTTATTTTTTTGGCCAAGCCACACAGCATGTGGGATCTTAGTTCTCCAGCCAGGGATTGAACCCACGCCCCCTGTATTGGAAGCTCAGAGTCTTAACCACTGCACTGACAGCGAAGTCTTCTCAACTGGATTCTGAGGGCAAATGAGCTAGCTGTGATAAACCACTTGGGAAGAATGTTCAATTACTAAAGTAACAACTAAGGAAAAGGAATCAAGCACCAGCTTATCCGGGCTCCGAATGATTCATCCTCCCCCTGACGTGACGGCTTTTACTCTGCCCCTAAAAGGTAATCCTTACCTTTAATCCTGTTTTTTCCCCTGTCTTAATCCTACCTCATCTGAGGAAATTCTGGATTGCCTTTTATTGAGACCAGGAGACTATGCTCTGGAAAGCAGGAAACACATAGATCTGCAACTTGAAAAATTAAGAAGGTTTTTTATACTCAAGAAAAATCTCAGGTTCAGCGTGTAGTCCCCATCAGAGGTGAAGTGGCCACAAAGAGCTGGGAGGAAAGACAGGACTTGGCTGCCCGGGGAGGATTAAAACACAGGACGACCTCATTCACAATTTTTCACCCTTCTTCGACTTATTGTATTCTTAAACGTTTTACATTTTCACAAAGAGTATTCTGACTCTAAAATAATATGTGCTTACTGTAGAAAAATTGGACTAGGTAGAAAACTAAAATTAAGATGTGGATTTCATAGAGGCATGACTTTTAGGAAGAATGGAATTGGAAGACTATTCAAGTTACCTAAAACATCCCCCAGAGGGAACTAGACTATGTCATCATTGACTTCATCCTGACCACATCCCAGGGTAGGAACCGCAACACCATTTCTGAGCCCTGGGGCCACAGAGAATAATGCTGTTCCAGCTTACCTGCTGAAAAAGCCAACTCCCAATACCACAGCTGATCTAGAGCTTGAGGGGAGGGGATCTGGTACACAGTCAACCCAGAGCAATGTTTAAAACTTTTTTTTAAGCTAATTTGAGTATTTGGGAGTAATAGCAAGGAATTTTGCTATTACCTGGTTGGGCTTTTAAAATAGTCACTGCTACAAAATGAGTAAGTCACAGTTGGGGACAACGTCATAGGCAGATGTGGCAACAATGATCAAGAAAGAAAAAATCAAGGACTTGTTTTAAAAGTGTGAGATGGGGGAGGGGAGAGGAATGAGCATATTAAAAGCAAGTTGTCAAAATCTCACAGATGTTAAAAAAAATAAAAGAGGTTGGAGGTTGGGGAAAGAAATGACAAGAAATAGAAAAACATGTGGTTAAGATAGGCGAAAAAACCCGTGAAATCCAGAAAGTAAACTTTTCATTATACTTTTATGGAACATTTGCATAAACATTTGCATAAACTGTCTTTACATTTAAGATACAGTTAAAAAGAAACATACTGTGTCCGCTGTCATCAACACCCCCACCACTTTGGGGAGACCCACTCTGCACCCACAGTCTCTTACACCCCCATAAACGGACTCCCCATATTCAGTGGATGAGATCTGTTCCTTTCACATGTTAGACAGCGGCTCGTTCAGTGGCTCCTGAGTAACAGCCCAGGAGTGAAGGATGGGGATAACCTTGCAAAAAGGGACAAAAGCTTCCCATTCCGCTTTTAATAAGCCCTTAAAGTTGTTGGAATCCTGCTAGAAGCCACCTCACTGAGCCCATTTCTTGGACAGTCCAGCCTACCCGAACTTTCCAAGCTCATAAGGACCACTGAGAAACAGTCACAAGAGGAGATCCCCCCACCCCAACCCCAGGAAACCCAGTAAACATTATAAAAGTGGCATAAATTGTTTAGCTAATGTCATGGTTTCGGGTGGGAGTTTGAAGTCCTGACTTTAAAATGAAAATTGGGAACACAGAGTTGGAAACGGTACATTTATTGCAGGAGCAGGCAAGAGGCCATACTCTTGTCAGGACACAAAAGTGGGAAGGGATGTTCAGAGAGGCCTTGTGATGGAGAAGGCATTTGATCTGGCCCTTGGAATATGGTTACAATTCAGATTTGCAGAGACTGGAGTGGGGAGAAAAAAGTAAGGTCTTATCAAACATATGGATATTGCTCTTAAGTCAACATACCACTTTCTTTCCAAGTACTAACAGTGTGACATAAGGAAAGGAGCACATTAAATAATATTAATCGTGCCCTTTTACCCTTTGAACTTTAAAATTCTTTAGAGCAATCCCATTAGGAACTAACAAGCCCAAGGTTTACGATCTTCACAGTACTTCCGTATTAAGCAAGAATAAGTTGAAAATGTTCCATTTTTTCACTTCCATGTTTATCCATATTTATCTAATCAGCTTTATAAAATGCAAAGGATGAGCTACTATATGTGTACACTGTAACTGATTAAGTAAATGGATGATGGATGGTGGATGGTGGGAGCCAGGATTCTTCTCACGGCCGGGGTGGGAGGTTACAGATAAGCAGAGGCGGGAGGCAGAAGGATCTGTGTAGCAATGGATCAGAGTTGTATACATCCATGTCAATTCACATTTAGCTTATGAGAGATACCGATGTTCCACACAGAGATATTATTGACATGGATGTACACAGGTTAGTACACACACAAGTATCTCCTTGCTCTATCAGCTGAAGAAACTTAGGAATTATGGCTCTCCAGTACTGGTGGGTGTACATAACTATCTCCTAGATCTTGGTTTCTTAATATCATCCTTCAATATAAGAAACTACGTGCTCAGTAAAGAAGTGACCGATTCAGAGACTGGAGTGGGATATACAAAATGAGCCTAGAGCATCCTATAATGCCGGGAAATTAGGACGTGCTCACAAAGAAATGAACAAACCACCACGATGATGGGGGTAGGTCAAAGGGATACGGGAGCCCACCAAAGGAGCAAACGAGAGCAGAAGCTGAAAAAGCTGAGGCATAACATACATAAAGTAGGAAAGGACTGCAACCCAATGCATAAAACAAGCAAGCATACACTGTGCACAGATACTGATGTGACTCAATTATGTCAAAATAAATGGGGAAGAAGACATTTCCTGTACAGAATTTCAAATAATCTATTTAAATTCTCCACCCTTCAAGAGATGGAGGGTAAATCCTGACTCCAGTGCGAGCTGAGCTTAGTGACTTTCTTCCGAAAAGGATAGCTAGAACTGAGGGAAAAAGAGTAACTTGGCAGTGAAGAGACCTCACGTTATCTTAAGCCAGGTGATTGAGGTTTCTGTCAACTGTGATGAGTCATATTGTTAATATGCATTCTTGGTATATGCTGCCAATGATACTTGACCTCTGTGAGCCCCTCATAACCTGGATGCCCAGCCTAATCTTCAGAAAAGCATGAAACACCCAGATTGAGGGCTATTATACAAAATTCCTGAGCAGTACTCCTCAAAACCACCAAGTCATCAAAAACTGACCACAGGAGACTAAGGCCACATAATAATGTGGTGTCCCAGACTGCCTCCTGGAACAAAAAAATGACAGGCAGGACAAACTAAGGAAATCCGAATAAAGTATTGCTTTAGTTCATAATGTGTCAATATTGGTTCATTAATTATGACCAATGTACCATACTAAAGCAAAATGTTAATAACAGGGGAAATGGTGATGGGGTAGCTACACAGGCATTCTCCATACAGCAGTCACAATAATTCTGTAATTCTAAAACTGTAATAAAATGTGTGTTTAAAAATGCACTGGGGGGACTACCCTGGTGGCCCAGTGGTTAGGACTCCATGCTTCCCCTCCAGGGGGCCACAAGCTCAATCCCTGGTGAAAGAACTAAGATCCCACAAGTCGTGCAGAGCAGCCAAAAAAGTCTAAAAATGCAATGGAAGTGCTTTGTTCTCAGTAAGCTATCTACAAAATATTCTGACTGATGAAGTCTTTAGGGCAGTCTCTCAAAGCACTGGTAGTTCTATCAATTGGCTAGAACAAAAGTCAGCTGTAAAAGATAAGCTCTAATGCGCCCGTTTGCCTGACTTCTTAAGAGGGCCAGATGGAGCCCCTGGTCCATCTCATTGGATCCCTTTTACAGGCAGGAGACACGGAAGGGATACAGCCGTGGAAATGGCATCTCCTGTTTCCAAGGGCATCTCTCCCTGAGAATCCTGAAATGTTCCCAGCCTGAATATCGATCTCTTGACAATTGACACAGATGTCCCATGACTGTCATCAAACACATCTGAAGAGAAGGAATGGAAAGGACAACGCTTGTCTTTTCCAATCCATTTAAGATTTGTTAGTCCGTCACATGTCCTGTCAACAATGACAAGCAGTGTGAAGCTGGACCATTGTAGGGCAGACCCACTGCCACCTTTCCAATCAGATGGGACGGCAACAGGGGACATCTCATGATTGTGGAAAAATTCAAGAAAGGGATTTTAAATGCTAGAACCATTGAACTGTTATTGACATTGAATGAGGTGCGTTACCGGGGGAAATTTTCCCCACAATATAGGATACAGTAAAGAATGGCAGATGCTGGCTTGAAGCATGGACACAAGAGGGTTCCAAACCAATTTCCCAAGATAACAAGTTTTCAATACATCATTAAAACATCTCGTTTTGTTGTCATTTACAGACTATAAAAAAAATATAGAAATCTTTGGTCTAATGCAATATCTATGTTATCATCTGTCTGTCTATCATCATCCATCTGTATATATGAAAGTTTCTAGTGATTTCTCAGGCCTTTGATAGCTGGTGATAAATTTATATCCCAGTGTTGGAGAAAAACAGCCTCTCAGTGCAAAGGTGAGTGGAAATGAGATTAAGCAAAGATAGTGGGCTTTGGATACAGGAGTGTAAGACTATAAATGTGAAATTTAAAGTGCTAGTAATCAATTGTAGTTATATACAAAATTACTATGTATATAACTTATCACGTGTTATTATTACATATAATACAATATAAATATATATAATGTATATGAATCTCAATTATATACAAGTATACAGTAATATACATTATATTAATTTTATATTTTACATTGTACTAGAATGTCCTTATTAACATAATCCTGTTGTTCAGTCACTAAGTTGTGTTTGATTCTGTGACCCCAAGCAGCACACCACGCTTCCCTGTATTATTATTACTAATATAATTAGTGTTATATCCTATTCTGTATTATTCTACGCTACATTATTACAGATATACACTTGAGATTAGGAATGAGTCCAAGCATTAACAGACTAGAAAGCATAACACAAAAATTCTTAGTTTTACATAGAGAAAAGAGTAATAAAGTGAAACAAACCCCAGGTAATAGGAAAGAAAAGTGATGCCTGGAACTTCGCAGCAAGCAAGAGCAACAAGGGGCCGTGAGGGACGCTGGCCTGGAGGCCAGTGTTGGGCCAACTTTGGGGGCTAAGGAACCCATGGACACCGTCACTCAGACACGCACAGGCTGACACGTTCATTCCGTGTGAGCCACAGACACCAGTCCTAGATCTGACTTAGGAAGACAGAGTCCGGTCTTCACCGAACATCAGTAGTTCAATCTTGCCCTTTGAATTCCAAGCTAACATCTCTGGCCTTATTTCTCTTTTAACACACTGCATCTCTCTCCCCCCTTTTATCATCATACTTCTAATGCACTGCTTTTGAGAAGATTCACCCAAACCTCACCCAGGATATCGTGCATGCAGGTGACTTGTTTTTTCTTGACATTTCTGCACAGTGTGTGTTATGCTCTGTGAACATTCATCACACGCACTTATCCCATGGGTTAGATGACTAGCTGTTTGCTTTACAGGAAGAGTCTGGAGCCATGGAGCTCAGAGGGGGAATGTCACTAAATCCAGGTATTCCCACAGTAGGGGTAAGGTTTCACAGTTAAATAAATTATTAAAGTCAGGTGAATAACTTCTTTTTATTATTCAGCGGCTCTTGATTTCACAGCTGCAAGAGCGGAGATGACAAATACCGAGGACTCTGGATTTTCCTTATGGAGGAAAAAAACACACCACTCTAAACACTTAAAAATAAGTTAAAACCATACCATTTCCTTTCGAAAGAAAAGATTTTTATGAACTGTGACCATTCTCTCAGAGGAGTCAGAATCCTGCCTTCCAGCTTCTTGGTGAGTCACTACATTTCCTCCTGTGTCCAGTTCACTGGAAGGTTCTGAAAGGAACAGACAATTACCTTTCCTCCAGCACAGAGGTTTTTGTTCCTAGCATACAATGCACAGTGTACTTCCGGTATTCTTGTTCCCCCTATTACATGCTTGAAAAATGAAGCGTCTGCATAGGCAAACAACTAAAAATAAGGCTTGTCCTTCAAAGGAGCCCCCTTAGGTTTTCCACACTTACCCAAATGGCTCTGTCATTGTTCAGAACACTTTGGGAAGTCTGCTTTGGGTATCGCCTTCACAAGAAAATTAGGCTAGACTTTACAGCTCCATATTGTTATCAACTAATAATGTTTCCCAGCTCCATCATTTGCTCGACAGCAGGTCACTTTGGGTTTGAAAAAAGGAGGTCCATTCTCCCAGGACAAAGTTTTGTCACCACTGAGGAGAGTCAGAGGAAAGGATAATAGATTCTGAAGGCAGGTAAACACAGAGGCATTCAAAACCAGTACAAAAGGGCCTCCCTGGAGTATGCGGGTAACTTCCGAGTGGGTACTGGATAGGGGAACCACATTCAGTCGGGGGTAGAAGCTACGATATGAGTGATAACAAAACAAACTGACCACATTACTTTATAATTTCATTTAGAAAACTTAATTATATGCCTCTGTAAGCCTCACTCGGTTTTAAATTTGAATAGCTGGCTAAAAACGGGATCTTTTTAAACATTCCTGGAAAAGGTGTTGATCAGGAATTTCCATTTTCAGTTGTTTTAATTCAAAAGCTCTAATAACCAAGATTGTGCAATAAAATTTTGTTATGATGTAATATTAGTTGAGGAGAGAAATAAAGTGGTCTCACGTAAGGTATTTTTCTCTCAAGTACCAAAAAAAAAAAAAAATCCACTTAGACATATAACCAAATGTTATTTAATATCTTAAAAAGTAACACAATCCAAAATGGATATTTCACACAACACTACATAAACAACATGAACACAATATTACCATATGGAGGGACTTTCAAATATAGACTTACAAAAATCCCTGTGCTTTTTTTTAAGTTATTATACTAAGCATGACAAGTAATCCTCATTTACAATATGGTACACTGACACGATAAAAAGCATGTTACAAATGTGCTGTTATAAATCAGTAACATTAGGGAAGACATTTCATGAACTGTAATTATTTCATATGAAATACTATACAATATAAACAGAACATCCATCTTGGATGACCTTTACAGCAACCAGAGACCAAGTAATTTAAAATTTTTTTTTTTTCAGTGCAAACACATTTTATTCAAGGCAGTCTTGGCTGCAAAATTCCTTTCTAACATACAGTAAATCCCACTTGCACTTCTTAATTCATTTACCCTAATGCAATAGTCACATTCAGTCACTCGGAGAAAGATACCTGCAGAATTATGATCCCTTTAAACTGAACGTTGAAATTTAATTCTCTTCTAGACAGTTGTATCTATGTCAACTACTCTAAGGACCTTAATTTGTAGCTGTCAATACTTACATGAAGGTGACCCTAGGACAGCTCTATTCCTAACCCATCCTTGTGTGCACAGTACCACACACTGCTTTGCCCTTCTGATGTGGAAACCCTGGAGGTGTATCGGGATATAAGTGGGGAGGAGGCAGGGCGGGCGGACTGGGAGGAAAGGGGGGCGAGGAGCTGTGTGTGTACACGACAGGATGGATTTTGTATAACTGCAGAGGATTCGTGCTGGAGACCTCGGATCTCGGGTTTGGTACCTATTTCAGGAGGCGGGGTGCAAGGGAACAGGCATGTCAAAACCAGGCTCTGGACAAGGAGGGAGGCAGCTGTATGTGGACCAAACATTAAACATTCCTGGAAAAGATGGGTAAGGCTTCTGGCCTCACCCTGGCTTCCAGAGTCATGGCCACCTCACCTGGAAAACAACCCCTTTCCTCGTTGGCAGGGCGTGTGTGTGCATATGTTCACGTTTGAGGACAGCAAGGAGCAAAGAAAGCCCTGTTAACTGGTAATATACAATCATCAGAAGAAGGTTTAGTCCCCCTCGAGCCTTGTAGAATTCTGAACCTTGCAAACCAGCCACTGTAAGTCCTAAAACAACTGTAAAAACGACCCAGAAAGATGGTACGGGGAGGGAGGTGGGGGGGGGGCTTCAGGATGGGGTATGGGGAGGGAGGAGGGAGGGGGCTTCAGGATGGGGAACACGTGTACACCTGTGGTGGACTCATGTTGATGTATGGCAAAACCAATACAACATTGTAAAGTAATTAGCCTCCAATTAAAAAACAAACAAACACAGGACTCTAGTGTGACAGGAGCCATGGCTGGGATGGTGCTGTAAAAGACGCAGAGATGAACTCCATCGGGGAGACGCCAGTGTGTGGTTCCAACACCCCAGGAAATAGAGTAATGAATTTTCTCATAGATCTAATTTATGAAACCTCTCCCGAATAAAAAAAATCTATGGGAAAAGATTGGATGTATCCGGAATACTGTAAAACCTTCTGGGAGAGTTGACAGAGTGATGGCTGATTCCTTTATCTTACTTGGCAAAGATCAGACCGATAATAATCTCTTTCCTGTCTGTATTCTACTAACCCAGAGCAAAGCAATGTCTTCCATGGCTTTTGCCTCCATTTTTCCTGCGTCCTAGCTTCCTCAAGCCCTCAGTGTGTGCAGAAATTTGAGGATGGTGGGATGATAAGAGAGCCGGGGTGGGTGGTGGAGAGTCGGGGAGGTTGGGGGGGAAGGAAAGGATCACTTCTGCGGGGGCCACTGTTGCCCGACGGCGCAATGCTAGCTGGTTCTGTGACTGGCCTGTGATAAACGAAGAAGGTCCTCGACCAGGATCTTTTATCTCCTAATTTGAGATTTAAAAAAAAAAAAAAACCCACTTGGAACTAGATCAGCTTCCCTGGCAACTCCAGATTCTTCGGATTAGGGCTCAGTATACTGAATTTCAGTTGTGCTGAGAAGCACTGTGGAGAGGACTCGATAAAAGGTTTTTTTTGTAGTGAAAGTTTCTGTATCAGCACCTTCCACTGCCAGGGGCAGTCGTGTTCCTGAAAGACGGTATTTTAGCACAGGATTGAGAGAAGCCCATGGGAAACTGTAAACAAGCGTGTGCGTTCTAGATCTACTTCCGACCCCAAGGGCATCTGGGTGGCTTTTTTTGTTTTTTTGTCAAATTCCCAACACCCTGAACTTTTTGAATGAAAATGGACAAAGGTGTCAAGTTGTATTTGTTTTCTTTGACTTTATTAGCACACATCAGAAAAATAGCATTGTATTTCGTGATTTCTCATGAGGGTCTATCAAACAGATAGAAAATAGATCACTGATAGCTGCCACTGTGTTTCTGGGTAATTGTATGTCACTCCTTCTGTTTGTTCAAGTACGGGTATTACAAATAGGACCTGCTCTGTGAACTGTGAATCCGAATGCTTTGGAAGCACTTTGAGATCCCAAAATGAATGTGCGAAGTGCTCATAGGTTGTTCTTGGTTTTTAATCAAATTCCAAACGCTGCCCATGTTATAAATTGTGAGGCTTTTCAAATCAAGATCACTACTGCATGGTGAGCAATATGCCTATCATTTAAGTTAAAAACGTTATTTTCAAGTACACTTTGTGGTGATAAGTGGTTTGTCCTGGGTAGAATTTTACAAAGCTGTGCCAACCTAAAAAACAAACAATGCTTTCATTGCTGCTGAACAGGTTTCTTTTTTTTTTTTCTCCCCATGGTGACTGCAATATAATTTAAACTTACATTTTAGAAATGCTGGTTGGATTATGAAAAAGGGAGACTGAGGAACAGCTGGTGTTCACATCGTTGTGATTCCAGATTAACTTTCACTGGATGCTTCCTGAACTTGAACTTCACAACATCAGAAAAGCAGCCATTTATTACTTTTATCCAGCTAGTCCTCTTTCAAGCTTTTCCCGTTTTCTCTATTTGATGGCAACCCCCTTTCATGTGCTTATGAAGGTCCCCTGAGATGTGCAAAATATATAAAATGAAATACAAATTATGGAACGGAAATTGTGGATACAAAGCACAGCTCTTTTAATTCCAATGAAATCTGGGCTCGATACGGTAGCATGCAAGTGAAGGCAGAGAGGCCCAAAGTGCTCCAAAGTTGGCAGTCCAAATTTCTGGTGTGTCTTATGACCGAAAACCTAGAATTCATATCAGATTTTCATAGGAGTAAATAGCTTGCTAAATCATGTTTACCAACTGGCTCTTGGCCAGAGAGAGCTCTTAGCAGGAATGAGGTGGGGGCAGGGGCGGGGGAGACAAGAAATTTAAACTTTTCATTCATAACAAAATCAAGTGCGCTTTCTGTGGGAAAGAAGAGAGATGGGTTTACAGCTGAGAATGAAATAATGCCACCAAAGAAAAACCATGGCAATGAGACAGTCACGAGTCCACACAGGCAACCACTGACACACACACAGAATGCCATGGTCTAATGGTTAAGAACGCTGTCAACTTTGCTTTTCTGAACAATACACTTGAACGCACTGCGGCCGCTTCATCAAATTTATGGAGGTAGTTATATGTAAAAATAAAAATTACCATAAAGTAATATGCTGTATCATAATAATACATAAGTGTGCAAAATGCCGACAGATGGGTTGACCCTTTAAAGTTGAACGCTACACAGAGATTCAACCAGATTTCAGTTTTGTAAACCTTTCAGTTGATAAACTCTAAGTGAAGTCTAGGTAAGCAGCCGTGGGCCACAAAGCGATCGTTTCACCGGAGGAAAAGGATGCGGGCAAAGCTCGGAGCGGGTTACTGAGAACATCACCGCAGACCATCTGGGGTCATACTTGTAACGTGCTTCCAGCCCCCTCTTCTCCCCCATTCATTCAGGCATCCCAATTCGATTCTGACGGGTATGTATCTGCATGGAACGTCTGCTCACACCATATCCTCCTTGAAGTCCATCGTTTCTATGCTAATGGCTGCTGGTCTAAGGGGGTTTGTTGTTTTTTTTTTCCCCCTAAATCATGTACCCCATAGCATCGGGCAAAGAATGTATACATTTTATTCAAATGTCTTCTGTAAACCTATTTCTTGTGAAATATTGATAAATTCATATTTTAAAGCTTCTCTTTAAAGGTAATGCTTTTCTTTCCTGTTCACACAGTATGTGATTATTCTAATGGCTACTTTAGGAGGATCAACTAGAGGCTGATGTATTGTTTCAATGGTTCTATTATTTATGAACTGATTGTATGATTCACGCTGGAGGGTAGGTTTAGGGGTGAAAAAAAGAGAATTTAGACAGAAGAATTTAGTAACTGTGTGGTATACAACTCCCCAAGGACACAGACTCTGTGTATAGTCTATTGGATACGTTATCATTCCTTCTGGACAAATTTAAGCAGTGAGACAAGAGTGCATTTGTGAGCAATCAAGGCATGCCTTGGAGGAAATAAAGCATGAGACTGAAAGCCAACCGACAGAAGCATTTTAAAGGTGTGGGAGTTTGCCAAGAAATGTGCTCATGTTTCACTATAAGCGCAAAGAAAGGAAACTATACTAAACTCAACGAGTCCAGTTTGACCCAACAAAACTTCCAGCTATCTGAAAAAGCATGAGAGAGTCTCTAAATGTTTCAAGAAACAGCCCAACTGTGTCTATTTAAAGACTCTACTCTTTTCAACAGATGGCTAGTGACTCAACCTAATACTGAAGCAGAAGTGTTTTGCCAATTTATGCCAATTTCTGAAATCTGAGGTGAAAATATTTTAGATTTATTTTTGGGTATTTATTTTATGGTATATGGCTCCAAACATCACATGCCACTCAGCTAAATAAAACTTTTGGTCAGACCATTTACTGGTATCAAATGAAATCCTTTTGTGAATAAAATTTCCATTATCTACAGATTTATTCCATGGTTCTCCTAAAATAAGACATGGGAACTTTTGAGACATCTCTTTCCTAGAGAAATGAATCTTGATTATTTGTAATTCCTTTGTTGCTGAGAACCTTCTCTGTAGTCATCATGACATTGTAAATGGAAACAAAATGTAATTAACAAGCCATCCTGAAATAAATTGGGCTAAAAACTATACATCCACCTAAAAATGCCTCCTGAAATTGGTTACAAAGTTTCTGTAAACATTACTCTGGCATAGTTCATGTATGCATAATTGTTATTCTGATAAATTTAGGGGGCATACAGTTAGGGTTCCACCACACTTGCAGAATGACCACATTCTGTTGTTAATTACATGGGCACATGTATATTTCTAATCAAAAAGTATTTTAAAGTTTTCTCTATAGATATCTTCCCAGGAATAAAAGGCCTGAAGTTCAGCTCTCCCTAAATTTGCTCTTTCCTATAACCACTAAAAATTATCTCCCACAGCCTAATTTAGGCATTCTATTTAAAACTACATAAAATAGATTTATGTCCTTCCATTAGAAAGAATAACGTCCCCAGGCCATAGTCTTCATTTGTATCACAAAGAACATTTTGCTTTTAAACAAACTAATTATCGTTTATCTCTGATAGTAAGATAGCATCACCCTTAAGTCTCACAAGGAAGAAATGCTCTTCCTTCACTATCTGATGAACACCTTTTTAAAAGTCCGCATTCCCTCTCCCATCACTCAATGCTGTGCCCCAGCCAGGCTGGGGGACCCTTCCTTTGTCCATTTCAGAATCAAAGGCCTATATTCCTGTTTGTGATGATGGAAGGTTAAACATATGGGACAAGCATCCATGACACTTAAAAAAACAAAATCCTGAAAACAAACACTCCCAGTATTTGGATCACGACCCCTTCTGACACACTTCCATGGGCTCCTACAAAATCGTGTCAAAAAAAACTCACAGTGCAAAATGACTGGGGCCTCAATGATTCACACACAAAGGGCTGGGGTCCCTTTTCATCAGTTTGGCATCGATTTCCCTCAAGGTAGACCCTTGCATTTGACATTTTGTGGTGGCTTAGTTGTTTATCTTTTTTTTGTTTGTTTTCTTTTGGAAGTGTCAAGGATCAGTTCTGTGGCACCATCTGGTCACAGACTGGGAGCAACACGCATCTGTGGCATTTTAAAATGGACTTGGCAACTGCAAGACATCGAAAATGCATATTACACTTACAGTGTCTAGACTTCCCTATGTGTGCTCAATTACAATTAGTGAAGCAAAAGTATACACATCACCCTACTGCTATTCTTGTTGCTACAGAGCCATAAATGTGAAAAGCAATACTCTGAAAGAAAGATTTTTCGGTTGTTGTTTTTTGCCCTAGCCTACTTAGCAGCACAGTTTAAGTCAACACAAAAACTGCCGTTGAGATGCTTGTCTTTCCAAAGATGTAAACACCAGCCACAGTGTCGTAAACTTGGCTGTATCGAATGAGACGGGAGGTCGGAGGCAGGATGACTATCACACACTAGTAACAGAAGCTTGCAAGCAGTTGGAAGGTTTCTGTAATTTCTCAGCTTCGTTGGTGGGGGGGTCCGTACTTGCTCGGAAACTGAAGGCCGGGCCAGCTCCACCGTGGGCTGGGCTCCAGGTAGGGTTCTGACGACGGTTACTTTCAACAATGCTTGATGTGTTGGAAGCCAGGCTCTCCCGAGTGCTACAAGAGTAAAAAGGTTTTGTTTGGTTTGGTTTTTAACATAAATAATTATATATCGGGCCCTAGAGGAAGAGCAAATGATGGAGTTAATGGATTTCCTCTGGCGGTTTATCATGTCATGTATATAGCATCTCATACTGATTATTCACATATGCTCCAGCAACTTGGACTCCAGAAGCTTTTCACAAGACATGTTATCATCAGCAGTACACTGAGTAAAGGGTTTTCATACAGCTAAATATGTCTTCCCTAGACTTTCATATTCAAGGAAACACCTTCAAAATCTGATGTGATAGATGGCTCTCGTGTTCCTTTTTTAAAAAGACTAAAGACCTTAAGAAGATTTTTTAAATTATACATAGGTAATGATTCCATTTCAGGCTCGAAATTCATAGATAGAATTGCTCCTGAATCAACTGCATACTTTTTTTTATCCTAATGATTCTGTTTTCATTCTTGCTTAGAAGATTTTTGACTCTGGAGGTGAACTTCAAGCAGGATACTAGCCAATTTGCAGCAGTGATGGGAATAACATTCTTTTTTAAAAACGTCATACCTCTGTTTTAAATACCTAACACTTTAATTAATGTACATTCTATTTTCAGATAAGGAATCTAAGGTTTTCTCTATTTACATTTATTTCTTCCCTTCTTCCACTTTGGTAGAAATATTTAATTTTTTAAAGGAATCTTTAGAGGTGATTTTAAAGCTTTAGTATTTCGATTTCTCTTTTAATTTTTCTAATTTAGAAATACTTAAATCTATTTTATTGTCCCAAGAGGTTTATAACATTTAACATGTCAAATGTGTAGGACAATGACAGATATAAGATTACTTGGCCTGACTGATGGGAACTGAGTGGGTTTCGTGTTCTAGGTACTCAAAATGGTAATACAAAACTTACCAGCTCACAAAGAGGTAGAAGAAGAGGATGCTCAAAACA